>NC_141685.1:1086907424-1087539358 GCF_964263255.1 Lissotriton vulgaris | reverse complement strand
TACATAGGAATCTCTTCCTACTAAGGTCGGGCGGATTTTAACCTTTCACCCACTCCAGACGTCTATTGGAGTATTTACGGGAGAAAGGGGTGTGAAATATGCACGACTGAGTTACTCTACAAGTCTTACGTTAGTTTATCGCCTTACCAAACGTTAGGGCGCCATGTAGTGTAGTTCCTAGTTTCCCACTAGGCCCTGCGCATTGGAATAACATAAACAGTAGTATCGACGTGGAACTGGCTATATTCCAGGCCTCCACTGACTATGCTAAACTTAATTGGGTTGTGTTACCAACTAGCTCAGAGGTCACTGGAAACTTTCTTCTCTGCATAGGAAGTGATCAGCTTCCTTGGCACAGACAAGAAGGGATTCAGCTTTCCAACAACCGTGCAACATGACAACTTTGCTCCTCAGATCAAGAGTCGATCTCTAGGGTCGTGTGAAACAATAGACATAGATTTCACTCAGTCAGTCTAGTGCAGTTTACTTTCACAGTATGTAGAGAATAGAGAGACGGGCGTGTATCAATAAAGGTTAACATTTATTGAACAGTCTTTCTTCTCATACAAGAGAAATGTATTGCCACAATTGCAATAACTGTTATTATGAAAAGTACGTACAGTAAGATAAGAATAGCGAAATAGAACTGTAAAAGCATTGATATGGTTTCTTAGCCATACAATGGTTTAAAAGTAATAAAACATTTATACAGTCATATATACATTAGGCTAACATACTCAACTGGTGCTTCTAACTAAGCCTACCCCAGTGTGCCTGACCTAGGCCTAACACGTGAGAAGGGGAGTAAGTAAGTAGCTTAAGTTAAGTTGGTTTTGCCAAGGTTTGTTTCAAGAATTCTCTTCTAAGGGTTTAGTCAACACCATACCTCTGAATAGAATGATGGAGGATTGGTATCTCCTTCAGGGGTCTCTCTCGATATCCCAGTTCACCTGCGAGGGTAAACTGGAAGCGCCGGGACTGGATTTCTCTGCACGAGAAAGGCAGCGGCTTCTCTCAGCGCGTCTGGAGGAAGGAGGGGTGACAGCGTCCGCGGGCAGCTGGGCTGGATGTCTTCGCAGAGGACGGCTGCACGGCTCCTCAAGCGTACTGCACCATAGGTCGCGCTGTAGCGGCGATAATGGTAATCAGTAGCTTCACCACCACAGGATAGCAGGCTGCAGCGACAGAGTGCTAGTTTTTACCAACACGGGGTCGTGCAGGCAGCTGGCATCAGCAACATGTTCGCTCCTTGCTTAAGGCAACGTTGGTAATATTTATACCTGACAGGTGCCGGGTTTGACGCAAGTTTGCTGGACATAAGACGTCAATTAAAGATGTCACTAGGAAGTGGCAGCTATCAGTTGCTCATTAGAGTTCTATTACTAATCAAAACATAGCAAGCGGGGATTTCCAGGTTTGCTAAGTTTTTATCTTGTTGAAGAACTCGGAGTGTTATCTAGGAATATCAGATAGTGACTGCTGCTCTGTCATTGCACTAATTGGTCGCAAAGGAAGTAGCAGAGAGTCATGCTGGAATGTGGCTCTGTGGCTCTGCTCGTGTGAGGCCAGAGATGACTTTACAGAAAATCATACTTGAACGGTTATGCCAATATAGGGAATAAAGGGCTTTATAGCCGAATAGGGGCATAAGGTCACAGTATCGATCAGGAACCTAGATAAGCACATGACATTAGCTGTTGCTGCCGGAGCCCACTCCGGTCTTACCTGCTGCTCAGAAGTTTGCTGATTGATGCCGGGAGCCCACCCTGGTCTGCTTTACTGCCTACATTGCCGCGATTGTCTGCCCGGTGAGTGCCTGCCAGTGTCTGCCGTGGCCCTGGGGTTGTGAGGAATTAAGCCAAATCTCGCGGGAAGCGAGATTTCGACGGTGGTGGCCATTTTGAGGTCAGGCATCTGCACTTATCCCCTGCCAGGGATAGCCGGCGGCCATTTTGAAGTCAGGCAGCAGTGGTCCCATCATCAAGCACATGCAAATGCAAGCCCGAAAACTGCATTTTAGTGCCACAAGTCTGCGTTAATACTGTTACTGTACAGCACGGTGAAGGAAAACAGGCGTTCCACACGCACATTGTCCCTACAGTGGATATATACAGTGAAATATCCTATGAACCCAGCTAATGCGTAACAGAGCACGTTTGGTACCGCCTCAAGTGAATATCTGAAAGTAAAAGTGCATCAAAAAAACTGTCCACAAGGATGTCAGGATCACCATCACGTCAAGCTCAAGCCTCAACCGGCACCAGCAGACCTGGCATGATGGGTTTTTCCTTCCTACGCCCACCTGAACCGCTTGCACTTGTGGCAGGAAGAGGAATGGGCCTTCGATGGCAGGAGTGGCTTGAGGACTTCGAAGACTTCATGCAAGGGTCTCAAGTGACGGAAGAAGATCAGAAATTAATCGAATTGCGTAATCTCATAGGAAAAGTGGTTGGTCAACTCATAAAAGAACTTCCCACTGGGGATGCTGTGTCATATGCCAAGGTGCGCGACGCACTAAACAGGAAGTTTCTACACAAACAGAATGTTGACTACGAAAGGTACACTTTCAACCTAGCCTCGCAAGAGAAGGAAGAACCCATGAGCACATTCATCACACGGCTTCGACAGTTGGCTCAATATTGCAAATTTGACACGTTCTCCATTGAAGATGCTCCTAGACTACGCATCATAGAAGGCTGTCAATCGGAGTCACTAGGAAGGCGATTACTAAAAAAGAGCTACACCTTAGATGAAATTGAAGAGATGACTAGAGTTCATGACCAGGCGGAGGAACACGCTAAGAGGATGGAGGCAGGGCATAACGAGAAGCGAGAACAAGCCTTCCAACTTCAATCTCGCACCACCCGCAGGTCCTCTCATGGTAGACAAAGATCGTCTAGACCTAAAACTCATCATCAACACACGGGTCGCTGGCGTCGCAGCTCAAGTAAAACGGAGAAGAGACGAGAACGTCAGCTCAAGTGTTATCAGTGCGGATACGACTTCCCTTCCCCTGATGCATGCCCAGCCCTTGGGCAACAGTGCCGGAAATGCGGGAGGGACAATCATTTTGAAAATGTCTGTGGAGAATATCGAAAAGACAAGCAGAGGGACTAAGGTAGGTCATCTCGTCCAGTGACTACGCGTCATCACGCCAAAGCAGTTCGAGATGGCCGAAGATCATCCACTGGATCCTCACAATCAAGCAGTGTATCGCACAAGTCATATTGGTCGAGGAGGTCACCGTCGCAAGAATCGAGGTCACCATCACCTGCGTCACAGGACAGTGATGAATACATCTGCATGGTGGCAGACCCTGATCAACTCAAGAAATACCTGGGACTCGATATCCGGGTGGGTGATCATGCGGCTAAATTTGTGCTTGACAGTGGCGCATCCATAAATTACATTCCAGTGACAGAAATCGCAGAATGAATCCGACCCCTCCGCTGAGCCCGGCACACGTGAGGGTGTACACATGGATGTCTAGCAAACCACTTCCATGTCTAGGAAAGTTTGCAACCACTCTCACCTACAAGGATCACACCGTGCCCGCTCACATACATGTGATCGAGGGACCAGAAGCAGATTGCCTTCTCAGTCTTCCCACTGCTGAACGACTCAGACTGGTAGAGATCCTCTACAGTGTAAGTGACGACCCAGGCATCATCCACAAGTTTCCCAAATTGTTCACCCGACTTGGAAAAGTGGCTCACTGTCAGGTGTGCCTACACATCAATGAACGGGTGACCCCAGTAGCTCAGCATCACAGAAGGGTTCCATTTCATCTCCAAAGGGCTGTTGAAGAGGAATTACAAGAACTACTGCAAGCTGGCATCATCGAACGGACAGATGGACCCACCCCATGGGTTTCTCCAGTGGTGATTGTGCCAAAAAAGGGTATCCCGGACAAAGTGCGCCTCTGTGTTGACTTGAGGGCACCCAACACCGCCATTGAGCGAGGGCGACATCCAGGGCCGCACCTGAGTGACATGATTGCGTCCCTCAACGGAGCTCAAGTATTCTCCAAGTTGGACTTTAACAAAGGATATCATCAACTTGAGCTACATGAGAAATCACAGTACATCACCATGTTTGCTACCCACCTCGGACTCTTCAGATACAAGCGGCTTAGTTTTGGGGTCTCCTCTGCAGCTGAGATCTTTCAAGAAGCCATAAGAAAGACAATTCACCACATTCCAAATGCCCTAAATTACAGTGATGACATCCTGGTTTATGATGCAACAGTGCAGGAGCATGACACTGCACTAGCCTCATCCGTGCGGTGCAGATTTACCCCGGGTGCTGGGCCCCAATGTAAATGGGTGTGGTCATGACGGAACGGTTCCGTCATGAGCACAGCGCGACCGATGCTCATGACGGAACCGTTCCGTCATGAGCATTGAAAGGGCTAGACAGGGTTTGTCATGCCTTGCTGGATGCCAATCTCACTTTAAATAAAGAAAAATGTGAATTTCATAAGTCCACGTTGAAATTCTTTGGACATATATTCTCAGGTGCAGGGATGAAGCCAGACCCTGAAAAGGTAGCAGCTTTGAACGACACCACGAGTATTCAGGATGCAGAGATGTGCGATCCTTTCTGGGAATGGCGAGCTATTGTGCTAGGTACATAAGAGACTATGCCACCATCAGCTATCCATTGCCCAAACTCACAAAACAAGGACACCCATTCCAATGGACAACACAATGTGAGAAAGCCTTCCAGGATATCAAAATGGCAGTTGAATCTGCCAACAACTAGGCATACTTAAATCCTAAGAGGAAAACGGAAATCACAGTTGATGCCAGTCCTGTTGGCTTGGGAGCCATATTAGCCCAGTTTGATCATGACACTGACCAACGACACATTGTTGCATACGCCAGCAGTAGTCTTACGGACACATAAAGGGCCTATTCGCAGCCTGAGAAGGAGAGCCTATCCGTTGTATGGGCATGCAAACATTTTCACATCTTCGTGTATGGCAAACACTTCACGTTGGTAACGGACCACCATGCCTTGCTCACCATCTTTGGCAATCCACAAGCTAAAATGCCTCCCAGGATAGAACGTTGGGGTCTCCGTCTCCAAGAGTATACAAACTTGGGCGTCCCCTTAGACAAAAACCACACAGGTTGCGTGTTCTACCCAAAAAGTAGCATCATTGGAGACGGCCCATACCGGATGAGTGGAGGGACGTGTGGAAGACTGCCAGAGACCAGGAGCAGGGAGGCCAATTCTAACAATTAAGAAAAATTTTTGGAGGTGATCAAGAAGGAACTTGGTATCAACCCATCCTGAGTATCCGCAAAAGATTTTTTAATGGGAAATTGAAGAAACCCATACCTAGGAAGATGGTGGCTCCCCCTGGCAGTCCAAGACAAAGCTAACTCAACAAAAGCACAAGTGGGATCATAAAATCAGAAATTGAAGATTTTTTTCCTGAGTGTGTCATAATCCGATGACTACAGGGTGCAGAAATCAATTAAACTGCAACCAGTGGGCGGGCTGCCCAATCTAATTTAAAGAATCAGTCCTGAAGAAGGTCCAAATACAGAAAACCGAAACGCCGCGTCGACTTGTGATTCTTGTTTTTTTAATAATCTTTGTATGAAATGTATAAACATGTGGTTTTAAAATAATCTCTTATATATTGTATTGTGATCATATAATAAATGTACAACAGAGTTTTTATTACAATTCTTGGTGTGGAAAGTAATTTTTTAAATTTTTTAATGCTTCTTTGAACCACCTTTTATTGTGTTTTCTATGTAATTCATTTTGGTGGAAAAACAAAGTTTACATTTTAACTCCTACTGTTTACGGTCTAAATGTGTTTAAGAAATGTTCCTCTATTTAAACTATTCACTAAAAATCTAGCCATTACAGAAATATAGCTGAGCTGAACCATAGACATTGTCTCCCTGTTTGAAGCCTGCCTTTAGAGATTGATACTTTTAATTTTGTAACTTTACCTTTCCCGCCGAATTAACGGCATGCTACTTTTTGGGTAGAACACGCAACCTGTGTGGTTTTTGTCTAAGGGGACGCCCAAGTTTGTTTAAAAGACTCCATTCCCCCCCAGTCCCTTATCAACTGTTGTGGGGTCCTCCTTTTATTTCCCTCCAAGAGTATACATACACCATCATACACAAGCCCGGGAAAGCTGCGAATCCTGCTGACTATATGTCGAGGCATCCCAGGGTCACAACTACATCTGGGCCCGCTCTAGCTGAAGAGTACGTCCATTTTGTGGTTGACCACGTCAGACCACCTGCTGTTCCGCTAGAAGCCATCAGGGATGCCACTAACCAAGACATAATCTTACAACAGGTGAAACACCGCCTTCGAACAAACAGTTAGCAGGCATTCAGACGAGAATGAGCTAAGGGAACCGAGTAAAAGGCAAGAACTGATTGCGTTCAAACATGTGAAAGATTAACTATCGGTAGCTGCGGATGGACTTGTGCTCCGAGAACAGAAGATAGTCATCCCAATACAACTTCGCCAAGGTGTCATCAACCTGGCACATGAAGGACATCCTGGAGTGGTGGCGACCAAGAGAGCCCTCAGAGAGAGAGTGTGGTTCCCGCTATTAGATCAGATGGTAGAACTGACGCTGAAAGACTGTCCCCAGTGTCAACTGGTGAACCAGGGAGAGCCCCCCGCTCCCCTTCAAATGTCCACATTACCGAATGGTGTCTGGCAAGACGTTGCCCTGGACTTCTTTGGTCCACTTCAATCCGGGAAATACATTCTAGTTATCATGGACGAATACTCGAGGTTTCCAATCGCCCAGTTTGTCTCATCAACAAAGGCTGCTATCACCATAGCAGTCCTCGATGAAGTGTTCGCTGCATGGGGCATACCGAAAACAATCAAAACGGATAACAAACCGCCATTCAACGGGCAGGAGTTTGGGGAATTTGCCAAACATCTTAATTTCAAACATTGCAAGATTACTCCTCTTTGGTCACAGGGCAATGGATTGGTCGAAAGGTTTAAGGCCACCCTGAAGAAAACCCTCCAACAAGCGGCACTCGACAAGAGGGATCCACAAGCTGCCTTAAATGAAGTCTTACGAGCATATCGAACAACCCCACATGCTACAACTGGCAAGTGCCCCGCTACTCTAATGTTGGGGCAATCCATACGGACCAGGATACCAACTCTGGATGATGCCTTACAATCTACAAAAACAACAAGTGATGGACTGAATGTGGATCAATGTCACACACTCCCCCAGTCAAAAGATCTGGGCCCAAATCCATTGTTTTTTTGCACTCCACACCACCCTGGGTTAGACAATGGCGATATACAAATCAGCTCTGACCCTGTTGTCCAATGGGAACAGTCCAGTCCGAACTACAAAAGCCATGTCCTTCCCAGAACGGCATCAAGCATCCGAGGACCGGACCGGTTTCGAGGTAACACCTCTCATCAGCCCGGCTAGCTTGACTCCAAGTGGTGTGGAGTGCCTGGGACCCACGTCTGGGCATCCCCAGCGCGCTTAGGGCGGCAATTGCAAAAACAACAAGTGATGGACTGAATGTGGATCAATGTCACACACTCCCCCAGTCAAAAGGTCTGGGCCCTAATCCATCGTTTTTTTGCACTCCACACCACCCTGGGTTAGACAATGGCGATATGCAAATCAGCTCTGACCCTGTTGCCCAATGGGAACAGTCCAGTCCGAACTATAAAAGCCATGTCCTTCCCAGAACGGAATCAAGCATCCGAGGACCGGACCGGTTTCGAGGTAACACCTCTCATCAGCCCGGCTAGCTTGACTCCAAGTGGTGTGGAGTGCCTGGGACCCACGTCTGGGCATCCCCAGCGCACTTAGGGCGGCAATTGCAAAAACAACAAGTGATGGACTGAATGTGGATCAATGTCACACACTCCCCCAGTCAAAAGATCTGGGCCCAAATCCATCGTTTTTTTGCACTTTTTTTGGAAAGATATGGCTGTTGTAGTTCGGACTGGACTGTTCCCATGGGGCACAGGGTCAGAGCTGATTTGCATAAAGTCATTATCTGACCCAGGGTGGTGTGGAGTGCAAAAAACGATGGATTTAGGCCCAGATCCTTGTACTGGGGTGAATGTAAGACATTGATCTACATTCTGTCCATCAAATTGTTTTTTGTAATTTTCTCCCTGAGTGTACTGCGGTAGCTCAGACGTGGGTCCCAGAGCCTCCACACCACTGGAGTCAAGCTAGCCGGGCTGATGAGAGGTGTTACCTCGAAACCGGTCCGGTCCTCGGATGCTTGATTCCGGTCTGGGAAAGATATGGCTGTTGTAGTTCGGACTGGACTGTTCCCATGGGGCACAGGGTCAGAGCTGATTTGCATAAAGCCATTATCTGACCCAGGGTGGTGTGGAGTGCAAAAAACGATGGATTTAGGCCCAGATCCTTGTACTGGGGTGAATGTAAGACATTGATCTACATTCTGTCCATCAAATTGTTTTTTATAATTTTCCCGCCTTACAATCTACAGCACACGAACTTGACCATAACGATCTTGCTGCAACTGATCAGAAGAACAAAGAAAAGATTAAATCATATGCGGACAATCGGAGGAGCGCCAGAACTCCGTCCATTCAGGAAGGGGACTGGGTATTGGTCAAGCAGGAACAACAGAGGAAAATGGACTGTTGTTATCAAGTGAGCCATTAATGGTCACTCAGCAAAAAGGAACTATGATCACCGCGGAATCTGAAAACAAGAGGATCACAAGAAGCGTATCACACTTTCAGAAATGCCCTTCTGCAGTCAAGGATGCTCTCACCAATTCATCGAAGGTCATGGCTGGTGAGAATGTAGCAGCTGTCAGCGCTCCGCCAGGGCCCTTGAATCATGTCGAACCTGAGAGTGATAGCCCAGAAGCTCATCTTAGGCCGCAACGAACCATCCGAAGACCAGTAAGGTTGATTGAAGAACTGTAAATATGTTCACACTATCATTGAGGTAACAGGTAGTTACCAGTATAAGTGACTATTGCATTTCTTCAAGAAGAGGGGAGATGTAATGATGTATGTGAGCGTGCTAGTGGTTCAGGTGTGGAGACGTGGGCAGGACAGGAAAAGGAGGTGGCTAGAACGGAAAGGGGCAGAATAGGGTAGGGACGTGAAGGGAATAGTTGTGTAGAATAAAGTGCGTTGACAATACCAGAGTCCGTGTCCAGATATTGTAGATAGGACTCTACATCTGTCGACGAGGGTAGTGAGGTAGCGCATAGACTGATCGCGATATTCTACAAATAACCTGTGCTTTTCTCACAATACCAGCGGAGTTTGGCTTCAGGTGAAGCAACAATACAGGGCCGAGTTTTCGAACTACTAAAATGGCCGCAATGACATCATTGAGTAGTTTAGCGTGTGATCTCGCGTTTTTTCGAGCGCAAAGTAGTGCGCTTTGTTCCCTTATTAAAATACACTTATTCAAGTCTACTCTAAAGATGTCTTTTCGATATCCCCCTGCCTTTTCTCACAATATAAGGTGTGGGAGGATTTAAGACTTATTAACACAGTATTGCAAGGTGGCAGTATAGATCAATTAGGCGGAGGGTTACTAGACTAACAAACCCCCACAAGACTACAAATAAGGAGATCACATATACGTCGGTGTCTCCCCCAAGCCTCAGAAGGTAGCTTGAGGTACCGACGGAAAGGTGAGTTAACAGGAGATTACACAGCATAAATACTATACAGATACTAAGTTGTTAGCCTTGGCACTTAGTTCAAGTTGTTTTAAACTAGGTGACATAGGACAGTGTGTACCTTTAACAGTTTGGTGTCAGAGTGAATTTTTTGAGGTTTTTGAGGTCTAGTCCACTTAGTCATAGGTTTACCTTCCTCACATGTTTGCCTCTAGATATAGGGAAACTCTTTACAGGAATGATATTTGGGCATTATTAAAAGCTCATAATGTGTTGCTTTATTGTGCTACATTTCTGTTTTCCACCCTATGTCTTTGTAGTGCGGGGCCTTTTATAACCTGAGCATGGTCCAGGTGTGGTGAGGTCTATTCCCCTACCATTAAGGGTGAGCAATTTATTCATTTACTTTTTCTTATATAATTGTGTTTGGGTGATACACTATGCATGTGTGACTGACACATCAAATACAGCATTAATGATGTAACATTTTCCTCCACAGAATTCACGGTAGCTAAAGTGATATGGAGGGTTAATGTCCACGGTTGTTACAGGTTGTACCGTATTCAACTAGTTTTATTATACTTTATTTCACTGACGATGGTGGTGATTGTTCTGTTCCACTACTAGGAGTGCAACTATTAGAAGAGCAGAGGCCCTGATGAATGCCAAGGGATTAAATACCCGTTGGGCAGAAACATGTTGGCCCATTTCTAGACAGATATTTGTTACTGTCTCTCTTGCACTGTTCTGGTTTTTTAATTAGGAGGCGTGTCTTGTCCGCAGAATAAAGTTGTCAGAAGGAGGACATTCCATCCTATTTTAAGTCACTAATTTTTCTGTTGTACTTGTATTCTTTACCATCAAAAGATCAGTCATCATGGACGGTTTGTTTATTTTGGTGGACCAAATCCTAAAACAGCAATAAGGTGCGGGTTTTGCTGTCCCAATGATCAGGGGACCAGCCTATTATGCACCCGGGTTTGACCAAATGTTATGACTGATCATTGAGTCAATTTGATGGAAAACCTTTTTCAAATTGCTTTGGATTAGTCAGCCATGTACGAATAACCCATGATGTGCCGGTCCATTCTATGCATTTAATGTTCACCCTTTTCTCTCTTTTTTCTGAAATACGCTGTCTTTATGTGATATGTACACTACGAGATCCTGTGGACTCGGTGACAGTGCAGCTTTAGAATTTAGCTGGTAGACCCCCTGTGTTTTGTGCGTTATAAAGGGAGTATGGGTAACAGAACCTGGTGAGAAGCAGTCAAGTGACCCCATTCTCGATTCCCCTGGGTGTCTAGTTTAAAAAAATGATAGGTTTCCCTAGGTGCCGGCAGAGCTATAGTTCAAAAACTATAGCTAGGCACTCTGCAAAAAAGCAACATTTTTCACTGCGAAGTTGAGGTGTATCCACGTTGCATTTTGCACCGTTTCCTGTTGCGGGCACTGGGCCGACCCACACAAGTGAGGTCCCATTTTTCTCTGAAGACTTTGAGGAACGCAGGGTGGGTGGAAATTTGTGGATCCACGTAGATTCCAGAACTTTCCACCACAGAAACGTGGGAAAAATGTGTTTTTTGACAATGTTTTAGGTTTGCAAGGGATTCTAGGTAACAGAACCTGGTGGGAGGCAGTCAAGTCACCCCATCCTTGATTCCCCTGGGTATCTAGTTTTACCGAAATGTATAGGTTTGCTAGGTTTCCCTAGGTGCCAGCAGAGCTAGGGTTCAAAAACTACAGCTAGGCACTTTGCCAAAAATGGTAATTTTTCATTATGAAATTGAGGTGTGTCCACGTTGCGGTTTTTGCTGTTTCCTCTCGCGGGCACTAGGCCTACCCTCACAAGTGAGGTACCATTTTCCTCTGAAGTCTTTGGGGAACGCGGGGTGGGTAGAAATTTGTGGATCCATGCAGATTCCAGAACTTTCCACCACAGAAATGTGAGGAAAATGTGTTTTTTGACAATGTTTTAGGTTTACAAGGGATTTTGGGAAACAGAACCTGGTGAAAGGCAGTCAAGTCACCCCATCCTGGATTTCTCTGGGTGCCTAGTTTTCAAAAATATATATATATTTGCTAGGTTTCTCTAGGTGCCGGCAGATCTAGGGTTCGAAAACTACAGCTAGGCACTTTCCCAAAAAAAGGTAATTTTTCACTGTGAAATTGGGGTGTGTCTACGTTGCCTTTTTAATGTAGAACTAGGATTATGAAGTCTTGCATTCAAGGCAATAAACTTGGAGGATTGTCCCTGGTAAAGATGAGTTTTATAATCTGGAGACATTTCCAAAAAATGGCAGACACTCTCTTCTTTGAAGGATGCACTTCTTGTTTTATATTCAATGTGTCTCTTATGTAAATGAGAGCCTGAATACCAGAGGAAGTATGTTTTTGAAAGCTACAAAAAGGCCCAGATGTTGAGGTGGAACAATAGTTCTATGTCAGGACCCGGAAAGGAGTATTGGGCTGTACTTTCTTAACTTTAATCACATTTGAAAACTCCAGCAGCCATTTCAAGAACTTGATATGTAAATAAAACTACATTTCCCATGAACCGTTGAGAGAGAAGGAAAAAAAGAAAGTCCATCCAACCACAACACAGTCTTTCCTATATTATCCTATGTAGCCTGTCTATCTGCCTATTTCTTCGCTGCTCCAGCAGCAATACAGATAAGGGCATTTAGGTTTTTTGCTTGGTTTGTATCGGTACCTTTGTGGTTAATTTTATGTGGATTGGCTCGTTTCAGGGTTGTTGTTCTTAGCACTAATTGTCAGCACCGCTGGAGCTTTCCGCTCATATACGGCTGCCACTATCATTGGTTTACCCGAGCGCGGTGCAGTCTTCCGACCGCTAGAGGGCCCGCACTGAGGAAATATGTAGGCAGCGTGTCCCCAATCCACCGGCAGCCGTAACACGTCTATTTCACTTGCTGATTTCAGAGAAGTGTTCGGGCTGTGGTGACTACACTTGTGTGGAAGTTTTTGCTTTCACGCTTGTTTGAGCATAATATTATTAGCCCAGACACGCTAGCTGATTAGGTTCATCCGGCTCTCGAGGGCTCCCGCTATCTTCAGCTAAGTCACAAGCCGGCACCTGAAGGAACATCGCCCTGCGGGGTAAGACAATCACTGCTCAGGGACAACCTGGGTGTTTGGTAACCCTTTTTAGCATACAGGGGGCGGACCCATTTCACAATGCTTGGCAGTTTGCAACAAATATCCCTCATTATTTTTGTAAGAGGTGTACGCCCTTACCCATAATACCAGTACTATTACTATGGACTTCGAGGAGACTGGGGAATATATGGAGGAGGAAGAAATGACCTACCTCCCCATCGATGACCAGTTCTGTGAGGTAATGGATACGTCCATACTCAGAGCTGTGTTGCAGGGAGAAGCCTCCCTGGAGAAGAGACTGCTGGCACTCCAGGCGCAGTGCCAGAGACCCCTCACACTGAGGGAAGATTCCAACGGGCCTCCGGCCCCCCTACCTCCAGGTCAACCGGCTACCCCAAAGCCAAACCCACCCCAGAGCCTAGACTACCACAAGTGCACGGATGACCCCAGAGTCTATCTCAACGCTTTTGCATGCCTTAAGAAGTTCCACACACACCCCCACAGGCGGACCATAGGGATGGGGATGATTCTCCCAACACGTTAGATGGGAACGGGGACAGTTCTAGATCATGGTACCCGACGCCCTGCCCCCTGGTCGGAGCATACCCACCGGCGGACGCCGGCCCTTCTTCACAAGGGGATTTGCTGGCCCTAATGATGTCTTACACCCGAGGTCCGCGGATTGGTGCACCGCACCCAGGGTTGTGGCCTACATGGCCAGCAACCTGAGAAAACCACTGGATAAAGAGGTGAGGGAATGTGTAAAGGGGGAGTGCCCACAGCCTTCTTTGGAGGGGAAGGTGGCTACCACACCAGAGATAGACCCCAAGATGGCCAAGTTCCTTGCTGAGTTTGCCGCAATCACAAAAAAGGCATTGACCGGTCCTGGCGGTCGTGCCAGGATAAGCTCCTGGACATCACAGGACCTTTGGCAAAGATGATGGATATGGCGGAGGACGCCAAAACCTCTGGCTCCCTCATATCTCCGGGGGTGCTAGTACATTTTTTTGCAATGTTATATGTTTATTTTATCATTTTTTGAGATATGAATTTTAGATATGTAATTTTTTAGATTTAATTTAACAATGTAACAATTACATTGTATACTTTTAATTTGTATTTATTTTTGTTATATATGTTTAGATATAATTAGTTTGAATTTTTTAAGTATTATATAGTTTAAAAATGACATTTATTTTGACATGTTTCTATTATATATATATGTAATGTATGTACATTTTAGATTTTAGATTTTTCAAGATATTATAATTTCACTTTTAAATATATATATAAAAACCTATTTAATGTCTATATTTATGTCCACAATACTTTGTAGACAATAGTTTTGTACTTTACATCTGGCGTAGAGTAAAGTTGATAATTAGGACCACAATATTTTTGCTATGATATTTTTATATTGCTAAATATTTTTGACATAATATTAGGCCATAGGTGTAACCAAGAGGATCACCTCAGAGTGATACCATCCCACAATTTGGAGATGGACAAATCCACTGAACCAATGGAACAATGATGGCATGGGTGGGGGCTAATAACCTTTCATGCACAACTTTCAAAAAGTCTTGCCTGTGTTCTATACTCGGTTAATTTGAAAACTTTTACAGAATTTAAAACAGCAGAGGCTATTTTAAAGGCTGTAACCACCATGCCACAGACCTTATTTCCTGCAGCATCTATGTGTTTGTTCTCTCTATCAGGAGAAACAGACGTCTCAGGTGCAGAAACATCATCTTTCTGACAGCTAATACTACTCCAAAATGAGACTTGGTGATCTATATTTTTTAGCAGTCCTAGAGTTGTGTTTCTGCTGCAGCAGGAGACAGAAACTTGTCTTCTACCTGCTCTGCAAGACCAGACTTCAAAGATAAAAGAAGTCTAGGTGCTAAGGAAGGTTGCAGTGTCTCTAGTATTAAAGAGCGGATGTCTGTGGAAATTAAATTGGAATAACCTATTTTACTGCTCCTCTCAGAAGAACATCCTGGAATGCAGTAAAGCTGTTGATGGGTGACAACCTTGATGGAAACATGTCAGTGATGTAGGCATATTAAGAGGAGAATAAAGAATGAAGTAGTTGAAATGGAAGAGTGATCCTTGAATGGAGAAGAAGATGAAGATATTTGACCTATTCACTCTCTACAGGGTTTCTGCAGGCAGAGGCTGAATATTCAGTCTGGAAGACACGGAGATGGAAGATAACCAAACCTACTATAGTATAGACAACTACCTCCACTGGGTGAAGATCAACCTCAATATTAAACCATACACTTTCAAGATATTTTAGTTAGCTGCAGAAACTTCTCATATCGACCATGGACCAAATGAACAGGGGGGGAGAGGAAGAGACCACTGCATACTCTAAATGGTTGGAGAAGGCGTGTGATAAACTAGCTCCAGTTAAAAATGTCTATCCCAAGAGAGTACTCTCTTCTGCTCCTTGGTTTATGGAAGAACTGAAAAACTGAAGTGTAAGTGTCTGCAACATATGGAGAAAAGAATATCATATCATGAAACAGAGAAGAAGGCCTATAAGAAGAGCCTTCTAAGTTATAAACAACTAATGTTTATTGCCAAACAGAAGTTCTACACTGACTGTATTGATACGGATAAAAATGTGACCAAAGAACTTTTTAGAACAGTCTCCAGCCTGGCGCAACCACAATCACCTAAAATTCAGTCTAGTCGGGAACTTTGCGAAAATACCGCTAATTTCTTCCGAAATAAAGTTGAGGTGATTTTCTCTCTGTTCAATGGTCTAAGTGCAACAGGGAGGGCTATAGTCGAGGAGGAACATGAGCTCTTGATTGTGGCCCCCCATACCCTCCTTAAGTTTGAGCCAGTATCAATGTATAACACTCCTAGTATGCTCTTGGCAGCAAGATCAGGTTCACCGATTGTGGCCTCCTATACCCTCCTTAAGTTTGAGCCAGTATCAATGTATAACAGTCCTAGTATGCCAAAGTCAAAGTCAAAAAGGCTTTATTTCGATAAAAAAATTATCATAAAAGCAGTACATAAATCACAATACGATAATTTGTAAAATCAGAGGAGCATATGTAAAACATTCATACAGATTTACAAAACAGTTCATTTAGAGAGCAACTATATTTTAAAAAAGGAATTAAACAGATAATTTCAGCCTTTTGATACGGATGGACCAGGCCCATGATAAAAATTTGGCTAAAACGCAAGCATAGGTGGCACGGCTATCAGACATTAATATCCTGATTGCAGTCACATGACTCTTGGTACCTCACTGCCGACATAAATTTTTGAGCCAAACCCTCCTTGGGATTGCATACTCTCTGCACTCAAACATAAAATGCGCCAATGACTCTGGTTTGATTAAGCACGCTGGGCAAAGCTCTGTGGTCTGTACGCGTGATTTCCAACTTGAAGTAAAAGAATAAAGGGGAAGCGTTCCTGCTCTAAATTTAAAATATAGAGCCCTATCAAAGGGTTTTTCAATAGTGTCAAGATACACTTCCCGTTTGGGTTGGTCTTTAAACTTCAGGAAATCCTCCGTAAGTCTGCCCATAGTAGTACTAGTATTTCTTTTTGTGGAGATCCAGTCCCAATAGAGTTTCTTGAGCGTTAGCTTCGGGGGTGAAGATCTATTTATCCACGCTTCATTTAGGCCCAGATTGGCTAGCAGCAACTTCATGTCTCTTAACCATTTAATTTTGTGCCACCCTGGTAGTGACATGATTTCTGCAAGGCCTTGAGCATATTTACTGAGTTCCTCCACACGCCACAGCCGCGCCCATAGCAAGAGTGGACGAAATTTTGCGAGGTCATCAATTGGGCGACATCCTAGGTCCAACATTAGCGGGACCGTGGGAGTTCCCTGCGGTAGAGACATGATCGCTTTGCAAAATTTCATCTCAGATCTTGGTAGAGCATCGGAAATGGATGACCCCCAGAGTTCGGCCCCATAGAGAGCAGAGCTGACACCCTTGGCCGAATAAATCTCTAGGACTGTAGCTATAGGTCTTATTTTACAGGAGCGTTGTTCTTTCAGAAGAGCTCCTGTTATTCTCTTATGGGTTAAAAGCATTTTGTCCAAATGAGGTGTCCAGTCCATTTTATGCGAAAGGCGTATCCCAAGATAGTCGGAAACTTCAAACCTTTCCAGTGGTTCAGCATTCAAGGTAGGAGAGCGAACTGGTTTTTTGGGAGGATTCAAAACAAGAGGGCTTGGCTGGCTGAAGAAAGTGCTGTGGTGCCTCTGCGCTTCAAACAGGGACCTCCGTTTTGCTCACGAGTAAGTGTCCCACTCGTATTTGGTCTTGGAATGCTCTTAAAGATCCTCAGTAGGGCAGGGGGCGGGCCAGCAGGGAGAGCGGACCGGATGCTGGTCGTCGGTCTTGCAGGGACTTCTGGGTAATGAAGTCCCCGCACGCTCGCAGCCCCGCCGAAGCCTCACACCTGGTGCTGCCTTACCGCCTTAATCAGTGCTCCTCCGGTCTCGAACCCCGTGACCAGCTAGGCGAGGGGTTGGCTGGCTGAAGAAAGTGCTGTGGTGCCTCTGCGCTTCAAACAGGGACCTCCGTTTTGCTCACGAGTAAGTGTCCCACTCGTATTTGGTCTTGGAATGCTCTTAAAGATCCTCAGTAGGGCAGGGGGCGGGCCAGCAGGGAGAGCGGACCGGAAGCTGGTCGTCGGTCTTGCAGGGACTTCTGGGTAATGAAGTCCCCGCACGCTCGCAGCCCCGCCGAAACCTCACACCCGGTGCTGCCTTACCGCCTTAATCAGTGCTCCTCTGGTGTCGAACCCCGTGACCAGCTAGGCGAGGGGTTGGCTGGCTGAAGAAAGTGCTGTTGTGCCTCTGCGCTTCAAACAGGGACCTCCGTTTTGCTCACGAGTAAGTGTCCCACTCGTATTTGGTCTTGGAATGCTCTTAAAGATCCTCAGTAGGGCAGGGGGTGGGCCAGCAGGGAGAGCGGACCGGAAACTGGTCGTCGGTCTTGCAGGGACTTCTGGGTAATGAAGTCCCTGCACGCTCGCAGCCCCGCCGAAGCCTCACACCCGGTGCTGCCTTACCGCCTTAATCAGTGCTCCTCCGGTGTCGAACCCCGTGACCAGCTAGGCGAAGCGGCACCCGCGGAGCGGGTGCGGCGAGGGGTTGGCTGGCTGAAGAAAGTGCTGTGGTGCCTCTGCGCTTACAACAGGGACCTCCGTTTTGCTCACGAGTAAGTGTCCCACTCCTAGTATGCTCTTGGCAGCAAGATAGGTACACCGTTCTACCGGCTGCAGTGGCTAAACTTGCCTTAGAACCAGTGACCTTTGCACTTACGCCTATCTTTAATGCCATGATTGAAACAGGACAGTTCCCCAAAGCTTGGAAGGTGGCTTCGATCTTACCCCTTCTAAAAAAGCCCACCTTTGACCCAAAGGACCCAAACAGCTTCCGCCCAATCTCCCAGCTTCCACTTCCTGCCAACATGATAGAAAGAGCAATAAATGGACAACATAGTGCCTTTCTTCGAGCGACCCAAGCCCTGGACCCTATTCAATATGGCTTTAGGGAGGGCCATAGTACGGAGTCAACCCTCATCAAGGCCATTGATGAGATTAGATGAGCTGTGGATCATAGTGGCAAGGCCGCCTTGATCCTACTGGTTCTGTCTGCAGCCTTTGATACGGTCCATCATGACCGCTTGATGGACCGTGTAAGGGCATGTGGGATCCAGGAGAAAGCGTGGAAACTCCTACAATCTTTTTTAACAGATAAGGTACAAATGGTATCCTTGGATGACTACCTCTCAAAGCCATTTGAGCTGCCCTGTGGAGTTTCCCAGGGGTCAACGTTAAGCCCGACATTGTTTAATGTATATGTTTCATCTTTGGCTCTGATCATCAGTGCGTTTGGCTTTGGCCTCACCTCCTACGCGGACAACACCCAAATTGTGGTGTGTCTGCTTCCAGGTCAGGAGAAGGGCCTAGAAAAACGTTTCCAGGAGTGTATGTTATCTGTTTGCAGCTGGATGGCGGATAATTGCCTAAAGCTTAATTCAGGCAAGGAGGTTATACTGTTTGGAAATGACGCCAATTTCTGGAACCCAAACTGGTGGGCGTCCTCTATGGGCTCTCTTTCTACTCCTATGAAAAAAGTGAAAAATCTGGGAGTAATATAGATGAGAGATCAAGTCAATGCAGTCTCATCTTCTACAGCGTATGTCCTTAAAACTGTGAAAAATTATTACCATTCTTACCACCTGACAGTCGGCAAGCAGTGGTCACCGCGCTGGTCTTATCCAGACTGGATTATTGTTATGGTCTTTATGTGAATCTTCAGGAACGTCTTATGAATAAGCTCCAAAGGGTACAAAATGCGGCGGCCAAGCTAATTACGGGCACATCCAAGTTTGACTCAATTTCTAAAGTAATAAAAAAATTACACTGGTGAGGAACCGGGTCCGTTTTAAATCCTTGTGTACCATATTTAAGGCACTCCAAGGAACAGGACTCGATTACCTATGAAAACAATTTAATTGGTACATACCAAAAAGAAATCTTCGCGCCCTAGGAGCCAAGCTGATTACAGTCCCAGTTATAAAAAAGGCGACATGGGGAGGCAGAGGTTTTGTTGTCGGGGCAGCCAAAGCCTGGAATGACTCCCACTTCTTGAGAAATGCCACCGACCTTCTAGCCTTCAGGAGAGGCTTGAAGACTTGGCTCTTTAATAAGTAACCTTGCATCTGCGGCTTAGTCAAAAGGATGGGTAACTAGCTTCAGGACACCTCTGGGTAACCGCTGCGCTTAAAAAATTCTGTAACATACTATAACATAAAAGGCTATCTCACCATGTGATCCTTGCCTGTCAATCTGTTGCCTCGTTACATTAGTGTTCTGCACTCATTAAAGTTGACACCAAACTTCCGTACTATGCACATTTGTTTTCTTCTCCTTATCAGTTTCCTAAGTTTCCATTTTCTTAGTTCCTTGTTAATTACTTTCCACACAAGTTTGTGGATGTTGGAAAGGCTCCTGCTTTTGCTTTTGTCAGATGCCAGCATCATTCCAAGACAGACAAGTGGCATTTCAATAGTCCTAATAATATTTCTTCAAAACACTGACACTGCTACCATTAGTAATCTACTGTACAACATTTAGTGTGAAGACCTGATCATTTAGTGTGAAAGTCTGCATTCCACTGAAGAAATGTGTTACTTACCTGTAACTGCAGTTATCCAGTATTGGTATCTTTCATAGATTCACATGCCTGAATCATTCCCCGTCGTCGGGGTGGGGGTCCCCGGTACATAATAACAGTAATGTCATATAGACATATACATACTAATAGGCCAGAGGCCTCACATTAGTAACCTATCCAAGTCATTTTGTAAAAAGGACCAAACTTTGTCCAGAAGCCAATCAGCTACTACCACCCTCTAGAACCTTCCTGGAAGGAGCCCTAGTCCCTCAGATTTTCTACCGCACGTCGTGCTAAGGGAGTCTCTACTGAGCTCTGCTCAGCTTTCTGGTATTTCTAAATTAATTCCATATTATTCTCTTCAATATTACTCTTGTGGAGGAGTGCTAGAGTCGACTATGTCTACCACTCCTAAAAAAGGGCTCTTTAGACCCTGTGCCTCGTGTAGTAAGCTGAGACTGCATGTAGATGACAAACATGAAGACTACCACTACTGTCTCTACCTGAACATTCTGCCAAGGATTGTAAGGCCTCACATTAGTAACCTATCCAAGTCATTTTGTAAAAAGGACCAAACTTTGTCCAGAAGCCAATCAGCTACTACCACCCTCTAGAACCTTCCTGGAAGGAGCCCTAGTCCCTCAGATTTTCGTAAGCACAGTGCTAAGTAGTACCTACTGAGAGAACCAAGGTGAGCTCTTCCAGGGGAGGCGGGTGGGTTGCATGTGAATCTATGAAAGATACCAATACTGGATAACTGCAGTTACAGGTAAGTAACGCATTTCTTATCCAGTATTATGGGTATCTTTCATAGATTCACATGCCTGAATCAGAGTAGCAAGCAATAGGCAGCACATTTCGCATAATATAGCATGTATGACACTTGATAATTACTTATCAATAGTGCAACACAATAAACTGCAAACAGTAGCAGAGTAAGAAATGTGCAATTAGGTAATAGGAAAGGTGGGATGAAAGGAAGAAGGCTCACCTCTAATGAAATAGATGACGGAGCACCGCCTGTCCCACTGCTGCATCCTTCATAAGTTCCGAATCCAAGCAGTAGTGCTTGGTGAACGTATGTGGTGTCTTCCATGTCGCCGCTCTGCAAATGTCGACAATGGGCACCCCAGAAAAGAGCACCATGGAGGTGGAAACCGCTCCAGTGGAATGAGCCCGAACCTTGGAGGGCAGAGGATGTCCCGCCTGCTGGTGGCAGAAGGTGATGGCCGCAGAGATCCATATGGAAATGCTCTGCTTTGTCAATGGTAGGCCCTTCCTGGGCCTGCTGAAGGCAATAAATAATTGGTTGGACTTGCAAAATTGTTCTGTTCTATGAATGTAGAATTTCAGACATCTTTTCAGGTCTAAGGAATGTAGAGATCTCTCTGCTGCTGAAGATGGATTCGGGAAGAAAGATCTCAGGACAATAGGTTCGTTTAGATGAAAAGCAGACGGAACCTTTGGTATGAATTTGGGGTTAGTCCGTAGAATGACTCTGTCCTGTTTGAACTGAAGGAACGGGTCTTGAATAGAGAAAGCCTGCAGTTCACTCACCCTCCTTGCTGACGTGAGAGCCAGTAAAAGAGCTGTTTTCCATGAAAAGTATTTGAGATCTGCTTTATGCATTGGCTCAAAGGGGTGTTTCATCAACTGAGCCAAGACAACATTGAGTTGCCATGTAGGTGGTAAAGGTCTCACTGGAGGATAAGTCCTGAATAAGCCTTTCAGAAACTGCTTGACCAATCTATTGGACCATAGGGAAATACCGGACGAAGAGCACCTGAACCGAGATATGGCTGCCAGGTGGACTTTGATTGAGGCGTGGGCCATCCCGAGTTGGCCAGGTGAAGCAGGTAAGGCAGAAGTTGTGCCGGAAATGACGAGAACTGGTGCAGTTTGTTAGCTTTACACCACAAACAAAATCTCTTCCACTTAAGGGAATACGTCTTGTTGGTACTGTCAGCCCGGGCCCGGGCTAAGACGACCCTGCAGTCCTGAGGAATATCTAAGTCCTGGAACTCTCTGAACTCAGGAGCCAAGCCGATAATCTGAGAGATGTCGGATCTGGATGCTGGACTTGCCCCTGGTTCATAGTGAGGAGATGCGGGTAAGGCCTGAATGGAATCGGAGGCTCCAGCGACAGAATGTGGAGTTCTGTAAACCAGTGTTGGCGCGGCCACAATGGGGCTACCAGGATCAGGGTGCAATGCTCTGCTTTCAGTTTCCGGAGGACCCTGGGGATCAGGGGAAATGGAGGAAAAGCGTAAGCAAAGACGTTGCACCATGCGATCGAAAATGCATCCTGAGAGATCCTTTCTGGGGAAGCCAGCTTGCATAATGTTGGCATTTTGCGTTGATCTCCGTCGCAAATAGATCTAGGTGAGGTCTGCCCCATCGGGAAAATACTGCATAGAGAGCATGTTGGTCGAGCTCCCACCCGTGGCAAATGGAGCCTTGCCTGCTTAGTGAGTCTGCCAGGGTGTTGTCTGCTCCTGGGACATACTCCGCTCTCAGCGAAATGTTGTGTTGGAGTAGCCACTTCCAAATTCGCTGTGATTCTTGAGACAACGTCATGGATCGAGTTCCCCCTTGCTTGTTTAGATAGTGCATTGTGGTTGTGTTGTCCGTCCTCACAAGCACTGGGGAGTTCCTGATCCGGGGCAGGAATGCTCGAAGTGCCAGGTATACTGCCCTCAACTCTAGCAGGTTGATGTGGAGCTGTTTTTCTGCCAGCGACCACTGACCGTGTATCTGAAGTTCCTGCAGGAACGCACCCCATCCTTCCAATGATGCATCTGTTGTTATCACGTGTGGGGAGATTGGAAGCAGAAATGGAAGACCCTGGTTCAGGTTTTTTGTTTGAAGCCACGAGTGCAGGGCCTTCACCATGAACGGAGTGATCCTGATAAGATCGTCGAAGGATCCCGTACACTGGATCCACTGAGATGATAACGCCTCCTGTAAGAGACGCATACGGATGCTGCAGTGTGGTATTAGGAGGATATTGGAGGACATCATTCCTAGCAATGACTTGAAGAGTCGCACCTTGATGGTCTTTTTGACCTGAATGTGGGCTGCCAGAGACCTCAGTTTGACCTGACGCTCCTGTGATGGGAAGGCCTTCTCCTGATGCGTGTCTAGAGTTGCTCCCAGGAAAGTGAGGAGTTGAAAGGGCTGCAGTACTGACTTTTCCTGGTTGAGCGTAAGCCCCAGGCTCTCGAAGAGCTGAAGACAGGCATTGGAAGATCTGTTCACGCCTTCTAGAGTAGGAGACTTGATGAGCCAGTCGTCCAAGTAGGGGAATACCTGGTGATGGTGCTGGCGAAGGTACGCTGCCACTGGCGATAGGCATTTCATAAAAATGCGTGGCGCCGACTTCAGGCCGAATGGCAACACTCTGACTTGGTAATGTCTGCCCGCCACTGCAAACCTTAGGTATTGGCGGTGACTTTTGTGGATGAGTATATGAAAATAGGCTCTCCTGGAGGTCTAAGGACACCATGAAATCTTTGGAATTGAGAGTAGCTGTAACACCTCCTGAATGGATACCATACGGAACAATTGTTTTTTGAGGTATCTGTTGAGGTTCCTTAGATCCAATATAGGTCTCCATTTCTTCGCCTTTTTTTGTATTACGAAGAACCGGGAATAGAATCCTTTACCCCTCTGACCTCTGGCAACTCTTTCTACGGCTCTTTTCTGGAGCATTAGTGAGAGTGCCGCTTGAAGGAGATGCAGATTCTTCTGCTGCATGGGACATTGGGGGTTCGAAGGAGGAGTTTCCACGAACTCCAGAGTATGGCCGAACCGAACTAGCTGGAGAACCGAACGATCCATCATTATTCTTTGCAAATTGTGGAGGAAGTTGGAAATTTTCCCTCCAACTACGTAATGTGGAGAAGAAGTGGAGGCCTGTTGGAGAAAGAAGTCATTGCCTTCTGGCGGACTCTTTCTTTCCTCCTCTTCCTCGAAAGGAAGACTTATTGTATGAGGACTGGCCTTGTTGCTGTCTCTTTTGGTATTGAGGCTTGTATTGCTGGGACGAGCCGTAGGAGGATTTGTATCCCTGATAGTCACCTCTTGTCTGCTGCCTCTTCCTCTGGAGCCCTGAAAGGAAGTATTTTTGTACTGGAGGGTACCCAGGGCTTTTGCGGTCTCAGTATCTTTCTTGATACCCTACAGCATCTCATCAATATGCTCCCCAAAGAGCAGCTCTCCGTCAAACGGCATGTCCAGTACTTTGGTCTGTACCTCCAGCCTGAAAGATGTAGCTTTCAGCCAGCCCTGGCGCCTAAGGACCGCTGCCCCCGCCAGCTGCCGAAATCCTGTAGAGGCGATATCCATCGCCACGTCAATCATTTCTGAGGCGGACCGCTCTCCCTCAAGGAGGATCTTCTTTACCTCTTCTTTCTGCTCCTCTGGCAGTGTGCCTAGATATGGGGCAACATCCGCCCACATCTGGCGATTGTAACGCCCCTAGAGCACTAGTGAGTTTGCCGCCCTGACAGTAAGGGCCAACATCGACGAGAACCTCTTCCCGATGTTATCCAGTTTACGGCCTTCCTTATCCGGAGGCGCAGTCAGCGCAGCAGATGAGTTGTGTCATAATCTGTATGAGTGCCGCTGCCTTTGCTTTTGCTGTGGTTCCTCCGTAGAGTGCGGGACCAGAAAAACTACATTTTCCGGCATGCCCGGCACGTAAGGGGCGTGGCGCGGGTAGTCGCGCACAACCAGGAAATAAACTAGCAGCGAGGAAGTCAGAAGCTGCCGATTATTCTCGCCTGGTGAATCAGGTTTGGTGCGAGTCTTCAGCTACAGAATAGTAAGTGCGAGGACTCTCGCAGCTCATTTTCCTTGTTTGTACCCCGTGCTGGGTTGGGTACGAATCTGTGGTTTCAGCGGTGAGCACGAGGTGACTCAACACCTCAGGTTGGTTCCTCCCGCTGTTGCTTTCAAGGAGACTCATTCTCCTCGAACCGATTTTCATCACTGTTGTTTGCTCCGACTCGGAATCTTCAGGAATGAGAGATTCCACCTTCGGGAGCAATTCTTAACAGAACTACTAAAGCTATGAACTATTGTCCTTTGTTCTTTGGGGATATTCATTTGAACTGCAGCAAGAGACTGTGAGAAGGATCAAGTCTTTATTTGCTATTTGTTTGGAGACATTATTATTCACTGACAGTGCTGATACCAATAACAGTTCATCCAGCGATATAAACTTTGTATTGGCATATATATATATTTATAAGAGCCGGTTCCAACCTTTGGGTGCAGATCGTGTTAAGAAGTATTGACACGTCCTGTTGCACCTATCTTTTGTGTTGTCTCCACAACCTTTTGATTTTGTTTCAACTTCAGAGGAGAGATCACAGGGGATTCAGGGAAGCCTTGGACCAGAGAACTATACCGGATGCATGCTGGTAGGATGTGAAGCAACTTGTTGCATGTTATCTGTTCAACTCTTCAGTGTGCTCAGGCTGTTCTTTGTTTTCCTCATGATAGGTTTGGTCCCTGGTATTTCCTTCATCTGTTCTGGTATTTGAGGCCACCACCTTTTCCTTTCCAGGTAGGACATGAAGCATACTGTAGTTGTAGGTAAGGAAAGGAAACTCTTATGACCTGTGTTAGTTCATTGTGAGTGTATTTAGTGTACTTGTATTGTCGTTACAGTCCTCCCTCCCCGCAGTTCCCTTCCTTTCCCTCCCTCGCTCGACTGCCTTGGTGATCTGTATGCTTTCAGCTAGACACCTGGGACGTCGGGAGGTGGAACCCTTTTATCTTCAGCACAATTCCGAAGACCAAGAACGACTAAGCCTGACAGGTTGTTGGATTTCCGTTGCGCTGCCTGAGTAATAACGGAGTCCGGTTTGGTATGGCCTGTAAGGCATGCCGGAACAGTGTCCGGGGCCTTATACTTCTTATCAAGCCTGGTCGGCACTGGTAGTAATGATGAGGGGTTTTTCATTATTTTTACCCCCTGGTCCCATATGTAATCAATAATAGGGATTGACCGAACCGCCTTCTTTTTTTTAAATTTTTTTTATTTTTGAAAACCTTCATTGAAAAAAGTGCACACAGCTATTCAGCCTGACATCCCGGAGGCAAGGCAGCATCATGAATTAGAAGAGCAATAGTGCAAGAGCGTTTAACACAGTACAGTGAAGGTTGTTTTTATATTTTATAAATAGAAGGAACATTAGAGCAAGGAAGGAAGAAGACGCCAAGGGCGTCAAAGAGTGGCAATGGATCAGGGAAAGCCTACGAGGTGCCGGAGCGGGGAAGGGAGCAGCGTACACTTGAGCACAAATACAGAAGAGTAAAGCAGGATATAGGGGGGGAGAAGGAAGAAACAGGATTCAGCAGTGTATCATAAAGCAGTTGGTGTCACAGGCTATGGCGACAAATGTTCCTCCAGAGAAACAGGTTCAGGGGGCAAGCAAATATCTCCCTGTGAGAAGTTGGCCTGATATGCAGTGCTCACTATTCTAGTGATCACTATGTATCAGTCCAGACAACCCTTATTGATGATTGGTTGTAAGTCAACCTTATAGACCAGCTATCCTAGTAGCGTGGATACGAGCAGTCTAAGGCTAAAGACTCGAGAGGGCGTGTTAAGCCAGCTGTTATACCACACATATACCCCTTGAACACCAAGTGAAAGGACACCACACAAGTGTTATGAAAATAAACAGTGTATTTATTAAAATCACAACAGCCCTGTACTCTTTATGAGGACAGGGTACTAAGCACAAAACAAAACTCTTACGAAAATACTTAAGTTAGCACAGTATATACAAATGCCCGAGGGGCACGGAAAACCATATACTCTGAAAGTGGAATGCGAAATTACTAGCAGGTAAGTACAGTACTAATAGGCTTTGGAATCGCTAGGTCTTGACTATAGACTCTTCAGATTACTTCTAGGAGGCCTAGGGGACTCGGGTGCAGAGTGTGCACTCTCACGCGGGATGCGGGACAAAGTCTATGGTAGCTAGATTTCACAGAGTTAGTGTTCTCGGGCGAACCCGACCTGGTAGGAGGAAAACGAAAGTGGATTCTGACCCTTGGATAGTGAGGCTATGCTGGGGCACCGAAATGCCGAAGTTACCTAGCCCAGGGGCTGCAGCTGCATATGTCTCAAAAGACGTCGGGAATCCTCGTAGACGGACCAGGAGCCTGGAAGAAAGATGCTGGCAGGCGACCAGTGAAGAGAGTTCGAAGTGATCCAAGCCTGGATCTTGAAGAGAGATGACACCTGAAAGCAGAGGGGACCAAGTTCGAGACTACTAGCCAGTAGTCAGGGGGCACCAGGAGGGCACCGGATGGTAGTCACCTCGACTAGGTGAGTGGGTGACGCTGTGCTCTGCAGATCTCACGGACCAGGAGGCGTTGTCGGCGACCAGGATGGAGGAGCGAGCTGTCCCACGATGGATGAAGCTGTCGGCGTCGCTGGACCCAGGATTGGGCAACAAAGCCTTGGCAAATTCAAGCCCACGCGGTGGACTCAAAATGGCGTCTGGAGTGGACCAGGAGGGTCCGGGGTGCTTCTCTTGTGCTCTTGTGGAAGGAAGCAAGGGCCAGTCTGGAGCAACCAGACCAGCAGCAGTGATGTCGTCGGGCGTCGTGAAGAAGGCCACAAGCCAGCCGGCTAGTAGCCAAACAACGCGGTGAACAGGCAAAAGCAGAAGGGCCCCACGCAGATCCTGGAGATGCTGGAGGGCTGACCTTCGGTGCTGAAGCTGCTCAGGGTTGGGGCTTCTCGGACCCCAAAGCACTCACCAGTGGAGCACACGGTGGGCTTGTTGCAAAGAAGTCGTGCAGTCTTGGTGATCGTCGGTCCCTCGAGGTCTCGTCGCACTCACGGTTCTCAGCTTGGCTGTAGAGGTGAGTAGAGGTCAGAGGTGCCAGGGAAGCCGGGTCTCGTCGAGCTGTGTCGTCGGATTCCTGAGGAAGGACTTGCAGCAGACCGCAGTGTTCTTAGGATGGTGCCTGCGGGTGCAGGGTGACTACTCCTTAGCCACAAGGGAGAATCTTGAAGAAGAAATCTTGATGTCCTTTCGCAGAAAGTCGTGTCTTGATTCCAAAGATGATCTAATTTTAACAGGGGGCCCGCTCCTATCTTTATACTAAAAAAGGGGGCTGACCCGGTGACTAGGTCCTGCCTATGGGTGGGACTAGGAGGGGGGTGGTTACACCCCTCTCCCATGCCGGACTTTCCCCAGGCCAGGGGCTGGTGTGCCCCTGGAACTGGTTCTGACCGGCCTATGCGTAGTGAGCACCGGGGTGCCACTCAGCAGTCACCTTCCTGTAAAGCCCTGCCTACCCAGGATACACAAAACCCTGTCTGGGACGGTGCTAGCACTGCCCTCGACAGGAAACCCTTTGTCCAGGCTCCCCTCGCTGGAAGGACTCCCAGCTGCAGGGGGTCAGACTCGTGTCTGTGGTGGCAGCATCCATTTCGTGGACCTGAGGCTTCGTTTAACTTTAACCGGGGTTCACAGTTACATCCATGTCGTGTCCCTCTAGAAGGGTGGAATGCTAACCCCGTCGCCAGAATTGGCGAGGGGTTAGTATTCCAATCCGTATGACACCTTACTCGACATGTTTTGATAAAGCAATACCAAAGATAGCATTTAACCGCGAGGATTATAATGCACTTAAGAGTATATGGTATGCGATATCATGGAACAGCTATTAGGACTTGGTTCCGCAAGCTGAAGACAGGCTCAGCTCATGCCAGAGCGCCATCTCACATGATTCCAAGCACTCTGCCTTCAGGATTGTCAAGGCCTGCCATAGGAGTGACTGATAGGAATCTGTGTGTCCATTTTAGGGTTAGATATAGGTATACTATATCTACAGCAAAGGGTGATTACACGACTTTGCCCCAGCTGTCATGCAGCCAGTTGTGTCAAATTTAGGAGGCCAGCCAGGGGTGGCATAATACATGCTTCAGCCCCTGGTAGGCCCTGGGTACACCTATGCCCTGAGTTACAGGGTCTGATAAGGTGGCCCAGTACCAATTGGTAAATGCACCTAGGGTACATGTTGTAATTTAGAGAGAGAACAGCCAGGCTGTGGGTCTGATTGGCAGGCCCACAGCCAGAGAAAGTCGTAAACCAGTGAAACAAAAGCAAAAAATCTGGGTGATCATAGGATTGCAGACCCTACTCTCCTACATGACCCCTCCCCAAACTTTGGGACAATAAGCTAACCTTGACCAGGTGAGTCTTCTTGATCTAAGTGGAAATATCTGGAGAGCCCATCGGCATTGCCATGATCAGTACCAGGTCTATGTTCCACTGTAAAGTCCATCCCCTGTAGGGAAATGGACCACCTAAGCAGTTTGGGGTTTTCACCCTTCATCTGATTTAGCCACAAGAGGGGCTTATGGTCGGTCTGAATCTTGAAGTGAGTGCCAAACAAGTATGGCCTCAACTTCTTCAGGGCCCAAACCACAGCAAAGGCCTCCCTCTCAATAGCTGACCAATTCTTCTCTCTGGGGGTCAGCCTTCTGCTTATAAAAGCAATGGGCTGGTCTTGACCATCAAAATTCAGTTGAGATAGAACAGCTCCCACACCCAACTCAGAGGCATCTGTTTGGACAATGAATGGTTTGGAGTAGTCTGGACTCTTGAGGATAGGTGCTGTGCACATGGCCTGCTTTAGGTCATCGAATGCTTTTTGACAGCCTGCTGTCCACTGAACCTTTTTTGGCATTTTCTTACTTGTCAGTTCATTTAATGGAGTCACAATTGATCCATAGTTCCTGACAAACTTTCTGTAGTAACCAGTCAGGCCCAAGAAAGCTCGAACCTGAGTCTGGGTGGTTGGAGGAGCCCAGTCCCTGATTGACTGTATTTTGCTCTCCAGTGGCTGAACCTGGCCTCCACCTACAAAGTGGCCCAGGTATACAACCTGTGTCTGCCCTATCTGGCACTTGGTGGCCTTGATAGTGAGGCCTGCTGCTTGCAGAGCCTCTAACACTTTCCTCAGGTGGACCAGGTGATCCTCCCAGGTGGAGCTAAAGACAGCAATATCATCTAGATATGCTGCACAGAAGTCATCCAGCCCAGTGAGAACATGATTCACCAACCTTTGGAAGGTGACAGGTGCATTTTTCAGACCAAAGGGCATGACCACAAATTGATAATGCCCACCAGGGGTTGCAAATGCTGTCTTAGGCTTGGCATCCTCAGCTAACCTGATTTGCCAATACCCAGCTGTCAGGTCAAATGTACTTAAGTAGTTGGCAGAAGCCAATCTATCTATAAGTTCATCTGCCCTTGGTATTGGGTGGGCATCAGTCTTAGTGACTGCATTGAGACCCCTGTAGTCTACGCAGAACCTCATCTCTCTCTCTTACCATCCTGGGTGTGAGGTTTTGGCACTAGAACTACTGGACTAGCCCAAGGGCTATCTGAGGGTTCAATGGCTCCCAACTCCAACATTTTCTGCACTTCAGTTTTTATGCAGTCTCTAACATGATCAGGCTGCCTGTAGATTTTACTCTTGACTGGCAGGCTGTCACCAGTGTCAACCTCATGGGTACACCAATTGGTCTGACTGGGTGTCAGAGAGAACATATGTCTGAAAGACTGAAGAACCTGTTTACAGTCTTTCTGTTGATGCTCAGAGAGGCTGCCACAAAAGACAACACCATCTACTGACCCATCATCAGGATTCTGAGTGAGCAGGTCTGGGAGAGGGTCACTCTCTTCCTCCTGTCCCTCATCTATGGCCATGAGCAAGCTCATGTCCTTGCTGTCGACATATGCTTTGAGCCTGTTGACATGGAGCACCCTGTGGGGGCTCCTGGGAGTTCCAAGGTCCACCAGGTAGGTGACCTCTCCCTTTTGCTCAAGAATTGTGTGGGGCCCAGAGCATTTGTCTTTGAGTGCTGCTGGGGCCACTGGCTCCAACACCCACACCTTCTGTCCAGGCTGGTAAACAGTCAGGACAGCCTTTTGGTCATGCCAAGCTTTTTGAAGTTCTTGACTGGCCTTAAGGTTTTCAGATGCCTTCTCCATATACTCAGCCATCCTGGAGCGGAGACCAAGTACATAGTCCACTATGTTGGTTGCAGGCTTTTTGAGAGGTCTCTCCCATCCTTCCTTCACCAAACACAGGGGGCCTCTCACAGGATGCCCATACAAAAGTTCAAAAGGGCTGTAGCCAACCCCCTTTTGTGGGACCTCTCTGTAAGCAAACAGAAGGCAGGGAATCAGGACATCCCATCTACGCCTGAGCTTTTCAGGTAGTCCATGAATCATCCCTTTTAGGGTCCTGTTGAACCTTTCAACAAGCCCATTGCATTGTGGATGATAGGGTGTAGTGAACTTGTAGTTGACACCACATTCCTTCCACATAGCAGTTAAGTAGCTTGACATGGAGTTTGCACCTCTGTCAGAGACAACCTCCTTAGGGAAGCCCACTCTGGAGAACACTCCAACTAGGGCCCTTGCCACTACAGGTGCTGTAGTGGTCCTAAGTGGAATAGCTTCAGGATACCTGGTGGCATGATCCACTACCACCAGTATAAACTTGTGCCCTGATGCTGTCTGGGGTTCCATTGGACCAACAATGTCAATCCCCACTCTTTCAAAGGGCACCCCCACCACAGGCATTGGTATAAGGGGGGCCTTTGTTGTGCCACCTGACTTACCACTGGCTTGGCAAGTGACACAGGAGCGACAAAACTCCTTGGTATCCTCATTCATGTGAGGCCATTGAAAGTGTGAGACAAGCCTGTCCCAAGTCTTTGTCTGGCCTAAGTGACCTGCTAAGGGAATCTCATGGGCCAAGGTAAGGAGGAAACCTCTCTGAGACAAGGGTACAACCAGCCTCCTGGTCATGCCAGGCTTGGGGTCTCTTGCCTCAGTGTACAGGAGTCCATCTTCCCAGTATACCTTGTGGGTACCTGTGGCGTTCCCAGCAGCCTCAGCAGCAGCCTGCTGTCTGAGGGGTTCAAGGGAAGGGCAGTCTAACTGGTCCTTCCCCAGGTCTTCCCTTGAGGGTCCCCCTGAACCCAGGAATTCAACTTGATCAAGTTTAAACTCTTTAGGCTCAGTTTCCCTCAATTCCTGTAGGTCAGCCTCCTCTGAGACTTGATCCACAACCTGGGGCAAGGGGGAAGGCACAGCCTTAACCCTACTGCTCTTCGCCTTGGGAGGTGTCTGGTCCATTGTTCCAGGATCCAGCACCTGTTCAGTGGGGCATTTCCTGACCTGTGACCTGGTCACAGCAAACACATGTGCTGGCAAGCCTAACATCTCCATGTGAGTCCTCTGCTCCACTTCTGACCATTGTGATGACTCCAAATCATTGCCCAACAAACAATCCACTGGGAGGTCTAAGCTAACTACAACCTTCTTTTGGCCAGTTACCCCTCCCCAGGAGAAAGCTACAATTGCCATACTGTGACTGGTAGTGACATTGCTTGCATTGGTCACCAGGAAATCTGTACCTGGCATGATCTGTCCAGGGTCCACAAAGTTAGGTGTCACCATTGTGACACTGGCACAAGTGTCCCTATAGGCCTGAGCCATTTTTCCATTAATGAAAGGTGTCTGTCTGTATTTGCCCAAAGTATTGGGACTTATATCAGGACATATCCACATCCCCTGTACAGACAAGGACAGCCTGAGTGAGTGTGCCAACTAAGTTGTCATACCCCTCAGAACCCAAGGTTAACCCAACTAAACCCTTGGGAGGTGCACTACCACTGCTGACTGTACTAGGGGGCACAGGTGCCTTAGGGGCTGCAGTGGCAGGAGTCTGCCCTCCTCCTTTCTTGGTGCACTCACTAAACCAGTGAGTTTTACTTTTGCAGTATTGGCACCACCTTTTAGATTGGCCTTCTTGATTCTTCTTTTTCTGGGGAGCCTGACCCCCACCCTCTTTGGGTTGTTGGGAACCTGTCGAAGACTTCTGGTCATTTTGTTCCCCCTTAGAATCTTTACCCTTCTGGTCTGCTTTCTTCTGACCACCTTGATTCTGGCCCTGGTTCTGCTTAACTCTTGTTCTGACCCATCTGTCTGCCTTCTTTCCCAATTCTTGGGGAGAGGTCAGATCTGAGTCAACAAGATGCTGATGCAACAACTGGTTCTGACAATTGTTTAAAATGTGTTCTCTCATGATCAAATTATACAATCCTGTGTAATCAGTAACCTTACTGCCCAGCAACCAGCCCTCCAAAGCCTTAGTGGCACAATCTACAAAGTCAGACCCATCTTGAGACTGAGTTTTCTGGGTATCCCTGAACAGCAACCTGTATTGCTCAGTGGTTAGGCCAAACCCATAAATCAGTGTATTTTTCAAGACTTGGTAATTGTTAGCATCCTCCACTCTAGTAGTGAGGAGCTTATCTCTACCTTTACCTTCAAAGGAGAGCCACAAGATAGCTGCCCACTGACTTTGGGGAACACCCTGCACAGTGCAGGCCCTCTCCAAAGCAGTTATCCATTTGTGGATGTCATCCCCTTGCTTAAAGGGGGGCACTATCTTATTCAGGTGCTTTGTATCAAAACTCCTTTCCCTATTGCTAGGTATTATTCTGCCACCAGTGGGTTTTGACCCACTCAACTCCTGCTCTCTAGCAAAGGCAAGTCTTTCTTTGGCCAAGGCAAGTTCTTCCCTGGAAATCCTCAGATTGACTTCCCTTTCCTTGGCTTCATAAACTCTCCTCTGAGGGGAGGTCATCCTCCTCAGAGCAGAGGCCTGAGAGCCATTGGTTCGAATGGATCTGTTAGAGCCTCTTGATAGAGACCTAACTCGTCCATTCCCAATGTTAAGCTGGCCTGAGAGGGGTCCCAGGGATCCCCTAGTACCATTCTCATGCCTGCTTAAGTTGTCCCTAGTTAGCTGACTAACTATTTCTGGACCTTTGTCTGCCTCATCCCCAGATGTCTCCTGATCATCATCCTCCTCACCTGAGAGATGGATGAGATCTGGGTCACCCCTGGTTCCTTCTAGGGCTGGCATGTCCCCTTCTGGATGAGAAGAGCTAAGAAGTTTCTCAGCTTTTCTGGCATCATAAGTCTCTAAGAGACCTATCAGAAATGGGAATGTGGGGTTAGACCCCTGTTTTAGCTTCCTGGAGGTACACACTTGTCTCATCTCCTGGAAGCTAAGTGCTGCATATCTAGAAGAGGCCTGTGGAGGGTCCTCAACCATCAGAGGGGTCTCAGCAGACTCTCCGAGGTTAGACATGCTTCTAGTGTGGTGTAAGTGATGCACCTACCTACACTATGTGTTTGCCTACTGATCCCTTGCTAAGAGTTGCAGCCAAGGTGTGCTAAGCCTTGAGGAGCTGCAACAGCTGGTTCAGTAGAACTCAGAGTATTCTAAGCTAAGTTATATGTACCTAAAAAGTACTTATGTGATCTTTCAACAAGATATTCTTAGGATACGTGTGGTAAAACAACAGCAAGCTCAAATCCCAACCGCTGCTCACCAATGTGAGAAGTTGGCCTGATATGCAGTGCTCACTATTCTAGTGATCACTATGTATCAGTCCAGACAACCCTTATTGATGATTGGTTGTAAGTCAACCTTATAGACCAGCTATCCTAGTAGCGTGGATACGAGCAGTCTAAGGCTAAAGACTAGAGAGGGCGTGTTAAGCCAGCTGTTATACCACACATATACCCCTTGAACACCAAGTGAAAGGACACCACACAAGGTTATGAAAATAAACAGTGTATTTATTAAAATCACAACAGCCCTGTACTCTTTATGAGGACAGGGTACTAAGCACAAAACAAAACTCTTACGAAAATACTTAAGTTAGCACAGTATATACAAATGCCCGAGGGGCACAGAAAACCATATACTCTGAAAGTGGAATGCGAAATTACTAGCAGGTAAGTACAGTACTAATAGGCTTTGGAATCACTAGGTCTTGACTATAGAATCTTCAGATTACTTCTAGGAGGCCTAGGGGACTCGGGTGCAGAGTGTGCACTCTCACGCGGGATGCGGGACAAAGTCTATGGTAGCTAGATTTCACAGAGTTAGTGTTCTCGGGCGAACCCGACCTGGTAGGAGGAAAACGAAAGTGGATTCTGTCCCTTGGATAGTGAGGCTATGCTGGGGCACCGAAATGCCGAAGTTACCTAGCCCAGGGGCTGCAGTTGCATATGTCTCAAAAGACGTCTGGAATCCTCGTAGACGGACCAGGAGCCTGGAAGAAAGATGCTGGCAGGCGACCAGTGAAGAGAGTTCGAAGTGATCCAAGCCTGGATCTTGAAGAGAGATGACACCTGAAAGCAGAGGGGACCAAGTTCGAGACTACTAGCCAGTAGTCAGGGGGCACCAGGAGGGCACCGGATGGTAGTCACCTCGACTAGGTGAGTGGGTGACGCTGTGCTCTGCAGATCTCACGGACCAGGAGGCGTTGTCGGCGACCAGGATGGAGGAGCGAGCTGTCCCACGATGGATGAAGCTGTCGGCGTCGCTGGACCCAGGATTGGGCAACAAAGCCTTGGCAAATTCAAGCCCACGCGGTGGACTCAAAATGGCGTCTGGAGTGGACCAGGAGGGTCCGGGGTGCTTCTCTTGTGGAAGGAAGCAAGGGCCAGTCTAGAGCAACCAGACCAGCAGCAGTGATGTCGTCGGGCGTCGTGAAGAAGGCCACAAGCCAGCCGGCTAGTAGCCAAACAACGCGGTGAACAGGCAAAAGCAGAAGGGCCCCACGCAGATCGTGGAGATGCTGGAGGGCTGATCTTCGGTGCTGGAGCTGCTCAGGGTTGGGGCTTCTCGGACCCCAAAGCACTCACCAGTGGAGCACACGGTGGGCTTGTTGCAAAGAAGTCGTGCAGTCTTGGCGATCGTCGGTCCCTCGAGGTCTCGTCGCACTCACGGTTCTCAGCTTGGCTGTAGAGGTGAGTAGAGGTCAGAGGTGCCAGGGAAGCCGGGTCTCGTCGAGCTGTGTCGTCGGATTCCTGAGGAAGGACTTGCAGCAGACCGCATTGTTCTTAGGATGGTGCCTGCGGATGCAGGGTGACTACTCCTTAGCCACAAGGGAGAATCTTGAAGAAGAAATCTTGATGTCCTTTCGCAGAAAGTCGTGTCTTGATTCCAAAGATGATCTAATTTTAACAGGGGGCCCGCTCCTATCTTTATACTAAAAAAGGGGGCTGACCCGGTGACTAGGTCCTGCCTATGGGTGGGACTAGGAGGGGGGTGGTTACACCCCTCTCCCATGCCGGACTTGAAGGACTGGGCTCTTTTGGACCCAGCGGTGCCAGGGCACAACACCTGAAACCTTCGTGGGTAACCTGCTCCGGCGTACAAGTCACAGAGACACGGGACACTTCCTTCGGCGTCAAAGAGTCAAGGTTTATTTACTGCAGGGAACACAGAAGTCACAGGAAGTACATCGAGTGTAGTTCGGGGAGACTGCTTCAAATTGGTTTTGTGGATCGCTCCTTTTATACAGTTTTTACCCATAAGATAACATGAGACACAATAGTTTACAACCCGGTTCCCACATTTTGCTCTCAGAGGGGTCGCTTTGGTCACTTTGAAACACATAAGGTCCGGAACATAAGTACGGAAACATTTGGCGGTTCCCAACTGTAAAACCCATCTTCCCACCATTAGCAAATTCCAATCAGCAATAAAGTAGATCGAAATAGGAACGAAGACAGGTGCAGAGGAAGACGGAGACAGTGGGGAGATCGGAAAGGGTGTAAAAGGGGAGGTAACGAGAAGCACGAGATACAGGCATCAAAGGGACGTGCCTAATGAGATGCACGGCTGAGACAATAAGTCCGTGCGGCAAGATGAGCCTCGAGCGGCGCCATCTGCCTTACAGTAGCAACCCCCTCATCATAAAGACACTTTCAAAGAACATGTGTCTTCCGCAAGTATCTTGGGAGTCCCAGGGTCGCGAAACGGACAGCGTCCGTTTGCTGACTACTTGAGGGCAAGAGACAAAATGGATGCCGTATCTAAGATGGAACCCGTGGGTACAGATGAAAAACCCACGTAACAAACGAACGGTTTAAGCTGGCACAGCGAAACTGCGCACACTTACTAAACTCGTCATTTGCGGTTCATAGATACTAGACTCGACCATATTCGTACGAGTCGAAAACACCACTTACAATTGTCACGGAACCTCAGACGCTCCTTTTGCCCTCATGTAGGCAAGCACTAGTCGGAATCATATTCGATATTCATCAGACCATCAAGATGTCGTTGTAGCATAGCTCTGTCCAACCGAGTCCCCTTGGTAACAGATGGTTGTCTCATACACGTTGTAGCACAGAGGCCACATAAGGCAGGACCACACTGCACACAAAGGCAACACGTGAACAGGAACACTACCACAACCCCGATGATCATCAGAATCTTCCAACCCCAAGTCGATACCAGGCCCCAAAACCATCCAAGTAGTGTCCAATCCCCTACATCCACGTGTATGGATTCGGAGATCTTATGCAACTTCGAGATGGCTTGATAGACAGTAGGAGCATTATCAGGTATGAAAATGCAACAGCTCGAATGGATCACTTTACATACCCCACCGCGATCTGCCAAGACGACATCTAAAACCATACGGTTTTGCAACGTCATAAGTCTCTCCGCCTGAAGTTCTGAGGTGATATTACCAAGGGCACTGGCAGTAATATTAGCTGTCGATTCTACCACTCGAGTCAAATGTCTCAGGTTCCTACTATTAACCATAGGTCCCCAAAACGGGAGGAAACCCTTGAAAAAGTCTCCTGCCTCTTGACCGGCAGTATCCTCTTCGCTAATTACGCCTCGTACAACTCTAGTCTTATGATAATCGGCATCTACAGTGAACGTCGGAGGCAACAGATTTGCAATGAAACATGAGCCCATGAAGTCTGTGGGCAACCATGTGTATGCACGATCATGACAGATAAAATATGTACCCTTGGCAGCCAGAAACACAGGGGTCGGGGACATTGGCAGAAGGTAACTTTCAGTGCAAGCACTTGCTCCAAGTGAGGCTTGCGAACCACGACCCACAAGACAAAGATTACCAGTGTGGGGTACGACCCATATTGGAGACGAGCTTTTAAGCTGCTTTTCATTAGTGAACGTACTATATTCCCCTCTACTTAGGACCCTATAGGCTTGTACCTCTTCTTTAGGGATGAGAAAAGCATCATGGATCTCATCTTCCATATCCGCTATTGCCATCGATAGCACCCACTGATACGAGGTAGGACCAGGGTTGGGGGAACGTTGTTCTGGAGTGGGGTGGAAACCCAGTGCGCTTCGAAGCATTGTTTGAAATGCTCGAGCTGACCCTTGGGAACTATACGGTAACACCAGATATGGAATTCCCTTACCCGTAGTATGTGGCATCAACCCACACACCCAACAATTAGTAGTGTTAACCACTAACTGATGCTGATGGAGGAGCTGGATAAAGGAATTGTTGCGGAATTCTACACGTCTAGCCTGTTCGTGTTCCGGTAACATATGAAAGGAATGAGGAGAAGCAGTAGAAGTAAGATTAGGGTAAGGAGTAGGAGTAGGGGTAGGAAGTAAGAAGTAAGACATAGTGTAATACACCCCACCCGCCAAAAATGCAGAAGCAGTCAGAAACAATACAAACAATGGAAATACAAAACATTTAGTACGACTAAGTTTCTGCAGTCTGACTCTATACGCCTGAGCTCCTTCCAAATCATTCAGCTTCGAAAATGCCATTTCCCTACGACCGTCCGCAACGTTTCTTGACGCACTTCGTTCTGTGCAGCAATAGTCAATCCCCAGGAGTTCCTAGGAACCGACGGCCTTTAACCTAGCGTCAAGACCTACTGTCCAGAAGGAAGTACGCGCGCGGCCCTACGGCCCTCAATACACAATATGTATTTTATTTAGCACAATATTTCAGCTGTGGAAGGAAAAGATACAAGGAAGAAGCTTGTTATATGTACAAAACAATTTTCAATGATACGAATTGTTCAAAGTTGATCAGGGGAAACGAGGATATTGCAGTTATCAATTCAGCAAAGCAAGAAAATTTTATTTGTCCTTAGTATGAGAACGCAGAGAATATCGATGTTTCCCGAGACGTGTCTGCTCGTCGAACAAAGGATCCGTTGAAGAGACAGCGTCCTGTTGATCAATTTGTTGATTTGATCTTGAGTCTTTTGCTGACAAATGTTCAACAGTGGCTTTCTGCTGCGCTGAGTGTTCACCAACAAGCTGTGCGTCGCTAAAAGGTACAAACGCCGGCAATGTTTCTGCTTCTGTTGACGCAATGCCTTTCCTCACCCACGGGTCTGCCGGCAAAGGAATAGGGACTCGCTTACAATGGGTAGCATGTACCCAATTCTTCCGCCCCTCAAGACGAACGGCAGTCCTCGTGGCCAGGAGCACCTGGTAAGGTCCGGTGAAACGGGGGTCCAGATTCTTCTTGCGTGAAAAATTACGGGTAACTACCCAATCTCCTGGCTGGAGCTGGTGGCCTGGACCCTCCGTCTGCGTCGGCAAGGCGTCGTAAACCTGTTGATGAATTAACCTCAGTTTAGCAGTCAAGTCATGTAAGTAATCAATCAACATCGGATACTCAAGATCAACGAATATACCTGGCCTAGGAACCCCCCACACATTCGCAGGACGGCCGAACACTATTTCATAGGGACTAAGCCCTATTCGGGAGTGTACAGTCGCCCTAGTTGACAGTAATGCTAGAGGCAAAGCGTCAGGCCACGAAAGTCCAGTCGTAGCCTGAATCTTCGCTAGCTTTAGTTTAAGGGTGCCATTGTACCCTTCAACCAATCCAGCTGACTGGGGATGATTGGCGCTATGGAATTTTTGATTAATTCCAAGGCCCTTACACACACTCTTCATCACACTTCCAACAAACTCACTTCCGTTATCTGACCACACGACTCTAGGCATTCCATACCGAGGAAAGTATTCCTTCAGTAGGATTTTCGCAGTAGACAAGGCAGTATTATCCTTGAGGGGATAGGCCTCGATCCATCGGGAGAATGCGCAAACCACAACCAAAACATATTTCAGGTTATTGCATCGCTCCATATGGATGAAGTCCAATTGGATCACCTCAAAGGGATACGAAGGAGGAGCAAAACTGCCAGGGGGAGTTGGGGTTCCTTTGCCAGGATTGTACATTATACACACCATACAATTCTTCACCAAGCGTTCAGCACACTTAGTAATTCCATCATTCTTCCACACAGCAGCCAACAACTTACAAATACCTTTCGCGCTAATATGTGCTAACCCGTGTGCCATTGTCACAACGGCCAGTACATACGCATCAGGCAACATCCATCTTTTCTGATCTGACAAATCAATCCAGCAACCATTCACATCCAACCTTCCCGTACTTTCTTTCCACTTCATCTTTTCAGTGTCGGTGGCCTCATTCTGTATTGCTTTCACACTCTCTATAGTATCCTCACACATACTCGATTCTGTAGGCCACCTAACCGAACTCGTCACATACATTCGAGTGCTAAGGTTCCGGGCAGTCTCCTTAGCAATCTCATCTGCAAACGCATTACCACGACCAACATCATCCGTCACTTTACGATGCGCACTACACTTAACAATTGCAACTTGAGCAGGCAAAGTCAATGCATCCAAAAGATCGTTCACGAGCTGGCCATGCTGTATTTTCGTGCCATGTGACGTGAAGAAACCACGCTCTCGCCACAACCGTCCAAAGCTATGCGCTACACCGAAAGCGTACTGACTATCGGTGTACACATTCACACGTTTACCTTTTGCTAATACACATGCTCTAGTAAGAGCAATCAGCTCTGCAGCTTGGGCAGAGTTCTGATTCAATCTCGCAGTCTCAACAACAGTATTCAACGTCACAACAGCATAAGCAGTAGTCACATCACCATTCGGCAATTTAAAACATGACCCATCCACATACAGAGTGCCCTCCGGGTCTTCCAATGGGGTGTTTTTAAGGTCCACTCGACCTTTTGTTTCCTCCTCTGTCCGCAAGTAACAGTCATGTTCTGCTACTTCATCTGACTCTGCACTAATTGGTAACAAAGTTGCCGGATTTAGGACATTACAACGTTTTATCTGAATATGGCTTGCCAAGAGCGTCAATTCGTACCCAGATAACCTCGCACTCGTCAAGTGCTGAGTTTTCGTTCGATTCAAAAGAGTATCGACTGCATGCGGAACCATCACCGTAAGCATATTATCCATGACCAATCCTGCTGATTGTCGGATGGAGACCGCAGCTGCCGCAGTTGCTCTCAAACAACTCGGCAATGCTCTAGCTACTGGGTCTAAGGTCGAGGAAAAATATGCACATGGACGTTGCTTACCACCAAAAGGTTGCGTTAAGACACTCAAAGCACAACCTTCCCTCTCGTGAACATATAACGTGAACGGCTTGCTGTAATCAGGGGTACCTAACACAGGAGCCGAACACAATGAATCACGTAATTCAGAAAAACTTTTCTGACATTCTTCCGTCCATGGTAAAGGAGTAGAAACATCCTTGCACGTAAGAGCCACCAGTGGTTTCGCTAGCAATGAAAAATTAGGAATCCACTGCCTGCAGTACGACGTGATACCTAGAAAGGCACGCACATCTCTCTGGGTTTGTGGCACAGCCATTCGCGCAATCGCTGCAATTCTCTCTGGGGTCAATCTCCTTCCCTCCTTTGACAATAAGTGACCGAGGTAGGTGACTTCTTGACAACAATATTGGAGTTTAGAAGGTGACACCTTGTGATTTAACTCACAGAGATGTTGCAGCAACGATACCGTAGCAATTTTGCAAATGTCCTGAGTATCAGCAGCCACCAATAAGTCGTCGACATATTGGATTAAAGCCGCACCAACCGGCAACCTAAACGCATCCAGTTGACCCTTCAAAGCTTGACTGTAAATCGATGGACTTTCACAGTAGCCCTGAGGAGCGCGTTTGAACCGGAAGCTACGTCCACCAAGAGAGAAACCGAAAAGGTCCCTGCTCTCTTCGGCAATCGGGATGCTGAAAAACGCATTTTTCAAATCAATCACCGAGAACCACGAAGCAGTAGCTGGAATCAGAGTCAGTAGCGCCGTGATGTCAGGCACAACAGGGAATTGAGGAACCACAATTTTATTTACCTCCCGTAAATCGATAACAAAACGATAAACAGGCGGTTTGGTAGGGTCAGTACGTTTAAGAATGGGCAGTACAGGGCTGTTGCACACGTTTCCCCGAGTCTCCTCAATAACATCTTTCTCGATCAAATCATAGATGATCGCTAACAAAGCTCGTTCACCATCAAGGGAGATACGGTATTGGGGAATACGTGGCAATCGCACATTCAATTTCAACTGAACAACATAAGGGGAGATATCAAGTAGGCCCACATCATTTGGACCCGTCGCCCACAAAGACGCAGGAAGAGAATCCAATTCCGGTGGAAGCTTATCGAGAGACAAATACATGGGAGAGACTACTCTCTCTCCAAACGTAAGCTGTACACCCGCAGGAGAACAATACAAAGTTGCATACAAACGTTTAAGCAAATCCAGACCCAAAAGATTTTCACCACAACCCGTGGTTAAAATCAACGGAGCTTCGAGCTCACGAGGCCCAATTTTAAGGGGCAAAGGGCATGAAACTGGATTGCTAACGGGGGCGCCAGAGAATCCAACGGAAACATTTGTTAAGCCAGACAAAGGTGCGCCAGGGAGTTTCGAATGCATGATAGAACTTTTCGCTGCACCAGTGTCCAACAGAAAAGGCTCAACGACGCCCGATGTAGCAACTGCGACGTAAGGCCCTCTCTGATCAACCGGAACTGATACCACTCCCTCTCCTTGTCTTTGGCTGTCCTAGTAATTACTATCGTCAGTTCCCTGATCGACGTAATAATCGTCTACATTGTACTGCGCAGATCGTCCTTGTGATGATCCACGTTGATCGAAACAGTTATTAGAATTAGATGAATTGTCAGAACGGTCGTTCTGAGCACCACGACCTCTACCACGTGATGTATTCTGTGAACCACCACGGCCTCCTCTAGACGAATTACCACTATTACGGTCATTTAAAGCAGGACAATCAAATTTAATGTGTCCCTCCTGTCTGCAATAAGCACATTGATTGTACCCTAACGAAGATCTTTGGAAAGAGGAATCATTACGCGGCTGCGATCGATTCGATTGCGACTGTGGTCTATTCTGTTGAGACGCATTCTGATTAGAACGCGGCGGATATGCTTGTTGCAACAACACTTTAGTTTTCAGCTCTTTCGTCTTTTTATCAGCACGGTCAGTTTCCTCTTTTTCTCTATTTTCGTAATATTGTGCCGTAGCCAATATCTGAGCTGAGGTAGAAACGGCCCACGCACTTTCTGAATTCTTCAGTTTAGTGCTCAAGTCGGGCAATAAGTTCGATACGAATTTATCCACAAACAACCGTTGTCCACCCTCAGTACCCATATCCTGTCCACTATGATCAACGAATGTTTCCTCAAACCTCGTAAAGAAGTCTGAAACACTCTCATCCTTCTTCTGCTTACAGGCTGACAACTTGTCCCAATTCACCCTCATAGCTGGCATGAGCGTTTTCATTAATGTAATGATTCGCTGGGGAAGAAGTTCAATCAACTGATCGGGTTTAGTAGCAGCCACTTGTCCAGCGTCTGCCGCTGTAATAGCAGCCCAATCACCACCTAATTCATTTGTGTGATCTTGGTGACGAATCTTGGCCCATACCGGTTGCGGTACGACATTGCCAAACAACATGTCGATATCGGCAAGATTCATTATCGTAGCGTCTACGAGCTGCGATAATTCCTTATAATACCCTGCAGGATTTTTGCGAGGATCGGGCAAAGTTTGTTTCACCTGAAGCACTTCCGATCGTTTCCATGGGAGGTGTATCCACACTCTCTGGAAATGCGCCGGAACTGGCTGGGCAGCATTAGTATTATCAGCTGGTATCCAAACCGGCGGAACTTCACGCATAGGATATTGGCCAGACTCATCTCCTTTCTCAATGTCCTCAACGAACAATGCATGAGGAATAGGAGCGGGACGAAGAGATAACAACCGCTCAATAGCGCGTCGGACATTAGTGTCGACTATCAGTCCAGTTGCGAACTGAAGCCGAAGTTCAGACAGGGCGTACAGCACCTCGTCAGGCGCAAAGGCCACTATCTGATCATGTAAGAACTTGCACATTTCATCAAACACATATCTCTGAGTAGGTATGTTGAATTGATCAAACGTTTCGAGGACAACACGAGGTGGATTTCTAACAGGGTTTACTATCCAACCCATCGCCATATTGCATAGCGCAACACGTTCTCTATTAGCAGGAAGCTGGCTACGTCTCTGAGGACCATCAGAACCAGCAGACCCAAAAACAGGTCCAAGCGACTGAAAGAAGTTTGGCACACTAGGAGAATTACGGTTACGAGTAGAGGGACAAGAATAAGACACAGGACTAACAAGAGAAGGAGTAGAGACATTAGCAACAACAGGGGTTAACAACACAGGAGCAGTAGTGTGAGCAGGAGTATGTGGAAGCGGAGGAGCAGTAGGAATAGAAACAGGCAAAGGAGCAGGAACAGTCGGAAGAGCGGGTGCAGGTTGAGGAACTGGTGGAGGAATAACAGGTGGAAGAACAGGTACGGCAGGGACCACAGGAGCTGCGATACCCTGTACGTACGGAGGTGGCGACTTCATAAGATAGGACATTAAAGAATCCTCAACGGCCTCTTCCTTCTTATCCGACTCCGTAGGCAAAGCAGGATAGCATTTATCTATAGACATACGCTGTAGCCTCTCAAACACTTCCTTATCCTTATCCTCCTTATCACGCTGAAACTGCTCAGCTTTCTTCACTATGGTAGCAACATTATCTCGCTCACTACGTTTATTCTGTCTGATCTCTTTCTGTCGGGCTTCTTTGCGCCAGAACCGAAAGGCATCAAACATGGCCGGCCTAGATTTGCGTTCGAACAACTTTATTTCCAAATTATCTAAGATCGACGCTTCGAAGCTACCGTGAGGTGGCCAACGAAGATCACCGTCTTTCTTTGTATATTTTATCCAATAATCGTTAAAAGCAATCGGGCCTAGCCCATGTTTGCTATATAGGTCATAAGTAGGAGTTCCAACCGGAGGTATCGGACACGAGTCCTCCAGCAGGGAATCCGCACCACAAGGTCTAAAGCAACTGAACAAAGTACTGCGACCAGGCATCTTGCACACTAGCCGAGTTTCACAAACTTCAAGGGTTACGGGATTTACCAAGTCCCAGCAAGAACAAAACCCTCGGTCTTTGGCGGCTGCAGTCGTCAAACAAATACAACAACAAAGTACGCTAGCAAAGTGTCACCGACAAAAACACTCACACAGCGTGCACAACAAAAACACTCGCTAAAGTGTTTACAACCAAGGACACCCGCTAAAGTGTCTACAACAAAAACACTCGCTAAAAGTGTTTACAACCAAGGACTCTGGGAGCGACCCACAAATACTTAACTCAGAGATCAATGGCGTCCTCAGGAAGGCCCGTCTATCGTCTCGCTATACCAAGGTCTACGCCAGGCGCCAAAACAGGTCTACAGTCAGGGCAGCAGTCCGTCGCAGCCGTTAGGAGGCGGGAATCTTCGCGGGAAAAGTCTTCGGGCCACTTATTTCGACAACAGGATCGATGAAGCGGGGTGCACCTTCCCTCGGAGATTTCACACGAAGTTCCTCACGATCGTCGGGCTTGGACCGGTACCACTGATGCAGCCCCACGTTGGGCGCCAACTGAAGGACTGGGCTCTTTTGGACCCAGCGGTGCCAGGGCACAACACCTGAAACCTTCGTGGGTAACCTGCTCCGGCGTACAAGTCACAGAGACACGGGACACTTCCTTCGGCGTCAAAGAGTCAAGGTTTATTTACTGCAGGGAACACAGAAGTCACAGGAAGTACATCGAGTGTAGTTCGGGGAGACTGCTTCAAATTGGTTTTGTGGATCGCTCCTTTTATACAGTTTTTACCCATAAGATAACATGAGACACAATAGTTTACAACCCGGTTCCCACATTTTGCTCTCAGAGGGGTCGCTTTGGTCACTTTGAAACACATAAGGTCCGGAACATAAGTACGGAAACATTTGGCGGTTCCCAACTGTAAAACCCATCTTCCCACCATTAGCAAATTCCAATCAGCAATAAAGTAGATCGAAATAGGAACGAAGACAGGTGCAGAGGAAGACGGAGACAGTGGGGAGATCGGAAAGGGTGTAAAAGGGGAGGTAACGAGAAGCACGAGATACAGGCATCAAAGGGACGTGCCTAATGAGATGCACGGCTGAGACAATAAGTCCGTGCGGCAAGATGAGCCTCGAGCGGCGCCATCTGCCTTACAGTAGCAACCCCCTCATCATAAAGACACTTTCAAAGAACATGTGTCTTCCGCAAGTATCTTGGGAGTCCCAGGGTCGCGAAACGGACAGCGTCCGTTTGCTGACTACTTGAGGGCAAGAGACAAAATGGATGCCGTATCTAAGATGGAACCCGTGGGTACAGATGAAAAACCCACGTAACAAACGAACGGTTTAAGCTGGCACAGCGAAACTGCGCACACTTACTAAACTCGTCATTTGCGGTTCATAGATACTAGACTCGACCATATTCGTACGAGTCGAAAACACCACTTACAATTGTCACGGAACCTCAGACTTTCCCCAGGCCAGGGGCTGGTGTGCCCCTGGAACTGGTTCTGACCGGCCTATGCATAGTGAGCACCGGGGTGCCACTCAGCAGTCACCTTCCTGTAAAGCCCTGCCTACCCAGGATACACAAAACCCTGTCTGGGACGGTGCTAGCACCGCCCTCGACAGGAAACCCTTTGTCCAGGCTCCCCTCGCTGGAAGGACTCCCAGCTGCAGGGGGTCAGACTCGTGTCTGTGGTGGCAGCATCCATTTTGTGGAGCTGAGGCTTCGTTTAACTTTAACCGGGGTTCACAGTTACATCCATGTCGTGTACCTCTAGAAGGGTGGAATGCTAACCCCGTCGCCAGAATTGGCGAGGCGTTAGTATTCCAATTCGTATGACACCTTACTCGACATGTTTTGATAAAGCAATACCAAAGATAGCATTTAACCGCGAGGATTATAATGCACTTAAGAGTATATGGTATGCGATATCATGGAACAGCTATTAGGACTTGGTTCCGCAAGCTGCAGACAGGCTCAGCTCTTGCCAGGGCGCCATCTCACATGATTCCAAGCACTCTGCCTTCAGGATTGTCAAGGCCTGCCATAGGAGTGACTGATAGGAATCTGTGTGTCCATTTTAGGGTTAGATATAGGTATACTATATCTACAGCAAAGGGTGATTACACGACTTTGCCCCAGCTGTCATGCAGCCAGTTGTGTCAAATTTAGGAGGCCAGCCAGGGGTGGCATAATACATGCTTCAGCCCCTGGTAGGCCCTGGGTACACCTATGCCCTGAGTTACAGGGTCTGATAAGGTGGCCCAGTACCAATTGGTAAATGCACCTAGGGTACATGTTGTAATTTAGAGAGAGAACAGCCAGGCTGTGGGTCTGATTGGCAGGCCCACAGCCAGAGAAAGTCGTAAACCAGTGAAACAAAAGCAAAAAATCTGGGTGATCATAGGATTGCAGACCCTACTCTCCTAAACTCCCCTGTAAGCATTCCAAGCCCCCCGTACTTTCGACCACTTTCTTGGCTTACCCCTGGCAACGTAGACTGTCTTTTCCCTAAACATGCACCAATCCATGTTGGCTTTCCATTGTACCACCAGGGGAGCCGTCGCAGCCCCCCATTTCTGCGCAATGTCGCGTTTAGCCACCATATTGCCAAGGGTCACCCACTGCGTCTGAGCCACATTATGATCGGATGGCTCCCAGATGTTGAGGAGGCATCTCCTAGCCTCCGCTGTCGCCGCTACCCCAGTCACCTCTTCCATGACCCGATGCACCCGGTTCCAGTAGGAAGCTATGACGGGGCATTCCCAGAGAATGTGCAGAAAAGTAGCAGAGGCGCCACAGCCACGTCGACAGAGCCCATCGGTCGAGTAGCCCATATGTATAAGCCGGGGGCCAGTCACGTACACTCTATGCAAGATCTTGAACTGCACCAGTCAGAGACGAGAGGAAATGGCGACCTCCTTAGGGGAGGACACAGCGCTCATCATCATCATCATCATCGATCTCCAGGCCGTCACGCACCCATTGCTCCCGCACTCCGGGGAGGAGGTCAGTACGAACGTTAATCAGTTTCTTGTACGACAGTGAGATTGCACTGTCAGGCATATGGCCGTCCAACACCCTGTCCTCCAGTGGGGAGCTCTCTGGGATCGCTCCCTCTGCCGGCTTAGCAGATAGCAGCGCGTGTCGCAGCTGGGCGTACCGGGAAGACTCCGTGCCGCCCAACTGGTACTCAGCCTGTAGCTGGGAGAAGGTCTTAATCTCGCCCTTAGAGATCATATCGTCCACCCTGGAAATCCCTATGAGGTCCCATTTATCAAAGCCCTTGGTGTGCCATAGCTTGCCCAGAATGTCGGAGTCGTACAGAGGGGTGAATCTAGTCAGCCTGCCCTGCCAACCCTGCGCCTTAGTGATCGTACGCCAGATGTGGACCGCGGTTCTCGTTGGACCCGACATCCGCCCGTCCAGAGACCTCGAGTACAGCGCCCTGTAGCAGTTGCCGCCACCCAAGAGCCACCTGTCCATGGCGTAGCCGGGGTTGTTTTCCGGGCCGTAGAAACCGTGGTTGATAGCCGCCAACTGGGAGGCCCAGTAGTATCTGCGTACATCCGGCAGTGCAATACCCCCGTCATACCAGGGGAGCGTGAGCTTCGTGATGGCAACGCGGGGATGGCCATCCCAGAGCAAGGCACGTTGAAGGCTCTCAATCTCACGGAAGTAGCGAGCGGGAACCGGATCCTGAGTGTTCTGCAGGGCATACAAAAACCTGGGCAAGGACATCATCTTAAATAATGCCGCACGACCAAGTAAAGAGAGTGGAAGCTTGCGCCAACCCTCAACATCACGCCGGAGGCGCTGAAGAGGGGGAAGCAAGTTGTGGTCATATCTCACCCTCGCATTACCAGAGATATAAATCCCCAAATACTTAAAGCCCTGGCTGGCCACCTGGATGTTGCAGCCTCTAGGGAGGCGCGGTGTGTCCCCCTTCAGCACGTACAGGAAGGACTTGGCCCAGTTGATAACGAGGCCAGAGTACCTGCCAAAAAGTCTGAGTACATCGCATGCCACGATGAGTGACTTGCAAGGGGAGGTGAGGTAGAGCAGAATGTCGTCAGCATAGAGCGAGATTCTGTCCTCGAAGACAGGAGCCCAGCTTATGCCATGCAGATCTGGGTGAGTGCGCATCATGGCCGCAAGTGGCTCAAGAGCGAGCGCAAACAAGAGAGACGACAAGGGGCAGCCCTGTCTGGTGCCTCTAAGGAGAGCAAAAGACGCCGAAATGCGGCCATTGACGGCAACATTAGCCAGCGGGTCAGCATAAAGGAGCTTTACCCAGGCAATGAACACCGGGCCAAAACCGAGCTTCGACAAGACCGCCCAGAGGTAACTCCACTCGAGAGAATCGAAAGCCATTGTGGCGTTCAAGGAGGCAAGGACCGCCGGCTACTCCAGGGTGTGAGCCCTGGCCATGGCGCCGTGGAGTCTACGCAGGTTAAGGGCAGTGTTGCGATGAGGAATAAAGCCCGACTGGTCCGGATGCACCAAATCGCCAATAACCCCAATCAGACGATTGGCGAGTAGCTTGGCGAGGATCTTAGGCTCGGCATTGAGGAGAGAGATAGGCCGACACAAGTCTCTCGGCTTCCCATCCTTGATGACCACAATGGTGGCCAATCTCTGGTCCAAGGGAAGTATGCCGGTGTCCCGCACTTCCAGAAACATGTTACGCAGGTGCGGGGAAACCACGTCCGGGCTGATCTTATATAGCTCAACCGGGATGCCATTAGGGCCCGACGCCTTGCCCGATCGCAGTGAGCGAATCGCAAGGGCGATTTGGTCAACCGAGATGTCCCTGTCCAAGACGTCACGCTCCTCGTCCGAAAGACAGGGAAGCTCGACTGTCGAGAGAAGCTCTGTCGAGTCGATCTCAGACTGGTCCGAAACAGAGGTGTAAACTCCCCGGAAGTAGTCGGCAAAGGACTCGGCAATGGCGCTAGGATCAGAGACGACAACTCCGTCATCCCCCAAAATCTCGGGTACGACACGGCTAGCCATCTCCCTCCTATCCAGCCAGGCAAGCAACTTTCCAGCCTTGTCGCCGACGTCGTATATCCGACCCTGCTGTTCCTTAGCAATAGTAAGGGCAGCGTTCGTGGCAAGATCCCGGTATTCCGACTGTTTGAGGGAAAGGTCGTGCAGGAGAGTGGGATCGGGGTCTGTCTCCAGTTGACAATCTAGCTCCGCGATTTCCTCCTCAACATGCACCAAGTCGGCATCCCTGGCTCTACGGGCCTCCGCTATAAGAGCGAAAGCCGCACCCCTCAAAACAGTTTTAAACGCCTCCCATAGAGTCGCGGCCGAGCGAACCGAACCCTCATTCTCAGAAAAGTAGAGGTCGATGGCCTTGGCCAATAGATTGCGAGTCCTGGGGTTGCGGAAGTACCATGGGTTAATAGCCACCGGCCGATCTGACAGAACAATATCAAAGTCAAAAGAGACCCACAGCGGGGAATGATCAGAAATGCCCCGTGCCAAAAATCGGGCTTCAGAGACAGCAGGCGCACACGCAGCCAACGTGAGAACATAGTCTATACGGGATAGACTGCCATGGGCGCCGGAATGAAAGGAGAAGTGACGGAGCGTGGGATGTAGCAGCCGCCAGCTATCCACCAATCCCATGGTCTCAAGAAAGGAGGGCAGCCACAGTTGGGAGCCCCGAAGGTCTCTAGGCGGTTGACGATCCAAAGAGCCGGAGCAAACCGAGTTGAGATCACCCCCCAATATCAGCAAACCAACAGGCAAATTCAAAATGGCGCCACCATGGTCTTGAAAAGTGCTAGATTGCAGGCCCGGGGGAACGTAAACTGAAAGTAATGTCAGAGCACGCCCCTCCCACCGTCCCGTGACTGCGGCATAGCGCCCCCTCTCATCTATCAGAGTGACTTCAATCTCAAAGGGAAGAGATGCGCGAACAAGAACCCCCACCCCTCGAGTGCCCGAAGAGAAACCCGAGTGGGCAACCATTTTGTATCCCTTACGGTCAAGCCCCTTACACGTATTACCAACCAGATGCGTCTCTTGAAGGAGAACAACATCAGGCATGTGGCGTTTAATTAATTGAATCACAACCCCCCTCTTGATGCGATCACTCAACCCGTTAACATTCCAACTGAGTACACGTAATTTCCTACCCCCCATCATCGTGTTGCCAGCCCCACCCAACCCCAGCGATCCTCAACAGCAATCGAAACTGAACAGTGTGTACAACCCATTGCCTAAGAGATAGAAAGAAAGGGAAAGAAACAAACAAACAAACTATCCCAAAACCACCCCCCACCCTGCACCCCTGCAGCAGACTAAAAAGCCCCCCCAACCAGCAGTGTGCCTGTCACCCCATGAACTAGCCTACAGAAAGTCCCCAGAGGAGTAAGGAATCTCCACAATCCCCTCCCGCCACCCTCCTTGTAAACGACAGGAGAGTCATCAACTTCGAAATAACGTTGGCATTGTCAGTCACAGATTACAGGAACACCAACCGCCATGTTCTGCACAGTAGGAACAGGTCCTAGAGGTCGGAGCCACCAGTTGCGCCTCCGGAATGCTCGTCCTGTTCTTCTCGGCGTTGTGGCAAAGTGTCCAGCCAGTCGCTTGCATTTTCCGGCATATCAAAGAACAGAGCACGGCTATCGTACTCGATCCGCAGTTTGGCAGGGAACAGCATCGAATATTTAAGGCCCAATTCTCTCAGGCGCCGTTTCACACCTGCGAAACTCTGGCGCTGCCTCTGCACGGCCCTAGTGAAATCCGGATAGAAGTGTATCTCAGAGTTCTGGTATTTGAGCGGTCCATGCCGTCTGGACGCCTGAAGGATAACGTCCCGGTCCCTAAAATTAAAGAGCCGGGCAATGATGGGCCTGGTCGCCACGCCCGACTTCGGCGGGCCGCCCGGGACCCGATGGGCCCGCTCTACCGAGAAAAAGTTGCTCAAGCCTGAAGGTGCGAGATGCGCCTGCACCAGGTCCTCCACAAAAAGGTCCACTGCCGCCTCCTCCGCTCCCTCCGGAACACCGATGATGCGGACATTCTGCCGCCTGGCACGTCCTTCAAAGTCCTCCAGTCTTCTGGAAAATTGGTCGTTGGCCAGTCTCAGGGTCCGGACCTCCGTCTGTAGGTCCGAGAGTAGAGTAAGGTCCACAGCCAGAGTGTCCACCTTGTGAGTCAGGACCTCATGTTGTTTTTGCATTTCTGAGCGAATGCCCGCAATGGCCCCCATAACGTCGCTCAGGGTAGGCTCAGAGCCTTCAGGCGAGCCCGCGCAATGAAGGTCTTTAGATGAGGCCACCACAGTGGGTGAGGTCCGCTGCTGGGCATAGCGGTCAACTTTGTTTAGCTGCGTTTGGGTCGTCCTGCGAACACCTCTGTTCGACGACTTGTCGGGGTCCCCTCTGCCAGCCATCTTGGGTCCCAGAAGAACAAAGGGCTACTCCGCCCGAGCAGGGGACACACGACCAGAGCCGAGGCAGTGTCAGTAATCACACCAAGCCGACAGTAGGCAACTCCGCAGCCACAAGCACTCCGTCAGCAGGGACCTCGAGCAACCGCTTCGCATTCCAATCGTGCGGAGCGTTGGTGAAGGCAGCAACCTCCCAGGAGACAATGGCGCATCCCTGGCACGGAGTTCAGCTCGACGTAGTTTCGTCTAGGAACCACCAATTCAGACGCGGAAAGCTGCTCCTGTGTCCGTGACCATTCACCAAGTAGAATCCACTAACGTGGAACAGGATTTCCAACAGGATATTTGCGGAGGGACGGAGGGTCCGCGGAGCTCCGAGCTTACGCGGCCATCTTGGTTGCCCGCGAAGCTCCTCCCCCCCGAACCGCCTTCTTGAATGGCTCTTTAAAGTCATATAGGAAGCAATCCTGAGGTTGCATGGTCATCTGTATTTGGAACCTTGCTGCTGCTCTCTCTACAACATTATGAAACCCCCGATATCTTCTGGGGGTGAATCCGCCTGTGCCTGGTCTGGGGATGTCGGATCTGTAATGACATCGTTATTCCACTCATCATCCACTATTTCTCCCTCCTCCTGTTGACCTTCTTCATCTTCTCCTGCTGCTTCCTCTTCTTCTTCATCAGAAGACGGTAGAGGAGGCAAAGTCACAGGATCCGGACGAATGACCAGCGGTGGTGGTCTAGGGCAAGGAGGAGGAGCTGGTGTCACAAGATGTGGTGGCACTACTGAAGGAGGCGGAGTAGGCGGAAACCACTGCTTGTAGTCCGCTATGAGAAACTGGAGGTCCGTGACTATTGACGCCGGGAGGCACACCGTAGGTTGTGAAGGAGGAGGCGGTAGATATTCCTCCTGATATGGCACTTCTGCCTGACCCAGGTCTTCGCAATCCGAACTCTCATGGACCTTGACATTGATCTGTGATGGACTTGTTGCAGTGTGGAACATGGCACCATCATCAGAATTCTCAGCCTCCAGTAAGTGGACCGGTGGCAGTGGCTGGACTCTGCTAGGAGACGTAGCCTCTGGTGTCAGCATACGCGTTGACATCCTGAAGTGTGTATAAGTATACTTCAGCTTACGAGAGTCTTCCGTCGACGGGCCCGTCGACAGGGTGGTCATCAACGGTGGGATGCTGACAGCCACAGCGGACATCTGTCATCTTCGTCGACGACGGTGTCGTCGACGGTAGAGTCGTCGACTATGGTTTCTTCGTCGACGGCGGCGTCGACTCTGGAGCTGTCATTGATGGCTTCGTCGACGCTGGTGTCGACGTCGATGGCTTCGTCGACGCCGATGGCTTTGTCGATGGCTTCATCGACGATGACATCGTCGACGAGGTTGTCATCGACGTCGATGGGACCTTCATCGACGACGATGGCTTCGACTTAGTCGATGTGGAAGCTGTCGTCGACGGAGGCGTCGGCGACGCTTTTTTGACAGGAATTATAGATGTAATAGACCTACCCGTCGACGACGATGCTGAGGTAGTTGTCGACAAGGTGGTGAAGGCTGAAGCTGTCGACGTAGAGATGGTTACTGTCGAAGCTGTCACAGGCATGACAGAAGACACCAGCACAGGCTTCTTGAAGGTGGCTTCCTGAAGAGAAGTCTTAACTGCCATGGCTTTTGGACGACCCTCTCAAGATTTTGGCGTCTTCTTTTGAGGTGGCATATTAGACGGACCTGGAGATGTCTGTCTTTGCCTTTTGGCAGAGGAGTGTGAGCTCCTGAAGGAACACTCGCTCTCACCTGAAGAGACTGTTTGATCCTTGTCCTTAGTCTCTGAAGCCACAGAAGCAGGCGTTCCCCTCTGTCTTTTAAAGTCTTGACAGAGAAAGTGCAGCAAACCTTACAATCCTTGGCAGAATGTTCAGGTAGAGACAGTAGTGGTAGTCTTCATGTTTGTCATCTACATGCAGTCTCAGCTTACTACACGAGGCACAGGGTCTAAAGAGCCCTTTTTTAGGAGTGGTAGACATAGTCGACTCTAGCACTCCTCCACAAGAGTAATATTGAAGAGAATAATATGGAATTAATTTAGAAATACCAGAAAGCTGAGCAGAGCTCAGTAGAGACTCCCTTAGCACGACGTGCGGTAGAAAATCTGAGGGACTAGGGCTCCTTCCAGGAAGGTTCTAGAGGGTGGTAGTAGCTGATTGGCTTCTGGCCAAAGTTTGGTCCTTTTTACAAAAGGACTTGGATAGGTTACTAATGTGAGGCCTCTGGCCTATTAGTATGTATATGTCTATATGACATTACTGTTATTATGTACCGGGGACTCCCACCCAGACGACGGGGAATGATTCAGGCATGTGAATCTATGAAAGATACCCATAATACTGGATAAGTGAAGTTATCCACTGCATGATAGCGACATCCAATGGCGTACAAAAGGGGAGGTGAGGGGGCGGGTAGGCACAAGTTTTATGGCCATTGTGAGGCAGCAAATGCAGGGTTCGCCACCACCCCCCCTTACCTGCGTCTGTCGCAGGGCGGCAAATGCAGGGACCGCCACAGGTGGGTAAAGTCTAGCTATTCCACTGGCAATACCTGTGATATCACCAGTATCAGAGAACACTATTTTTCTCTCTGTCTGATAACCCGTGTATTCCACAGTCTACTTTTGAGTTAGGGACTGGGGGAGGGGGAGGATAGTCATTGGATTCTGTGTTTGGCAACTCAAAACCTGGCACAAATCCCTGCTTTCTGTATAGGAGACAGATGTAACTGTGGTCATCAGTTAATGATGCATAAACAATACACCAGTGCTCATTCACGCAGAGGGAGGCCGAGCACAAAGATTTCATTTTTTTAAGTGATTCAAGTTTTATTTTTGGTAACTCAAAACCTGGCACTAATCCCTGCATTCTGTGTAAGAGGCAGGGGAACTGAGGTCAGCAGTTGGTGATGCATAAACCATAGGCTGGTGCTCATGCATGCAGAAAGGAGGCCAAGCACAGAGATTTCAAAATTCTTTTGAAGTGATAAGAGTTTTATTTTGGGTACCCGTTTCCCATAATGCCTACTCACACAGGAAATCAGTTATTAAGGAGGGATAGCAGGAAGACTGACTTTTTGTCAAGTTTTCGGTTCAGGAGCAGGTTTCATTGGGGTCACATAGACAACTATGCCATATTACAACTGCTAAAACCCATGGTACTCAATCAGAAGAGCATAAGATAACTCCTAGCCTGAGTCATAGAATCATACTTTTCAGATGGGGAAGGGACTGGAGACTGTGGAAGACTGGACAGCAGCATCTCAGGAACACTCAGGGATTCTCAGCTGACCTACATTTTTGGCCAAAGCTTGACACCTTTGAGCCTGATGAGCCATAGTAGTGATGAGAAGCATGGAAGCAAATCTGCCCACAGCATTTTCATTAGTAGGGAAGCCACCAGTAAGAGACACTCTTAAATTCACTGAGTCCAAAGAGAGAAGACAATATTGCATCCAATCTGGATTTGAACTTGTGTAGCAGCATCTTCTGGGAGGAGTGTGATCCCTATCAGTCTTGCAAGGTCTTAGGCCATCTTGGGACCTTAACAGGTTCCACTCTCTCTTTGGAGATCTACTTCTTTTGCAAGGTTTAGATGGCTCTCTGATTGAGCTCAACCCCTGGATTTAGTTTGGGATTTAGAATTCCTAGGTCGAAAAAGAAGTAGGACAATTTCCTTGTGGTAAGGAAGGTGTTTATGGGACATTAGTATATTATGAAGCTATAATCAAGTTTTCTGCTAAAAGACTTAGGGGTTGAATGCGATTGTTCAGCGGAGCGGTGGCGCAGTGGTGCAAACCACCATGCAACGCCACACTGAAGGTCGCCCCACCCCCCAGATTACTACTTACAAGTAGGGTGGCAAGCAGGCGGTGTGGCAGTCCCATGGCGGTGCCTCTTTTAAAGGCATCAGTGCCATGAGAAAGGCACCAGAATGGGACCACACTACAAGGTTCCTGCACAGCATGGTCTCGAAAGTCCATGTTGTGCAGGAACCTATGGCATGCACACAGGGGGGCATATATCATGCCCCCCCTGTGGAGAAGTGTGGCTCAATGGTTAGAGCAGGCAGACCTCGAAGCAGAGCTCTGGCCAGGGACCAGGGTTCGATTCCTGCCCCGGCGGGTCTCAGGCTCATTAATTCCCCATACCAGATATTCTCGCCTCAGTGCCTATTCTGATCATGGGTCCCACGCTGCAACTCTGGGCAATAGCTTGCTTAGTCTCCACAATGGCCCCCACAACGCAAGGGATGCCTGGTCTGCACCATGGGGGTGCCCAGGAGTGGACACTTCACAGGAAAAGCCCGGAAGGGTTCCCTTGCGGTATTCGTACAAGCGCCGGGAAACCCACTGCGGGTAGCTGTGCGCTATACAAGTACAAAAACATTTACAACATTTACATGCACATGTGGTTGAGTCACAGTGCGGCCTTGTAGGGTCTATTTTGTTTCCTCTCCCCCAGGGTTCCCACCCCCATGAAAATCCTGGCACAGAGCAAATTGGTACTCTGCTTGGCGGGACCGCCAAACATATTACGGCCTCTGACCGCTGCTCCAACGCCCGGGAATGGTGAGTCCCTGGAGGAGCCAGTGGCCCCATGGTGGTCCGATTGCCCAACTCATAATCAGGCAGTCAGGCTGGTGATGGCTGGATCCGCCACTGCTGCGCCACCACAAGTCTGGCGGTCCTCGGACCGCCAGACTCGTAATAGGGCCCTTGGAGTTCACTCACAGTTTTGTGCTTGTATGGTGCCTTATTTTACTTTTTCTATTAAAAATGGGAGACTTATAATAGGTACATAACAGTCCAGTTGTTTTTAGGAGATGTTTTTTAAATGTTAGTTAGAATTTAATAAAGCAAAAAAGGAGAGGTTCAGAAAGGGATACATTTTTTAGGAGAAAGACATGTTTTTCTGTATTAAGTTTGATCTTAGATCCCACAAATAGGGAGACCTATAAAAGTGATTTTGTATTATTCTAAAAGTAGAGAAATATACTTACATTTACAAGCCCTTCTAAGCCACGTTTACAACCACTACTAGGCATAACTTGATCAAATAACCTAAACTGGCATCACCAAACTCTGCTGCTGAAGTCACGGAGGAAGTGATTATGAGGGAAATCACAATTATTAAAACACCAGCCCTAAAGAGCCAGTTGTACTAATACACTGGTCGCAAAAACTAGTTCCAAGGTGTGACCAGTATTGTTGCGACTAGTGTGGGTTTTTTAAAAAAAACCTATGCAACAGTGGGTCGGTTCTCAAAATTCTGAATCAGGCGTGTTCGCAATCCAATAGTCATAAGGTAGATTACAAACTGCGACTCGCTCCGCTAGGTGGCTATCACAAGGATGGTAGCCAGCAAGGGTGAGCAGACCACCCTGTCTGTGATTGCCTTTACTTAAAGCGTTTTTTTTTTAAAGCAGCCCATTTTCCTTAAAGGAAATGGGTAGTTTCCTTGAGAGTCAAAAGTAGTACCCTGGTCCACTTCCTACTCCCCCTCAACTTTTTTAAACATACACAAAGGGGATCCCTTACATTTTGAGAATAGGCTTGCTCCTTCCAAACATTAATCTGCTGTGGCTTTCTAAGCCAATTTTAAGAGTCTGTAAAAATTTAACCACTCTTAAAACCTTTTTAATACACATGGAAAAACATTTTTGCGGTTGCAAACTCCAATTCGTAATGTTTGTGACTGCAAAAATGTTTAGCACATAACTGGTCCCAATAACCCTTATTGTGGGAAACTTTTTTCCCAAGTTTGGGCAAAATACATATGATCTTTACGCTTAGTGAGCCAGAATAACAGAACCATTTAAGTTGCTACAGACGAGGTTGTTGAGTCTTTGGAACCAGTATGAACGTTATCCTGGATTTTTAAACATGCTTTTCCTACCGCACATAAGTCAATGACTTGGTGGAGTCTCCTGGGATCTTACAGAGGTGGAAAAAGCAAGCTCGGAACATACTGAACTTAGGAAAAATTCAAGGCATAAAAATGATCGAAGCAGAGCTGCTGAATGCGAGTAAAAAATGATCTCTTTGATCATGGATGAAGAACAGGAATGTGCTACCAAAAATCTGAAAAGAGAAGGAAGAGGGTTATGATGCCGCAAAAAACTCAACCGAAGGCCCTGTATTCAAATACATTTTAGTAAACATGGAAAAGTGTATGCGAGAATGGCACTCTAAGTGTGAGAAGTGTACATGAGCTTCTTTGTTCCCTTGAAAAAACTACTGTCAGCACTCGACTTGGCCTCGATCTTCGAGCACATTGTAATCTGGTTGCATGGCATACCCTCCGTGCTGATCACGGACAGGGGCGCCAAACTCGTATGCAGTTTCTGGGGTGAGATATGCAAAAACATGGGCATGGAAACCCGTCTTTCCACGGCGTATCACCCACAAACGGACGGACAGGCGGAACGAACAAACCAAACCATGGAACAATACCTTTGTTGCTTACTGTTGTCCATAGAACAAGAATGGTCAGAAGCGCTCTGGATGGTAGAATACGCATACAACATCAGCAAACATGCGTCCACAGGTATGTCACCTTTCTTCTGTCTACAAGGGCGACACCCACGGTCAGAGCCATGGGAAAAAACATTGTCCTGCCAGTTCAAGCTCGCCAAGGAACACCATAAACTACGCCGATGCTCACAGACAAAAAGTACAGGGTAGGGGCTGAGGTATGGGTATCGATAAAAAACCTCAACGTGCACGGACCTAAAGAATTGCTGCTACGATATGTAGGCCCTTTCTCCATCGAGAAGGTCATCAACCGGGTGGCAATGAGACTAACGTTACCCCAGCAAATGAGTATACACCCGGTGTTCCATGTCTCCCTCCTACATCTTGCCCAACCAGAAACCTGTATCACCGGCCCTCCATCCCCTATCCCCAGGGACAATCACGAGGAGTATGAGGTGAGGGCCATACTTGATTCCCATAGGACCAGGGGGCGGCTCTATTACTTAGTGTACTGGAAGGGGTATGGGCCTGAAGAGCGTTCCTGGGAACCCTTGTCACCTGTACGCCACGCTCCCCTGTTCGTGCTTGCTTTCCACGCATGGTACCCATGCAAGCCTCGCCCTGCCACCTACATGTAGAGAGGGAGCAATCTTGGGAGGGGGTCATGTCCCACCCGGGTGCTCTGACCGTGTGTATGTTGGCTTCCGGTATCCGGAGCACAAACCGCTGACAGGTCAGCGGTCTAGTGCTCGAAAACTCGAAGAAGCACTTCCAGGTGAGACCGCATTTAGCGACGGCGCTCATTCCCGCAGCGGCCAGCCAATTAAATACCGAGGTCAAACAATTTTTTGCGGAGGAGATGGATTCATCGGTTTTTCTCATGTAACTAGGAGCTGAGTGTCGTTGGCGTAAGCAATCAATTTTGCTCCAAGTCCTCTGCTAATTGGACCAGTGGGGTAACGTAGAGGACGGCCCGGACCAGGGTTCGATTCCCGGCGCGGCAGGTTTCTGGACCAGGGTCAGCGGACTCGATAATTCTCTCGCCTCGGTGCCCACTCTGATCAGCGATCACACTCGGCAACTCTGGGCATTAGCTTGCCTCATCTTCACTAACGGCCCCACCAGACCGCCGGGGATGCCTGGTCTCACCCTGGAGATACCCATTAAGGGACCATCTCTCAGGGAAGCCAGGAAGGGTTTCGCAGCGGTCGAAGCGCCTTGGGACCCTCCGGGTAAGTAGTGCGCTATATAAATGCCTATACATACATACATACATACATACATACATACATACATACATGTTAAAAAGAAGGGGGCTAAGGGAAGACCCCTGTGGGACACCTGTGGCACTATCTGAGGAGATGAAGAAGACGGTGGCAGCCAGACCTGTTGCACCCGCCCCTCCAGAAAGGACGTAATTAGCGAACCCCAGGCAGTTCCGGAAACACCAATCTCTGCAAGTCGGGTGAGCAACAGTAAGTGTGGAGCCGTGTCGAACGCTGCAGACAGGTCAAGCAGAATCAATGCTTCCCTCCCGCCGGTGTTCAGAAACTCCCGGGTGGATTCCGAGATTTCCACCAGAGCTTTCGATGAACTCTGTGAGTTGTTTAGTCACCACCTTTGTACACACTTTAGTCACACTAGGCAAAAGGGAGATGGGACGGTAATTCCCTGAGCTAAGAGGATCAAGAGATGGCTTCTTTAGTAAGGGAAGAATCTTAGCCTGCTTCCAGACTTTCGGGACACGGGCCTCCTAAAGGGACATAATAATGATGCTATTGATTTCAAAGTTGATGGTATCTGCAGCTTGCAGCCAACAATTTGGCTGTGCAGGGGTCCGATGGAGAGCCTGATTTCAGGGTTAGCCACCACCCAAGAGAAATAGATCAAGAGGTGGTCAGACCAGGGTACCGGGAAGGGATCATTCACCAACATGGGAAAATTAGAGTAAATTGGATTAAGGATGTGGCCCCCTTGGTGTTTTGGGAGGTTAATCCACTGAGAGAGCTGGGCCAGATGTAGTATATCAAGAAAATCACGTGAGTCCCTAGTATCCGTCTGATCAAGGTGGATGTTAAAATCATTGAAGATAATGTAGTGGGAAAAGTGAAGAGCCTGGGGGACAATAGCATTGGCTCAGGCTTTGAGAAAGGCCCCAGCTGGTCCAGGAGGCCTATAGATCAGGGAGCCCCCCAAAGTAATATGTGCCAAGATGCGAATGCTGAAATCTAAGGCTTCGCATTCCCCCCATGAACTCACCTCACCCCCATGAAGGTCCCACTTATCCTTGTATATAATGGCCACCTCACGCCCCTTTCCCTATGGGTGATACGCTCTAGAGATCATATAACCAAAGGAATGGCCAGCGGGACAATTGGATCAGAGGAATCATCTAGCCATGCCTCTGTAATAAACAGAAGATCCACCTGTTTATCCACAAGGAGGTCAAAAACATCTTGATGGTGTTTCTTGAGTGAGCGCGCGTTGATCATAGCAGCCAGAATTGGAGGGCCTCGTGTGAGCATAAAAGATGAGACACTAGATTGGGCTGCTTTTGCCAGGCCCGAACCCAGCCTAAAATTGCAGGTTGGGCAGATGGTATCTTGGCACATAAGCACATCCCAGCTACTACAATGGGAGCATGCAATGCAGGGCATGTCGAAGGTGCCAGCATATCAGGAAAACTCCATATTTTTACATTTGCCGGTCTCTCTCAGTTTAGGAGGTGCTAGTCAGTACACTTTAAAACAGTTTTTTGTGCTCACTTCCTAGGAGGGTGAGATGGTGGGAATCTGCAAACATATGGAATGTCTTCAACACACTGTATTGCGATAAAACAGGAATAAACTATTATTGTAATTGTAATCGCCTTTATATAGCGCTTACTACCCCCGACGAGGTCTCAAAAGCGCTTTTCGGTGAGTAACACGCTACTCTGGAACCCCAAAAGTATTAGTTGTGAATTAGTATAGGGAAATATGAAACTAATTTTGAGCAAAGGACATGTCAGTTTGTTAGTTGGATTGGAAAGGATAGTGGAGGGATAGAAGAGGGAAGACTCTAGAAAGTGTTTATTTGGAGATCATAGCAGTAGGAGGAGATTTAGGATGAGTAAAGGAGAGATGGACATATAAACTAACCTTGGGTTTGGATAATTGCAGGCTTTAGTTGCGCAGGCAGCATAGAGGGCGTCCCCAGATGGGTAGCATCGCTGGGGCCAAGAAACTGATCAATGCTTCCTAGCGGCACATCTGGCCCCTGCATGGGATTGGCAGAAGCATCATTGAAGGTGGCCTGGTGAGCTCTGTATGAATAAGGCGGGGAAAAAGATCCGGAAGGTCTTACCATGGCTTGTGGCAGGTCTACCCTCTGCACTGTGCCAGCTGTCGGGTGGTTCAGGGAGAGACTAGCGAATGGAATGCTTGCACCCACATCTACAACTAGAGATGGAGCTGACCAAACTGCTGGTGCAGGCTGTGGGGACCAAAACACAGGCACATTCGATCCCAGCATTGGGGGAGCTGATGCCCATGACAGGAAAGGGTTTGTAGATGCAGGGTAGGTGGTGGCCCACACTGCATGCCCAGTTGCCCCCGGTAGAAGGACAGAACTGGGCCACTGGGCTGGGTAGAGGTTGGCATTTGTCCATGTCGCCGATCCTGTCACAACTGTCTGAAGCTGAGAATTGGCCCATGAGAGGGACGGATCTGACTGTGGAGCGTCCGTAGACCAGACGATGGATCCACTCGGACCCTGGTTTAAATAGTTGCCTAAACTGGATCCCATCTGATTGGTTACCAGGAGTGGGCCTTGGGGAGGAGATGAAGGCCCATGCAGAAACGATCTCTCTGAAGGTGTTGGGGAGGGAGTTTCTGCTACTAGTGGATTCAGGGAGTGAGGTTTCACAGTTATCTCAGCCACTGAGTCAGCCGGAAGTCTCCATTTTCTTTCATATCGTGGGAGAGTTGTTGTGAGAAGGTGGCCTGATATGCAGTGCTCACTATTCTAGTGAACACTATGTATCAGTCCAGCAACCCTTATTGATGATTGGTTGTAAGTCAACCTTATAGACCAGCTATCCTAGTAGCGTGGATACGAGCAGTCTAAGGCTAAAGACTCGAGAGGGCGCGTTAAGCCAGCTGTTTACCACACATATACCCCTTGAATACCAAGTGAAAGGACACCACACAAGTGTTATGAAAATAAACAGTTATTTATTTAAAGATCACAACAGCCCTGTACTCTTTATGAGGACAGGGTACTAAGCACAAACCAAAACTCTTACAAAAATACTTAAGTTAGCACAGTATATACAAATGCCCGAGGGGCACGGAAAACCATATACTCTGAAAGTGGAATGCGAAATTCCTAGCAGGTAAGTACAGTACTAATAGCTTTTGGAATCGCTAGGACTTGACTAGGGAATCGTTAGATTATGTCTAGGAGGCCTAGGGGACTCGGGTGCAGTGTGTGCACTCTCACGCGAGATGCGGGACAAAAGTCTATGGTAGCTAGGAATTAGAAAGTTAGTGTTCTCGGGCGAACCCGACCTGGTAGGGAGAAAACGAAAGTAGATTCTGACCCTTGGATAGTGAGGCTATGCTGGGGCACCGAAATGCCGAAGTTACCTAGCCCAGGGGCTGCAGCTGCATAGGTCTGAAAAGACGTCGGGAATCCTCGTAGACGGACCAGGAGCCGGAAGAAAAGATGCTGGCCGGTGACCAGTGAAGAAAGTTCAGTCGGATCCAAGCCTGGATCTTGAAGATAGATGACACCTGAAAGCAGAGGGGACCAAGTTCGAGACTACTAGCCAGTAGTCAGTGGGCACCAGGAGGGCACCGGATGGTAGCCACCTCGACTAGGTGAGTGGGTGACGCTTGACTCGAAGATCTCACGGACCAGGAGGCGTTGTCGGCGACCAGGATGGAGGATCGAGCTGTCCCACGAAGATAGAAGCTGTCGGCGTCGCTGGACCCAGGATTGGGCAACAAAGCCTTGGCAAATTCAAGCCCACGCGGTGGACCTAAAATGGCGTCTGGAGTGGACCAGGAGGGTCCGGGGTGCCTCTCTTGAAGAAGGAAGCAAAGGCCAGCCTGGAGCAACCAGACCAGCAGTCGTGAAGTCGTTGGGCGTCGTTCAGAGGGCCACAAGCCAGCCGGCTAGTAGCCAAACAACGCGGTGCACAGCAAACAGCAGAAGGGCCCCACGCAGATCGTGGAGATGCAGGGGGGCTGATCTTGGGTGCTGGAGCTGCGCAGGGTCGGGGCTTCTCGGACCCCAAAGCACTCACCAGTGGAGGACACGGTGGGCTTGCAGTAAAGATGTCGTGCAGTCTTGGCGATCGTCGGTCCCTTGAGGTCTCGTCGCACTCACGGTTCTCAGCTGGGCTGTAGAGGTGAGTAGAGGTCAGAGGTGCCAGGGAAGCCGGGTCTCGTCGAGCTGGGTCGTCGGATTCGTGATGAAGGACTTGCAGCAGACCGCAGTGTTCTTTAGGATGGTGCCTGCGGATGCAGGGTGACTACTCCTTAGCCACAAGGGAGAATCTTGAAGAAGAAATCGTGAAGTCCTTTCGAAGAAAGTGGTATCTTGATTCCAAAGATGATCTAATTTTAACAGGGGGCCCGCTCCCATCTTTATACTAAAAAAGGGGGCTGACCCGGTGACTAGGTCCTGCCTATGGGTGGGACTAGGTGGGGGGTGGTTACACCCCTCAGCCATGCCGGACTTCCCCAGGCCAGGGGCTGGTGTGCCCCTGGAACTGGTTCAGACCGGCCTATGCGTAGTGAGCACCGGGGTGCCACTCAGCAGTCACCTTCCTGTAAAGCCCTGCCTACCCAGGATACACAAAACCATGTCTGGGACGGTGCTAGCACCGCCCCTGACAGGAAACCCTTTGTCCAGGCTCCCCTCGCTGGAAGGACTCCCAGCTGCAGGGGGTCAGACTCGTGTCTGTGGTGGCAGCATCCATTTTGTGGAGCTGAGGCTTCAGTTAACTTTAACCGGGGTTCACAGTTACATACATGTCGTGTCCCTCTAGAAGGGTGGAATGCTAACCCCGTCGCCAGAATTGGCGAGGGGTTAGTATTCCAATTCGTATGACACCTTACTCGACATGTTTTGATAAAGCAATACCAAAGATAGCATTTAACCGCGAGGATTATAATGCACTTAAGAGTATATGGTATGCGATATCATGGAACAGCTATTAGGACTTGATTCCGCAAGCTGCAGACAGGCTCAGCTCATGCCAGAGCACCATCTCACACGATTCCAAGCACTCTGCCTTCAGGATTGTTAAGGCCTGCCATAGGAGTGACTGATAGGAATCTGTGTGTCCATTTTAGGGTTAGGTATAGGTATACTACACCTACAGCAAAGGGTGATTACACGACTTTGCCCCAGCTGTCATGCAGCCAGTTGTGTCAAATTTAGGAGGCCAGCCAGGGGTGGCATAATACATGCTGCAGCCCCTGGCAGCCCTGGGTACACCCATGCCCTGAGTTACAGGGTCTGATAGGGTGGCCCAGTACCAATTGGAAATGTACCTAGGGTACATGGAATCCATTTTAAAGAGAGAGCAGTAGGCCTGGGGTCCTGATTGGCAGGATCCCAGGTCGACTATGTCAAAAACCAGCTAAAACACAGGGCAAAAAGTTGGGGGCAACCATAGTCAGGAGGTACCTTCCTACACAACCCCCCCCCAAACGAAAGGAGATAAGGCTATCCTTGTCCAGGTAAGCCTCTATTACCTAAGTGGCCATATAAGGAAGGACCAGCTCTGGCTTGGTTTCCCCCTGTGTCATGGTCCACTAGGCAACCCCTCACCCTAAGGGTATCTGAGGGTCTCCACCATAGGGAATCTCTGTCTCTGGTGTGTCTTGGGAAAGTAAAAGGCTGATGCTGGGATGGAGTACTGAAGTGAGGCTCCTCTACCTTTGGGCTCAACTTCCTCCAATCACCATTCATCATGTGTGCCTTTCTTTCTTTAGCTGAGATGCACTGAGCTCTCAGGGTCAGCCTCTGGCTACCTAAAGCTGGAGGCTGAGTCCCTCTGTTTGGCTTACTGGAGGGACAGGTCAGGTCTGGGGTTTTTAGGGCCCATGTTTGGCTGTGCCCAACAGTGTCCAGCTGTGGGAGTTCCCTAACTACTTTTAAGGGGGATCCCTCAGGAGTCTGTTCTATTTTCACTTGGCTAGGTTTACCAGCTTCAGTGATCCTAATCTGCTGATTAAGGGGTTCTTTTGGACAGGGGGCCCTTTTGGGTCCACCACTGGCCTCCCTGATCTCTTCAGCCCTGGGCTGACTGAGGCAGGGTAGAGAGGTGCAGGTTACCTGCTCCAGACTGGGTCCCACCTGGGAAGGGTCCACTGCCATCAGGGGCTCTGCCAGGCTAGGCCTGACTACCTCTGGGGCAGTTCCTTCAACAGGGGTAGAGTCAGTTCCCTGAGGAGGCTGGCTCTCACCTAGTGTCTGGGAGGGGGAAGACTCTTCTTCCTCCTCAATGCTCTCTGTTTGAGTGGAGTGAGCCATTGTTTCAGGCTTCACAACCTCACTATCTGTTTGAGTAGAGGCTGAGACCATTTCAACCTTGCCAACCTTTTCAGGAGGGCACTCAGTTTGTGTTTGGGCTGTGACTGTCACAGCCCTCCTATCCTGTTCTGGAAAGTCTGTCTGAGCCTGGGCAGTGGCTACCACTGCCCTTCCAACCTTTTCAGGGAGGAATGGTGCTTGGACGGGGGCTGTAGCTATTACTGCCCCACTAACCTGTCTGGATAGGCCTATCATTCTGGAGTGAGTTTCTTGCTCCACCTCAGCCCATGCTGAGAGTTCCAGGTCATTCCCCAGTAAGCAATCTACAGGTAGGTTATCTGTCACTGCCACTCTCATGGGCCCTGTGACATTACCCCAACTGAGCTTGACTACTGCCATGGGATGCCTTCTCTTCACTCCATGAATGTCTGTCACCTGATAAGTAAAACCAGGGGTCAGTTGAGCAGAGGGGACCAGATGGTCACTCACCATGGTGAGGCTGGCCCCTGTGTCTCTGAATGCCTCAACTTTCTGACCATTCACTAAAACTTCTTGTCTATACTTTCCCAAAATGTGGGGTCCAGTAGTGAAGTTGGCAAACCCCATGCCAGTCTCACAGACAAGAGTGTGGTCAGGGAACCTGGCTAGGCCATAGTCCTCCTGATTGCCCAAAGTAATGCCCACCACATTCTTGGGGGCACTCCCACCACCTGGGGGATTACCACTAGTGGTAACAGGAGGTTTAGGAGTATTACCTGGGGGTATATTTCCCTTATTACCATTTTTAGGGCAACTGGCATCACTTTTGTAATGGCCCACCTGTTTACAGGTATGGCAATAAGGTTTCTTCTGTTCTGAAGGAGTGTTCTGGGACCCACCACCCTTGTTGGAGTTTTGGGGCCCTTGGGAAGTCTTCTCTTTGGATTTATCCCCACCCTTCTCTTGAGGCTTGGTTGATTCCTTTTTCTGGTCACCACCCTGGTTTTTAGGCCTAACCCTGGTTCTGACCCATTTGTCTGCCCTCTTACCCAATTCCTGTGGAGAGGTCAACTCAGAGTCTACCAGGTGCTGATGTAATAACTGGTTCTGACAATTATTTAAGATTTGCTCCCTCATAATTAGATTATACAATCCTTTAAAATCAGTAACCTTACTACCCAGTAGCCAGCCTTCAAAAGCCTTAGTGGCACAATCAACAAAGTCAGTCCAATCTTGAGACTGAGTTTTCTGGGTGTCTCTGAACAGCATCCTGTATTGTTCAGTGGTTAAACCAAACCCATCAACCAGTACATTTTTCAAGACTTGGTAATTGTTAGCATCCTCCACCCTTGTGGTGAGGAGCTTATCTCTACCTTTACCATCAAAGGAGAGCCACAAGATAGCTGCCCACTTACTTTGGGGAACACCCTGCACAGTGCAGGCTCTCTCCAAAGCAGTAATCCATTTGTGGATGTCATCCCCTTCTTTAAAGGGGGGCACTATCTTATTCAGGTGCTTTGTATCAAAACTCCTTTCCCTATTGCTAGGTTTATTGCTGCCACCAGTGGGAACTAGCCCACATAATTCTTGCTCTCTAGCAAGGGCAAGTCTCTCTTTGGCCAGGGCAAGTTCTTCCCTTTCAATCCTCAGTTTGACTGCCCTTTCTTCAGCTTCATACACTCTCCTCTTAGGGGAAGACATTCCTCTGTGAGAAGAGTTGAGAGAGCCATTGGTTCGAAAGGATCTGCTAGAGCCTCTTGATAGAGACCTAACTCGTCCATTCCCAATGTTAAGCTGACCTGAGAGTGGGCCCAGGAGTTCCCCAGTACCAAGCTCATGTCTGCTTAAGTTGGACCTGCTTAGTCTGCTGACTTCTACCTGTCCCTTATCTGCCTCATCCCCTGATAACTCATCCTCATCCTCAGCAACATCTGCCTCAAGGAGGGGATGGATATCAAAGGGACCCTGTAAGGAGGGCAAACTTCCATCTGGATTAGAAGGGTCTGGGTTACCAGCCCTACTGGCATCATAAGCCTCTAAGAGACCAATCAGAAAGGAAGTGGTGGGGTTAGACCCCTGTTTTAGTTTCCTGAGAGTACACACTTGTCTCATCTCATGGAAGCTAAGAGCAGCATATTTTGAAGTAAGGACCTGTGGAGGGTCCACTGACACAAGGGGATACTCAGAGTTTCCTCCTTTGTCTGACATGCTGATTCTAGTGTGGTGTAAGTGATGCACCTACCTACACTATGTGTTTACCTACTGATCCCTTGCTAAGAGTTGCAGCCAAGGTGTGCTAGGCCTTGAGGAGCTACAACAGCTGGTTCAGTAGAACTCAGAGTATTCTAAGCTTTAGTTATATGTACCTAACAGTACTTATGTGATCTTTCAACAAGATATTCTTAGGATACTTGTGGTAAAACAACAGCAAGCTCAAATCCCAACCGCTGCTCACCAATGTGAGAAGGTGGCCTGATATGCAGTGCTCACTATTCTAGTGAACACTATGTATCAGTCCAGCAACCCTTATTGATGATTGGTTGTAAGTCAACCTTATAGACCAGCTATCCTAGTAGCGTGGATACGAGCAGTCTAAGGCTAAAGACTCGAGAGGGCGCGTTAAGCCAGCTGTTTACCACACATATACCCCTTGAATACCAAGTGAAAGGACACCACACAAGTGTTATGAAAATAAACAGTTATTTATTTAAAGATCACAACAGCCCTGTACTCTTTATGAGGACAGGGTACTAAGCACAAACCAAAACTCTTACAAAAATACTTAAGTTAGCACAGTATATACAAATGCCCGAGGGGCACGGAAAACCATATACTCTGAAAGTGGAATGCGAAATTCCTAGCAGGTAAGTACAGTACTAATAGCTTTTGGAATCGCTAGGACTTGACTAGGGAATCGTTAGATTATGTCTAGGAGGCCTAGGGGACTCGGGTGCAGTGTGTGCACTCTCACGCGAGATGCGGGACAAAAGTCTATGGTAGCTAGGAATTAGAAAGTTAGTGTTCTCGGGCGAACCCGACCTGGTAGGGAGAAAACGAAAGTAGATTCTGACCCTTGGATAGTGAGGCTATGCTGGGGCACCGAAATGCCGAAGTTACCTAGCCCAGGGGCTGCAGCTGCATAGGTCTGAAAAGACGTCGGGAATCCTCGTAGACGGACCAGGAGCCGGAAGAAAAGATGCTGGCCGGTGACCAGTGAAGAAAGTTCAGTCGGATCCAAGCCTGGATCTTGAAGATAGATGACACCTGAAAGCAGAGGGGACCAAGTTCGAGACTACTAGCCAGTAGTCAGTGGGCACCAGGAGGGCACCGGATGGTAGCCACCTCGACTAGGTGAGTGGGTGACGCTTGACTCGAAGATCTCACGGACCAGGAGGCGTTGTCGGCGACCAGGATGGAGGATCGAGCTGTCCCACGAAGATAGAAGCTGTCGGCGTCGCTGGACCCAGGATTGGGCAACAAAGCCTTGGCAAATTCAAGCCCACGCGGTGGACCTAAAATGGCGTCTGGAGTGGACCAGGAGGGTCCGGGGTGCCTCTCTTGAAGAAGGAAGCAAAGGCCAGCCTGGAGCAACCAGACCAGCAGTCGTGAAGTCGTTGGGCGTCGTTCAGAGGGCCACAAGCCAGCCGGCTAGTAGCCAAACAACGCGGTGCACAGCAAACAGCAGAAGGGCCCCACGCAGATCGTGGAGATGCAGGGGGGCTGATCTTGGGTGCTGGAGCTGCGCAGGGTCGGGGCTTCTCGGACCCCAAAGCACTCACCAGTGGAGGACACGGTGGGCTTGCAGTAAAGATGTCGTGCAGTCTTGGCGATCGTCGGTCCCTTGAGGTCTCGTCGCACTCACGGTTCTCAGCTGGGCTGTAGAGGTGAGTAGAGGTCAGAGGTGCCAGGGAAGCCGGGTCTCGTCGAGCTGGGTCGTCGGATTCGTGATGAAGGACTTGCAGCAGACCGCAGTGTTCTTTAGGATGGTGCCTGCGGATGCAGGGTGACTACTCCTTAGCCACAAGGGAGAATCTTGAAGAAGAAATCGTGAAGTCCTTTCGAAGAAAGTGGTATCTTGATTCCAAAGATGATCTAATTTTAACAGGGGGCCCGCTCCCATCTTTATACTAAAAAAGGGGGCTGACCCGGTGACTAGGTCCTGCCTATGGGTGGGACTAGGTGGGGGGTGGTTACACCCCTCAGCCATGCCGGACTTCCCCAGGCCAGGGGCTGGTGTGCCCCTGGAACTGGTTCAGACCGGCCTATGCGTAGTGAGCACCGGGGTGCCACTCAGCAGTCACCTTCCTGTAAAGCCCTGCCTACCCAGGATACACAAAACCATGTCTGGGACGGTGCTAGCACCGCCCCTGACAGGAAACCCTTTGTCCAGGCTCCCCTCGCTGGAAGGACTCCCAGCTGCAGGGGGTCAGACTCGTGTCTGTGGTGGCAGCATCCATTTTGTGGAGCTGAGGCTTCAGTTAACTTTAACCGGGGTTCACAGTTACATACATGTCGTGTCCCTCTAGAAGGGTGGAATGCTAACCCCGTCGCCAGAATTGGCGAGGGGTTAGTATTCCAATTCGTATGACACCTTACTCGACATGTTTTGATAAAGCAATACCAAAGATAGCATTTAACCGCGAGGATTATAATGCACTTAAGAGTATATGGTATGCGATATCATGGAACAGCTATTAGGACTTGATTCCGCAAGCTGCAGACAGGCTCAGCTCATGCCAGAGCACCATCTCACACGATTCCAAGCACTCTGCCTTCAGGATTGTTAAGGCCTGCCATAGGAGTGACTGATAGGAATCTGTGTGTCCATTTTAGGGTTAGGTATAGGTATACTACACCTACAGCAAAGGGTGATTACACGACTTTGCCCCAGCTGTCATGCAGCCAGTTGTGTCAAATTTAGGAGGCCAGCCAGGGGTGGCATAATACATGCTGCAGCCCCTGGCAGCCCTGGGTACACCCATGCCCTGAGTTACAGGGTCTGATAGGGTGGCCCAGTACCAATTGGAAATGTACCTAGGGTACATGGAATCCATTTTAAAGAGAGAGCAGTAGGCCTGGGGTCCTGATTGGCAGGATCCCAGGTCGACTATGTCAAAAACCAGCTAAAACACAGGGCAAAAAGTTGGGGGCAACCATAGTCAGGAGGTACCTTCCTACAGTTGTTACTTTCTTTGCTGGATCATGCTGCGCACCTGGAAGAAAGAAAAGGAGGCAAATGCGTTAAGCCAAAAAAGCATGGGCAACCATTTCTAAAAACATATCCCAAACATCATAGGAAAACTATGCCTTCTGAAATTCATATGGCTATACAGCGGTCAACACACAATGAAATACGCTCTTGGTCCAAAAGGGAAATTAGCTTCTCCTACATCTTAATTTTAAATCATTAGCATCTTTGAATTAATAAACAAACAATATCTCAGCTTTCGTGTGGGGTCTGATGACACCTTTGTACTACATAGAGAAAACCTTGTGGAAGTTAGTCCTTTTTCACTTTCTACATTTGATTGTTCTGGAAGGAGGCTTATTTGAATTCCACTGCAATATCACCCAAGTGCATTGCCAATATGGTAGTGCCATTTGGTTAAAACAATTATTTTTCTTCTGAATTTTGACTACATCACTGTTCTTTTGGGAATATATAAATCTTACTCCAATTGTTCTTCAATTCTTTGCACATGACTCCTATTCAAACACCAAAGTTTCTGGATCCACACTGACACCTGGGAAATTAAAAGTTAAGGAATTTGCAGCTATAAGTTTCTATCAGATGTAATTGTTTACAAAATAAAAATAACGACCACTGAATAATGCCCTAGTTACTTACCAGCAATCTTGATTACTCTCTATCCAAGTCTTCCTCACTACACTCATTACTTGATGATCAATAGCTCCTGTGGACAGACCTTCTAAAGCAAAAGTTAACATGATAGTTAAGATGGGTGACTCCCTATTCCTCTAATCAACATAAAAAGGTAGTCAAACTCTTGCACATCCTGTTTCTAGTTCCAAGTCTCAATTAATGTCCCCCTGGGGTGGGAAGGATGAGAAACTAGGCTGAGGCGAGGAAGACTTGAATTCGCAATAATGAAGATTACTGGTAAGTAACTGGGGCATTACATCCTCATATGTCTTCCTTGCTGAAGACTACCTGATCAGCTGATACCAAAGCCTAGATTGGCTTCATAATCATATCACTAACAGAATCATAGACTTGTGACATGAGAAGGCAAACAGTAAAGGTTTAATAAGGAAACAAAAGATGTGGAACCCCAGCACCCCGTTCCAATCTATAGTGGTCCATGAATGTTTGAGGCGATGACCATGTGGCCGTATTACAAATCTCCTCAATTGACACCCTATAAATGATGTCTCAGATGTCAATCTGCTCCTTGTTGGTCTACCCTGGATCTGGTTTACCCAGAGAATCATATGCCAACACAATTTGTTACTTCATCCATCTCCTCTGGGAAGAATTGAAAAGTTGTAATCCATTTCTTACTGTGCCAAAAGTCACATATAGATTTTTGCCTTTCTGACCTACTCTGTTATCTCCAGGAAGACCAAGAGAGTTATAGAAAAGAGTCTTACTCCGATTGAGGATAATGAGCTACAACTGGTAGCACCACCTCTCAAGAACAATGAAAAAAGAGCAGAATCTTATTTTTTTTTTTGAAGACCTTTATTTGCATTTGTTAGTTGTACACAGCCAAGAGCCTACAACCCTGGGGCCGGCTGCAAAGTAAAACACAAAACCTGTCAGTGATGTATACATATAGTTCTTAGTGCAATAACGATAGGTCCGGCTTAGCAACGCAGTGTTTGAGGTCTCACAGTTTTTTGATTTTGTAGATGCATAACAGTGAATGAAAAACAAACAGTAGAACAGAAAATAGGAGACCATTACATGCCTAACAACATACCATTACGATAAGTGCGAAGCAAGGAATGCCAGGGGCATACAGGGCCGAGGGGGTGAACCGGTTCCGCACATCAGTACTAAGAGCAGAATCTTTGAGACAAACTTAGGGCTAAGTCTCAAAACCACTGTGTTGGGAAAACCTTCCTAAATGGTTCTGATTTAAAAAATCATCAAATTCACCTTTCCTTCTGACCAAGGACACGGCCACTAAGAACCCCGCCTTTAGAGTAGTGAATTTTAAGTCAGCCCTGTCTAAAGGCTCAAAGAGAGGATGTAGGAGTGGTCTTAATACAGTGATAGACAAAGAAGACATGGTCACTTAAGGACAAAACCTTTCATCAGCCTTGATACCAAAGGATGTAGCTGATCAAGGAGAGGGCTCTTAAAAGGTCTTAGTTCTGCCCACTCTGTATTGAGTGTAGAAATAGCTAACCCCAGGCACACCCATCGGGTAAAAAATCTGGGACGCTTATGGGAACCATTGATACAGAGACAAAGCCCTTATACCTGCACCATTTTTCATAGTTTGACCAATGCTTTGAATAGGCTCTAAGGTTAGAAGGACGTCTAGTTTGCTAATTATTATTTTATTTATCTGATCACTTGGTATCGCACACAAATCACTCCTGAAGGAAGATCGAAGTGCTGCGCAAGAGGAGAAGGTGAAATCTAAAATAGCCACGTTTTAAGCCCCTTCTTGAGGGAAGTGGAGTCAGAGCAGGTGCGAAGGCCTGAAGGAAATTTGTTCCTATGGTAGGGGGCAGTGTAGGAGAGCAATCTACCGCCATAGCTTGAGGTGCAGCTGCAAGGAATCACCAAAAACGCCTTGTCCATCGATCTCAGACATCCAGAATGAAGATAAGGATTTAAAAGGGACAACAGATAAGTTGGCCACTACTTAAGTTGGGCTTTGTGTGTCAAACAACAAAGTTTAAAGATGGCTCGCTTCCTAATACGCAGCCAACAAAACTTTCTATAGATCGGGGAAGAAGGCGAGCACGAAGGAAGGTTACTGATTACACAGCAGTATTCTAGACCACCTGCTGTGTGACAGCAGGGTATCATTTATTGAGATCAGCAAGACCTTTCCATATTCCAGGTGACTGGTGATAAGAGCCTGGACCAGAGGCTTCCTACCAGAGTCGGGGAGCCAGGGCTTTTTTAAAAAGCCTCAAAGTAGCAAAACATTTTACTTTACTTTATTTTGGAGTCATTTATATAGCGCATGAATCATCCCCAAGGGGATCTCTCGGCACCTGAGAAAGAAAGACCTCATGCAGTGTAAGATCTTAGAATAGCCAGGTCTTAAGCATTTTTTTAAATTGAGGCAGATTAGGGCAGGCGTGAATTTGATCGGGGAGGTCATTCCAATGTTTGGGGGCCAGATAAGAGAAAGTGCGACCACCCATTTTAACTTTCCTTATTCTTCGGCTGCAGAGCAAGCTGCGGTTACTAGATCTGAATTGACGTCCATGTTGATACCGCTCACATTTGTTGGTCAGATAACCCGGTCCCGTTCCATGCATATGCTTGAAGACGGAGCATAGCAGCTTGAAGATGGCTTGTTTCCTGACCGAAAGCCAATGTAATAGGCGTAGGAGAGGAAGAGAGGGGGTTTGTGATGGTTTGTTCAGGGCAAGACAGGCTGCCATATTTTGCACGACCTGTAGTTTGGATTACAGATCCTCCCTAATTCCTACCAGCAAAGAGTTGCCCTAATCAAGGCGGCTGATTAGGAGCGACTGAATGAGAACCTTCCTGGCGGTAAGCGGGATCCATTGTAAGATCTTTCTAAGCATCCGCATGGTCCCAAAGCAGGTGCCTGCAAAAGTCTTCACCTGCTCCTCCATCGATAACTTATTATCTTTTCTGACCCCTAGGCTCTTCGCCCAACCTCTGGGGGAGGGAGCTTCTCCTAGCTCTGATGGCCACTAGTCAGTAGCCCACAGTTCTTCTGCCTTGCCAAACAGGAGTATCTCCGTTTTAGAGGAGTTTAGTTGCAGAAAATTCTTCCTCATCCAGTTTGCTATGCTAGTCATACAATTTATGAACTTAGCTTTGGTAACAGTAGGGTCCTTCTCTATCAGCTGCGTATCATCAGCGTAGGAGATGGTTTCAAACCCACGGTTCCGGATGATTTAGGCCAAGGGAGCGACATATAGATTGAATAATGTAGGGCTCAAAATAGAGCCTTGAGGGACCCCCTTACACACAGCAGCTGTGTGTAACACATAGGAGTCCAACTGGACACATTGTGTTTGGTTGGAAAGATAGCTCTGGATCCATTTAAAGGCCTGACCTCCGACACCAGTCTCTTGAAGCCTGTTCAGCAGGATATGATGAGAAATGGTGTTGAAGGCTGCAGACAGGTCCAGCAACACCAACATCACTGGAGAATCCTTATCCATTGACATCCTGAGCGTGTCGGTAACCTCCAATAAGGCAGCCTCAGTGCTGTAAGATGCTGTTGAAGCCGGACTGAGATGGGTCCAATATCTTGTTCTGTTCTAAGTAACTGGAAAGATGTCTGTTAATTAGTGTCTCCATGATTTTAGAACAGCAAGGGAGATAGGTCTATAATTCTGTAGGTCCGTAGGGTCTGCTAGAGATTTTTTAAGCAGGGGCTTAATATGTGCATTTTTCCATTTACATGGAAAAGTGGCCGTTGCTGTTGAGATATTGCCGATATCGGCCAAGGTGTCCGCTAAGATAGGGGCTAGCTCAGTCATAACCGCGAGTGGTACCGGGTCTAAAGCCAAACCCGATTTAGCCTGAGACAGTAGGACACCCACCTGTTCCTGCGTGCTGATGAGGCACCCTTCTAGGGTCAGGGAGCCGGGGAGGGCTTCGAGGGGATTTCTCTTGTGGGCTTTCTCTTCCAACCCAAAGGAGCGATATATTATATCGATCTTATTATTTAAATGGCTCGCTAAAAGATCACAGAGCTCCTCTGTGGCTGGCGGTAGAGAAAACATGTGCCGCAAGTGAAGCTGACATGGTCTTTCATGGAGAGAGCTCAATCCAGCCTTATGCGCAGATTTTTTTACTACCTGCCTCAGTGTAGGAGCCATACTAATATGTACGGGCCACCTATCCGCCGACCATATGTCAGTAGCCTTACCAAAAAGCATGATCTCTGTCTTATCGCTGTTCAATTGGAGACATCTGTTACTCATCATGATAGCGACTTTCATCATGCTGATTGTGAATTTACTCTTCACCATGTCAGGATCAGGACCAAAGGAAAACGGTAGGTGCGTGTTATCTGCATATGACCCCCCCAGGCTCTAATGATTCGTGCTAATAGCGCCATACAGATGTCAAACAAAGTGGGGCTCGCGCACGATCCCTTGCGTCATCCCTTGTCCATATGCATCAGTGCCGACTTGAAAGAATCCAAGCGGATTGGGTTCGGTGGGCAAGGAAGTCCATGACCCAATGTAGTGCCCTGCCGGATAGCCCTGCCTCGTGAAGCCTGTGAGTAAGAATAGAGTGGTAGAAAGTGTCAAATGCTGCTGATAAATCCAACAGTTCCAACATGACAGGAGTTCCACATTGAGGGAGAGCCTGATATTATCTGACACAGCCTATACCGCGGTCTCTGTGCTGTGAAGCTCTATAAAACCTGATTGCGAGAGGACGAGGATGCTGTTAGCTTCAAGAAAGGCAGAGAGTTGTTTATTAATAAACCTTTCTAAGGTTTTCGCAAGGATAGGTAATAGCTAAATAGGCCTATAGTTGGAAAAAACTGTTGGATCAGCAGTAGAATTTTCCGGCAGCGGATACACAGAAGCACCCTTCCGGTCCCCAGGCACTTTAGCAGTAGTAAGCGAAAGGTTGAATACGTCTGTGACCATGGGACCAGGCATACCGCTAGGCTAGCTGTTGTCTTGGGTGGGCAAAGGTCCTGTGGAGAACCGGACTTGGCATGGAGAAACAAATCCAACTCTTGGTCTTCTGAACAAGGTTCAAAGTCACACAGGCTTCCCATAGCTAAAGGATGTGGAAGATTGGAGTCAAACTCATTCTAAGGCAGGAAAATTACTGAAAATTATCTCAGTTTCTGTTTTCAAACAAGTCAGCTATTTCATTGCAAAGCTCTTGTGAAGCCACGGTTATAGTGGCACATGTCCGAGGGTTTCTGAACCTGTTCAGTACTTTATATAGCTCTTTGGTGGAGTTCACCCCTTTAGAAGCAAACCTTAGACAACAAATTCACCCTATCAGGAGCCAGGCTTGAAAATGCATCCTATCTAACATGTTTAGATGAAGGGGAGAGCCTACCAGAGTGAGAGTATGTAATGAAATCTCCTAATGTGGCTGGATTCATTGCTCTCCCAAGATGGGATAAAAGGGTGCCTCTGCCAGCTTGGGATTATCAGCAGTACTAGAAGCTTGTTCTCTTTGCTCTTCTTTAGTACTCTGGAATCATATGAATTGTTGGAAGTGCATAGAGAAGTTCAGTCGCCCACCTGAAAGACAAGGCATCCAATCTCAATGGCTCTTGGCAAGGAATAATTGTGCTGAAGAGTGGGAGAAAGTCATTCTTTCCTTAGGCGAACCTCCCAAACCTCCTCTGCAAACTGTGGAACACAGTCTTTGTTAATGATAATATGCTAATCAGAAGAAACACGCTGCTTAGGTAATCTGCTGCCTAATTTTCTTTCCCCAGAAGGTAAACTGTCCATAAAGAGCTCAGGCTGGACTGACTCTGCCCAGGAACCTCCTGTACTAACAGGCTGAGGGTTTGAACCCTGCACCCTCCTTGATGATTCAAGTATCCCATTACTACTCTGTTGTCGGTGTTGATTTGTAAAGGAAGACCCACTACCTGGGTAGAAAATTCTGTCAGAGTGAGATGTACTGACTTGAGCTTTCTGTAGTTGGACAAGTAGGCTGACTTGTGACTCATCCTCTTTCCCTGGACTGACAGACTGTCTAGTGTGGCACAAGAAAGCGGCACTTCCTGTATCTTTATAGTAACCAGAAAATGGTCCATGACATGATAATTGCGCCTCCCTTTTCAACCAACTACAGAGATATACTCCTAAAGCCGCACCCGCCCGCAGGATACAAGACTGTCAGGAGAGTCTGCAGGGGATATTCTGGGTCCCGAGAGACAAACGGTACGCAAAGATGCTTTTCACTTTCTCCTAACACACTGAGTCCACTCAGCTAGACTTTTCACAAATGACTTCTCTGAGACTGCTAAAGTACGGTTTAAAGTCACAGAAATCCGCTCATTCTACCAGATTTAAACATACCGCTATGGAGTTAGCTATTGCAGGACCTCAAGACTTGGTATTGCGTCTAGCAAAGCTAGAGCTCTACCCTCATTGGTGGCATTTAAATATCATTTAACTTACCTGATAGTTGCTTGAAGATGTACTTTTTTTTAAACTGCTTAGGAGAAAAGGAAGTTTCCATCTTGGAAAGATGGTAAATTAGCATGTTGGCTCTTGCTTTAAAAGGTATGTCTGCAGGAGCTATCGCTCATCAAGTAATGACTGTGGTGATAAAGGCGGACAAGGAGGTAATGTGTATTACCCGCCCTCCAGTGGGCACGCTATCATTTGTTGTGATTATAGCGTTTTTTCACCTGAGTCAATCGCATTTACTTGGACCACTGGATTTCAGTAGTGCTACAGTGTGCAACACACTTCTGTTTTGTATATAACCCAATCTCAAATTCTCAATTTCAAGTCAACTATACAAATGTTCTTCCCTACCTCTAGTGGACTTGATTATCTCAACTTTTTCAATTATTAATATAACGGCCTGTACCTAATTGACCTCAAGTGGACTCTCTGTCCTAATATTTAGCAATGTCATCATTCCAACTGGCTTACTCTTTGTTCATTTGAATATTCATCTGTTGGTTTTTTTCATCCCAAATGTTCAAAACCATATGGTAAGCAGTTTAAGACATATTTAGACTTTAATTGTTTGACCATTTTCGCACAGTCAACTTGTTTCAGTTAAACTCACTGTATTGATTGAGTGGATTTTAAACCTGTAGTGTAGTTCCTAGTTTCCCACTAGGCCCTGCGCATTGGAATAACATAAACAGTAGTATCGACGTGGAACTGCGGATATTCCAAGCCTCCACTGACTATGCTAAACTTAATTGGGTGTGTTACCAACTAGCTCAGAGGTCACTGGAAACTTTCTTCTCTGCATGGGAAGTGATCAGCTTCCCTGGCACAGACAAGAAGGGATTCAGCTTTCCAACAACCGTGCAACATGACAACTTTGCTCCTCAGATCAAGAGTCAATCTCTAGGGTCGTGTGAAACAATAGACATGTATTTCACTCAGTCAGGTTAGTGCAGTTTACTTTCACGATATGTAGAGAATAGAGAGACGGGCGTTTGTCAATAAAGGGTTAACATTTATTGAACAGTCTTTCTTCTCGTACAAGAGAAATGTATTGCCACAATTGCAAGACTTGTTATTATAAAAAGTACGTACAGTAAGATAAGAATTGCGAAATAATACTGTAAAAGCATTGATATGGTTTCTTAGCCATACAATGGTTTAAAAGTAATAAAACATATATACATTCATATATACATTAGGCTAACATACTCAACTGGTGCTTCTAACTACGCCTACCCCAGTGTGCCTGACTTAAGCCTAACACGTGGAAGGGGAGTAAGTAAGTAGCTTTAAGTTAAGTTGGTTTTGCCAAGGTTTGCTTCAAGAATTCTCGTCTAAGGGTTTAGTCAACACCATACCTCTGAATAGAATGATGGAAGTCTGGTATTTTCTTCAGGGGGCACTCGATATCCCAGTCACCCGCGAGGGCAGACCGGAAACGCTGGAGCTGGATTTCTCTGCAGGAGAAAGGCAGCGGCTCTCTTCTCAGCGCGTCGGGAGGAGGAGGGGGGACAGCGTCCGCGGCAGCTGGAATCTGCTGGGCTCTTCGCAGAGGGACGGCTGTTCAGCTCCTAAGCGTACTGCACCATCGTTCGCGCTTTAGCAGCGATAATGGTATCAGTAGCTTCACCACCAAGGGACAGCAGCAGCAGCGTACTGCATGCAGCAGCAATGGGATGCACAACAGGGTGCACGACAGCATACAACAGCACGACAGCTTATTGCTTAAGGCAACGTTGGTAATATTTATACCTGACAGGTGCCGGGTTTGACGCAAGTTTGCTGGACATAAGACGTCAATTAAAGATGTCACTAGGAAGTGATAGCTATCAGTTGCTCATTAGAGTTCCATTACTAATCAAAACACAGCAAGCGGGGATTTCCAGGTTTGCTGAGTTTTTATCTTGTTGAAGAACTCGGAGTGTTAATCTAGGAATATCAGATAGTGACTTCTGCTCTGTCATTGCACTAATTGGTTGCAAAGGAAGTGGCAGAGAACTATGCTGGAATGTGGCTCTGTTCGTGTGAGGCCAGAGATGACTTTCTGAAAATCGCACTTGAACGGTTATGCCAATATAGGGAATAAATGGATTTATAGCCGAATAGGGGCATAAGGTCACAGTATCGATCAGGAACCTAGATAAACACGCAACAAACCCTGTACGTTCAATGACATATACTAAGGACATACTATTGCTATAAAAAAGTCTTAATTTCCTTTATATTCTCATACTTCACTGTGCAAGCTTTTGTGTTTTTCCCATTTTTACAGGTTTTTCAATGGTTAGAGATAAAAAACAGTTGACAGGTTGTTTCCATCATAAACCTCCTGCCCACCTTCCCTTGTGTGTAGTGGTTGTACCCCAACATACCTTGTAAAGAGCGTTATAGCTTTTTTAGTTCTTGCCTAACGCAGCGCGCATGCGCTGCACTAGGAGAGGGCCTCTTGCAATCACTTCAGACTTAGGAGACTTCTCTGTGTGGGTCTGCCTCCTTCCAAACATCCCATTGCCTTTGCGTGTGGTTTTCAATAATGGCCAAAGACGGGTGCATGTCCCCCTTGCCTAAAAACTTTCACTCCCATGGTATGATATGATATGATATAAATGTTATTGTTTCGATTAATTAAAATTGTTACAATGAAAAACTAGCGGAGATGTTCCAACGCTTAATTAATTCAGTTATGGTCAGTGTCTATTCAACAAATATTAAATACGAAATGAATAAAATAGATTTAAAATGTTAAATGTAACGCTAATATAAGTAAAACAGTACAAATAGTGTCAATGCCTTGAATTAGTTACAATCCCTGATTAGGCGATGATTTAGAGTTTTTTAATTGAAGTGCAAACCTATAAAAAGTTTCCATTGCGACTGTGCGGGTATGTGTTCGGTGCTTTTGCCATGAGGACTTCAATTAAAGTGCAATGTGCGAGGCATTAGCTAAAAGTTCTTTCACCTTGTGTGCGAATTTCGCAAATCTTGTACGTGTTCCATATTTTAGAAACAATGGTTTTAGTAAAGTGCAGCAGGCCTGTGGCCTGTGCTAAAGAGTGGCATATGCAGACCAAATGAGCCATGATTTCCTCATACTGTTGGCACAGTCGGCAACTACTGACCACCCCAATGATTTCCAGTGCATGTTAATGTCTTTTATCGGAGGTACCATAAGTCTCACTGCTAAAATTCGCTTTAAGATTGACTTATTTAAGGCGGCCTCAAGGTAAGGCTGCTTTGGGCGGTCCTCATAGGAGGTGGCAAGAATCCCAATGTTACTACTGGAGAGCCTCTTTTCCTTCATATCCTCTTTCTTAGAGAGTGATCTAACTTGTTTTCTTAAGATCGATTTTAGGATACCGGGCTGATGGATAAAATTCTGCCAGTTGGTCATGTCAAGATGCAATTCTGTACAGGCAATGTGCAGGCTGTTGGACCACAAGTTATTTTCTTCCTCACTCCCATGGCCTGGGGGCCTCAGGAGCAAGCAGTGGTGCGCATTGTGCCAGCTGCATTCCTCCCTGATCGTTATCTTGACTTTCGCGGCTGCGCTTGTTAGCAGGGATTTTATTGCTGTTTTTAAGCTGCTTGCCCCGCGCCCCTCCCCCTTTAAGCTCCTCTGTTCAGGGGTGTACTGTGAGCCACACCACAATCTTACAGCCAGCTCTTCCATCCGGTAGTTATTAATAAAATTAGTGTTGGATGCCAAGCACAGCATAACCGAAGTTCACGTCCTCTTTGTACTACTGCACATTCTATACACAATTGTTTTGGATCGGCTGAGTTTTCTTACTGTGATTGTCTAGGCTGTTCACCAAATAGGATCTTGACAAGAAGAAAAGCCGAAATGCTGGTAAAAGGTCAGAATTGGTTTTCCATTTAAAAATTGTCAGCGGTCTGCATCGTTTCTGACTTTGCTTCCTCTTGAAAATAACAGAGTTCTCGAGCAGAGCAGAGGAAAGACACAAGAGGAGACGGAAAGAATTGAGTGACTTCAGTGGCATGAAATTTGTCTGGCTCTCCTTTCGGCAACCTTATGCTGGATTGGTTTTGAATGGAGTCAAAACCCTGGAGACTCGCTGGCGACCTGTACTGGCGGAATTGCGGCGAGGGCTTGATTGGACAATCGTAGTTGGCGGGTGGGGGTGTAGAAGGACAGTCGCGTGTTGAGGCATTCGGGTCCTAGGTCGTTGAGGGCTTTGTGTGCGTGGGTGAGGAGACGGAACGTTATTCTCTTGTTGATGGGGAGCCAGTGGAGGTCTTTCAGGTGACCGGAAATGTGAGCTTGACGAGGGATGTCCAGTATGAGTCTGGCTGAGGCGTTTTGGATGCGTTGGAGTTTTTTATGTAGTTTGGCTGTGGTTCCGGCGTAAAGGGTATTTCCGTAATCCAGTCGGCTTGTGACCAGTGCGTGGGTGACTGTCTTTCTTGTTTCGGTGGGGATCCAACGGAAGATTTTTTTGAGCATGCGTAGGATGTTGAAGCATGATGATGAGACGGCGTTGACTTGTCTGGTCATCGAGAGGGAGGAGTCCAGGATGAAGCACAGGTTACGTGCATGATCCGTAGGTATGGGTGCGGTTCCCAGGGCCGGTGGCCACCATGAGTCGTCCCAGGCAGAGGGGGATGATCCTAAGATGAGGACTTCCGTCTTGTCCGAGTTTAGCTTTAAACGGCTGTTCTTCATCCACTCGGCTACTTCTTTCATTCCTTCGTGTAAGTTGGTTTTGGCGGTGTTTGGGTCTTTGGGGAGGGAGAGGATCAGCTGGGTGTCGTCTGCGTAGGAGATGATGTTGAGGTTGTGTTGGCGCGCGATGGATGCGAGGGGACTCATGTATACGTTGAAGAGGGTGGGACTGAGTGATGATCCTTGTGGAACGCCGCAGATGACTTCGGTGGCCTCTGATCTGAATGGGGGGAGGAGGACTCTCTGGGTTCTTCCGGTGAGGAACGAGATGATCCAGTCCAATGCTTTTCCTTGTATTCCGACGTTGCTGAGGCGTTGTATGAGGGTGCTGTGACAGACTGTGTCGAAGGCTGCGGAAAGGTCAAGTAGGATGAGGGCGGCTGTTTCTCCATTGTCCAGTAGCGTTCGAATGTCGTCTGTAGCTGCGATGAGGGCGGTTTCGGTGCTGTGTTTGGCTCGGAAGCCGGACTGTGATGAGTCGAGGGATTTGTTAGATTCAAGGAAGGCGGCGAGCTGACTGTTGACGGCTTTCTCAATGACTTTGGCAGGGAATGGGAGGAGCGAGATGGGGCGGTAGTTCTTAAGTTCAGAGGGGTCTGCTGTGAGTTTCTTCAGAAGGGCGCTGAGTTCAGCATGTTTCCAGCTTTCCGGGAAGGTAACGGAGTTGAGGGAGCAGTTGATGGCATCTCGGAGATGGGGAGCGATGATGGAGTCTGCTTTGTTGAACATGTGGTGGGGACATGGGTCGGTTGGCGATCCTGAGTGGATGGAGTTCATTAGGCGGATGGTGTCTTCAGTGGTGATTGGGTTCCAGGCGCAAAGGTTGTTAGAGTGCGGTTTTGGTTCGGAGTTGGGTGGAGTGGACTGGTCTTCGGACTGGTTTTCAAAGCTGTTATGTATGTCGGCGATTTTGTTGTGGAAGAATGAGGATAGAGAGTCGCAGAGGTCTTGGGAGGGAGTGATGTCGTTGGTGCCGGCGGTGGGGTTGGTAAATTCTTTGACGATGTTGAATAGTTTCTTGCTGTTTTGGGCGTTGTTGTCAAGTCGATCTTTGAATGCTGATTTCTTGGTGGATCGGATCAGTTGGTGGTGTTTGCGGGTGGCGTTCTTGAAGGTGGCTAGGTTGTCAGTTGTTGGGTTTTTTCTCCAGGCTTTCTCGAGGGTGCGACAGAACTTCTTGGATTTCTTAAGGTCATCGTTGAACCAGGGGGCTTTTTTGCTACCTTGCTTGATTTGATGGTTTTTCAAGGGTGCTAGTTCGTCGGCGCTGTGGGTGATCCATTGTGTGAGGTTGGTGGCTGTTTGGTTTGGGTCCGATGATTTGGCAGGAGGGTTTTGGTGAAGCGATGTGAAGAGCTGGGCGGTGGTAATTTTGTTCCAATTTCTTCGGGGAATAGGTTGTGGGGGGTTGTGGGTCGTGGTCTTTTTGTAGTTGAAGTGAACGCAGCTGTGGTCCGTCCAATGGAGAGCTGTGGTGTGATCGAAGGAGATGTGTTTGCTGGAGGTGAAGATTGGGTCGAGCGTGTGCCCGGCAAAGTGGGTGGGGGTGTCAACAAGTTGTTTGAGTCCGAGATTGGCCAGGTTGTCCAGAAGGGTGGTGGTGTTGTTGTCATTTTTCTTTTCCAGGTGGAAGTTGAGGTCTCCCAGTAGAATGTAGTTCTCGGAGGGAAGGGCATGTGGGCTGATGAAGTCAGTGATGTCTTCGCTGAATTGTGTGCGGGATCCTGGTGGTCTGTAGATGAGGGTGCCTCTGAGTGTGGTCTTGGGGTCGGTGTGGATCTGGAAGTGAAGGTGTTCGGCGGTAGCGAGGTTATCGTCGGAACTGGTCGTGATGCTGATGGTGTTCTTATGGACGATGGCTATGCCTCCTCCTGTTTGGTTGATACGGTCCTTTCGAATGATCTTGTAGCCGTCCGGGATAGCTATGGCGATGTTGGGCGCTGATGAGGCGTTCATCCAGGTTTCTGTAAAGAAGGCGACGTCCGGCGATGTGGTGTCGAGTAGGTTCCAGAGTTCAATGGAGTGTCTGTCGACCGAGCGGCTGTTGAGCAGGATGCACTGTAGGTGGTTATTGTCGGAGCTCTGTTTGGAGTCTGTGGATTTGGGGTGGGTCCTGATGCAGTCGAACTTGCAGGAGTGGCAGGTGAAGGGTCCATGGGTGTGTCCTGGGGTAGCTTGGTAGCATTTTGGTGTGCGGCCGGGGTTAAGGGCTGAGAGGGTTGCGGCGTTGTACGTTATGCGGGAGGAGTGGATTTTGCGGGGGCCAGGAGGTCTGGCGCTGGGCGCGGTCTAGGCGCAGACGGGCGTAGACGGGTTTACCTTTGGCACACCTTCGGGGCGCATAGGGCGCGACCGCTGCGCGCAAAGGCATCGGTCATAAGTGGATAGTGGAGGGGGGTGGGGCGAGGGAGGAGCAGCTGGGAGGCGGGAGCGGGGTGGAGAGCTGGGCTGGGAGGCACAACAACAAACAACAAAATGGCAGCAAGCCAAAAGCGAAACAGGATGAGATTGGGGCACGACCTTAATGAAGCGCTATGAAACTGGGCAGCACAGTCAGGCAACAATTATCAAAGCAGGCAAAGCGAGTGACACAGTAAATAATAATGGCACAGTAAATAATAAAGCACGGTCTGATAGTACAACGCTAAAATGACTTAGTATTCAGCAGTGCGAGCAAGTCTGGCAATAAGCGCTGCGATGACTAATAGATACTGGCAGTGCGAGCAAAGCGTGCAATGCGTGGAAATCAGAGCGCTACGATACCAGGTTAATGAGCAGGGAGCAGCGAGGGGAGCGACCGCTTCTGAGAGGCTCAGGACGGTCACAGTGCTAATGCTGGACGAGTAGGGCTTACACTCTCTGTGGGAGGGAGGAGCAGCTGGGAGGCGGGAGCGGGGTGGAGAGCCGGGCTGGGAGGCACAACAACAAACAACAAAATGGCAGCAAGCCAAAAGCGAAACAGGACGAGATTGGGGCACGACGCATGTTAAGCGCCTACACTCCCCTCTCCCCCCGCCCCCTCCCTCCCTGCACCTCCCCTCCCCCCTCCGCCCCCTTCCTTGCATAAACAAAAAACTAGAACACATTTTTTATGTTAATTCTGGTTTTTATTAGGATACTTCAGTTGTATATAATGTTTTCTAGGTTATATATAAGGTGACAAAGGGTTATAACATTTTTTAATTATAATTTATAACTTTTAAACATGCTGCACAACAATCACAATGCTCTGCAACACATATTAAAAACGTTAACAAAGCCAATAGCTCTCTCTAAACACTTATAAGGCCCCAAAGGCTAGACCCTTTGGCTATGCCAATGCTTGTTATATATTTTTTTAATAGATTGAACCCATGAGCAATTATTGCACAAAAGTTGTAGCAGCGAACCTTGCAATGCCGCACCTAAAACCCAGTTCCAAAAATGTTGTAAGTTTCTGTGCAGCCACCCTCGACGTCAGCTGCTAATGGGCGTCGCTGTGTTTTCCAGATCACAGGTACTTTGTTTGGCTTGTATGGGGGCGCACAGGAAAGGAGTCCAAGAAAAACTGTCGATTTTGTGTATATGAAAAGTTTCTTTATTTGATTTTATTAATTCTTTTAAAAGCAGTCACAGTGCAATTTGCAACAAAATCAGCCAAAGTGTTTCACTCCCTACCAAGGAGTTTCTTCAGGGCGAGTAATATTTAAACCGGTAGCGCGTGCTCAGATCCTCAAGAGTCGTAAAGAGAGTTTCTTGTCTCAATAGCTTGAATTCCTAGTTATTCTGTTGATTCGGTAGTGCTGTGTACTAGTACTTTATTTCCACCTTAAATTGTTCGTGGACCTCAGCAGAACCTCACAGTGTAATTGTATAGGAATCCCTAATGGTGGCGTGTCAAGCTCCGATGCTTAAGATTCCAGTGAAGGAAGCCGTATCAATTCCGTCTCCTACAGTCAAGTGTTGGTTCAAAAGTAGTGAACCTAAAAGAGTTTCCTCATCCACATCAAAGTAACGGTATGGATGGTACAAGCCAAACCATGAGCAATTATTGGTTTATGGCCCAAATTGTCTTTTATGTCTGCGCCTTCATGCATCAAATGCCAGTGTGCACATTTTTCTTAATTTACGTTACCCAATGAACTTCATTAATAAAACCTGCCCTGCTTCAGCATCAGCCTTTGAGTCTAATTCAAGACAATAATGTATGGAGGAACCTCCAAGTGGTATCTTTAAATATCTCAAATAGGGGGACATTTCTCAGAAGAACCATTTTAATTGCTTTGGTCCTAACAGAGAGGGCCTGACACCTGTAGGGAAGAGCTTTAGTAGTCATTTGTCAACAGAGTAAAATACAAGACATTAGCCACCAATAAATAGACCAAGGGCCTAATTTCGAGTTCCATGGGACTGCCTAACTCGCAGTGCAGGTGCAGTGGTGGTTAGGGCCACCATAGGACGGCCGTAACTTCAAGGGATCCGCGATCCCTGGCGGTAGTGCGGTTGTCTGAGAGCTGCAATATGCTGGCGGCGCATGAGCCCGCCATGAAACCTGTGACAGAGAGGAAACAAAGGGTACCCTTCAGGTCCCTCTGTTCCCTCATGGCCTGAGCATGCATGGAGGAGGCACATGGTGTGCCCCCTGTCTGCATGTGCCCCCTTTCCTGCATGGCATGGACTGCACAGTCCATGTTGTGCAGGAACGGGCTTTGGCGTTCCCATTCCTGTGCTTTTTTTAATAGGTACCACAGTGGGAATGCCAAAGGACCACCCGCCAGACCATGAGAAAACTCGTAATCTGGCAGGTAGCCGGTGGTGAGGTTTTGCTGTCTCAAAGCAGGGTGGGGCAAGCTGCTCCACTCCCACACTGCCAAACTCATAATCAGGCCCTTAGTTTTGGCTAAACCCGTTCTAACTGGCCCATAATTTACAGAAACCTGCTATGACGGCCTAAGAGTTTTAGTCTTATTAGGCAGAATTTCCACACTTTTAAAATGTTGGTAATGAAAAGGTCTGACTTCTGACACTACTTTGAGAAATTCGGATAAGTCTTCATAACCAATTAGTTCGTAAAGGACACAGTTTAAGGCTACAAGGCAAATTAAAAGGGGATTGAGGCAAAACAGAGTACACCTATCTTTAGTGGAGTAATATGTAGTTGGATGCACAAGGTGCTAAGGACCGGAGACTCAAAACCCCTACTTCTCCTGAGATATACTAGGTCTCCTAATTCCAAAAAACATAGTGGTCCAGCACACTTAATTTCGATTAACATGTCGATTTAACAAAGGTTTTACGGAAGTGATCCTTAGTATATTTAAAACATTCAATCACAAATCAAATATCAAAACAAAAATGGCAATTTCGGCAGGGTTTCTTCTTTAATTTCTTTATTGGAGACTTCTTTTTTCAGACAGATTAAAAACCGTAGCCAACGCATTTCGTCCTCCTGAATCTTCAGGGAAAAAACAAAACACTCTATTTTTACCCTTGATTGGATTCTTTTGCCTTGTTCAATGTCTCCTTCTATAGTCAGGCAGTTTATTGTTTTATCTGTTGTGTAGTTGGATTGGTCTAACGTGTAATCAAAGCATTTAATTTTTCTTCATATCCCAAGTTGTCCGTGTAAGTAACATGCAGGTCTCATGGCAAGAATAACCTCAATATCAATATCATTCCATTAGTGACTTTCAGAGCTGTATTCTGGCCGGCGTGGGGTCCAATGTTCATATACGTCATTGAGTGCTTTTTGGGGGTAAAGCCAGGAAATCTAAACCCAACATGGTTCCAAAACCCTCCGCACCTTTCTCAATACCCCACACATCGGATCTAATGGGTGCACTGGAATTCTTCCAGGCAGCGATGACAAACTTGCTGTACTCAAAATTTGGTCCGGCAATTGATCGGCTGACATTGTGAGAGAAAAGCTTATCACCCTTCAACCACACTGAATTAACTTTAATAGGAGGGTTAAGGGTCCAACCGGGACAAAGCACTGCAATGGACCCCCTACTTTGGCAAATCCGTCCAATAATAACATGGAACAGTTACAGTCCCAGCCTCCGCACAGAGGGTGCTTGGAACAACGAGCCAAGGCCCAAGTGATAGCAGGGATATGCCTATACAGGCACGAGCTCTGGAAGGATATCAATCTTTAGGTTGTTGGATGCAGGGGGGAAGTGAGGTCCAGTCTGTGCCTACCAGTTATCCATCTGCCACCTGAATCTACCCCTTATGTAGTGGTTTTGGGGAATGTACCATCTCTTCCCCAGGGTATTAAATGGGATTTTGGCCAGTTGAAGAACAAAGTACTTCACTGGTTATCAAATAACCCCACATTGGGACTAAGGGTGGAAAAAATATCAACATGGTGCGTAGAGTTAGCTGGATAGGTAGTACACGTAAAACAGGAATGGGTGATTGTGTTATTGTAACTTTTACCAGACCTCATTTAGCTGAAAGGATCCTGTTCATGGACCCATATTCTGCTGACAATATAGCGTGATCTGTGTGCAAGAAACATGGTTGGCGGATTGTAGCTTATTTCTGGATGGCTATAAGGCTTTCTTTGTTCCAGCCTCCCCTTCTATGGCTGGTAGACCTAAGGGGGGATATATATATATATATATATATATATATATATATATATATATATATATATATATATATATATATATATATATATATATTCACTGAAAAAACCATAGGTTTCACACCAGTTATAGTTAGGAATTAGCATTTAAAAAACCTATTAAATTCACTGAAAAAACCATAGGTTTCACACCAGTTATAGTTAGCTGGAAATTTTACTGATATAAAACCATTGAAATTCCCACGTTATAGTTAGATGGACTCACTATAACTTGCGCGTGCAATGCACTGCTGATGACATCACATATTACATCACTCATGACATGGTCAGTGACATCACTCATGACATCACTGATGACACCATCCAGTGAATGTGTGTCTTTCTGAAAAATAAATATATTTTATATATGTATATGTAAAAGTTGATGAAAGAATAAATGTTTAAATAAGTGTCTAAATGGATGGTTTTTAAAAATTGATTGGTTAACTGGCTTAATAAGACATCATCAGCAGTGCATTGCACGCGCAAGTTATAGTGAGTCCATCTAACTATAACGTGGGAATTTCAATGGTTTTATATCAGTAAAATTTCCAGCTAACTATAACTGGTGTGAAACCTATGGTTTTTTCAGTGAATTTAATAGGTTTTTTAAATGCTAATTCCTAACTATAACTGGTGTGAAACCTATGGTTTTTTCAGTGAATTTCATAGGTTTTTTAAATGCTAATTCCTTTGTATATCGAGTTTCTAACGTTTTTTTTTTTTTACAATTTGCTGTTTTTTTTAAAGTATTCATTTTTTTTAATATAATTTTTTTCTTTTGCGCTCTGGGTGCGCGCTCCGGGAAGCTTTCAGCTAAGCTCTCCTGTAAGCTTTTCCGTGAGCTCATCTGAAAGCGCACCCAGAGCGCAACTGTCGTTCGTGAAAAAAAATATGAATGAAAAGTTAATAATAATGCAAAACATTTCGTACCATACAAATAAAATTAGTTTTTTTTAATAAGGAAAATGATTATGCATTTCTGTAAAAGTTTGATGACGTCACTTCGGCGCGCAACGTAAGTGCCCTCGGAAGCGCCTACGTTCGCGGCGCGTAAACGCACGCAAAAGCGCCTACGATCGCGCCACGTTTGCGCCCCGGAAGCGCCTACGATCGCGCTGCGTAAACGCACCGGAAGTGCTCCGGAGCGCGCAGCGTAAACGCGTCGGGTCATGTGACCCTAAAATAACACTTTTCATTGGTTGCTAACAGTTTTTTTTTACAATGAATGAAATCCCCACCCATTTCCTTCACTTCTTCTTTCACTTTTGTGACTGAAAGACCTGCCTTTTTTGCTGTTGCATATTTCTTGATTAATCATAGCTGCCAGACCATCCAGCAGTGAAGATGACTCCAATGATTTCATTGATGAAGAGCCTCCTCAGCCGAAGGTCAAAGAACATTTCATCTGGAAATTTTTTCAGTTTCCAGCAGACCAGAAAAAGGTGAATGCACCAAAAGTAGAGTGCAGGATCTGCAAACAGGTCCTGTCACGGGGTAACCCCCAAAAAAAGTATTCTTTTGGCAACTTCACCATGATTCGCCATGTGGAGAGGAGGCACCCCCAGAATTTTGCCCGGGAAAGTGTCAGGGCTCTGGCACAAGAGGTTCCCAGAGATGGGGCCTCTACATCAACAGGAGGAGCAACTTCTTCTGGGAGAGAGCAATCGCAGGAGCAGGTGGCAAACATACAACCTGCATTTAACCATGGGGTCGTCAAATGCAGATACTGCAATCAACTCCTCACCTATGGGGAGCAAAGTGTCCTGCTCATGGTTCGAGCATTGGAGAACCATCGCTGCCCTTCCCACCCCTAATTTTTTTCTTTTCTTTTTGCTCCTGTTGAGCAGTTTCCATTCCCTGTTTTTGTTCCTGTTCAGTTAAAAGAAGAAAACCAAAAGTTCTTTTCAGAACTACCTCCAATTCTCATCAAAGAGCTATATTCTTAAAAAAATGAAGAGTAAGTGAAATATAGTGCATTGATAATTGAAAGGAGAATGAGTAAGAAAGAACAGAAAGGTATGAGAGGTGAAAGGAAGTGAAGTAGGAGGAATGAAAGAAGGTGAGTGTTAGAAAAGAAAGTTATGACACAGTGAATAAACTGGAGGCCTCATTTCTGAAAAGTGACGCATCGCTACGTGAAAACAGCGATGCGTCACTTTTCTGGACGCTCTCCTTATGACATTCCAGATATGTCATTTTTAATATATGACTAATCAATTCGCAAGGAGTTACAGATATGTCAGTATTTCTGACGTATCTGTAAACACAAAAGTAACGCATTGCTGGAGTGCGTCACAAAAGTGACGCAACTCCAGTAATGTGTCCTTTCACATGGAAAAAGCACCATGTGAAAGGTTTGCTGTGAAGCAGGCGCAAGATTTTGGCGCAACAGCATCCTAAAAGTGACGCACTGCGTCATTATTACCAAGCTTTTTGCAGGGGAACACCCCCTCTGCATGCATTATACCTGACACTATTTTTAAAAAGTGACGCATCTAGGTACATGGGTCACTTTTTAAAACTCTGCGCCACATTATATCTGCATCAGGTATAATGTATGCAGAGGGGGCAATCCCTCGCAAAAAGCTTGGTAATAACGACGTACTGAAATCTATGAGATTTCTCTGCGTCACTTTTAGGATGCTGTTGCGTCAAAATCTTGCGCCTGCCTCGCGTCACTTTCATGTTTACAGATATGTGAGAAATACTGACGTATCTGTAACTCCTTGCAACATGATTCGTCATACATTAAATATGACACATCTGGAATGTCATAAGGAGTGCGCACAGAAAAGTGACGCATCACACCAGCAGTATAATAAAATGTGCCTCGTTGCACTATATTTAAAGGATGCAACAGCATCCTAAAAGTGACGCAGTGAAATCTCAAACATTTCACTGCGTCGCTATTACAAAGCTTTTTGCGGGGGAACACCCCCTCTGCATGCATTATACCTGACGCAGATATAATGTGGCGCTTGATTTTAAAAAGTGACCCATCTACCTAGATACGTCACTTTTTAAATATAACGCAACGAGGCACATTTTTTTACACCACTGGTGCGATGCGTCACTTTTCTGTGCGCACTCCTTATGACATTCCAAGTAACGCATTGCTGGAGTGCGTCACAAAAGTGACGCAACTCCAGTAATGTGTCCTTTCACATGGAAAAAGCACCATGTGAAAGGGCTTGCGTCAGTCTAACACCTGCTGTAAAGCAGGCACAAGATTTTGACGCAACAGCATCCTAAAAGTGACGCAGTGAAATCTCAAAGATTTCACTGCGTCGCTATTACAAAGCTTTTTGCGGGAGAACACCCCCTCTGCATGCATTATACCTGACGCTATTTTTAAAAAGTGACGCATCTAGGTACATGGGTCACTTTTTAAAACTCTGCGCCACATTATATCTGCGTCAGGTATAATGTATGCAAAGGGGGCATTCCCCCGCTAAAAGCTTGGTAATAACGACGTACTGAAATCTATAAGATTTCTCTGCGTCACTTTTAGGATGCTGTTGCGTCAAAATCTTGCACCTGCCTCGCATCACTTTTATGTTTACAGATATGTCAGAAATACTGATGTATCTGTAACTCCTTGCAACATGATTCGTCATACATTAAATATGACACATCTGGAATGTCATAAGGAGTGCGCACAGAAAAGTGACGCATCACAACAGCAGTGTAAAAAAATGTGCCTCATTGCACTATATTTAAAAAGTGACGCATCTAGATAGATGCGTCACTTTTTAAATATTGCATAACAATGCGCATTTTTTTACACCGCTGGTGCGTCACAAAAATTGACGCACAGGAGGCGCAAAACTAGCAGCGCAAGGCCTTCATAAATATGGTCCTGGATTTTCCCCGTGCTTCGCCGGTGCGCGTACCATGCGCTTCCCCCGCGCAAAACGAAAAAAAAAAAAAAAATGTAATGCCCTACAGGACCCTATTTTAGCCCCTACATCAAACCTAGGGGGTCAGAGGGGGTCTACTCTTCCCCCTTATGGTCATTTGCCCCTTTTTTTTTCAAACCCCTTGTGTCTCGATTTTACCGAGACACAAGATGGCGGCCGCTCCAGACTGTTTAGAATGTTTACAGACACCCAAGAGCCAATCAGCTTTCTGCTCGCAAGTCGCGTGTCGCGCCTGGAGCGCACTCCGGTGCGCGCACCGGAGAGCGCATATAGATATATATATTTTTTTGAACCTAAATTACTCAAAATCCACTGCAGCACATATCTTGAGACATAGCAAAGGCACATCGGGCTACCAGTCCCTTCAATTTTGCCAAGTTTGCTGGAAATCCATTCAGCCGTTCGGGCTAAAAGTGAAATCGACCGCCCTATGGAAATTTACATGGGGAAAACGCGTTTTGGGACCCCCCTTTTATCTCGGCCCCCGCTTGACGTATCCCCCCCAAACTTTCAAGGAAGGACCCGAGCTCGACGAGGCCGTTTTCAGGAAATTTTCAGGCAGATTCGTCAACCGGTGCCAAAGTTATTCCAAATAGAATTTTGAGATTTAACATTGAAAAAAATCCTAACTATAACTACCTACTGGCGACCGCCAGTAGGTAATATATATATATATATATATATATATATATATATATATATATATATATATATATATATATATATATATATATATATATATATATATTTATATGTATATATATAACTTTGCACACACTTCCTCAACGAGGAATAAATTAGGTCGCACTCCGTTTTGCTTTCTGTCGTGCACATATTTATTTAAACAAGCAAACAAACCACCAACGTTTCGGTCTCTACTGAAACCTTGCTCACGGTAACGCCCTCCTTCCCACATCACAAATTTAAACTTTACTTGACCTAATTTCATATTCTTTTTTAGGAGGGCATTATGGTAGTTGTAGTGTACTTTGTTACTTTAAATATTGTCACTATATACATATACATGATGTGATTAATTCATACCTTTTTCATTCTAAATTCATATTTTTATTTTTATCCAATACATAATTTTTCTGCTTTCAGTCCGTTTTTTAATATATGTCTTATAACAAAAACCATATCATACATGTATATCATCCTCTAGTGGATTATCTAACACATGACTTGTCAAAAATTAATTTCCTCCAGTGCAAAATTACTGCAGGTCATGGTTAATTCATCATAGGGTTTTGTATCATATAATAATTATTTATTGTTTTTTGTTATGTTTTTTGTGTACAGGTGTAAAGTGTGAAATTTCAAAAAAGTTCCTTAAAAGAGTTTACATGTTTTTTTGTTTTAGTTCCAACCACTAAAACTATTTAAAGGGGGCTCTTAGTTTTTTTGACATCTTTTATATCAGGATTTCACAAACTGTGTCCTTTATAAATAAATTTACAATTCCTCACTCTGGTTCAGACCATGGGGGGTCAGCGAGCGCATGTTTAGAATATGGCGTGATTCTTTTCACCGTAATATTCTTTCTCTGTCCCCTCCTCTCACATGTTTTTTTGATGTGTCGATTGCATAAAACTTTAATAGTTTCCAATCTCCATCGTGGTGCGTTTCCATGTGTTTTGCAACCGCATTTCCTCGATCTTTATGTTTGGTTGCTCTGACATGTTCTAAGATACGCTTTTTTAGTTCACATTAAGTGCTTCCAATGTATCTTAACAGACACGGACATTCTATTACGTATTACGTAGTTATGACATTTTATGAAACCTTTACTCCGTAGCCATTTTTTATTTTTCTCCTTCTGAAAATGGCTTTGAGTTAAGCGATCTTTTAAATTTCTTGTATGTGATTTTTGGAACATTACCCATTCATTTTCCAACTGTATTGTCCAATTGTAATATTTTCCAATTCCTTTTTAGTACCTGATTTTATTTGATTCTTTAGAGAAAGTTGTAATGAACCTGATTGGCTCTGGTTCTGAAATTCTTTGATCTTTTGCTTGTTTTGGTTTCAGTAGATCTAATCTTTTCATGTTGTTTGCCCTTTCCCAGCCTGATTCAATTTGTTTTTTAACATATCCTCTTTTTTCAAATCTCTTTGCTGAATGCGTACTACTTTTTATCCATTCCCTAGGGTCTGAGCCTATGGGTCTCAATCTCAGGAATTCCCCATAAGGGATGTTTTGGAACAAACTCTGTTGATGAAAGCTTTCCGCATGCAGAGTGGCGTTTGTGGCAGTTGACTTTCTGTGGAGAGTTGTGTGAATTTCAGTTCTGACAATGTAAATTTCAGTGTCAAGGAAAGTCACTCGTGATTTGCTTAGATCATAGGTGAATTTGAAATTAGCTGGAGTTTCATTCAGAATTTTGAAATACTCTTTAAATTCGTCTTCAGACCCATCCCAGATTATCAGCAAATCGTCTATGAAACGCAACCATAGCACTATTTTGTTTAGAAATGTATTGTTTTCCGATTGCCATGCACAGGTTTGTTCCCACCACCCCATAGTGAGGCAGGCGAAACTTGGACTAAAAAGAAAAGCCCATTGCAGTTCCCTTACGTTGGAGAAACATCTCCCCAAACATGAACATAATTTGTTTCAGGCATATGCTAATCATCTCCTACAGCATTTTATTGTGTTGAGTAAAGTGAATGTTGCGTTCTTTTAGACAGAAATTGCATGCTGCTACCCTAATTTCATGGTCTATGTTGGTGTATAAGGACACCACATCCATCGTTATTAGTATGTAAGATGTTTGCCACGGGATACCATTTAGTTTTCTCAGCATGTCACTTGTATCCTTGATCTACATAATTTCGAGACAAAAGTTAACAGAAAAAAATTAATATAATTTGCCATTAGTTCCAGTAAGGATCCTATTGCCGGTACTATCGGATGCCCTGGTGGTCTAGTGCGATTTTTATGGATTTTCGGCAAAAAATACATTGTTGCCATAGTTGGATGTTGGACCGTCAGATATGTCCATTCATCATGGTCTATTAGTTTTAGATCTCTCAATTTTTATTTTTTTTTAATTCTTTTTATTAACAGAAATAAAGTTTGATGGTCATGACAGTTATGAAACAGTATAATCATATGTGCAAGTCAGGAGACACAAAGCAGAAGAAATATTACTCGTGTAAAAATAATCAAAGCAGTGCATCACATATCAATTCACAATTTGAGCAGTTCGTCAACTGAGACAATTGAGGGGATCACATATATTGGCAGAAAAAATCAAGGAGGCCCCCTTGCTAGATTGGTCTGGGACCAGGGGAAACACAAAGGGAAAACAAGCAGTGTCCCATAAAACAAACAGACTACCCTATGTAGTCCAAACAATGTAGAGCAAATTATTGCAGGATCACATATATTGCCTCTATACTCGTTCCAATTGGACGAAACTTCAATCCATTTTTGCGGGCATCCACGTGCCACATACACAGTTTTCTCCTGAAGCATGCACCAGTCCATGTCAGTCTTCCATGTGCCCAGTCTTGGAGGCCTAGTTGCCCCCCACTGTCTAGCTATGTTTCTTTTGGCTATAGCACAGCCCAGTGTGACCCACAGCTTCCCTAGAGGCGATAGATCAGTGGGTTCCCAAATGTTTAGCAGGCATTTCTTCGCTTCCAGCCGCAACTCCACCCCCCACACCTCTTGCATGCAACGAACCACCCAGTTCCAGTATTTCTGCAGCACATGGCATTCCCACAGGGTATGGAAGAAGGTCCCTCTTTCACCACACCCCTTTCTACAAAGCCCATCCTCACTACGGCCCATTCGTTGCAGACGGGTCTAGGAGAAATATGCTCGGTGGAGAGAATTTTTAACTGAATCAACCGGAGCCTGGCTGATATAGCTACTTCCTTAGGAGGAGCGAGCGCAGTCCTCCACTCTTCGTCATCTATTTCCAGACTGTCAGCTTCCCATTTCCCCTTGAGTGGCAGTAAGAGGTCCGGGAGTTGTTGACAATTTTCTTATACGTGAGTGATATGGCGTGTTCGGGGAGGTGGCCATCTAGCAGTCTATCCTCCAGGGGGGAGGAGTCAGGGGGCTGAGTTCCTGAGGGGATATACTCCTGGAGGGAGTGTCTGACCTGCAGATATCGAAAGTGTTCTGTATGTGCCAGTTCGTAATTAGTTTGGAGAGAGGCAAAGGACACTACTCCATCCGGGCCCCACAGAGCTTTAATTCGTGAAATACTAATGAGGTCCCAATTACGGAATCCCTTAGTTCGGCCCAGAGTTCCCAGCCTCTCGGAGACCCACAGCGGAGTGGCCATCGTGAGTGAATCAGTCCAATCCATCCTACGCTGTACAATGTGCCATAACTGAACCGAGTGTTGTGTGGGCCCAGTGAGTGGGTACCTACCGGGCTTAGAATAGAGTGCAGCCTCGAAGTTACCCCCCGGAAGCAGCCACCGGTCCATTCCGTATCCGGGGTCATTCCCGTCTCAGTATGTGCCCTGATTGATGGCCGAAAGGTGTGCAGCCCAATAGTATTTTCGGATGTCCGGAAGCGCAATGCCGCCTTCAAACCAACCCAGGGTCAATTTTTGAAGTGAAATACGAGGCGTCCCAGACCATAGCAGTTCTCTCTGGTGGCTTCAATGGACGCAAAATAGGAATTCGGGACCAAGTCCGGATAATTTGGCAGGGCATATAAAAACCTAGGCAATGCCATCATTTTGAAGAGCGCCGCTCTTCCCAGCAGGGACAGCGGAAGCTTTCTCCAGGAGTCCCTCTTGAAGCGCTGGAGGGGCGGGACGAGATTCCTCTCATACCTGGTAGTCTTCTCCTTAGAGATAAAGATCCTGAGGTATTTGAACCCCTCAGTGGCCACAGTGATCAGGCAGTTGCGGGGGGTGGCGGTGGGTTCCCCTGCAAGACGTAGAGTACGGACTTGTTCCAATTGATTGTGTATCCGGAATTTCTCCCGAAGCTGGCGAAGATGTCCATTGCCACTATGAAGGACTTACGGGGTCTCGTTAGGTACAGGAGGATATCATCCGCGTAAAGCGAAATCCTATCTTCCCACCCGTCAGCCCATCGTATTCCCTTCAAGGAGAGATCTTGCCTGACCCAGGCAGCCAGAGGTTCCAGAGACAGTGCAAAGAGTAGGGGCGATAGGGGGCACCCCTGCTGTATCCCCCTCCCAAGCGGGAACACCTCGGAGGCTTTATTGTTAACCGAGACCTGGGCCAGGGGTTCAGAGTAAAGGAGACGTATCGGGGGCGCTAGAGGGCGCACTGCGGGATGGTTGGCTTGTAAGTCAGCTCCGCCGGACGGGTGCAAGAAAGGCGGTCTGTACCCGCTAAAAACACCGCTAGACGACAGAAAATGACACCATCATGAATCGGAACGTGCTACTCATGATCCGACGGCGCTGAATTTTGAAAAACGGCGGTGGTGGCGAAAATATCGAGGATAAGCCGAGCTGACGAGCACTGTGACCCAAGATGGCGGCTCCCGATGTTCGGCTCCACTGGCTCCAGTGAACGATAGGGATTCAGGCTGGCGCCGTGACCTCGACCGATGGTAGCCTGAAGACTCCGTGACCAGCCCCTGCCCTCCCACAACTGCGACGAAGAGCTATAAACTCAGAAAACGCCGATCCCGGGTATGCGTTCCAGGCGTTGCAAGATGGCGGCGGCAGTGGAACGCACAAGCTAAGGAGAGTCCGAGAGTTGCCGTCGGAGACTGACCGAAGCCTGACTTTCCAGTATTTTCCACATCCAGGTGCGTGTGGCAGATGCGGCAGTGTGCAGATGACCATTCTGACTGCCGCGACACAAGGTACATCCTTAAATGAGCTCTGCCGCCGGCCTGCTGTACTGCTACGGAGGCGGGAAGGGGCTGGGGAGTGGAGGGAGTCAGCCCATGGGAGAGGAGATCGGTAGGTGTACAGGCACCAGACAACTACATTAATGGGAGACTAAAATATATGCTGCAACTAGCGGCGTGAACTTGCACACAAGGCGCTATGTAATCAGGACGACGGACCTGCCGGTCATCTACATATCGACCTGCAGCCTTATACTGGCACCTGCGCTCATACACATTTCGGGCCCATGGGCTGGAAACTACACCCCAAGCACAGCATGCAAGAACGGAGGCCTAATTAAGTGCGCTGCGAAAAAAAAAAAAAAAGACAGAGCGTCACACAACTCATGCGGCGAAAAACTGCGGTGGGTCCTAAGTCCAGTTGAGTGCCTGATGCATAAAGCTGGAGCTCAGTGGACAACCAAGGCGTCTCAACAAAGCGAGCTGAACTCCACTAACGGTCCGAGACCTCACAGCACAGGGAACTCAGTGCGCAATTCCCTATCACGCTCTTGCAACATGGGGAAACCTGAAAAGCAACAGACCAAATTGCAGTTTGAAGCGAGGAAATCATTAAAAACCACTGCAGCGACTTCGGATGCGGAGGGGGACAACGAGGCAACTGACGGTAACGGCATGGAGGCAGTTCTACGGGCGATACAACAGAGTCTACAAGAAATGAATAATAAACTGGACAATGTGGTGCAGCGTGTAGACAACATGGCCGCAAAACTTGATAAACATGGCGAGCGTCTAGTGGAGGCGGAACAACGGATATCCAAGGTGGAAGACGAATCTAAATCCACAACAAGAATGTGCGGAGGTATGGAGAAGACGCTAGAAACGCTGCGCGCCAAGGTGGAGGACCAGGAAGCCAGGTCTAGACGCAACAACGTCCGAATAGCAGGCCTGCCGGAATCCACCAACACGGGTAAAATGGAGGACTACATCGAGGCGCTGCTGAAAGACATATTCGGTGCTGACCAACTATCCCCAGTCTTTCTTGTTGAGCGGGCACATCGCTCCTTGGCGCCTAGGCCAAAACCGGGGGCTACACCGCGTATCATAATTGCTCGCATGCACAACTACAGGGACAGGGACACAGTTCTCCGGCTGGCCAGGGAAAAGGGTGAAATCACATATCAAGGTAACACTCTACAATTCTACCCGGACCACACTATGGCGGTTCAGTTGGCCCGCAATGAATTTGCGCCTGTGAAAAAGAAACTGCAAGAACTGGGTATTGAATACGCGATGCTCTACCCAGCAAAGCTCAAAATCACAAATGCGGGCAAACCCGTAGTCCTCCTCACGGTGCAAGCAGCGCAGGAGTATATCAAAACACTGGGACGACGCCGCAAGGCACATGAACGAGAAGACCAGGGCAGTGACAATGAATGAGTCGGCGAGAGGCTTACTGTAACACATATGTGTGGGTCTTCACTCCACTGGGCACGACTCAATACTGGACCCAGCTTGAACAGTGTCAAGTTGATCTCCTCGCTGCCCATGGCAAGTAGCTAGCGAGTCGGGACTGGCACACATGCGGACTGATGACCCTTGATGCCTTGTGGATGAACCCAGATTACACTAAGACAATGCGACTGCAAAGTCGATAGTGAGTGACTTTGTGATCCGCCGGGGACAAAAGATGTCGGAGGGGGAGTGAGAATGGAACATTTGTTTCTCGTGGCCTATCAGCCCTGCGACGAGGATCCACCAGTCTTACTAATGGACAACTGCTTCCTGATGCCGGCGTAGTGTTGTGTGGGTTGACTGCGGACCTGGATGCAGAGATAAAATGACTGTGCTGAAGGTAGAATGGGACCAGACTACTTCTTGAGACACTCCCAGATGAAAGTGGGCATTCTTCTACTTATTTTTCTGTTTATCGAAATTTGTTCAATGGCTACCGACTATGGTGGGAGGGAAATGTGTGGTACAGAGACACTTAAGTACATACTTGCGCATGCACCCGTCCACGTCCACTATGTGGATGGAGATGTGTGCACCTGGCGATACCCCCAAGCGGGTGCGCCCCTCTTACAGTTTTAATGATAGTTCAGTTACTTTATGGGGATGGCTTTGGCAAAGTTTGGGCTCTGAAGTGGGTGGGGGGAGGAGCAGGGAACTGGGGGATGTTCTAATTGATTCACTGTGTCTTAGAAGCATTGCGACCTCTGTTATCGCCACAAGCACCATGAAGCGCTGTACACTGACCAGTAGGCCTGGGCAATGCCAAGAGGTTGAGGCTGTGGTGGTCTATCGCAACAACTATCAGAATAATATCACGCCTCGCTGACCTGATGCAGTCTAATGCACTGAAATTTGTCACGTGGAATGTTAGAGGGCTGGGTAATCCGAAGAAGATACGTCAGATATTTGCCTACTTTGATAGAATGCATATAGACATTGCTTTTTTGCAGGAAATGCACTTGGCTGCTGATGCCACCACCACTCTGGGTGCTAGATGGGCAGAGTCCGTCACAAGCTCACAAATGGGTGCTCCATTTTAAAACCATGTTCAAAATCCCGCTTGAGCGAATTTGTCAGCCAGGCCCTGAGATGGACACCCCATATTAGTTTTTTAGCAGGGGGAGGTTGAGCTGGGTATTGCCGGGTTAACTTGCAACAAAGCACCGGGACTGGATGGCATTCCTCTGGATCTCTTTAAATCTGACCCCTTTTTTTGGGCCCCGGTCCTTGTGGCTACATTCAATGCAGCGGCCAGGAATGGATGCCCTGATTCCTGGGCCACCTCGACTATAGTACCCGTTTTTAAAAAGGGTGATTGTGACAGCACAAACTGCTACAGGCCGATTTCACTCCTTGTCTCGGTGGTCAAGGTAGTGGGCCGTGTACTACTGAAAACATTGTCCACCTGGGCAGAGCAACACAATATAATTTCTTGCGTCCAGTTTGGATTTTGTCCGGCCGGTCAATCATGGCCCAATGCCTTAACTTAACCACGCTACTCAGCAATTATTCGGTTGCAAGATCTGGTACCATCTACCTAGCCGGCATGGACTTGTCCTCCGCGTTTGATCGCGTGAACAGGGCAAAACTGTGGCAGTCCATGAAGGACATTGGTGTTGACAGTAATTTCATCAATTTCCTAGAGGACAGTCACAGGGCAACCAAGGCCAATGCGAGATCTCCACAGGTCCTTTGTGTGTCACAGAACTTTGATATAAAGAGGGGTGTATGCCAAGGTTGCATTCTGGCCACATTTCTGTTTAATCTCTACATCAATGATCAGATAGAGTTTTAACAGCTACAGAGGTAGATTATCCGTATGCTGGGCGACATGGTTTCCCCATCCTCCTATACGCGGATGGCACAGTCCTTATATCCAGCACTGCTAGGGGTCTCCAATCTCTGTTAGACGCCTTTTCCAACTTTATGTTTTAAAGAGATTTATCTAGTAATGACTCAAAATCTTACATAATGCAGGTGGGGACTCACCCCAAAAAAATGCTTCCATTTTAGAGTAGGACCTGCTAAAGTACCCCGTACAGACGTCTTTTCATACCTGGTGATCTTACTGGATGATCAAATAAAATGGGGACCACTGAAACAAAGAAAAAAGTGGGATTTGGCTCGGGTGAATACGGCCATTTTTAATTTTGCTTCTAAACTAGATAAGAGATCTATTGCCGCCTTGCTGAAAGTTTACCAAGCAAAAAGTGTAGCTCTAGCCTGCTATGGGAGCGAAATATGGGGGCATGTCTCCACAAATTCTTTACAGGGGGTTGAGAACACTTTTGAATCGCCTGTTGGATGTTCCCTGGCACTTCACCCCCTTACGTTTTGGCTAAACAGTTGGCTGAACAAATAATTAACTCTTAGCCAGCTGATTTTAAAAGAGTGCATGACCCTTGACAATGCGCTCAGTATACTATGGCTTAGAAACATTAAGAGTAGCTTTGGAAAGCTAGGGCGGGCTGATTTATTTTCCAATCCAGAATCAGTTACAAAAAAGGATGTGGGGATAAGTAGGAAAGCAAACACAAGAAGATGATGGACGGAGTGCTGAAACTTTTGAAACACTCACCCCCAGTCACAGATCTGGGTTGAATCCATCATCATTCTTTAGCTCACTTTGCCACCCCAGTTCAGGCACAGCTATATGCAAATCAGTCTTGACCCTGTGCCTCATGGGAGCAGTCCAGCCCAAACTGCCAAGCCTTAACAGCTTAAGGGAATTGGAAAGGGAAGAGCTGAAATTGTGAAAACCTAGGGCGTCATTAGGATGGCGGGCGGACATCCTATAGGGAAATGGGACTGCCCGCCATAAGGGCGATGGTCCAGTGGGGGCAATTAGGATGCGCCCGCCACTGCTTTACTGTCATTGTGGCGGGCGGTCCACTCAGCACCGCCCGCCACAATGCCAGGAAGGCATGTTGTGCACTTCCGTGCACAACATGGCAGGCACTGTGCGTTGCCTGCCAAGTTATGCATGGAACTGCTGGAGGGTACCATAGGTACTCCCCATGTGCACCCCCACCCCCCATAGTCCCTGGGGGCCCGCAACGGGCCCCCAAAGTCTATTCCCGCATGCCTTTCCGTGGCGGAAAAAGCATGTTACCGCACCCATGGTAATATGGCTGGTGGTGTCTGATAGACACCGCCACCATATTAAACCCTTTTCCGCCCGGTCCACTCGTTGACCGGGCGGAAAAGCGGCGAACGGTCTTTCGGTCCGGTGCGGTCCCCCCGCCATAGTAATATGGCGGGGGGAAATGAGTAACGGGCGGGGTTGGATCACGGGCGAATCACCACCACCATGCGGGCGGTATCGATCCGCCCGTGATCCTAATGGGCCCCTTAGTGTCCGCAAATTTTTTATACTAAAGACAATTCCATCAGCTGAGCCTTATCTTCTGGGGTTTTTATCCACGTATGAGCACGTATGAGCAGTTTCTATTGACAGGTTTCACCTGGATCTTTTTCAACTCCTGCTTGCCATTCCCAGAGTGAGCAGTAGAGGCCAGTTGTTAGCACCCTGTGGCTGCGACAAGGATTTGCGACATTTTATGTTTTATTGTAAATTTCATGAGGTTCCCCGGAAGTACTTTTTAGTCCCCATTTTAAAGAAGAGGAATTTTAAACAGGCTCGTCCAGCTCTGCTGTATCTTCAACTGCTGAAGGATGATTGTACATTTTTTTTATTTTTGGCTATTTGAAATCCACTGTGAAGACCAGGGCTTGTCTAGACTAATAGTTACTTAGGATGAATCATTTTACTGGGAAGTGTAGATTAAAGGGGGATACTATTTGACTTTGAACTTTGCACTTTATTGTCAGAGATTGTTATGGGAGGCTGTGCTATGTATTTTAATCAGGTTTTATTAGGCTCGTTATTTCACGGAATCATATATTTTGATGTAATTTGGATGTTTTGGAACTTTTATGGTTTTATTTCCGTGAAACAGAATAAAGTTTATTTTATTTGATTGGGACTGTGATTTTCCTTACAGCTGCATTGCCAGTCTTCCAATCAGTTGCTTAAACAGCTTCTATGCCTACACTGTCCTTCTTTTCCTTTCATTTTTCTTGTAAAATATGTTTGTGAAAGGTCTTCATAACTGCTATTTCTGTATGCAAGAGACTTTTTAAAACTGCAGTTGGTTTCTCTTTTAAAAGAATAAACCCTGTTTGGCTAATATAGCCTTTTATCAGACTGCAAAAAGACATTTCAGGAGCCTGTGAGTGAAAGGAGTGGCCATGTTTGTAAAAAAAATATATATTTATGGTGTCCAGTGTAAATCGAAAGGCTTCAGAAAAGTCATGGAGGTGGTAAATAGGAGAGGTGCAGTTATCAAGGACTATGGTCCTGGAAGGCCGGATCCATGCCAGATTTTTTGGATATCCCCATTGAGATACATGTAGTCATTTAAAAAATCTGGCATGGATCCGGCCCTCCAGGACCGGTTGGAGAGCCCTGGTATATATTCATGCACATTTGCACCATGCGCCATTTCCGCTGATTGCAATATTGTCACTTGTGTCTCCACCTTTTGTGTCACGTACACATTTAGAGCACCAAGTCCAATTTGGGCTGTTTCGTATTTGTTTACCTACAGTGCTGATACAACTGTATATGTATTATTTTTTTATTTCAATTATACAATGCCATAAGCACATTTCTAAAATCATTCCAGAGTCTCGGTTTCTGTTTACGTAATATTTTATACATACATGTCTAATTGTCATTTAGAGTGATACTGTTGAGATATTGTTTGCTTGTTCTCATGTACCTACCCTAATCCCAACGTGGTTTATGGGTCATACTCCTTTAGTTAAATACAACTTTATCAGAATTACAGTAGCTTTAAAAAAATCACCTTATGGTAAAGCTGTGTGTTTAGATGGGATCCCCCCAGCGTTTTACTCATGCTTTGGTTCATTAATATTTCCTAAGATGTTTATGCTATTCTCTATCTACAGTGAAGCAAAGTCTGGTAGCGCCGGAATTTCTGTCCAGGTGAAACATAGTGGTTTTTAAGAAGATAGAAAAGTCTTCTAATAGTACTGGGTAATACGGACCCATTTCTTTAATCAATTTCACTTTCAAAATATACTGGATTTGTTCCTGGGAGAGGAACAGTTACCCACATCGGCCGCTCAATTGCTCTTCTTGATGTAGAAGAAAATTAAAGTACTCTGCTCTAATGATTTGCTGAATGCGAAAAAAGACTTTGATAGGGTATCAGGGATTACTTATGAAGAGTCTTGGTTAAAATTAGATTTGGCTTAAGATTTATCAATCTATACAGACTCTCTATGCGAACCCCGGAGCCAGATTGCTATTAACGGGGCAGAAGTCCAATCATACTATAATATCACAGGGCATACGACAGGGATGCCCCTGCTCATCTCTTTTATTTGCGCCCTATATCGAGCCTCTCCTACAGATCCTATTATCAAATGTCAAGATAGAATCTCCACTTTATGCCAGTTACCCAACTACAGTATTGGCCTATGCCGATGATGTTGCAGTAATAACTACTAACCCAAAAGTTAATATTAATGAGCTCGAGAAGGAAGCAATGCAGTTTGTGATAGTATCAGTGTATCAGCTAAACTGTAGCAAAACACAGACAATCAGCAATGATAGTGTGTAGTGAGACGATGATAGACAAACTCTGGTGATTCTCTGAGACAAATTATCCTTCGGAATGAGAATTTGCCTAGCCTTGGTGCTGGTAAGGTCCAATTCTATTAAGGACTCGGAGGCGAGGATTATGCCTTACTTTCTTCACTTTATTTCTCACAGCAGCAAGAAAAACATGTATAAAACTACTTTTCCCATGAACATCAGGGAAAACAGGAAACAAAACAGTAAGTCCTTTCTCAGTCTCTGTGCACCAGCAGCAACCATCATGCCTTGCAACCACTCCTTCTTCCTCTTTCTTCGCGCGAAGCATTCTGTCTGTCAACTTCACGCATCTTGTTTCGATCCATCAGACCCTGGAAGAAATAAGGGAGTCAGGACTCTATTTCGGAACAATAGGTACATAAATCAATTCAGAGAGGAACAGTACCAGTAGTCAAGCACATGAGAACCACGTAAATAGATTACTTACGGTCCATACGGGGAGGGTTCACTTCCAGGAAGTCCCAGGGAGGGATAATCCTCGCCTCCGAGTCCTTAATAGAATTGGAACTTACCAGCACCAAGGCTAGGCAAATTCTCATTCTATGGCAGGACCGGAGGCTTCGGATTATGCCAGTTCAAAGCTTATCGACCACAAGCCGAGCCACTTCTACTACTGGCTTAAAATAAAACCTCTTGAAGGTGGAGTCCGAGGACCAGTCTGCGGCCCTCATCAGGTCCTCCAACCGAGCTCCCAGCGCAAAGGCTTTCGAGGCCATGGCCCCCCTAGCCGAATGAGCACCAAACTGCTTAGTGTCAATCCCCGCCTCCTGCATCACCCAACGCACCCATCTGGCGATTGTTGGGGAAGAAACAGCCTTGTACGGTTTCCGTAGGGCAATCAGTAATTGTCGCTCACCCGGAGGGCGAGTATCCTCAGTCATATCCTCATATGCACGGAGGCACTGCACAACACACAGCTTCGGGGAATCCGGGAAGGCCGGATATGAAATAACCCTCGTAAGGGTCTTGGTCCTCCTGCTGACCATAAAGGACACCCCGTCAGGGGAGAAAGTCCGCGCCGAAACGTCAAGCGCCGCACGTCAGAGACTCTTCTGCAGGAAACCAGGCACAAAAGCATAGCCAGCTTAGCAGAAAGCTCCTTGCGGGACAAAAACCTATTCGGTTGCCAGGAGAGAAACAGATTCAAAACCCTGTTAACGTCCCAGAGGACTGAGTTTCTCGGTTCGGGGGGCAACGAGAGGCGAACCCCTCTCAACAACCTACAAACCAGCGGGTGCTCCCCAATCGGGGAACCCTGAACCAGGTCATGCCCCGCCGAAATGGCCGAGCGGAAGGTATTGAGAGACCTATAGGCTAAGCCGACATCAACCAGGTCGGCAAGGAAATTCAGGACATAGACAACATCCGCCCCCACGGGATCGAGACCCCGTCGCACACACCAGCGACGCCACCTGTGCCAGGCAGACCGGTATCTCTTGGTGGTGCTATCCGCCCATGCCTTTGAGAGCAGATCCTCTGCCTTTCCCAAAAGGCCTGGTAGGGACCAGCGACGCCGGAGATCCGCCATGCCATCAGCCTCAGAGAACCCTCCTGAACCAACCTGTGGGGATTCCCGTCCGGGTTCAGGAGAATGTGAGGAGAGTGGGGGAGTAGGAACCGGAAACCAGACTTGAGACCTCCAGCAAGGCGTGATCATCACCGCCTGCGCTGACTGACGGCGCAACAACGCCGACACCCTTGTGATCATGGAGAACGGGGGAAACGCATAACCCTGTTCGCCCGACCAGTCCTGGAGGAACGCATCCGTCGCCTCCGCCGACGGGTCTGGGCGCCAGCTGAAGTATCTCGGCAGTTGGTGGTCCAGCCGCGAGGCGAACAGATCCACCAAGAACGGGCCCCACCGGGCCATCAGTAGGGAAAAGACCTCCGGGTCCAACTTCCAAACGCTGGCATCCAGGAGATGGCGGGAGTGCCAATCTGCCACCTCGTTCTGGTGGCCCGGCAAATATTCCGCCGAGACCTGATGGTCCAGGCAGAAGTTCCAGAAGTCCCGCGCTAGATCCGCTAGCATCTTGGATCTGGTGCCGCCCAGATGGTTGATATACCGGACTGCAGACACGTTGTCCATCCGCAGAAGAACACACGACTGCACTCGCTCCCTGGTCCAGCACTGGACCGCAAATGAGCCCGCCAGCAATTCTAAACAGTTGATGTGTAAAGACTGCTCGTGGGGGGACCAAGCACCGCCGGTAGAGAATTCTCCGCAGCGGGCCCCCCAACCTGCTGGACTGGCGTCCGACTCTATCACAACGTCGGGAGCCGACCCAAATATGGCATGACCATTCCAGGCCTCCATGTGCGTCAGCCACCAGCTCATTTCGTCCCTCACCTCCGCAGACAACGGGATCAGCTGCGAGTACGTGAGGCCTTGTCTGAGGTGATGCGCCTTCAGCCGTTGCATCGCCCGGTAATGGAGCGGCCCCGGAAAGATGGCCTGAATCGAAGACGACAACAGGCCCACAATCCGTGCCAGATGCCGCAAAGGGACCATCGATTTCGCCAGAGTCTGGCGCAACTCGTGGCGAATCTTGCACATTTTCCGTGCGGGAAGACTCAAGGTAGCCAAAACTGAGTTTATGCTGAAACCAAGGAAGGTTGCGCACTGAGCCGGGACCAGGAGGGATTTCTCCTCGTTGACCACAAACCCTAGACCCTGCAACAGGTCCACTGCAAACTGCAATTGGGCCCTCAAGCGCTTTGGGCATTGGTCCATGAAAAGCATATCGTCTAGATACACTATCATCCTGACACCGCGAGCCCGCAAGGCCTCTACCGCTGGGTGGAGTACCTTCGTGAAACACCACGGCGCGGAAGAGAGCCCGAAGGGCAGCGTGGTGAACTCGTACACCTGACTGTCCCACTTGAATTGAAGGAAACGGCGTTGAGGAGGGAAAATTGGGACCGCCTTTCAAATCGAGCGTCTTTCAAATCGAGACGGACCATCCAATCGGCCGGGCGCAGAACATCACGCAGGAGGTGGATTCCCTCCATCTTGAAATGGCGGTAAACCAGCCACTCGTTGAACTCTTTGAGATTGATAACCGGACGGCGGCCTCCATCCACCTTGTCTACTAAGAAGAGATTGCTGAGGAAGCCGTCCGGGTGCTCGCATGCGCGGCAAATCGCCCCTTTGTGAAGGAGGGCGGAAACCTCGTCCCGCACCAAAGCCGCATCGCGCTGCGAAAAGGTAATGGGGCGCGGACGCTGGGGCTGCGCAGGACGGCCATGGAATTCCAGCTGAAACCCCTGAACCGTCTGAAGTACCCAGGCGTCCTTGGTAAGGGAAAGCCAAGCAGGGAAGAACTGTGCCAGTCGGCCTCCCACCCGCAAAGTCGCAGAAGGCAGAACACTCACCTCGTCCACCCTGCTGTTGTCCGCGATAGACACCACGTTCCTTGAACTTCTGACCCCTGGTGGGGTAAAAGTTGTTGAACTTCGATCCATGGTCCTGTCCATGTCCACGTCCGGAGCCTTGGCCTCTGTCAGAGGGAGCGCCCCGGCCGAACGAGCGGCCCCTGCCTCGTCCGGCCCCCTCGAAAACCCGAGGGACAAACACCTTTTTGATGTTGGACTGGGCCCGGTCCAAAGACGTAAACGTCGCAACGAACTTGCCCAACTCCTTAATGAAAGGATCGCCAAATAAACCGCCCTGCGCCACGGCGCCCGCCTCCGAAGAAGCAAGGTCGCCTAGTTTGGGGTCTATTGTTATTAGCAGCGACCTCCTTCTCTCAGTAGAGAGTGCGCAGTTAGCGTTACCAACGAACACTATGGCCCGCTGCGCCCAATTCGAGAGCACCTCCGGGGAAATGGGGTCCCCCGAGACCTTAGCCTCCTCCGCCATGTCGAGGATTTTAGTTAAGGGGCCCACTGCATCAAGCAGTTTGTCTTGGCACGTGCGCCAGGACCGGTCGATGCCCTTACGGGGGTCTTTCACAAATTTTGCCAGGAAAGTGGCCATCTTGGGATCTATATCGGGGGTCATGGCCACCTTTCCTTCCAGGGAAGGCCTGGGACACTCCGCCCTAAGACGGCTGCGAGCGTCCTTGTCCACCGGCTTACGGAGGCGGTTTGCCACATACGCCGCCACCTTGTCACCCGGCACCCAGTCGGAGGAGCGCAGGTGAACAATCTCGTCCGGGTCCAACATGTCTGAGGGGGCCGCGGACGTAGAGGGCTGCTGGGAAGGCAGCCACGACCTAGAAGAGCAGGCCTCTTCCTCATCCGAATCCGGAGAGTTGTCGTCCTGCCTCGGTTCTGGGGACATGGTACGAGGAGTAGCCGAAGCGGCAATCGCCGGTTGATCGGGAACGGGTATCGGGTCCTCAAGCACCTTGAAGGCGTGCCGGACCTTGTCAAAGGCGACCGGATCAATCCCCTCAACGCAAGCCTTCTTAGGCGGGGGGGAAGAGGTGACGGGGAAGGATCCGAGCCCGGAGCCGGCGCCGGAATGAGGGCCGCAATCTTCGCGTACGCCTCGTCCAGACTCGCCGTTAGGCGTTGTTCCAGCGGTTCCATTGCCTGATCCACCGCCTTATAAATGGAGTCGTCCACCGCCTGGTAGAAATTCTCATCCCAGGTGGCGTAAGAGAGAGGGTCCTCCTCGTGGTACCGGCCTGACTCTCCCTGCATGATGAGGTAAATTGGGCTCCACAGGAGAGAGGTACAGCACAGCCAATAGCAAGACCCCGAAGGGCACAATATGGATCCGGGCAACCCAGAGGATGTGGCGGCCCAAAGGCACAAATTACGGGACTAGCCCAGGGAACGCACAGCCCTCTGCTTCCTAGGGCGCTACCCAGCAAGCGTTCCCAAGCGCTGCGCACCAGCGCCAGTTACGACCCGGGGAGGGTGTCCAAGAAAACCAAATACAACCCACTCAGGGCGTCAGAATGAAGGGAAAACCTAATTTCGACCCCGGAGGGTGTCAACACTGGGTAGCCAGGAACAGCGCCCAAGCCGCAGAAAACGCGAGGTAAAGCGCGCCTAACGCAGAGAAGGCGCTGCCCCCCAGCGGCGCTCCTAGCGCACCGCACTCTACTGGGGCTGCTAATCGCGTAAGGAGCGCAGGAGCGTCCCGCGATGCCAAAGGGGACCTGTAGGGGTCGCAAAACCAGCGCCAACAACAAACAACGCTTCGCCCACAGAATCCCACAACAATCCAGGAGAAGAGAGAAAAAGCCACTTAACTTGCTGCTGAGCAGCGAAGAAAGAGGAAGAAGGAGTGGTTGCAAGGCATGATGGTTGCTGCCGGTGCACAGAGACTGAGAAAGGACTTACTGTTTTCCCTGATGTTCATGGGAAAAGTAGTTTTATACATGTTTTTCTTGCTGCTGTGAGAAATAAAGTGAAGAAAGTAAGGCATAATCCGAAGCCTCCGGTCCTGCCATAGAACTACGATTTAGTGTTAAATAAGATTGCTACAGATCTGAAATGATGAGATAATCTCAGGCTTACCGTCATTGGGCGTTGCAATATTGTTAAAATGTTGATACTACCAAGGATACTATATCTTTTCAGATCCATACCATTAGAATTGGGTACCAAGGGCCAGATGTAGGAAAGCAAAGACCGGTCGGTAACGGCCGATTTCGGTCGTTACCGACCGGTATTTGAAGATGGAGATGTACGGGCATGGTAAAATACAGATTCTGTATTTTTACCGAATCAGTAATTTTACCGATTCAGTCAAATACCGAATCAGTAAAAATACCGAATCTGTATTTTGACATGTAGGTAGCACTGTAATCAGTGCTACAGGGGTTTGAGAATTCGTTATTTACCACCAACTAGAAGTTGGTGGTAAATAATGAAAACCCTTTAAAAAGCATTTATTTTGCTTTTTAAACAGTGCCATGTTTTTAAACAGTGCCATGTTGCAGACATACATGCCCTAAGGGCATGTATGTCTGCAACATGTGCACCCATGCACAATTCAGGGGTGCAACAGGGTGTCAAATTGACACCCTGCCACCCTTCAATGTTTCCCCCAATTACTGAATTGGTATTTACCGATTCGGTAATTGCCATTCATATGGGCCTCAAGGCCCATAGGAATGAATGGCAATTACCGAATCGCTAAATACCGATTCGGTAATTACTGAATCATACCGATTCGGTATTAAAATCGGTAAAAATACCTACATCCCGATTGCCAGTTCTTAAATACCGAATCGGTATGATTCGGTATTTAAGAATCGGTAATCTGGGATTACCTACATCTGGCCCCAAGTGATTTAAGAACAAAGGGCCCGATGTAGGTCGCCAATTACCGGTCGGTAACGGCCGATTTCGGCCGTTACTGACCGGTATTTGGGATTTGGCATGTAGGTAGGCTTAATTTACAGAATAAGTATATTTACCGATTCGGTAAATTTACCGATTCTGTAAAATACTGAATCGGTAAATTTACCGAATCAGTAAATACAGATGTAGGTGGCACTGAAAACAGTGCCACAGGCCATTAACGATTCGTTATTTACCATGTAATACTATTACATGGTAAATAACGAATTCCAGTGTACATGCACATCTGTGCATGTACACCTGTGCCTTGTGGCACACAGACATGCCCTAAGGCAAAATCAGGGGTGCAACAGGGTGTCAAAGTGACACCCTGTCACCCTTGCAAAATTGGTAATTTCGCTAATTACCAAATCATGCAGATTCTGTAAAAATTTCCGAATTTTTACCTACATCTGATTTACCGAATCTAGAATACCGAATCGGTCAAAATTCGGGATTCTAGAGTCTGTAAATCAGATTTACCGACATCTGGGCCCTAGATTCTGTATGCAGCAACTTGGCAGAAGAGGATTGGCCGTTCCCATTTTAAGGTACTATTTTTTGCGGCAATGATCCAACACAACTGTTATTGAGTCACAGGGCTCAATACCCAAGAAGATGATTCTAATACTTTCGCGTCGATGTATGTGTTGTACAGTTTAGGCAAGGAAGCTCCTGGTTTACAGGACGGAGTTATTATAAAAAAGCGGAATTCAAGACGGTGGCAGCTGCTAACAGGGTATGGCATAAAATGTCATCAAATTTAATTATTGTACTTCTTTATGGAACTCCCCCTTGTTCACGTAAGTTTTTACACGATAATTATTTAAGAAATGGGCGCTAGCTGTGGTAGGACAAATGAGGGAAATTTTTTCAGACGGCCAACTCTGCTCTTTTCAAATTCTTCAACATAATTTTAATTTGGTAAACATAATTTTTTTAAATATCTACAGCCTAGGCATTTTGAGCAGAAGATTGATCCAAACGAGATAAATATTGTAGAAATCCCTACAATGTCCTCAATGTTAACTACGGAGGGGTCCACAGTCGAAATACTATACTCCCATTTCTCTGGGCTAGAAGCAGACGATCTCAATGTGCAATCTGCAAAGTGGGCAGACAAAATCGATAATAATGACGGGGGGCAGTTTATTTTCAAGATTCACTTATTATGTGTCTTAAAGCCTTATTATCAGTTAGGCTAATAGCTCAATGTCTTAAATCAGTTTTCGATCTGTATTGCACTCAGATTAAATTACATATCTGGAGAAAACACCCAAATGAGATTAAATAACATATCTGGAGAAGACACCCAAATGATTGCCCAAGGCTTGGCAACCCCGAGGCCGATAATGTGCACCTGTTCGCTGCCTGCGTTTACATTAACTCTGTTTTAGCCAAAGTTTGGGGAATTTTCATCTATTATAACGGATATTCGAATGAAAGTGACCCCTCAGTTAATACTTTTAGGTTTGGATAGCTGGACAACTCCAAATTCAGTTAATATTTTTCCATGGTTTGTGGCTATGGCTATTTCCAGAAAACATATAGAAAGGGAATGGCTAAATCTCCCCTCCCCACCCCTTTTTAGGTCTCGCCTGTCGATGCGCATGCGCATCGAGCAAGGCGAGACTATAGCGAGTTATCCACACTTTATCTGCACTGCAAGGAATCGTGGCGATTCCTTGCAGTGCACGATAAATTTAAGGTCAATGCGCATGCGCATTAAGCTTATGCGCATGCGCATTGACCTTAAAAGTCACGGGCGCGTGCATGTCCCCTCGCCGCCCCCTCCCCTGTTCCGCCCCCTCCCCTTCCCGCCGTGTCGCATTTCTCCTCCCCCCTCCCCTCTCTTCCCTCCGGCTTGTTTGTTTATTTGAGCCGCACCGCCCCCTCCCGCCGTGTCGCATCTCTCCTCCCCCCTCCCCTCGCGCCGTGTCGCATTTCTCCTCCCCCCTCCCCTCTCTTCCCTCCATAAAATAAAGTAACTGCTGTACATTGTCCAGACTTAGAAAAACAAGGTGCACCTATAGTCATATTTTTCTACTTTGTGCTCGGATGGGCAGTGCCAACACTCTACAACTGCTCACAGGAGAAACACCTAGACAGTGCTTCACAATCACGCCCTTTCCCCCATGTCCGGGAAGCCACTCGAACACCAACGCATTCACGTTATTCCTGCCACAATATTGTGTCCTCAAAACCTACTCACCCTCTGGTTGAAGGGAGTACAAAGTCTGATCATACACTTTGAACATATAGTCATTGTTTGGCTGCTGATGAACATCTGAATGAGCAATTATGTATATTTTACTTTCATGTCAATTTGCACCAGATTTGCACCAGATCCCGCTCCTGCCTTCGGTCTCCTCACAAGTTTGTTTATTTGAGCCGCACCGCCCCCTCCCGCCGTGTCGCATCTCTCCTCCCCCCTCCCCTCGCGCCGTGTCGCATTTCTCCTCCCCCCTCCCCTCTCTTCCCTCCATAAAATAAAGTAACTGCTGTACATTGTCCAGACTTAGAAAAACAAGGTGCACCTATAGTCATATTTTTCTACTTTGTGCTCGGATGGGCAGTGGCAACACTCTACAACTGCTCACAGGAGAAACACCTAGACAGTGCTTCACAATCACGCCCTTTCCCCCATGTCCGGGAAGCCACTCGAACACCAACGCATTCACGTTATTCCTGCCACAATATTGTGTCCTCAAAACCTACTCGCCCTCTGGTTGAAGGGAGTACAAAGTCTGATCATACACTTTGAACATATAGTCATTGTTTGGCTGCTGATGAACATCTGAATGAGCAATTATGTATATTTTACTTTCATGTCAATTTGCACCAGATTTGCACCAGATCCCGCTCCTGCCTTCGGTCTCCTCACAAGTTTGTTTATTTGAGCCGCACCGCCCCCTCCCGCCGTGTCGCATCTCTCCTCCCCTCTCCCCTCGCGCCGTGTCGCATTTCTCCTCCCCCCTCCCCTCTCTTCCCTCCATAAAATAAAGTAACTGCTGTACATTGTCCAGACTTAGAAAAACAAGGTGCACCTATAGTCATATTTTTCTACTTTGTGCTCGGATGGGCAGTGCCAACACTCTACAACTGCTCACAGGAGAAACACCTAGACAGTGCTTCACAATCACGCCCTTTCCCCCATGTCCGGGAAGCCACTCGAACACCAACGCATTCACGTTATTCCTGCCACAATATTGTGTCCTCAAAACCTACTCACCCTCTGGTTGAAGGGAGTACAAAGTCTGATCATACACTTTGAACATATAGTCATTGTTTGGCTGCTGATGAACATCTGAATGAGCAATTATGTATATTTTACTTTCATGTCAATTTGCACCAGATTTGCACCAGATCCCGCTCCTGCCTTCGGTCTCCTCACAAGTTTGACCTGGGTCTTCTTGCTCTTTACTAAAATGGGAGATGTTTTCCTCCATAATCAGTGTATCTAAGGTGGAATCCTTTTTGCACTAAAGAGTACTTGTAGGCTGCAAGAAAAGAACATTTGGGAGCCCCTCATCTTGGTTCTGAGCACGTATTGAAACATTTGCTGGCGGTTTTGCATATGTAATTTAGGGTGACTGAGCTTCAAGAAAACTAAAGTATTCCGTGAAATTGTTGACTCTGTTTGGGAGTAATTCATAGAGGTGTCTCTCACTGGAGCTCATGGCTGAAAGAAAATAGAATGATACCACTTATGCCTTTCATGCATGGACAGTGTGCCCCCACGGCGGCTCGAGGTGCCAAGCCCCCAAACAGAAAAAAAGATCGTGAACCCCTCACCCTCACTCACCCTCACCCCCTCACCCTCACTCACCCTCACTCACCCTCAACCCCTCACCCTCAATCACCCTCAACCCCTCACCCTCACCCACCTTCACTCACCCTCACTCACCCTCACTCACACTCACCCTCACCCACCCTCAACCCCTCATCCTCACTCACCCTCAACCCCTCACCCTCACTCACCCTCAACCCCTCACCCTCACTCACCCTCACTCACCCCCACTCACCGTCAACCCCTCACCCTCACTCACCCTCACTCACTCTCAACCCCTCACCCACCCTCAACCCCTCACCCACCCTCAACCCCTCACCCACCCTCAACCCCTCACCCTCAACCCCTCACCCTCAACCCCTCACCCTCAACCCCTCACCCTCAACCCCTCACCCTCAATCCCTCACCCACACTCACACTCACTCACACTCACCCACCCTCACTCACACTCACCCACCCTCACTCACCCTCACTCACCTTCACCCTCACTCACCCTCAACCCCTCACCCTCACTCACCCCCACTCACCCTCAACCTCAACCCCTCACCCCCTCACCCTCACTCACCCTCAACCCCTCACCCTCACTCACCCTCAACCCCTCACCCTCACTCACCCTCAACCCCTCACCCTCAATCCCTCACCCTCACCCACACTCACCCCCACTCACCCTCACTCACACTCACCCACCCTCACTCACCCTCACCCTCACCCACCCTCACTCACCCTCACCCTCACTTACCCTCAACCCCTCACCCTCAACCCCTCACCCTCAACCCCTCACCCACCCTCAACCCCTCACCCTCACTCACCCTCAACCCCTCACCCTCAACCCCTCACTCACCCTCACCCTCAACCCCTCAGCCTCACCCTCACTCACCCTCAACCCCTCACCCTCACTCACCCTCAACCTCATGCTAAAGATTTACAAAAAAAACCATAAACAATTCTAAAAGCACTAACTCTAATGCTGCGAGACCTATTGCATTTCTAATGCTTGTTTTTGTTTGAATCTTTTTTATTGAATTTTTATGTTTTGCAATCATTAAATACAGTTTGCACATCTGATATAACAATGTACATAGTATACATTAGTACATCATTTTCAAGACTTAGGTACTTGGCCAACAGTGTGTTACATTAACCAATTAGCTGTTTCCAAGGAGATGTTCAGGTAAAAACGCTTATAAAGATGTCAAATTACAGTGTACTATTCCAGAAAATCGGTGTGCCACAACCAATAATTCCCTACTATGAGGCCATTTGTGTACCCAGTAATAATCAATAAATCTGCCCTCCTTATCTGCCCTCCTTATTATATCATCAGTGGATGGCACAGTATCTCTCATGTTATCGAGTCTGTTTAAATGTAAAGGTAGAAAGGATAGGCAGATGGATTTAAAGATCTGGAACCCTCTCAGCAATTGGCTGGCAAATGCAGATATATATATAGCCCTGTTTAGCACTTAGCCTGAAGTGGACTAAAGAGGACGGGTCATGATAAATACTATAACTGTAGGACAATCCAAGGTAATGACGGATGGGGTCATGATGTAGGATTTCATGACAATTCAATGCATTGAAAATCAAAGTGATTATGAAGCAGCTTGATGGGCGTACTTATTTACATGGTACTGTTGTATCTTTCTTGCTCCTTAATTGTCTATTTTGTATTGGAATGATGACAGCACAGTCTGTGCTTTTGCGATGAACGTATTATGTTTTGCCTGCACAGTTTTACAAAGTTTATAAAGCTGATTGACTTAACAAAACCTCAAGTGCGAGTTAAAATTTCTTCGTAAGTGTCTGCATTAGAATTTCTTTAAAAAAATATTTCAGCTAGTGAAGGCTCTTGCAAAAATTGGGGAAATGAAAATTCTTTCCTGCATAAGAAAATAAGTTACTTACCTGTAAACTGTGGTACTCCAGTATTCGTATCTTTAGTAGATTCACATGCTTGAATCATTCCCCGTTGTCGAAGTGGGATTCCCACGATACATAAAAAGCAGTAAGTGATTACTCTAACATTAAAGTTAATGGAGAAAAACCATTCCCTTTAATAGCTCGTCCTACTCATTAGGTATGGTCCAAACTCCAGCCAATCAGGCGACTGCACCCTCTAGAACCCTCTCCACAGAGGCTCCAGGCTATCATATTTTTTAGCACAAGTGTAGTATAAACCTGTTAATAAACCACAGGAGCCTCTATGGGGAGATGGGTGGGTTGCATGTGAATCTATGAAAGATACCATGGAAAACTACAGTTTACAGGTAAGAAACTTATTTTCTTCTCCAGTATTGGGGTGTCTTTCATAGATTCACATGCTTAAATCCAAATAGATAGCAGTTATAACATAGGTATGCATGTTCATACACAATGTACAGAATCTTGTACATCACCAAGTCTATAACGAATTCCTATACCACTTCTTCATATACATATCTACATATATAAGCATCTGCACATGTATATAAAATTGTGCCAAAAGATATATATATATATATATATATATATATATATATATATATATATATGCACAAGTGAGGCTCTTTCACCTAATTATCGCAGCCGCCGCCACAGCAATGTTGGAAAGAAACCACGCCACTCCAACGTTCGTCATGGGCTAAAAACAATTTATTTAGCGTTCAAGGCCACCAGATCTTACGCGTTTCGGGCGTCCGCCCTTGTTCACAGATCATTCGTCAGTAAACTCACAATGGCTTAAATGCAAAAAGTTTTTCCCGGGCATTTTTTCCACAACCACGTGTCAAATGAACATAGAAGACACACTACATAACTTAGGCTAAAGCAGTCTTTCCTCTAAGCCAGTGCCATAAAAAATAATTGCATAGTTATGATAACAGCATAAATGCGTTGTTGAAATCACAATAATAATACAATTTATTTTATAATTAAAAAATAAATATATTGTAATTTATAAAAATATATATACATTTTTATAAAAAACATGTAACTGAGACAATGTGCAAATATTGCAATTTTGTAGTGATAATAATTAGTCACTAATAAATAAACAGCACACTATGTACAAAAAGATATTTATATTGATTAACTAGAACCTAATACAAATATATAACAATGTACTGTCTCAGATCTATTAGATAAGAAACTTATCCAATATGATGTCAGCATAAATGCTTAGTGTATTCATTATGATTTATTTTTATATGGTCACTGGAATGGATCGTGCAGTACGAAAGAGTTTGATGACTGCCTATTATCATGCCCCCTTTGTCTGTGTCCGAATAAAAGTGCTTTATAGGTTTTAGAATTATGTGTGCCCCCAAAAAAAGGGAAAGGAAAGGAAAAATTAAAGAAAGTTTGTTTTCTTTTTTTCTATCTTTCAATGTAGATAGTCGATGGGAGAAAAACTCCTTACCACTATCAAACATATGTGCCATGATGAAAAAGATTGATTCAGTGAATATAATTCAAAAAAGAGACCTTGAAAAGAGCAAGAGAGGCAGGTACTGGCAGGGACACTTTAAGTAAATATATGCTGGTCAACAAAGGGTCATTACAGGAATACATGAAGGTCTTCAGTTGTATTAAGACCGTTAGGGAAACGACTGTCCAATTCTAGGATGAACTGAGATTCCAATCTCCTAAGCATGAGATCCCTGTCTCCCCCCCTGATGGGTTTGGGTACGGAGGCTATGACAAAGTATGTTAAGCATTCAAGATTATTCTGATGGATGGCTTTAAAATGACGGGCCACCGGATATGTGCTGTCGTTGTTCACGATGGCTCGCAAATGTTGTAGAATTCTGACATGCACCTGTTTGCCGGTACTGCCCACATATCTTAGGCCACAGGTGCATGTCAGAACATAAACTGCAAATTCTGTTTTGCAGTTATGTTTCCCCCTAATTTCCACAAGATCAGGTTTGAAGGGTGTGGAGTATTTGGTAGTATTTACCTCAAATTTACATGCTCTACAACTAGAACAACGAGTAAAGCCAGGCCTAGCCATCCAATTATCTTGTTTGATCAATTCTGGAAAATCTCGGCTAAGCTGGGTTCTCATGCTCAAGCCTTTCCTATAGGTGATGTTAGGTCTATCTGCTATTCTAGGGGCCAGCACCAAATCAGTTTTTAAGGCTGGCCATCTTTGGTTAATGATAGACCGTATTTTGCGTTCCTGTCTATTGAAAGTCAGAATCAATCTGGGTGGACTGCTACTTGATTCTGTGGTTACCTCAGAAATAGAATCTGAGCTAGATAGAAGGGACTCCCTGGGTCTGCTCTTGGCTTTAGCAACGGATTGTTTCAAAACAGATTCCTTATATCCCCTCTCTCTGAATCTATTGAGGGCTTCAGCAGCACAGAGTTCATAGTCCTCATCGGTGCTGCAAATACGTTTAAGTCTCAATAGTTCCCCAAAGGGGATATTGTCAATGATGTGACGGGGGTGGGAACTGCTGGCATGGAGTGTGCTGTTTCCAGCAGTACTCTTGCAGTGCAGTTTGGTGCATAACTTGGAGTTTTTCACAAAGATCTTAACATCAAGAAAATCTGCCTCCAATTTGTTAATATGTGATGTGAAATGCAGATTCTCATTATTGACATTGATTGATTGTATAAAATTTTCTGCACTTATCTGGTCCCCCCTCCAAATAACAAAAACATCATCAATGAAACGCATCCAGTGCAATACATTGTTGACCATAATGTCACTGTAGGTGACATTGAGTACCTGCTCCTCCCACCAGCCAACGTGTAAACATGCGTAGCTGGGGGAGAAGCAGGCACCCATGGCCACTCCTCTTTGTTGTAGGTATATTTCCTTGCCAAACATAAAATAGTTATGATGCAAGCACCAATTTGTCAGTTCTGTCAACATCTTATTGTGTTTGTAGCAGTTGATGGATCTGGTTCCCAAAAAATGTTCAAGTGCTCTTAATCCAGCATGATGGTTGATGCTAGTATAGAGTGATTCTATATCTAGGGTGATTAATAATAGATCATCACTCCAAGGAACATTTTTGATCTTGTTCAAGAAATGGCCAGTATCCTTGATATAAGATGGCAAAGCTTGCACTAGATTTTGAAGGAAATAGTCAATGTATTCCCCAATATGCTCAGCCACACTGGAGATAGCAGAAATAATTGGCCTCCCAGGGGTAGGACTCACCATTTTATGCACCTTGGGCAATAAATATAGTTTAGGCAGTACTGGGTTTTCAACATTAAGAAAATCAAATTCCTGTTTGGAAAGCATGTTTTCCCTCTTCCATTTAAACAGAAGTTTTTTGAGGATCTCTTTTGATTCAATATATGATTTCATATTAGTTTTCATATAGCAAGTCCCATTATTTAATTGTAGCATGGCTTCGGCGAGATAGTCTTTCTGTGGCCAGATCACAACATTGCCACCTTTGTCTGCCGTGGTCACTATGATACTCTGGTCTTTACTTAGCTTTTTGACCAATGTAGTGTAAGATTGTTCTTTGTTGCTTCTGTATCTTTTCTTATGTTTCACTTTATGGTAAAGTTGTTTTAGGTCCTCAATGACCATATCATGAAATGTATCTATTGAGTCACGAGGCATAACTGGAATGAAGGTAGACTTAGGTTTGAATGGACTTAAATTCATTCCTACCTGTGATATTTGTGCTGCTTGAAGCTCGTCCTGAGTTGCCATCTCATCAGCAGCCGGTGCATCATTCATTGCCAGTTGGTGCATTGCTAGAAAGGCTCTAGTGTCTCCAGCCGGGACATTGAGAGAGCTTGCTACAATTCCAGACTGTTTGGAAGGGTTGTTCTTATTGCCCTCTTTAATGTTGAAAAATTTCATAAGTTTTAATTTTCGAATGTAAAGAAAATATATATACCAACACCTATACATGTAAATAAAAATGTATCTACACACATTAGTATCTAACCGTGCATATGTACTGAATAACAGTGACATCAACTATCATAATAGCAATTGTCAAACATAAAGGAAAGTGGGAAGGATAGAGGCTCACCTTATTGAAAAGATTACTTAGCACCACCTGTCCCTCAGCTGTATCTGCATTACTTGCAGCTTCCAGACAGTAATGCTTGGTGAAAATGTGCCTGCTGGACCAGGTTGCTGCTCTGCAGATCTGTGGAATAGGCCAACCGGCAAAGAGAGCCGTTGAAAAAGAAACTGCTCTTGTACAGTGAGCTTTCACTGTTGAAGGTAGATGTTTGCCTATTTGTTGATGGCAAAACTGGATTGCAGAAGATATCCAACATGCTGTAGTCTGCTTAGTGACCGGATATTCCTTTCTGGTTTTTCCGTAAGGCACAAAAAGCTGATCAGCCTTATGTATGTGTCATGAATTGCCCTTATACAGGCCGGTATCTGAAGAGGAAGACGCACAATTGCCCCCTTACGTCTCTTTGTCTACAGTCCCCGGGTGATTTGCAGTTCCAGGAAGGAGAGGGTCCCTTTAACAAGGACTACCTACCGGATGACGTCAGGACCCAGGCGAGCGAATCATGTGCTCTCCAAGGGGCGGATTCCTCCAAAGCTGGGATACATGAAAAATGGCCAGAGAACGAAAGAAGCACAGCGTATGGGAGAGAACCTCGTGAGGACGCCGAAGACACCGGACCAGACAGACCTCCTTCCCTTCACCTGAGTTGAACCCTCGACATCGGAGGACCGGAGCTGGGAGCAGTGGATCCAGTCGGGACACCGCAGGACTGGGGTTTCCGGCGAGATCAGCTGCCGAAGACGGAACGAGAGTGCTTGCTGCCCAAGAGGGAGCCGGACCCCTTCCGGCACTACGAATCTACCAGCTGCGCAGCACCTGGGCTTGCGTGGCTCCTGGAGGTACGTGCCAGGGTACGCGGGTGGTTCACTAAAATGGACCGCTCCTAGAGAGCTCCACTGAGGGGTAGGGGAGGCGGATTAATGGCACTTAAAAGTCAGAGCTAATGTGATGTAAACATTAGCTACCACGTAGTGACGGTACGGGTGCACACCCCTCACCCCCTTTCCCAACAGACACTGTAGAGATGCCAAAACCCGAAAACCTTTCTTTTGTTTTTCCTTTATTTTTACGCCTTCATGTTTGGGACTTCCATGCCACTATGTCTCCCTGACGAGAAAGAGAAGATGAAGGAAGCGTTAAAGACTGAGTACCCTGACCACCCGTGAAGGAGAGAAACAGAGACTTAAAAATAGTAAACTGCTAACTGTGAAGCAAATAAACCCTCTCTAAAAACCCTACATACTTCTCTGGTCTCCATGTGAGTAATGACAGTATGCTAACTGTTTTCTGGGAGTAGAATTTTATACACATTTTCAGATCAGAGAATGTAAAGATCTTTCCGCTGGTAACTGTGGATTTGGGAAGAAAGTTTTAATATGACTGGTTTGTTAAAGTTAAAATCCTATGGGACCTTGGGTATACAGGTAGGGTTTGTACGAAGTATAACTGGAACTTTAGTAAACTGGAGGAAAGGATGATGAGTAGTGAAAGCATGTATGTCGATTACTCATCTGGCTGAAGTAAGCACCAGCTGATGAGACGTTTTCCATGTAATGTATTTTAGGTCAGCCCTACGAATAGGCTCAAAGGGGGCCTTCATAAGTTGCGCTAGTACAATGTTGAGATGCCAAGGCGGAGGTGGACACCTAATTGGAGGGAACATTCTAAACAATCCTTTGAGAAATAGTTTTATTATTCTTGATGACCAAACCGACTATGATCCATTCTGGCGCCGAAACCTGGAAATCGCTGCAAGGAATACTTGAATAGAAGAATGAGAAAGGCCAGATTTAGCCAGCTGTAGGAAAAAAGGCAGTAATTGTTCCGGTTAACACTGAATATGGTGCACTTCTGAAAATATGCACCAATGGCAGAAGCTCTTCCACTTGAGTTAATAAGTCTTGATAGTGGAAGGAGCTCTAGCATTAGCCAGGACCTCCTGACAGTCAGCCAGTATTACTAGGTCGGCAAAAGCATAGTGTTCAGGAACCAAGCTGTTAATCGTAGAGATGTTGGGTCGGGATTGCAGAACTGGCCACAATTGATTGTCAGCAAGTTCTGCAATGGGCGTAACAACCTGGGTTTGAACTCCGATAGGAGCAGAAGCTCTGTGAACCAGAACTGGCGAGGCCACCTGGGAGCTATAAGAAGTATTCAGCAGGGTTCCTTTCTAATCTTCCTAAGCACCCTTGGGACTAAAGGAATCAGAGGAAAAGCATAAGCATAAATCTTTTGACCAATTTATAAAAAATGCATTATCGTACGATCCCTGTTGGGGTGGCCATCTGGCGAAGAATTGACATTTGCAGTTCAGACTGGTCGCAAATAGGTCTAACCTCGGTTTGCCCCACAACCGAAAGATGTGATCGAACGTTTTATTGGTGGAATTCCCATTCATGGTTGGTTGTAATCGACCTGCTCACGGAATCTGCCAGAATGTTGGCCGCTGTTAGTGTTATTTGGTAATAAATTGCCCAATCCAAAATTTGCTGGGCCTTTAGGTATAGCATAGTTGATCTTGTCCCCCCATGTTTGTTTAAATAGTGCATGCTTGTTGTGTTGTCTGTCCGAAATAATACAGAAACTCCTGAAATTATTGAGAGGAAATTATTTCATGGCCATTAATATTGCTTTAAACTCTAAAAGGTTTATGTGTGGCTGTCCCATTTTCCTTTTACTGTCAACCCTTTTAGATGCGGTCCCCACCCCTCGAGGGATGCATCGGTTGTTATTTTGTAACCTGGCAAATCCATTAGGAACGATAGGCCTGTGGCTATGTTCAGGATGTGAGTCCATTATTGGAGCGCTTCTTTCATTTGAGGTGTTATCCTGACCCGGTGACCCTTGACCCGGTCACTCTACTACCGCACGGCCCCCGTGTGCCCGCATTCTGCTTCTTCACCTGCACTCGGTCCTGCACCGCGCCAGCCAAAACAGCCGCCAACAACAACCACCTCAAGTGCATCCTGCTCAACACCCTCTCGTTTTTACAGGCCCGCCGTCAAACTATGGGACCTCCTGGACAAAACGGCACCAGACGTCGCCTTCTTCACGGAAACCTGGATGAACGCCTCCTCAGCCCCCGACATCGCCATTGCCATCCCGGATGGCTACAAGATCATCCGGAGGGACCGCGTCAACCAGACCGGAGGAGGCATCGCCATCACCCACAGAAACACTATCCGCATCACGACCAACACCGACGACACCCTCGCCACAGCAGAGCACCTGCACTTCCAGATTCACACCGACTCCAAGACCACCCTCAGAGGAACCCTCATCTACAGACCCCGGGACCACGCTCACACTTCAGCGAGGCCTTCGCAGACTTCATCAGCCCACTCGCCCTCGCCTCCCCCAACTACATCCTCCTAGGAGACCTCAATTTCCACCTGGAGAACGACCAGGACAACAACACCACCGCCCTACTAGACAACCTCGCCAACCTCGGATTCAAGCAACTGGTCAACACCCCCACCCATTACGCCGCCCACACGCTCGATCCTGTCTTCTCCTCCAGCAACCACATCTCCTTCAGCCACACCACCGAGCTCCACTGGACCGACCACAGCTGCGTACACTTCAACTTCAGGAAAACAACGACCCACCACCGACCTCAACAAACCCATCGAAGATGCTGGAGCACGATCACCACCGACCAACTCACCACCTCCTTGAGCCTAAACCCTCCCACCAACACCACAGACCCAAACGAAGGAGCCCGCAACCTCACCCAGTGGATCACCGACTGCACCGACACCCTTGCTCCACTGAAAAACCCTCCCAGCAACCTCAACAGCAAGAAAGCCGTGTGGTTCAACAACGATCTCAAAGACTCCAAGAAATCCTGCTGTGAACTCGAGAAAGCCTGGCGCAACAACCAGTCAACGGACAACATGACAGCCCTCAAGAACGCCACCCGCAAACACCACCAGCGGATCGGCACCACCAAAAGGTCATCCTTCAGAGAACGACTGGACAACAACACCCACAACAGCACGGACAACATGACAGCCCTCAAGAACGCCACCCGCAAACACCACCAGCGGATCCGCACCACCAAAAGGTCATTCTTCAGAGAACGACTGGACAACAACACCCACAACAGCAAGGAACTCTTCAACGTCGTGAAAGAGCTCTCCAACCCCAACGCCAGCAACAACGACATCACGCCTTCTCAAGACCTCTGCAACTCTCTGGCCACCTTTTTTCACTGTAAGATCGTCGACATACACGACAGCTTCGGCTCTCAGAACACGTACCCCACCACCGAACCTACACGCCCCACCACCACCATGTGCACTTAGACTCAGGTCAGCACGGAAGGTACCACCCCCACGATGAACACCATCCACTCGGGCTCCCCAGCCGATCCCTGCCCACACCACATCTTCAACAAAGCCGACTCCATCATCGCACCCAAACTTTGGGACATCATCAACAACTCCTTCATATCAGCCACCTTCCGGGGGGAGCTAGAAGCACGCAGAGATCAGCGCCCTCCTGAAGAAACCAACCACAGACCCCTCAGACCTTCAGAACTTCCGCCCCATCTCGCTCCTCCCCTTCCCTGCAAAAGTCATCGAGAAAACCGTCAACAAACAGCTGACAGCCTTCCTGGAGACGAACGGCTCCCTCGAACCATCACAGTCCGGATTCCGAGCGAACCACAGCACCAAGAGCGCCCTCATCGCGGCCACCGACGACATCCGGACCCTGCTGGACAGCGGAGAAACCGCCGCCCTCATCCTGCTCGACCTTTCGGCTGCGTTCAACACGGTCTGCCACCGCTCCCTGACAACCCGCCTCCGCCACGCCGGGATCTAAGGAAAGGCCCTGGAATGGATCACCTCCTTCCTCTCCGACAGAACCCAAAGTCCGTCTCCCGCCCTTCCTCGCAGAAGCCACCAAGATCATCTGCGGCGTACCTCAAGGCTCCTCACTCAGCCCCACCCTCTTCAACGTCTACATGAGCCCCCTCACAGCCAACGCACGCAAGCACAACATCAACATCATCTCCTACGCCGACGATACCCAACTGATCCTCTCCCTCACCAACGACCCCACCTCCGCCAGAGCCAGCTTCCAGGACGGAATGAAAGACATCGCAGACTGGATGAAGCTCAGCCGCCTGAAACTGAAGTCAGACAAGACGGAAGTCCTCATCCTTGGCCCATCCATCTCCGCCTGGGACGACTCCTGGTGGCCCCCTACTCTGGGCCCCACACCCAAGCCCAGGGACCACACACGCAACCTTGGCTTCATCCTTGACTGCTCCCTCACGATGGCCAAGCAAGTTAACACTGTTACCTCCTCCTGCTTCAACACTCTCCGCATGCTCCATAAGAACTTCCGCTGGATCCCCACTGGAACGAGGAAAACGGTCACCCAGGCCCTCGTCACCAGCCGGCTGGACTACGGGAACGCCCTCTACGCTGGGACCACCGCCAAACTACAGAAAAGACTCCAGCCCATCCAGATGCCTCAGCACGACTCGTCTTGGACATCCTCCGACACAGCCACATCTCCGCCCACCTTAGGGACCTGCACTGGCTCCCCGTCTTCAAAAGGATCACGTTCAGACTCCTCACCCAAGCACACAAGGCTCTCCACGACTTGGGCCCCGAATACCTCAACAACCGCCTCACGTTCTACACGCCAACCCGCCAGCTCCGCTCCGCCAGCCTCACCCTCGCCACCGTCCCACGGATCCGCAGAACCACCACCGGAGGAAGATCCTTCACCTACCTGGCAGCCAAGACCTCGTACACCCTCCCCACCCACCTTCAACTCACCCAGGACCATCTCTACTTCAGGAAGCAACTCAAGACCTGGCTTTTCGAGCAGTAGCAGCCCCCAGCCCCCCAGCGCCTTGAGACCCTAGCGGGTGAGTAGCGCCCTTTACAAATACTCTTGATTGATAATACCGTCGGAGGACCCTGAAATTTGCAGCCACTGACTGTCCAGTTCCTCTTGCAACTGTCTCATCCACAAGCTAAAGTTGGGAACGAGAGGAATGCAGTAGGGCAACATTCCCAGAAGCGATTTGTACTTGTGGACTGAAGTGGACTTTCTTGTGAGACGTAAAGTTGCCAACTTGCAGATCTTTTGTTGTCTTCCTGTGAGATAAAGGCTTTTGCCTGATGAGTGTCCAAGGTCGCACCTTGGAATGTTTTCACCTTTGAGGGGATTAACTTAGACTTTGGAAAATGTATGGAAAGACCCAAGGATTGGAACGAGAGAGATATTTTTGAGTGATTGCCACCACGAAGGATTTCGCCTTTATGAGGCATTTGTCCAGATAAGGGAAAATTTGAATTCCTGCTTGACGTAGGTGAGCTGGCACTGGTGCTAGGACATTGGTGAACACTTGGGGCGCTGAACGAAGGCCAAATGGTAGTACTCGGAATTGGAAATCCCTGCTAGCCACTCTGAAGTGTGAGAATTTCTTGTGCCTGAGGAGGATAGGAATATGAAAATAGGCATCCTGAAGGTCTAAGGTCCACATGAAGTATTCCTGATTTATCAATTGAAGCACATCGTGAAGTGACAACATCCCTTCCTGAAGTGACAACATCTGGAAGGATTGCTTTTTTAGAAATGTGTTGAGACAACGAAGGTCCAAGATGGGACGCCACTATACCCGATTTCTTTCTTATGAAGAAAAACCTTGAATAGAACCCTGTTCCTCACTGTATACCTGGTACCACTTCGATCGATCCCTTTTTTAACATTATCTTTATTTGAGACAAAAGCTCCTTTAGATGACCGAGAGGGGGACCTGTGGGAGGGCAGTTTGGAGGAATCTTTAGAAATTCCAAAGTTTGACAGTTTGAAACTATATCTAAAACTTATCTGTCCGATGTTATAGTAGACCAATCGGGGAGGAAAAAGGAAATTCTTCCACCAACTTTGACAGAATTGGTGGGAACTGTGGCCAGCAGTGGATGTTTGTCACTGCTTCTTGGAGTTATCCCTGCCTCCGAAGGCAGTCTTCCTCCGTAGTGTTTGTAGGAAGCGGCAGGAGGTTGTTTGAACAACTGTTTATGTTGTGATAATGGGTACCTTGATTGACCCTGATATGGCTGGTCCTGCTTGTACTGGCTGTCACCTTCCCTAAGGGAAGACGAACCACGTCCTCTTGCTCCACGAAAGGGCTGCTTCTTGAACTGTAGAGTGCCAAGAGCCTTTGCAATATCTGTGTCCTTCTTGATGTTCTGAAGGGCTTCGTTGATGTGGTGTCCAATAGAGATTCACCATTAATAAGGCATGTCAATTACCTTTTTCTGAACTTCGTGTCTGAAAGAAGTAGCCTTTAGCTAGCCCTGATGCCTCAGGACCGCGGCGCTAGCCAGTTGGCAAAATCCTGTGAAATAAACAGTCACTGTTCAATCGATGATCACAGCCAAGATCCTTTCTCCCTCCTGCAGAATTTTGAGCGCCTCAGCTTTGGATTCCTCTAGTAGCTTTTCTATAAAAGGCAAAATGTCCAACCACATTTGGCAGTCATATCTGCCTAGAATGGCAAGAGAATTGCCCGTTCTAATGGTGGTCGCCGTCATGGTGGACAGTTTTTTACCGATGGATTTGAGACGCCTTCCATCTCTAACCGGAGGGGCAGACAGTGGAAAAGTAGGATTTTTGGCACGACATTGAGCCGCTTGTGAGATCACAGAATCCGGCTTAGGTTGCCGATAAGACATGCAGGCGAATTTTCAGGAGCCTTATATTTTTTCTCCAACTTAGGCAAGACTGCCGGAATTGAGGATGGTGTTTTCATTACTTTTAAGCCTTTTTACCATATGAAGTCTACTATGGGAATAGAGCAAACCTGTCTCTTTGTCTGTTCCTTGAAATCATACAGGAAGCAATCAGCTTGTTTAGTTATCGTGGAAAGCTGGAACCTCCTTGCCGCTCTCTCCATAAGGGTATGGAAAACTCCTATATTCTCAAGTGTTGAATCTATTGTAGGTGGAATGGAAGGTAATGGTGTCTGCATCTGATAGTCATCCCATTTGTTAAGAAGGGATATCTCATCTAACTCTTCCTCTTCTCTCTCCTCATCAGTGGTATGAACCTCCTGGTCCTGCTGTTCCGTTGCTGTAGGTAATGGAGAAACCAGAGGGGAAGATCTAATTAGCAAGGAAGGCAGCGTAATAGGCGTTTGAGGAACTGAAGATGCCGACTCTGAAGGATGGAATCTGCTGAAGTAATCCTCTACCATATGATGTAAGTTTGAGACTAGAGAAACAGGCTTTTCGATTGCTTGTTACCTTTGTCTCTCCTGGTTGGTGACCTCAGGGTAATACACATAGTCCTCATCTTAATCCTCCTGGCATTTAGTGAGATGGTCAGACGGACTGCGAGCGACCACAAACATACCATCATCTTCTGATTCCTCCTCATCTGCTCCATAATTAAAAAAATTCCTCTGTAGGACAGGGAGACACCTTACTTGGGGAAGAGTGGATAGGAAATATTATTTCCTGAGAACGTCTTGACGAGGATGTCGTAGATGAGGTTTTCGTGTACAGATCTTCCGTCGAAGGTCTTGATGTTGACAAGAGTCGTCGATGAAGATCTGGATTCGGAAGTCTTCAGCTCCATCAACGAGGCTACCGGCGACGAAGTTTCTGTCGGCGAGGCTACCGCTGATGAGGAATCTCTGACAGAATATCGACTTTATGTAAAATAAATTAAATAATACATAGAATTAAAATAAACATTTATAGAATTATTAGAAAATGTTTACAATTGTAAATAATACATATGGGGTTGATTCCGATTCGGGAAAAGCCGCTCCGAATAGCCGTTCGGAGCGTTTTCCCGTACGAATCGTACCCTGCAACGACCCCCGAACGTATGAGGAAGTACGATTTGTACCAAGAGCTGGACTCCGTACGAATCGTACAGAGACCGTACGAATCAAATCTCCGTACGAATCTCCCTCGGAACCCACTGTACGCGACGTCTGTACAGTTCGCGGCTACTTTTTCCGACCCGGCAAGTCCGATTCGTGTCGGGTACGCACCGTGCGACCCTATTTCTACGGGAGCTGAAAACAGCTGTAAAAGCAGAGTTCGCCCTGAAACAGGTACAGAACGGCCCCCCCGGGTACGGTGCGTACACCCCATGATCGCAGGGGTACGGTGCATACCCCTGCGATCACGGGGTGTACGCACCGTACCCCGCGATCTTGGGGTGTACGCACCGTACCCCATGTTCGCTGGGTATACGGTGGGTACACCCTGCAATCGCGGGGTACGGTGCGTACACCCCAAGATCTCAAGGGTACGCACCATGCCCCTGCTATCATGGGGTGTATGCACCGTACGGTGTGTAAGTGATTGTGTGCTTTTCCGTACGAATCACCCTTACCTGACGTGGATCGTTCGAATTGCGTCCTCATACCCCGGGCTGGATCGCACGTGTCGGGTCATACGGCATGTGTACGAGTCGTACGGTTCACTGTTTCAACCTTGCAATATGTATGGATTGCAACGATTCGGACGGATTGACGGAATACCGATTGTACTACGCGACTCGGACGGATGGGTACGAATCGTATGGCGATGGCTCCCGATGAAAATCGTACGGATGTTTTTTTTCCAGGATCGGAATCGGCCCCATAATGTAAAAATAAATTAAACATTCATATATAAAATACAATATATATATATATTTACTTAATATTATTAATGAATAATTATTTAAATGAATTATATCTTGTTACAAACATATTAAAAATGATAAAAACCTCTATAAACACATACACCAATAACAATAATGAAATATATATATATATATATTAAATTAAAATATTGCAATATTGTTATTTTTTTTAATTCAATTTACACTACATTAACTTAAACAGTAAAGAAAATATTGGATAGCGGAGAGGATACAGGCAAACCCCCGACGAGGATGTCGTATATGAGGTTTTCGTCTACAGATCTTCTGTCGACGGTCTTGATCTTGACGAGGGTCGTCGATGAAGATCTGGATTCCGAAGTCTTCATCTCCATCGACTAGGCTACCATCGACTAGGCTTCTGTCGGCAAGGCTACCGTTTATGAGGCATCTCTGACAGAATAGCGACTTCAGAATATCGACGACAAAAATATCGGGCCCGAAATATCGATGTCCAGAATATCAAAGTCCTATCTACATAATCGTAAGTACAAAAATATTGATAATAAATATTGTTATTAAAAATATCATTTTTTTAAATATCGTTTTTATAATGTTTAAAAAATATTGTAAAATACATTAAATAATACATATAATTAAAATAAACATTGTTAGAATTATTAGAACATGTTTACAATTGTAAATAATACATGTAGGGGCCGATTCCGATTCGGTAAACCAATCGTACAACCAAATCTAATCCGTAGTCCTTTTTGTACGACTCGTACAATTCAGTCTGAATCGCGTAATACGATTTGTCTGAAAAATATATGACCGAATCGTTGCGAACTCTACGAAAAGCAAGGGAAAAACCGCACCCTCACAGTGAACCGTACGAATCGTAAACATGCTGTACGACCCGAAAAGTACGATCCGGACTGGGGAATGAGAACTCGATTCGTACTGAAAACGTCCCGTATAAGCGATTTGTACGGAGAGCCACACAATGACATACGCAACGTACCCCTGCAATTGTGGGGTGGACGCACCGTACCCCTACCCACCGTATCCCTGCAATCATGGGGTGTACGCACTATACCCCTGCAATCATGGGGTGTACGCACCGTGGGGGGGGTCCGTTTCATGCACGGTTCGAGTTGAAATCTGCTTTTCTGGACATTTTGAGCTCCCGTAGAAAAAGAGTTGTACGGAGTGTTGACGAGACAAATCGTCCTTACTGGTTTGGAAAATGCTGCTTCGATCCGTACGGACGTCGCGTACTGCATATTCCGAATGCGATTTGTACGGATTTTTAAGTTGTATGGTGTTTCGTACGATCTGCTTTTGGGTCTGAATCGTACTCCATCGTACGTATGGGGACGTTTAAGGGTACAATTCGTACAGGAAATATGCTCCGTACGGCTAATTGTATGGGAATTTACCGAATCGGATATATATATATATATATATATATATATATATATATATATATATATATATATATATATATATATATATATATATATTGCAGCTCCTTGATTTCCACCAGTGGTCTCGGGGCACTCGTCGGCGGGTGCTATGACGCGCTGGTAGTCGCGTTAAATAGGCTCATTCATCAATTTCCTTTTCCGAGAAAAGATATAAGCACTCCAGGTAGAAAGACAGGATTTTATTTTGCCAGCAGCGGTGGTAAGAGAGACATACGCGTTTCAGACAGTGTCCTTCCTCAGTGTGTTGCGCGCTGCTCTTTTTGTCTACGTCCTCTCTATGGTAAAGAGAGAGGACGGACTTGGAGTTTTCATTCTTATTTAACATATGAGCGATGGTGATGTGTGGCCGCCATTCTTAAACAGTATAATTATACATAGATGTAAGTGTTTAAACATATGCAATATTGCTTTTTGTAAGGTTACTGCCACTGCCAGTAAAAAAACAACTCTCGCCGTGGATCGGCATATCACTGGCATCAACACCAAATAAGCGCTCAAAAACCAATATGACCACTGTGCAAAATGCAGATGGTGGAGTATGATCGAGCCGCAGATGCCGTATGATGCGATCGACACTTTTGTGGATGCAGTCACACAAGAACTGACGAACTATAGACTGTCAGCATTCCCCAAAAAACGGAACAACTTAACCTTTGCCCAGCATAATGCCCTGATCAAATTGAGCAAAATGGAGGAGGTTATCGTGAAACCCTCAGATAAGGGGGGGGAACGTTGTGCTCTTGACACGTGAACAGTACTGTGATGAATCGCTAAGCCAGTTACAAGATCACAAGTATTATGTGAAATCAAATAAAGAAGACTACTTATCAAGCATACAAGCCTGTCACGATCTTCTAAATAAATGGCGTAACAAACTAATGCTTGACACTAATGAATTTCTCTTTTTAAGGAATCCTGAACCTGTAATTCCCACGTTTTATCAATTGCTGAAAGTGCACAAAGACTTGTTGCACCCCCCTGGGAGACCAAATGTCTCATCTAAGGGGGGATTAACTGAGAACCTATCCATCTACATTGACTCATTTCTCTCTTGTTTTGTTGTTGATTTGAAATCATATGTAAAAGATACCAAGGATTTTATAGGTCTAATAGACCTGATTGTTTGGGATCCAACGTACGTGCTCATCACCCTTGATATCACCAGCCTCTACACTAGTATGCAACACATTCAAGGGGTGGAGGCTATTAGATATTTTTTGGATAAGAGGCCAGCAAAATACATGGAACATAGCAACATGCTTATTGAGTGTATAGACTTTTGTCTTAGAAATAAAAAAAAAATGTGTTCCAAAATGACTTATTTAAACAAACTAATGGGACTGCGATGGGAACCTGCTTCGCCCCCAGCTACGCAAATCTTTTCGTGGGCTGGTGGGAGGAGCAGGTGGCCGTATCAGGCACTAACCAAAAATGGGCTGAGCACATTGTACTATGGCGTCGTTATATCGACGACCTCTTCTTGGTGTGGAGGGGCTCCACCACACAAGCGGAGGCATTTATCATGGATCTCAACAACAATCAGATGAATCTACAATTCACATCGAACATTAGTACTACTGAGGTGCATTACTTGGACCTCAAAGTCTTTGTGAATAATGGATCCTTAGAAACTGCCCTCTACAGGAAGCTGACAGCCGGCAACAGTATCCTGCACGCAGGGAGTAGCCATCCACCAAACATGATCCGAAGTATCCCCTTTGGCGAACTGTTAAGTCTGAGGCGTAATTGCTCCTTAGAATCTGAGTTTCTAATCGCAGCCCATGATTGCATTGTGAGATTTCATATCAGGGGTTATGAACAAGCACTTTTAGACAAGACTCTCAGAAGAGTATTAAAATCCCTAGAAAACAACTTCTAGAGCAATCTGCTAAGAAAAGTGACGACTCTGAGGTAACGAATAAATTTCGTATGATCACAACTTACTCAGATGAGGCAAATAAACTAAGAAATATACTATCAAAAAAATGGCATACAATGCACACCGATCCCATCATAGGGATGGATGTCCCAGCCAAGCCATTGCTCACTTTCAGAAAGCTCAAATCGATAAAAGACAGTCTTGTCCAAAGCCACTTAATGCCAGTTAAACCTAAAGTGAGTGGTACCCTCAAAGATATGAGGGGATTTTACCCCTGTGGCAAATGCCGAGCATGTGAAAACAGTAGACGCATATTAACCTATAATGTTCCAGGCCTGAAGAAACCCAAGGCGATTAAAAAATTTATCACATGTACAATACCTTATGTGGTGTATTGTCTAAGCTGCCCCTGCGGATTAAAATACATTGGTAGTACCATCAATAATGTAAAATTGAGGATATTGGAGCACCAACGAGCCATCACTAATAAGGATATAACTTATCCGGTGGCCCGGCATTTTGTCAAAATGCATGGTAGCAATAGGGAGCTGTTGCACTATTTTGGGATTGACCATATACCACCAAACCCGACGGGTGGTGATAGATTACTTCGCCTTAGGAGACTCGAGTCACGTTATATCATAGACCTACAGACCAAGAGTCCCGCAGGATTAAATTTAGGGGAAGAACTTACTGTGCACCTGGGGAAATAAATTTGTCTACTGTTTAGATAAGATGTCTATCTACTCTGAAGCTCAGATTCGTTTTGCCTTTATGTTGTCTTAAATACAAACAACTGAAAAACTGCTTAAATGATGTAATCATGCAATCAGACGCTGCATACATTTTTACATGTGATCAACAATGAATTTTTGTCTCGTGAATACTAGGAGTTTTTCTCCTTTTAGAATTGAATTATAATTGTTTCTCTCACTGCTAATTTTTGAGGTAGATGTTTGACATCATCAGATTAAGATACACTTTGACACTGTGTCTCTGTAATAATAGATTGTGTATAATACTCTTTTGCACCTCAAAATATGAAAAAATATGCAAGTGTGAGCTACATCAGGATTAGGCCGATACACGGCTCGATCATACTCCACCATCTGTATTTTGCACAGTGGTTATATTGGTTTTTGAGCGCTTATTTGGTGTTGATGCCAGTGATATGCCGATCCACGGCGAGAGTTGTTTTTTCACTGGCAGTAGCAGTAACCTTACAAAAAGCAATAATGCATATGTTTAAACACTTACATCTATGTATAATTATACTGTTTAAGAATGGTGGCCACACATCACCATCGCTCATATGTTAAATAAGAATGAGACTCCATGTCCGTCCTCTCTCTTTACCATAGAGAGGACGTAGACAAAAAGAGCCGCGCGCAACACACTGTAGACACTGAGAAAGAACACTGTCTGAAACGCGAATGTCTCTCTTACCGCCGCTGCTGGCAAAATAAAATCCTGTTTTTCTACCTGGAGTGCTTATATCTTTTCTCGGAAAAGGAAATTGATGAATGAGCCTGATATATATATATATATATATATATATATATATATATATATATATATATATATATATATATATATATATATATATATATATATATATATATATATATATATATATATATATATTTACTTAATAATATTAATGAATAATTATTTCAATTTTATTTTGTTACAAACATATTAAAAATTATAAAAACATATATATATACATACATCAATAACAAAAATAAAAATGAAATATATATATAATAAATTAAAATATTGCATTATTTTCAAATTTTTTAAAATACATTTTACACTACATTAACTTAAACGGGAAAGAAAATATTGGATAGCGGGGAGGATAAAATTACTATTCCCACTCCAGAGAGTGCAAAAGTCGGGAACGTATTGGATAGCGTAGGAATAAAAATTACTATTCCCACTCCAGTGAGTCCAACAGTAAGGAAAGTGTTGGATAACGTAGGGGTACAAATTGCTGTTCTCACTCCAGTGAGTTCAACAGTAGGGAAAGTGTTGGATAGCGTAGGGGTAAAATTACTATTCCCACTCCAGTGATTGCAACAGTTAGGAAAGTGTTGGATAGTGTAGGGGTAAAAATTACTATTCTCCAGTATTGAATCTTCCGTAGATTCACATGCTTGTATCTTCCCCGTCGTCATAGTGGGAGTCTCACAGTAAAGGAAATACATAGCAGTAAAAAAGAAAAACTGCCTAGACACCAAAGATAAGCATAGACTTTGGTAGCCCAGTACCATCATTATGTGGACCAAATGCCAGCCAATGAGACGCCAGCACTGAGATCACACTCCCCAATAGAGCCACCATACCTCAGATTTCCAACCGCTGTCGTGTGAGAAGGAGTCTCCCTGAGCTTTGCTCAATTTGTTCCCTTGACTGAACTTTTGACCTGTATTTACAGCATTTCCTCTTGAACTGAGGTATTTTTTTCTTCAAGCTTCTTCAAAATGTCTGAAGGTTCTAAAAAGAGGCTTTTCAGACCCTGTAGGTCTTGTGGGAAGGCCAGGTTGTTCACTGAGGACCCCCACAAGGATTGTTTACTTAAGGATAGTGTAATGACCTGATAATTCTGCCAATCACCAGGGCATACTTACCTTATCCCTTCTCGGACCCAAAAAAGATACAATACTTCACATACTTACCTAAGAAATGAATAATACCAATGAATAACTAAAGATTCATGGCATTTGCTGGGGAGCTTGCGAAAAACCATGCCAACGGGCGACAACAACGCAAAAACAATACCAGTGACGACCAAACAACAACCCGGGAAAAACAACGTAACTCGGTAAAACAACGCAAGAAACCAAGGGCCACAAGGTAACAACGTACCCCAGGGTACGAAAACACAACACAATACCAAGAGCCTCAGGGTAACAACAATGCGAACAACAATGCGAAACAAAGCCCACCCTGGTGGAGCTAAGACAACACGCATTCCTCCTAACAATGTCTCGGGTGGATTACTTATCAGTTTTGGTTTCCCTGGATGACAGCATAACCCAGCCTTCAACAACTACCTTTAGGAAGGGAAACTTACCATCCTTCCCAAGCTACAGCACTTGGACCAGAAAGGCCCGACCTCCCATCCCAAGGAATACAGACGAATAATGGTATTTATTCTGGGGTTTCTTTATTACACAATGATAGAAGGACAAAAGAAAGAAATCACTACTATGTACCAATAGGCCTCCTTCACATCAATCCCTAAGCAATTGCTAATGCAATTAGAATGTACATATATAGAACTCATATGTAAATCAGCATATAACCTGAAAATAGGAGATGATAGTTAGATAAGAACAGTTAGGAAATAAGAGTTAGTGGAACACCTCACCAAGTTTCTACACATCCTGCTTCTACTTCGCCAGAGGGGAGTCCGTTTCTCCAGCCGAATCAGGATTCTCTGCTCCACTGTCACAGCTGCACGTCTGCAATATGATGGACTACCAGTGGTCGAGACCCAAACACCCCCTTAAATACAAGTGCAAACGTTGGCCGAAGCTTCTAGCAAGCCTCACCCCTGTTCCCATCAGATTCCATACCACTCCGCGCCAAGGTCACAGCTTCAGCTAGCTAGGCGTCTGTTATGACTTCAAGGCAGAGTGAGCACATTCCTCCGACAAGAACCGGTTCCTACTAGTATACGAATTGCGACAAACAAGTAAGAAGTAAAACAAGACTCCTCACTCAGAAAGGCTTAGAAGATGGCGGCAGCATAGAAAATGGAGTCGCTTAAGCTTAAGCCTTTATTCCCGCAAAGAGCCCGAATTAGTATGCAAGATGGCATTAGAGTATGGCAAAGCCAATAGGTAAGTCCTGCCTTTAAGCAAGATATAGTCAGACACAGAAAGAACATTATCGAGTCCTATTTTAAAGCTAATCTATATTATGCGGGCTTGCATAGCACTATATTATAGCAAAATATACTCAGATGGTAGTGGGCAATGGTCATAATCGAGCCAATTATCCATACAAAAATGGCTCAATCACAACAGATATAGAGGAAGAAAAAGGCCGCTTCGGATTCTGATTCTGAGGATGACTCTAAGGCTCACTCCTCTTCAAAACACAAAGGAGGAGTTTCTGAGGCAAAATCTAATTTAAAAAAGCAAAAATTCATCAAACCAAAGGAAAAGGAGTCCACTTCTGCCTTTCTGCCACATACTCTTGTTAAAAAGTCCTCAGAGACGAGGGCTCCGTCGTCGAAGAAAAAAGTTTCTGCTACCTTTCCTTCAACGAAGACGTTGTTGATGACGACGACAGTTACAGTAACGACCTCGTCGACGGCAATTGCGAAGACACCGTTGACGAGCTCGTCGACGGTACCGCCGACGATGGGTACGAAGACGAAACCGTGACACCGCCGCCGATCTCATCGACGATCGCCCCATCGGCGGCAGCTTTAAAATCCCCAATGATAAGACCGCTGACGATGATTTCCATTAGAAGGTTACCACCGTCGACTGGCTCGTCCACGGAGAGATCAGGCCATGTAGAATTTACCTCTTTGACTAAAATTTCTCCGCTGCCTCCGTCAAACCTTCTGGAGATGCAGGAGTCTAGTAAGGAAAGTCAAGAAGAAGTTGCCTACAATCCTTCACACCTGAAAATCAAAACTCAGGACACTGATGAGGATGAATACCAAGAAGTGCAGGAAGATTTCTCTTTTAAAGATCGACCTGTGACTAGTTCTAAAAGATATGAGACTTTTCAACAAACCTACGATTACGAGGAGGAGAAGGATAACACACCTAACGTAAGAGAGGAGTCTGTGTCCATGCCTCTGTCACTGGTATCGGATCTCAGGATCATGATCAACGATTACTATCATCGTTTCCCTGAAGCCAATGCCTCTTCTTTGGATGCTGCAAGTAAGCAGCAACCTGTCCCATAAGCTCCGTCTAAGCAGCCTCCGCCGCAGAAGGTGCTCTCTCCAAAAGTCATTACCATCAGAGATGATCTAGTTGACAGCAATGTTGATGACCAACCTGAGGAAGGAGAACTGAGCCAAGAAGATCCTGTCGGGGATGAATGGGACCAATACATTATCCCTTCTTCTCCATCACCGTCACCCTCCCCGGAGACATCTCCACTGAAGGACATCCTGGAATTCCATGAACTCATGGAAAAAGCTTCTAAGAGGTTTGATCTCCCTCTGCCAGGTAAGGAAATGGAATGTTTCCTATATGATTTCAAAGAGTCTTCTAGGAAATCAATAAGGACAATTCCCATGGTAAAACATATATGGGAGGAAAATCAGGAAGAATCCAGCTTCAGTCGCAGCCTCGGTTCCCAGAGTAGAGAAGAAATACCGAGCTCCAGAATCCTCCCCGGCATGTCTTATTGGGCATCGCCGACCAGAGTCTGTGGTGATGCAAGCTGCGCAAAGACAATCAAAGAATCCATCAGCAGCATGTTCAGCTCCTCCTGATAAGGAAGGAAGGAAACTTGATGGTACAGGCTAACGCTTTGCAGTCATGGTGGCAGCTTCTATTAAAGCATCGAATGCGCTTGCCATAATTGGCCATTTCAACAGGCAAATGTGGTCGGATATTGCCCCTCTTTTATCACATCTGGGGCAAGAAGGAAGAAGCTATACTAATTTTACAAGATAGAGCTAGAGCAGCTTTTGAATCCATAGACATAGCCATGGATATATCAGCGGTGGCATTCAGACAAATGACGGAAGCCATAGCACTTCACAGGCAGGGATGGTTTAAGGCTACCTCTTTCAGGCCGGAAGTGCAGACTAAGATAGTAGACATGTCCTTCGACAGAGAAAATGTATTTGGCAGCCATGTGGAGAATGCCCTGCAGGGTATTAAGAAGGATACAGATACGGCGAGGACATTAGGTTCACTGCAACAAGGCAGATTTCACTCCTTTCGTGGCAGAGGATCAAGAGGACATTTTCAACTAAGATCGTCCTATCAGTCCAATAGATACCAGCCGTACCATCAACAAGTGTACCGTCAGTATTCAAATACACAGCAATTTCGATTCTCAAATTTGTCTTACCAGCAACAGTCCAGACGATGCCATCGACAAGAGGAAAATTACAGGACACCAATCGAAGACAGTGACAATTTCAAGGCACCAACCACCTCGTCATTCCACAGCCGACATCAGACCCATTATCTTTCTTCTTATTTCCACCAATGGATGTCTATAACATCGGACAGATAGGTCTTAGACATAATTTGTCAAGGTCACACCCTAGAATTCCTCTACAAATCTCCAGACCGTCCTCCCATTCACAGAAAACAGCAACATCTCTCGTCCCTCAAGGCGGAAGTTTTGTCTCTTCTGGTAAAAGGAGCAATAGAGGAGGTCCCTCTTCAACAGCGAGGGAAAGGATTCTACTCGCACTTTTTCCTCATATGAAAAAAGCAAACAAACAAAGTGAGACAGATAATGGATCTCAGATGCTTAAACAAGCTCATCAGGAAGCAATGCTTCTGTATGCTATCTCTTCAAGAAATGTTGATGATGTTGAGAAGAGGGGATTATATGACATCCTTAGATCTATTAGATGCATACTTCCATATTCCAATTCACCTACGACACAGACGGTATCTCAGATTCGCGGTGGCGGGGCCTCACTACCGATTCAGATTGTTACCCTTCTATCTTTGATCCCGCCAAGAGTGTTCACGAATGGCATGGCGCCTGTGGCAGCGTATCTGAGGCAACAAGGTCATCAGATATAGCCATATCTGGACGATTGGGTAATAAAGGGTGCATCATACAAAGACACTCACCAATCCTTGGAATGTTGCATACGTCTCTACCATTTTCTGGGTTTACGGATAAACATGGAAAAATCCTATCTAACTCCGTCCCAGTCTCTTCAGTTTCTATGAGCCTTATTACAAACCAGAGAAGCAAAAGCGTACCCTTCAAAAGAACTCATCTGAAAGATTCTGAAGCTGACCTCACAACTAAAGAAAAGAAAGTCCACTTCAGTAAGGATATTCAAATCTTTGTTGGGGATGATGCCATCCTGCATCCTCTTAGTTCCAAATTGTCGACTTCGCATGCGGCTTCTACAAGAACTTCTAGATCTTCAATGGGTGCAACATCAAGGTTCCTTTGAGGATCAGATCCTCATCAATCCTCAAATAAAGGAGGTGCTGTCATGGTAAGGAAGAAGGCAGAACTTATCAAAAGGGCTAATCTTCTAACCAAAATGTCCCAGTTATATAATGACACCAGATGCATCATTGCAGGGATGCGGAGCGCATCTTCAGGACCTAGAAATTGAGGGACATTGGAGCACACAAGAGGCTCAATTACACATCAACCTTTTGGAACTAAAAGCGGTGTTCTTTGGTCTCCAAGTCTTTCTCCCCAGGATTCACAATTCTACAGTCCTAGTCAGGACAGACAGTACAACAAAAATGTTTTATTTAATAAACCATGTGGGAACAAGGTCAAAGCCCCTATCAACACAAGCTCAAGAAATCTGGAATTGGCTTCTGGTTCACAATATCTCCCTGCAAGTTCAACATGTTCCCGGAATATTCAACATAAGAGCAGATTCACTAAGCAGATCAGCAAATGTTTGTCACGAATGAGAACTGAACCAGGATCAACTCATCCACATTTTTCGATTAGGGGGCACTCCAGCTCTGGACTTGTTTGCCAATCGAAATAACAAAAAGTGCAAACAGTTTGCAAGACGATTCCCTAAGCCAGGATCTTGGGGGAATGCTCTTCAGCTTTATTGGACAGGGATGTTCGCATATGCATTTCCCCCATTCCCGCTGATCCTGAAGGTGCTCAGGAAGATGAGATGGGAACCCTGTCACTTAATTCTGATAGCCCCTGCATGGCCGAGACAATTCTGGTTTTTGGAGCTTCTCCACTTGTCAGCAGCTCCCAGAGTGCAGTTTCCTCTAATCCAGGACTTGATCACCATGAACAGTGGGCAAGTTCTTCATCCCCAGTTGGCCTCGCTGAGCTTGTCGGCAAGGAACCTCATGAGCATGAATTCAGTCCATGAACATTAACGAAGAATGCCAGGAAATCCTCTCACTCTCGTGCAATTTACACTAATAAATCTATGTAGCGAAGTGGAAAAGGTTTTGCTAATGGTGTTTGACTCAATCTCTTCACCCCTTTCACTCTTCTCCGGAGCAGGTTCACCCTTACCTATTGCATCTGGCCAAGGCAGGACTTTCTCAAGCATCAGTCAAAGTGCATGGGCGTGGCTACGGAGCTGAAGGGAATGGCGGCGTGAGCTCGGAGCTCCGCGCCTGATCCCCGTAATCATCCTGCTAAAAGGAGCGGAGACACCCGCGAAAGCCTCCGCACGCAGTCCGGAGGCAATACGAACAGTAACTGCAGCCTCGGACGGACAGAGAAGCGGAGTGTCAGCCTGCCAGCGAGGTACAGGACCATCGCGGGCCAGAACGCGGTGGAGCACAAAATGGCGGCTGGTGCTGTGACCGGAAAAGACAGAGTAGCGTAACTGCGAAGGAGGTGCCTCATCATCGGCTGCGCGGCCGGGGGAAGCGTCCTGCCCGCAACGCAAGAGACTGGGCGAAAGTTGAGGCTAGCCCGGAGCTGACTGTGGGGATTGCCGGGCTTCGGACTAAATCGGGCTGGGACTCCGGCGCTGAGAAGGCGACAGAGGGAGCTGCGAGGTGCCGAGAGACGGAGGCGAAGGCTATCCTATCCGGTCCCTGGCCGGCTGGGGCTTCATCGAGGTGACGACTGCCCCCCACGCAGATGTAAGACGATCCAGAGGTCCCTGGGGGTCGATGGGGCTCCCAGCTCGCATAGAGAGCAGAGCGGGGTAAAGATACGACGGCCCTAGCCGGGAGAGGCGCCTGATGACTTTTTCTGCGCGGCGAGGGAGCAAGGGGCCGACATGCTGTAGCAGGAGACAACGCGTTTGGTGCAGAGATTGCTGCCGGCATTGGGGGTGAAGGAGCCCAGTGGGACATGAGAGAGGCTCTGCCCTTGAACACCGGCCCTGGGGGCTATCAGAGGATCTGAGGCGGCCCAGCGAACACTGGTGGTTTGTGGAGGACCGAGTGGGGAGGCTGAGTGAACTGGTCTCGCGGGATCTTTGCCCGGGCCATACAGGCACACGCGCAGCGTTGATCCTGTAACCTGGATACCTCCGGGGACACTCTACAGCAGTGGGGGGTCCTCACGGCCTTGGCCCCCGGTGGCGGCTCCTGATCCCTGGCCCGCGCTTGAGATAAGTGGCGGCTTGACGGGCGCGGTCGGCGCTATCCAGGGCTTGGCTGCTCTCCTGTGGGCGCAGAGTGGTTCCGACGACGGGAGCTTGACTGATCGACCTGAATTGGGGTCGGCTGCTGCGCAACCTCTGCCCTGTTGTGCGGTCCTGGAGGGGAGCCGGCGGCGAAGACACGGTGGGACGCTCTATTGCAGAGTCGCCATCGGAATGCAGGCCCCTGAAGCGCCAGGAATGAGACTTGGGCCCAAGGATCCTTTCGCTGCACTGGACGGGTGTGAGACCGGATCCGTGCTTAGGTAGAGAAGGAACTCTGCAATCCGATGTGGAGGCACACTGAGGGGAGTGATTGAACCGAGCGTACAGTGGCTGGCGCTACTACAGAGACGGTGATAAAGGGTAAGAGAGAACACGGAAGCCACGAAGCCCTAGCTGAGCTTGCGGAAGACGACGACCCACCCTGGTGACGTGCCGGCCGGGCGCTGGCGAGCTGCGGTGGAAGAGACGCAAGGTGTAGCAGACAGGCGGAAACTAACACAGCTAACCGACACCAGAGCGCCTATAGTCATCCCGCCATGGGGAAAACCAAAGGCAAAACCGAGGGGGCCGCGACCACTGACTCCTTGGAGGGGGTCACTGCGGGACCATCGGACCTACAGCAACTCCAGGACCGCATCCTTGAGGCTATTGCTGCAACCAGAAATGCCTTGCAGCAGGACATTGCACAGGTGGTAACGGGGTTGGGGCTCCTGCGAGCTGACCACGACAAACTCAAGGATAGATTTAAAGAAACGGAAGACACTTTAGAGATCCTAGCCCCGGCCCACAAAACCATGGAAGCACGGCTATCGGACGCTTTGGGGAGGATACAAACGCTGGAGAGGAGGGCAGAGGATGCCGAGAATAGAAGCCGCCGCAGTAACGTCCGGATAGTGGGGCTGCCGGAAAAAAACTGAAGGGGAAGATATGATTGATATGACGATTGGTTTAAGAAAAAGGTGGCACCGGAAGGACTATCGCCATTCTTCACCCTGGAGCGGGCTCATCGAGTTCCGGCTAAGACCCCCAAGCCAGGCTTGCCTCCGAGACCAGTAGTGGCCAAACTGCTACACTACAGGGACAGGGACCTCCTGCTCCAGCGGGCCAGAGAAGAGGGGCTGTTCCAAGTAGCAAACAGTAAGGTGAATTTGTTTCCGGACTATACATTTGAGACGCAGAAGCTGCAGGCCTCTTTTCTGTCCATAAAATGGGAACTGCGGACTGAGGAAATTCGATACCCCCTGCTCTTCCCGGCCAAATTGAAGGTTGTTCTGGACGATGCAACACACTTCTTGCCTGGGACTGGCGGGAAACATATAAAGCGGGCACGGATGGCGCCAGAATAAGGGAGGAGCGGGAGCGAGCAAAGACACAGACGCAGAAATCACAGAGGCTGCAATGGCGACGACAAGGCTCGAAAAAACCATCGGTGTCTCAAACAGAGGCGGAGAGACAGGCTGCATTGCTGGCAGTTGAATCGATGTCTAATGCAGACGCTTCCCACTCGCAGCGGGGTTCGCACTCGGAGACAAAGGACACAGGGTTGGAGTCGGAGGCCTCAGAGACATGCAGCACCAAGGGCCCGCTGGTGACTCCACAAACCTCGGAGGAGATCCTGAACATTTGATGTGCAGCGACCATTAGAAGGACACTCCTACTGAGGAAAGAAGGCGTGAAATGTGAGGTAATGCTGTGGGGGGGCTTAGACTGGGTGATCAGATCGCTACTACTAAGTGGGGGCGGGGAGGGCGATTGTTTCTACTTTCGGTCCTAGACACAACCAGAATGCCCTTAAGGCGCTCACGGTCACAACCGTGAATTAGTCTGGCAGTTAAGGGGATTGATCTAGTTTGGATGGGTACTGATAGTTTGACATTGGGGCCTATTCTGGGGGGGTGGTAGAGGGTATTGTTGGGGTTGTTCTGTTTTTTTGGCAAAGGTAACGCAGAAACGGGTGGGGAACATTATGCCAGACGTTTGGAAAATTCTTTGGGGGGACTCCACCACTCACGGTAACACAGGACAGTGACAAGAACTGAACTACAAGCTATGGGACAATGACTAGCGCAAATGAAGTGAGATGTATAACCTGGAATGTGCGGGGCTGCACTCAATGGCACGGAGACACAAAGTACACGCCTATCTGGTCCGTCGAGGGGTACACATTGCTATGCTGCAGGAGACACATATCACAAAGCAGGAAGGGATAGCCCTACAAAAGAGATGGAGGGGCCAGATATTTAACACCGCTTACTCAGCGTTTGCCAGGGGGGCATTGATATGGATCAGGGCGGGGGTCCCGTTCCAGGTGACCAGGCACACAATAGACCCTGAGGGACGCTATGTGGCAGTGGAGGGCAGGTTGAGAGGCAGGGACATTATAATGTGTAGCATTTACGCACCAAACACTGATCAGGTGTCCTTTTTCACTAGTCTATCGGGGTCACTAGCACACTTCCTAAAAGGCCCGATCCTAATTAGGGGGGCTTCAACTCTGTAGCGGACACAACACTGGATAGATCCCACCCGCCTCTGGCAGATTCCCCCGTTCACCGCCTCACGAAGGGTGGACTCGATTGGCAGGTCCGGTGGGGTTTGGTGGACGCATGGCGCATACAACACCCTGCGGAGCGAGATTACTCGTTCTTTTCGAGCCTCCACGACCTACATTTCCGAATTGACACAATGTTGTGCTCCAGGGAGGTCGGGCAGACGGTGGTAAGAACCGAATACCTGACCAGGACAATCTCGGACCACAATCCGTTGCTGCTTGGACTGGGCTGGCTCTTGGAAGTATCGTGGGTTCCGACCTGGAGACTGCGACCCGAAACATTGGAGGACCCGCCTTTTCGAGCGGACCTAGAGGAGGGAATCACCCAATACTTCGGGGAAAACGAGGGGTCCATGACTTCCAGGGCGACGGAGTGGAACGCTTTTAAGGTGGTGGTTAGGGGCTAGTGCATAGGGAAACACGCGGGCGCGAAGGGCACTGTTGGAGGATCTACGGAAGGCGGACTCTACACTGAGGGACGCTGAGTGGGCTAGGCCGGGGCGCCCTGACTTACAGGAAGCGGTCAACTCGGCTAAGGAGGCAGTGGCGGTAGAGGTGGAACGCCTCCGCAGCTTCGATCATAAGGCGTTTATGCTTCGGGCTCATGTTGAGGGGGACAAGGCTGGAGCATTACTTGCGTGGCTAGCTAATACTGCCAGGCGTAGCTCTCCGATACTGGCGATTGAAGGGGCAGACGGTCAAATGCAATGCTCCCAGATGGGTATACTGGACTGTTTTCAGAGTTATTACACGACCCTTTATAGCAGTGCGCTAGTGGGGGGGGAGGACGATATACACGTCTTTCTTGGAGATCTTCAGTTACCACACTTGGAGGAGGAACAGGCGACCGCACTAGGGAGGGATATAGAACTAGGTGAGATTAGAGGGGCAATTAAACGGATGGCTCGCAATAAAACGCCGGGCCTGGATGGTCTACCCATTGAATTTTACAGTACGTATATAGACCTTTTGGCGCCTAGGCTACAGACGGTATACAATGAAGCTAAGAGGACCGGACAACTGCCCCAATTCATGCGAGAGGCCTTAGTGATTCCACTACTAAAATCAGGGAGGGAGAGCGAACACCCGGCCTCTTATAGGCCGCTGTCCATGTTGACTACGGACTACAAGATATTAAGTTCCATACTGGCAGAGAGGCTCCTACGGCACATGCCCGAATTAGTGCACGAAGACCAGTTGGGGTTTATACCTGCTCGGAGCACAACACTAAATATAAGGAGACTCTCAAGCTTGGTTGACAGTCCACACATGGAAGCCCAGACGCCCCTGGTCTTGTCGGTAGATATAGAGAAGGCGTTTGATAGCCTGGAGTGGATTTATTTATATAGGGTCATGGGGCATTTTGTATTGCGGGAAGGATACATCAGATGGACGCAAGTACTGTATGCGGCAGCGGTAGCTAGAGTGCGGATAGGGCCTCTCGGTTCGCATCAGTATCCGGTGGAAAGGGGTACCCGGCAGGGCTGTTCTCTGTCCCCCCTTTTGTTTGCCCTGGCTATTGAACCCCTTGCGGCTGAAGCCCGCACAGGAAAGCATTTTCGGGGAATAGATAGCAGAGGAGGGCAACAATATATCTCCTTATACGCAGACGACCTGTTGTTATTCCTGGAAAACAGAACGGAAGCGTTGAAAGGGGCGGAACAATTACTGGATCAATTCGGAGAACTATCAGGACTAAGGGTCAACTGGTCGAAAACCTGCTTATTCCCCCTGAGGCGGAACACAGCACGGCCCGACCACCGGCCGGAGCTTCGGTGGGAGCCTGTTGAAATATTTAGGGGTCTATATCTACCACATGACGAAGGACGTGCTAGAGGGCAACATAGGCAGATGCATACGAGCACTGAAGGGCTGTATGGCCTTTTGGGCTACGCTACCGCTGACAGTCACGGGGCGCATTTCCTTATTGAAAATGATCGCCCTGCCGCGCTTCCTTTATTTCTGTCGTATCCTCCCTGTTTGGATTCCTCGCTCCCTATTTTCTCAGCTGAAATCCCTGGTGACCTCCTTCATATGGGGGACGGCCAGAGGTAGGATTGCACTGGCGACACTCTCCCGCCCGAAAGATGAGGGTGGTCTAGCAGCACCCGATTTTGAACTCTTCTACTTGGCTGCACAACTGCAGATCTTTACACAGGAGGTGGCGAGAGTATACCGCGGTCCGGAATGCGAAAGGACTAAGGGCACTCCGTGCCACGTTTTAGCTTTCATAGCTTTGCAGCAGAGAATAGCACGGGAGATCTGACACCCGAGGAACGAACGTTCAAACTTTGCTGGGATCGATCTCTGCGTCGGGCGGGAGAGGAACACCCATATGCCCCGTTGATTCTCTTAGATATGCTAACAGCACTCCCCCACGGTGGGGACTGGTCCCAACTGCAGGGCTAGGAAGAAGCAGGGGTACAAGTGGTGGGCGACCTCTACGAGGATGGGGCACTGATCCCGTTTCAGGAGTTACATACAACAATATGAGCTGCCTAGGGGTGGATACTTGGTGCACGCCGCTGTGACTAGGGCCATTCAAGCGCATTGGAGGGAAGGTCTTGTAGAGCTGAAGACAACTATGGCCTGCCAATATACTATGATGGCAGCCGGAACCTATAAAGCAGTGACTTGTCTGTACTCGAGAATGTTGCAAGAAAATTTGCCACCGCTGTCGGCGCTGAAAGCCAAATCGGAGGTAGACCTGGATAGAGAGATCCCAGAAACGACTTGGGCAGGTTTAGTGAGACGGGCCAGAAACAGCACGAGAAACGCGCGCTTTCAGCAGATCCATTTTTATGTGCTGCACAGGGCCTGTTTAACACCGGGGAAAATGAAGAAATACTTCGGAACGGATAATGCGAAATGCCCGAGATGTGCTTCCGAGGGAGCGGAGCTGGCACACATGTTATGGTCCTGCCCTGATCTCCGAGAATACTGGCAAGAGGTGGGCGACACTTTAAAGGAGGTGACGGAGAGGACATTTCAGTATGATATAGCAGTCTGTTTGTTGCACTGGTTTCCCCACACGCCTAAAAACAAAACTACGAGCACATTTATAGACATAGGCTTGTTGGTAACCAAAAGGGAAATCACACGACACTGGAAAGCGAAAGTAGGTCCCCCACATAGGAGATGGGCCAATGAGTTCTTGAAATGGGCCACTTGTGATAGTACACACACATACCAGATGGTGCGCCGTAAACCGACGGATAGGGCATTGGACACTGTGGCGGCTTGGGAGACACTGGTCCAAGCCCTGAGAGACAGCGCATTACAAGAGGAAGAGGCAGAATTAAAGGACATTGGGGAAGGCCCTAGCACAGTACCGGGGACGTCGCAAAACTAGGTAGAAACTAGATGGTGACTCCTGATTGGACCCATAGCAGAGAAAGAGATGAATACTCCTGAGTGGGTGGTGGACGTCTGGGAAGGGAGGGGGGTGGGGGGGGTCATTTTGTAGGGGTTTGGGGAGTTTATTGGGTGGAACTACAGAAAAGCAGACGAGCATAAAATTAAGAGGGAGGGTACACTGACCACATATTACCAGGAAATGGAAAGTTTTCATGATTATCGCCGCCCGACCTCCGGGTTGTGGGCCTCAAGGCTGTGTAAGAATGGGGATGCAAACGGACAAAAGCGAGAATGAAGAGAAGTGACCCTGTGTAACAAATGTGATACGGTAAATCTGCAATAAAAATTATGTTTAAAAAAAAAATCAGTCAAAGTGCATCTGGCTGCCAATTCAAAGTATCGCAGGAAACCATATCATCCGTCTCTTTGGTCACAGAGGGTGATAAAGGAGTTCTCAAAAGGATTATTCAGAGTTCTCCCTCCAATTAGACATCCGCCAGTACCATGGCAGTTGAACACAGTCTTGGCACAACTCATGCAACCACCTTTAGAAACTGATTCACAAAGCTGACCTGCAGTTTGTATCTTGGAAACTAGCCCTTCTCCTGGTCTGACATCAGCTAGAAGGGTCAGTGAAATTCAGGCTTTTTCCATCACAGAGCCTTTCTTTCAATTCAAGACAGAAAAAGTGATCTTACTAACAAACCCCAAATTAATTCCGAAAGTCCCTTCGTATTTTCACCTCAATGAACCTAACATATTTTAAAAACCCATCGTCTGCAACAGAAAAATCTTTGCATACATTAGGGGGCCCATTCCGTTTCTGTAAAATCCCCTACGAATAGCCGTACGGAGCATATTTCTCGTACGAATCGTACACCTTAAACTTCCCCGTACGTACGATGAAGTACGATCCGAACCCAAAGCAGATCTCCGTACGAATGGTACGAAAAACCATACAACTCAAAAATCCGTACAAATCGCATTCGGAACACGCACTACGCGACGTCCGTACGGATTGAAGCAGCTTTTCACGACCCAGCAAGTACGATTCGGCAGGTCAACACTCCGTACGACTCTTTTTATACGGGAGCCCAACACATCCGTAAAAGCAGATTTTGAGTCGAAACGCGCACGAAACGGACCCCCCCTGGGTACGCCAATACACCCCATGATTGCAGGGGTACGGTGCGTAGGGGTACAGTGCGTGGGGGTACGGTGCGTAGGGGTAGGGTGCTTAGGGGTACGGTGCATAGGTGTACGGTGCGTAGGGGTACTGTGTATAGGTGTACGGTGCTTGGGGGTACAGTGCTTAGGTGATTGTGTGGCTCTCCGTACGAATTGCTCATAGAACGTTTTCCGTACGAATCGCGTTATCGTTCCCCGGTCCGGATCGTACTTTTCGGGTCGTACAGAAAGTTTATGATTCGTACGGTTCACCGTGAGGTTCCGAATTGTACGGACTTTCCGTTGCTTTTCGTACGGTTGGCAAAGATTCTGACGTATTATTTTCCATCGGATCATACTAAGCGATTCAGACGGATTTGTACGATTCGTACAGAAAGGGCTACGAATACGAATCGTCGTACGGATTAGTTTCCCGAATCTGAATCGACCCCTAGATGTCAAGAGGTGTTTAAAATTTTATATTGCTAGAGCAAAGTCCTTTCGAAAGACAAATCAGCTTTTAATAACGTTTGCTGGTCCTCGGAAAGGTTTGGCTTTATCAAGGACTAGCATATCTAGATGGATAACCTCAGCCATTACTTTGTGTCTCAACGATTCAAACTCAACCAGAAAAATGGCGTCTTCAGCTGCATTGTTTGCGGGAGTATCTCTTCCCGATATTTGCAGACCGGCAACTTGGAAGAATGTCCACACGTTTACCAGGCAGTACTGTCTGAAAACAGCTTGGAAAGCAGATTCAGCTGTGGGACAAGCTGTGCTATGTCATCTGTTTCATTAAGGTATTTGCCTGACAATGTTTACTCTAAAAAATATATATATTTTTTTTTTTGAAGACCTTTATTGATAGCACAGCCGTACATCAACATAGACATTTCGTGCAGTTCCACATTAGTTGGCGAATACGTCTGAAGGACCAGGTGGTCTATACTCAGGGAACACCATACACAGCCAGAATGCCGGCATCCCGGAGGCCCGGCGGCGAAATGCAGTGGAATCTAGGCAACATCTACTATGCATAATGCCCACTGTAAGCTTTAAGTATTATTATATAACCGTCGGCCGTCTCAATCACAGTCAGAGCATGTCGGTCTTATAACATATGAACATGAAAAGTAAACTACCCTCAAAAACCCCCCCCCCAACTTCCCCCCGTTTGCTGTCGAGTGTATACGTGGAAACCAAACCAATCTCCCATTACTAACACCCCTGGGTGCGCCCCCCGAGTGTGCTGTACTATCCCTCCACCCGTGCCGCCCCGTACCCCAAATCCCTCCCTGCCAACCTCCCCTGAAGAGCATTCACCCACTCTGCCCCACCTTCTCACAAACTCCAAACGCTACTCCACCCCCCGGGGTGAGGCTTCCAAACCCAAACCACAGTCCACCCCCTGATCCTGAAGCTCACCACTCTCAGAAGAGTCAGAGCCGCCCTCCTCCCCCCTGCTCAGGTGTTCCTTGTAAAGGTCCCAGAAGTTTTTCGGCCTACTTCTTGGTGGCAGCAAGTCACTGTACAATTCCGTTTGGGTACAACAGTATTGTAAGTCCCTAAGCCACCTCGTTTTGGCAGGTAGTGGCCCGCGCATCCAGCAGGAAGCGACCACTCTCCTGGCCAACAGCAACGCCATGTCCACAAGCTTGCGCAGTGAGGGGGCTAGCGGTTTGGAGAAACCAAGGAGTGCAAGTGCCGGAGATCTCTGCAGCGGCTCCCCCAGAATCTGGTCGAGCTCCGAAAATACCTCCTCCCAGAAGGACCGAACCCCAGGGCAGAGCCAAGCCAGATGGAAGAAATCTGCGACCTGAGCGCCGCAACGCTCACACTCCGCGGAAGCGCGAAGACCGTAACGCTGCAGCCGCTCGGGGGTGTAATACACCCGCTGCAAGTACTTAAAGTGCACCAGCCGGTGCCTGCCGTTTAGAGAAATTCTTCGAGTGCTGGAGCAGCAGTATCGCCACATCGCGTCATCTATGGGAGCCTGGAGATCCTGTTCCCACGCCACTCTAGCTTTAGAGGATGGTAGCGTCTGATGTGACACCCCCAACTTGGTAACCTGTGAAACCAGTTTGGTAGGCGCTTTAGTCTTAATAATATACGTCAGTTCAGGGATTTCCTCCGGTTCCTCCAGTGTAGGTCCCAGAATCTCCCGGAAAGCTGAGCGGAGTCTATGGAACTGGAATTTTTGTAGCAGGGAGGGGCCCGTTGTAGTGAGGGGGAGTTGTTCCCAGGTTTTTAGAGTGCCCTCCAAGAACAAGTCCTCCATTTTTACTATGCCTAGGGTTCGCAGGGCCTCTATCACGCCTTTCTCGTTGAGCGGGTCCAGCCAGAGGGCCCAGGCCACAGGCATCAGCGGGGAATACATCAGTTCACAGCCTCGTGCTCTTGCCAGAGCGCGCCAGGCGTGGTTGGTCGCCTTGAGTGAGTCCATCCGCCCGACGGAGCGGTCCGTAGGAAGGCAGATCGTCGCAGGCAGGGGGAGCGGATCGGCAAACAGCCTCTCTAGTATGAGATGTGGCGTGCGTGCGTCACCGTGGATCCAGGAGTGTAGGTGTGTCGCCTGCGCCACTCGATAGTAGCGTTCCAGATCTGGGGCCCCCAAACCCCCCATCTCACACGGGAGAGTCAGGGTCGCCCATTTGACTCGGGGTTGTTTCCCCCCCCAGGCCAGTCTGATCAAGGCCTGCGTGAGTCGTGTGAAGAACCCCCTCGATAGGACCACCGGAATGTTAATGAAGAGAAAGAGGAATCGGGGCAGCACTATCATCTTCATGATGGCAATCCTGCCTAGTAACGAAAGAGGGAGTTTGATCCAGGCCTCTATGTCGTCTGTCAGTTTACTAAATGCAATTCCATAGTTGTCCCGGATCAGAATCTCTGGGTCAGTGTGCAGGCGTATGCCCAAATATCTGACCGAGTCGTCTGTCCACTGCAGAGGGTATTCCATGTCAAAGGGCCGTGTCACTGGAGTCAGGGGGAAGGCTATAGACTTGTCCCAGTTCACCTGGAGTCCAGAAAGCGAACCGAAGCGGACTACTTCTCTGAGAATCGGTGATAGATTGGCCTCTGGATCACGGACGTAAAGCAATGTGTCGTCTGCGTATGTTGAGATACCTATTTTATAGGTGGGGAAGCTGATACCTTCCAGGCTATGGTATTCACGCATGGCACAGGCTAGCGGCTCCGCTACCAGCGCATAGAGCAGAGGTGACAGGGGGCATCCCTGTCGTGTTCCTCTGCTGATGTATATCGGCTCTGACACCCTATCTCCCAGCCGCAGCCGAGCCGAGGGGCGATGGTACAGTGCCCCTATCCTCTGCAAGAACGGTTCTCCCAGGCCCAGTTTCCGCAGCACTCTAATCATGAACGGCCATTCGACAGAGTCGAACGCCTTTTCCATGTCCAGGAAAAGTGCCAGCGCGCGGTTTTCCTGTTTAACGTGTTGCACCGTGCCCAGCACTGTGCGGATGTTATAGGTTAAGTTCCTGCTTGGGACAAATCCAGATTGCTCCGGCGCTACCAGCTCAGGGACCAGCAAAGCCAGTCTATTGGCCAGTATTTTGGCATATAATTTTGCATCTACGTTCAGTAAGCTGAGTGGCCTGTACGAGCCGCAGCGGTCTGGGGGTTTCCCCGGCTTCGGGATCGTTATCAGCAGGGCTTCCCTCATGGAGAGGGGCATCTCACCATTCTCGCAAACAGTGTCAAAGAGGGTAACCAGGTGCGGAAGCAGAAGATCCTTGAAGGCTTTGTAAAAGCCCACAGTAAGACCGTCGGAGCCCGGGGTACTGCCCGTCTTCATGCCTCCCAGGGCCTCTAATATTTCGTCTTCGTGGAATGGGGCCATCAGAAATTCCCTATCCGAATTCTTGAGGAATGACATGGAAATGTGATCCAGGTAATCGTCTATTTCAGTTACCGCCCCCCCTGCTTTGGAACGATAGAGTTCCGCATAATAGCACCTGAAGGTCTCCAGTATTTGATCCTCCTCCGCCACTCTATCTCCCTCCGGAGTCTGCAGTTCGTCTATCACCAAAGGTCTCCGGGAGCCCTTGACCATACGAGCTAGCAACGCCCCTGGTCTTTCCCCTTCGCCATATGCCCGAGCTGTGGCGTACTTGCCCATGTAAAGAACTTCTCTGTCCGCCAGCGTGTTATATTCCGACAGCAGTTGCGTCAGCGCTGAACCATCATCGCCACCGGGAGCCGCCAGCTCGCGGTTTTCTAGGTCTGCCAATTTCGTTTCTAAGTTGGAAAGGTCTCTCCTAATGGTGCGCAGCACACTAGAGTGTTTGGACATGGCCATTCCCCTGATGTACACTTTAAAAGCCTCCCAGACCGTAAAGAAGTCGTCTACCGAGCTAATATTAGAAGCGAAGTAATGCTCTATGTCCTCCGCCAATTCCCCGCGGAAGGCATCGTCCAGTAGCGCGTAGGGGGGGAACCGCCAGGTATAGGGCGGAATCCCCCTCCTAGCGGTAGAAAGGTGAAGCAGCACAGGGGAGTGGTCAGAGAGAGTGCGTGGAAGAACCTCACAGGAGCTGACATCACTAAGGACCGGTGGGGAGGCCAGCCAGTAGTCTATCCTCGTATGTATGTTGTGGTATGCCGAGTAGTGTGTGTACCCTCCCTGCATGGGGTGCTTGTCCCTCCAGACATCCAGCAGATTCAATTTGGTCATCTCCGCCTTCATATAGACCGCAGATGCGACCGGTCTCCGGGCTGGGCCCGCGGAACGGTCCCTGGTAGGGTCAAACACGAAGTTGAAGTCCCCTCCCCACAACATTCTCGGTTGAGCGTGTGATCTGCATACCGCTGACAGGGTCGCGTAAAATTCCGGACTATCATAATTGGGGCCATAGACATTCACTAACAACAGGTCTAGTCCTCTCCCCACACATCGAGCAAGGACATATCTACCCTCCAAATCCACCTGAACCGGGGTCAACTTCAGTCTCGAGGAGGGGTTGGCCCACGTAAGCACCCCACGGGCGTGGGTAGTGAATCCCGCTGCCACAATATTACCCACCAACCCTCTAGTTTGCAGCATCTTACTGTTGGTAGGCAGGTGGGTCTCCTGCAATAGGGCCACGTCCACGTGATGCCTGTGGAGATAGCTAAGGACCTTTCGCACCTTACGATAGTCATTCAATCCACGCACATTCCAGGTCAGGAGCTTTAGTGTGTTGTGGGCTTGTGTGTGGGCAGACATTACAGCATTAGACATTTCATCATGTTACAGACCACTGTGATATCCGAGGTAGGGAAAGCACACCATTGTAGTGGGTCATTATCAGACGCGGCTGGCCAGCCGCCCCATACATCGAAAATTCCACAGTTCCAAACACTCGCAGCAAACATCGGGCTCTCCAACAGTTCACAATAAACAACTTCGATCAACCTATCTTTTGTTCCCATCCCTCGAACCCACACCCCCCCACAGCTGACCACCCCCAACCCGGTCAGACAGGTCCCCACAGTGATCCCCATCAACCAAAAATAATAAAAGAACTAGAAACAATTAGTCAGTTCGAAACTCAACTCCCTAGGGAGTATATCAGCCAAAAGCACTGGGGCAAAGCGTGCCTAAGTTGCACAGAACCACCAACGGTCACAAAATATACCTTCAGTTCGGTGCCTCAGTCCAGCCCCAAGAACTCTTCAGTGCCTATAACGACTTGCCTTCAACGTTAAACCAGGGGGGGGGAGAGGGATCCCCCCCACCCCCAACGCCCCCCAGCCCCGACCTTCCGTGTAAGTGTCATTGCATTACGGCACCCCGTGCCGTAGTTCCCAGAATCCTTGCAAGGAAGAAGCTATGCAGTGCTGTCGCTTCCCCCTCCCACCCACAACCCACAGTCCCCGAATATACCGGACTTACTGCCCCCACCGGGGGAGGTGTATCACAGTTATGGCGGGGAATCAAGACATGGCCTCCGGGAGGAGGGCAACCCCTTCCAGCAGTGTCGCCTCAGTCCTGCTCCTCCATGTTCGATGCCGAGCTCGCCTCCTCATTTTGTTGCTGTCTTTGCTCCTTTCGTTCCCGGGCCCACACCTTTAGGGATTTTTGTAGTTCCTTAGGGTCTGTAAAGAAGTATGACTTCCCACCTGTGTTAATTCTCAGTTTGGCAGGGTAGAGCATCTCGTAATCAAGCCCCAGGTCGCGTAGCTGCTTTTTATGTGGTGCAAACTGCCGGCGCTCCTCTTGTACCTTGGCAGTGAAGTCCGGGTATAGTGAGATGTCCATGCCCTCCATCTGTAGCCTGCCCTTCTCCCTTGCCAGGCGCAAAGCAACGTCCCTGTCCCGGTAGTTCAGGAGCTTCGCAATGATGGGGCGAGGAGGTGCGCCGGGCTGCGGTTGAGGACCCAGCGTGCGGTGTGCGCGTTCTACGATGAACATCGGGGAGAAGGCTTCCTCTCCGAGCAGTACCTTCAGCAAGTTTTCAACATAGAGCTCCATCTTGCCAGTCCGAGTCGACTCTGCAACCCCCGTTATACGAATGTTCGATCTGCGGGAGCGTGCTTCCAAGTCCTCAGCCTTGTCACGGATTACTTGCAGCAGCCTGCCGAACTGCTTCCTGTCCTTGTCCCATTCGGTTTGAGCCTCCTCGGCCTCCGTGAGGCGGCGTTCCGCCATATCCAGGCGTTCCGCATGCTTATCTACTCGCTCCGCCATGCGGTCCATGCGGTATGATAAAGCGTCAATCTTGGAACCCACTGCCTCAATGCTGTTTTGGATGCCCTTTTCCATGGAAGCCAACAGGTCCCTAAGTTCTGTAGTGGCCGGGGTCGCCGTCGCGGGTCCTTTAGGAGAGGTCTCCGGAGCTGGCGCCTCGGACCCCTTTGGCCTGCGGCGGTCAAATGAGAGCTTCGCCTGGGTAGCATCGTTCTTCCCCATGTTCCCTCTTGTGCACAGTGGGGCGCGATTTCGAAGGGAGCCCCCTCGTTCCAGGACAGTTGGGGTCGCAGGAATGTAGTGTTAGTCGCCGACTCACCGCCACCAGTGGTCTTGCGTGGGCAGCAGGAGCGAGCTAGCCAAGATGGCGTCCCCCGGGAATATGTCGCCGCTGCTAAGGGTGCTGTACAAACCCCCTCGCTTCACTGAGCAGTCTTAGCCCCCCCGGTTCGCTGCAACCTGAGTCCGCTATCTCCTGCGCTGATGCTCTGTGGGTCCCAAACGTGGTGGGGTCCACATCTGCCCCTGGCCGCCTCAAGGTCACTGCGCTCCGCGCCGGTATGCCAGTGTACTCACAGTGCTCCACCACGGGACTTCTGGGTGGGGGGCGCAGTGGGGGTGCTGATTTGGCCGCTGCGGGGTGTCTGGGGAGAGTGGAGGGATGTCCCGGCGGCAAAGTGTCTTGACGCGCGTCCACTCGCGGAGCCCCCGGCTCCTCCAACGTCCTGGGGCCGCACGTCGGGTGACGCCGCTCGGTCCGTCCCGCAGGGCAGACCGCGGCTTCAGGCCTGGTCCGCTGCCTCGCCGAGTCGCAGACCTCCGCTGCCGCCTCTCAGAGGCGAGCGCTCGCCCAAGTCCGCCGGGCTTCGTGGTCGGGGCCGGGGGTGCCGGGGGGCGCAGGGACCTCACACACGGCAAATCTGGCACTTTTCCGGATACTTTAGACGGATATTGTGGGGCTTTGGTGAGGAGCCGAAAGCTCACGCGTCCGACATCGACGCCGGCTAGCTCCGCCCCCCCTCTAAAAAATATTTTTCTTATTTCATGTGGATGTCTTTTTTTCTCTAACGTTACATTGAATAGCTTTTATTATGTCATTGAATTTTGCGTAATGTATGGTGTCATAATACATGTTGACGCATTCAATCCTTCTATCCGCTAGAAGATATTCAATAGCCTCATAAACAGGAAGCAGAGCCTGGAAGAAAAGGGTGCTTTTCTGGAAACGCTTACTTGTAAGAGTACTGCTTTCTATTCTGATACAAGCATGTGAATCTATGAAAGATTCAATACTGGAGAAGAAGCAAGTTACTTACCTGTACACTATGGTTCTCCAGTATTGATATCTTTCATAGATTCACATGCGACCCGCCTGAATCCCCGTTTCTCAGGTAGACCACCTTTTTATTTCGGATTACTTCCTTGGCTCTCACTCTGGGTTGGAAATATGAGGTATGATGGCTCTGCTGGTGAGTGTGATCTCAAGGCTGGGGTCTCATTGGCTGGTATTTGGTCCACATAATGATGGTACTGGGCTTACAAAGTCTATGCTTATCTATGGTATCTACACAAAAAGAACAATGTCCCAACAGGTAATAGTGTATAGTCAATTAATTATGCATGCACACAGCATTGCTGGCAAGGAAAGAAGGAGAACACTCATTGAATTGAATTAAGATAGTTAATCATCTTATATTGTAATACAAGTTCATGATCGGGTATATACAGTTTCAAGCAGCACTGCATAAAACAAATTTGTGACAACCATAATGTACTTGGTGCTCAAAAACTTGTCTGTGGTGAAAGTGGCGACGCAAGTGAAGGAGTGAACAGCATGAACGGCGCACTGAGAACAAGGTGCAAGTAAGGTACAGTGAGTGGCTCAAGTAGTGTGACAAGGTAATATCACAGATTACAAGATTCTTTCAATTGGTGTTGAGCCACATTTGAGAAGTTCGCCTGTTAATAAGCTGTTAAGTCGATGGCGTTTCGATCCACATTAGTTTGGATCGTCATCAGGACTTGGTTGTCTGAATAGGGGTGTGCTGCAATGAAAAGGAAAAATTTCAGGGGAGGGAAAAGGTGGCAGAGGGAAGAAGGGGGGCGTGGGCAGGGTGGGTGGGCATTTACCTGGAATTTAAATCGTAAGCTCAGAGAGAGGATCATCTGGGAATAATTCTGGAGCCTGCGTGGGGGCACTGTAATTAAAAGGGGACAGTGAGTAACATTACTGGTTGAGAAACCGAAATTATTGGGCCACAGCCAAACGCGGGAAATACTAACAGGCAAGGATGCGCTGGGCGGCCGTCTGCGATCCGCCGATGGCCGGGCACGGGTCCTGTAGAAAGGGAGACAGGCACGAGGCGATCAAAAATGGCCAGGGAAGGTTTTAAGGAGCAACAAGAGAATCGGAGTCATGCTGTATGTCCAGGGGGAGAGCTAGTGGTAGACATACCTTACAGGATCAGCGTGCCGGGGCAGGAATCAATCCGGAGGTCTGGTAACCGCGGAGGATCGCGGGGTAGTGATATTTACTTCCGCATGTGGGCGGGGTCTAGGCGGGTGACGAGGGAGCGAGGGGCGTGAACTGGGTGACGTGACCGCCAGGGGGGAGGGCACTGGGAGTCAGAAGGAAACAGAGTTTAACAGCGCAGAGTCTGCGATAGCGAAGCGGAACACTTATAGATGTAATGCAATCGTGGGAAGGGTGACATGTTATACAAAGGATAACTGTGCAGTTAAAACAAAATACTCATTCAAGGTACAATGACATATAGGAAGTATTATTTATGCATGTCAATTACATTGAGAAGGCAAGGGCTTAAGGGAGAGGAACCGAAGAAGCAAAGTATCAACTGGGGTCACTTGTCATGGCGAAACACTCACATTGGTTACTGAGAACAGTTAAGGAGACATGGTGTAAGTGACCCAGAGTGTACTAAGTATCAGTGACATAGTAGAACATAAAAATTAAATTGGTTTATAAGAACAACAAGTACTTAACAATTAGTGTATTGTTCCTATGACCAATCAATAGGCAGTTGCACAAAACAAGGCGTTATAACTAATTTGGGAACAACACAGAGGGAAATATATCATGTGTGGCACTAATACACCAACATTAGGAGCAACTCGGGTCAAAAGTGGGTTGGGACCAAGGAGGGGAACGAGTGGTTGCAGGAGAACCACAGATGGGAGAAAAGATAGTCAATCACTTCGAATGGTTACAGTACTGTTCCATTTGTCAATTGTGTTGAGGCCATGGTTGACCGAGTCGCAGATGGTCATCCATTTACATTCGGCTTTGTTGAGGAGGAATTTGATGTCACCTCCACGGATGGGCAGTGTGGGTTTTTCAATTACTTGCCAAAGAATGTCTGTATCCAGATGTTCCAGTTCCAGATAGTGTGTCACCAGGGGTGCTGTCAATGCTTTGCAGTTGATTCTGCTTTTATGCTGGATGATTTGTTGTTTAATCATCTGAGTCGGCTGGCCAATGTAGGTAAGATCGCATGGGCATTTGATCGCGTAAATGACATTTTGTGATCTGCAATTAGTATGATTTTTCAGCTTATGAGACCGGCCATTCAATGTAAATTCTTTCGTGTTGACGGTCAAGTTGCAAACACTGCAGTTTTTTTTAAACAGATTTTATTGATTGCATAGTAAGAATATATCCTGCAATGCTCTGTCACCCAGAGACAATCACCATCATCATTGAACAAATCATAATTGCAGTCATTTCTTTTTTTTTTAGGAAGTAAAATGTACAAACGAATAGTGCATCAAACTGGTCCCCTCCACCAACCCCCCCCCATCACCCACAACTCCCACCCCCCTGTGCGCTGCTGCCTGCTCCATTCAATTAATACACCTCCAGTGCACAATGCGTATCATGCACCGATAAGTACACAGTTTTGCCATGATTGACCGGCTATATCCGAGGCTGGTCAGTAGTGTCCTCAGGTGGCGGGTCTAACTCCAGTCCACGATAGTCCGCCCACCTCTTCCAGATCTTAAAGTGTTTTCGCGGGCAGCCCCTAGCCACAAAGATAGGCTGCTCCAGCCCCCTGCTGAAGTCCATACCATTTTTCCATGCCGTGTGTGATGGAGCCTGGGGCGCCTTCCATGAGCGTGCTATATCTCTCTTTGCTAACGTTAAGCCCAGTAGGAGTAAATGGCACTTGTACCTATTACCTCCCACCCCAGCCATGACGTGTAGCAGTGTCAGTTTAGGGTCTCTCTGAAGTACCCAGGCTAGGACTTCATCCAAACACCGGAGCACCCCCATCCAGAATCTCTGCAGCGCCCTGCATTCCCACACTGTATGCATTAACGTTCCAACCTCCGACCCACACCTAAGGCAATCCGGGGACGCAATCAAACCCGCCTTCCACAAGCGCTGCCTAGTATAATATGTACGGTGTAGGTACCTAAATTGAATGAGTCGCAAGCGCGTGGAAATTGCAGCTCCCCTAGGGCTCTCCAGTTCCTCCACCCAATCCTCCTCATCCAATTCCCCAACATCTTGTTCCCAAGCTGTTTTAAGGCGTTGCAGATTGGTGGAGCAGTGCCGTACAATGGTTTGGTAGATTCGGGACAGTTTCTTGTCAGGTAGCTCCCCCATGAAAACTTTGGCCTCTAGTGGGCTAAACTCTGGGATGTCCTCCAGCCCCGCTATATATGGCGTCAGGGCATGACGGAATTGAAGATATTTATAGAATTGGGTTCTCGGCATCTCGAATTCAACCCGCAGATCATCCAAGGACTTGAGCACACCCCCCGACATGACGTCTCCTAATGTAGAGATACTGATCGCGTCCCATCCCCGGAAGCCCATCAGTGTGTCCATCTGAGGTAATCCGCCATTGTGCCACAGCGGGGTTTCTTTGGTAAGCACGTTCCACCAACCCAACCTACGCAGTGCCTGCCTCCAAACTTGGAAGACCACCTGCGTACTAGATGGTAGAGATTTCCTGAGGGGCGCCGAGTACAGCAGTGTGTGGACGGACGTGTTGCCCATCAATGCCCTCTCCACTGCGTAAGCGGGGTCGCTTCTATCAGCATACCACCAGTCAATTAAGACCAATAGGTGGGATGCCTGGTAATACGATAGGACATCTGAAGTGGCCAGGCCCCCGGTATATGTTGATCGGAAGCAAGTCCGCAGGGCAACCCGCGCTGCACCCCCTTCCCACAGGAACCGACTGAGCGCCAAATTAAGGTGCCGGAACCAGCCCTGCGCAACCAGAACCGGATGATTCTGCAGCTGGTAGATCAGACGAGGGAGTGCCACCATTTTAAAGATGGACGATCTACCATGGATGGAAAGCGGCATCTTGGACCACACCTTAAGGTCTTCTCGAGTGCGCTCCCAGACCGGGGTAATGCTGCGCTCCATAGCAGCGGTCGCGTCCTCAGATAGGAACACTCCCAAATATTTCACGACATCCATGGCTATTTGGAGCTCACTCGCCACTGGCTGCGGGCCGCCCAAGACCCAGAGTGTAGATTCCTGGGGATTCATATATAATCCAGAGGTTTCGCCAAAAATTTGTAAGATTCGCAGGAGACGGGGCCCGATCGCTCCAGGCCAGTGAGAAAAAATAACACGTCGTCGGCGTATAGCGCTATTCTGTCCGTCACGCCAACCGCCCACTGGAATCCCCTGAGCTGAGTGTCTATTCGCACCCAAGCCGCAAGGGGCTCCATGGCTAGTGCGAACAGATATGGAGAGAGGGGGCAGCCCTGCCTCGTCCCACGCTCGATCCGGAAGGAGCGGGATATCTCTCCCCCCACTCCTGCTATGAGGTCTGTGTACAGGAGCCGCACATATGTCAAAAATCGAGGACCCAGGTTCAGACGTCCCAGCAAGGCGAACAAGTATGTCCAGCTCAGGGAGTCGAATGCCCTATCCATGTCCGCTAAAAACAGCGCTGCCTGTTCCCCCAGTCTCCGCCACGCCGACACCGCGACCTGAGCGCGTCTTATATTATGGCGAGTGGCCCGCTGTAGCATAAAGCCGACATGGTCCGGATGTACCAGGTCGGTGATGTATGGTTTAAGTCTATTGGCAAGGGCCTTATCCAGTATCTTGGCCTCCGTGTTGAGCAGGGAGATCGGGCGGTAGGACGCCTGGCTTCAGGGGGTTGCCCTGGCTTCAAGAAAACCACCACCTCCGCGTGTCGCCAGTCCGGTGGCAGCGTACCATTCTCCCGCGCTTCTTCTATTACCGAGTGGAAATATGGGCTCAGTTGCGTCGCGAAGCGCCGAAAAAATTCACTAGGGAACCCATTCGGTCCAGGCGCTTTCCCCGGATTCAATTCGCCCAGTGGCTAGCTCAGCATCTGTCAGGGGGCGGTCCAATATCTCACGAGCCTCGTCTGAGACGGCCCTCGGTGGAAGGTCATCAATAATTCGTTGTACGATCTCTGCTTCCAGGCACTCCTGTGGCGCGTATAAAGCCTCATAATATGTAGCAAAGCTTCCAGCCATCGCCGCCGGCACCGAGATAGGCTCCCCATCCAGGCCCACTATCTGGGGCAGGGGTTGGGCGTGCATGATGCCCTGACATAGACGATGCAACATCTTGCAGGACTTATCGCCCCATTGGTATATACGGCTACGCGTAGCTAGCCAAGCCTGCCTGGCTTTATCTAGAAGCACCGCAGTATAGTGTTGTTGTGCCAGAGCCAGCTGCCTCCTGGCCGGCCCCCATCCTCCTCTCTGCCCCTATGCTCCAGCATCTCCAGATCAGCCTCGCGCCGCACTAGGTCTCTACGCCTCTCCTTACGCGCTGCAGCGCACCATGAAATGTCGACGCCTCGCAGCGTGGGCTTCATCGCCTCCCAGAGCGTCGCCGGGGAGTCCACCGTGCCCACGTTAGCAGACAGGAAATTATCAATTTCACAGGTCATGTGGGCACGGTAGGCCTCCTGCATCAGCTGCCATGGTGACAAACGCCACCGGAAGGGCTGCCGAGCGCGACCAGTATCGAGTATAATGTAGACCGGCGAATGGTCAGACAGCGCCCGTGGCAGGATCTCCGCAGACAACACTCTATTCGCCATCCCTCTCGGAACAAATATGTAGTCGAGCCTAGAGAAGGAGCCTCGCGCTGTGGAGAAATACGTATACTCTCTGCGCGAGCCATGTTTGTGTCTCCATGTGTCTACCCAATCAAGACCTGTGACCAGGGCCCGCAACCTAATTGCATGACTCTCCCTTCCCACCGTGCTCTGAGCGCCGGCAGCGCTGCCCCATCTGTCACATTGTAGTGTAGTTCCTAGTTTCCCACTAGGCCCTGCGCATTGGAATAACATAAACAGTAGTATCGACGTGGAACTGCGGATATTCCAGGCCTCCACTGACTATGCTAAACTTAATTGGGTGTGTTACCAACTAGCTCAGAGGTCACTGGAAACTTTCTTCTCTGCATGGGAAGTGATCAGCTTCCCTGGCACAGACAAGAAGGGATTCAGCTTTCCAACAACCGTGCAACATGGCAACTTTGCTCCTCAGATCAAGAGTCAATCTCTAGGGTCGTGTGAAACAATAGACATGTATTTCACTCAGTCAGGTTAGTGCAGTTTACTTTCACGATATGTAGAGAATAGAGAGACGGGCGTTTGTCAATAAAGGGTTAACATTTATTGAACAGTCTTTCTTCTCGTACAAGAGAAATGTATTGCCACAATTGCAAGACTTGTTATTATAAAAAGTACGTACAGTAAGATAAGAATTGCCAAATAATACTGTAAAAGCATTGATATGGTTTCTTAGCCATACAATGGATTAAAAGTAATAAAACATATATACAGTCATATATACATTAGGCTAACATACTCAACTGGTGCTTCTAACTACGCCTACCCCAGTGTGCCTGACCTAAGCCTAACACGTGGAAGGGGAGTAAGTAAGTAGCTTTAAGTTAAGTTGGTTTTGCCAAGGTTTGCTTCAAGAATTCTCATCTAAGGGTTTAGTCAACACCATACCTCTGAATAGAATGATGGAAGTCTGGTATTTCCTTCAGGGGGCACTCAATATCCCAGTCACCCGCGAGGGCAGACCGGAAACGCTGGAGCTGGATTTCTCAGCAGAAGAAAGGCAGCGTCTCTTCTTCAGCGCGTCAGGAGGAGGAGGGGGACAGCGTCCGCGGGCAGCTTGGAATCTGCTGGGCTCTTCGCAGAGGGACGGCTGTTCAGCTCCTAAGCTTACCACACCATCGTTCGCGCTTTAGCAGCGATAATGGTATCAGTAGCTTCACCACCAAGGGGACAGCAGCAGCGTCAGCGTACTGTATGCAGCAGCAATGGGACACCAGCAACAGGGTGCACGACAGCAATTGCTTAAGGCAACGTTGGTAGTATTTATACCTGACAGGTGCCTGGTTTGACGCAAGTTTGCTGGACATAAGACGTCAATTAAAGATGTCACTAGGAAGTGATAGCTATCAGTTGCTCATTAGAGTTCCATTACTAATCAAAACACAGCAAGCGGGGATTTCCAGGTTTGCTGATTTTTTATCTTGTTGAAGAACTCAGAGTGTTAATCTAGGAATATCAGATAGTGACTTCTGCTCTGTCATTGCACTAATTGGTTGCAAAGGAAGTGGCAGAGAACTATGCTGGAATGTGGCTCTGTTCGTGTGAGGCCAAAGATGATTTTCTGAATATCGCACTTGAACGGTTATGCCAATATAGGGAATAAATGGATTTATAGCCGAATAGGGGCATAAGGTCACAGTATCGATCAGGAACCTAGATAAACACGCAACAACATGTGATGTCCACCACGTCATTCCAATCCCCTCCTACTATGGACAAAGCATTGGGCATGTCCACCCAGAGGGAAACCAGCTTCTCAACCAGGGGCCACTGTAACGGTGGCAGGGCATATACACTACCAATGAGTACTGGGTCTCCTCCAATCTCTCCATGCACAAATACAAATCTGCCCTGCGCGTCAGTCGATGTGCGTTTATGAGTGAAGGGGACCCTACGGTGTATAAGGACTGCCACCCCTCGTGATCCTCTCGTGAACCCAGAATGGTATGCGTGTGTGAACCCATTTCTCTGAAGGCACAGCGCCTTGGTACCAAGTAAGTGTGTTTCTTGCAGGAGGAGTATGTCCGTCCCCCTCCTCTTAGCCCATGTAAATACAGCCCCCCTCTTAACCTTGTCCGGCATCCCCCGCACATTCCAGCTCATGATCCGTGTCCCACCGGGCCTAGCCGCACTCCTTCACCATCAAGAGACATTCGTGTTGTACGATGTGTCGCAGCCCAGCCCTACGACGGCAGCCCTGCCAAATCTGAACACGGTCAGCAAGCAGCAATTTCAGCGCAAACCCTCTCCCCTTCCCTCGAAACCAACACCCAACTTCTCCCCAACCTCCCCCCACCCCGCACCTCCCAAACGTGGAAGCACCAGTCGTGGTCGGAGCATGATCCTGGCCCCAACTGAGAGCCAAGCACCACCCCCTCCAATAAAACCCCTCACAGCAGCCCATATGGAACTAGGCTGTTGCTCCCTCCCCAACCAAACCGTGTGTGGCCACCAGCCTCAGCAGCATTGTGCCTGGTCATCTAATTTAAGCATTAAAGCAAATCCCATATCAGGTCCCTCAAAAGTCAAGGCAAGTCCTCCTGGACCTCCGGTGCCTCCTCATCTTGGCGTGTGGTCAATCCAGACTTCGAGCCACGGCTCGAGCGCGATCTGCCCCTGCGCTTACGCCGACCCTCCGGGCCTCTCCCGGCCGAGTTGCTCGCGGAGGAGTCGGACTCCCCGCCCTTCGCCGTGTTAGTCCGAATCGTAACAGTCTCATCTGCCCACTGAAAGACCTCTTCTGGAGTGTCAAAGAAGAAGGTGTGGGACTGGAAGATGACCCGCAACCTCGCGGGATAGAGCAATGCGTACTGCAGCTGCAGGCCCCTGACACGAGCCTTGGCCGCAGTGAAGGATTGGCATTGATGTTGCACCTGTTTAGTGTAGTCAGGAAAAATCAGGATATTTGCATTGTCGTATGTGAGCTTGCCCTTCAGTCTCGCCTGTTTCAGTACCGTGTCTCTATCAGCATAGTTCAGGAGTTTAGCGATCATAGGGCGCGGGCGCGCGCCAGCAGGGGGCTTTTCCGTCAATGCCCGGTGGGCCCTCTCAATCACGAAGCAGCGGAAGAGAGTGTCTGGTGGAATCCAGCTCTCTAGCCATTGTGTCAAGAAGCTCTCTGCGTTGCCTTTCTCACAATCTTCCGGTAAGCCTATAAATCACAGGTTGCTACGCCTTGCACGTCCTTCAGACTCCTCCGCTCTCAGGGCAAGACCCTTCTGAGTCCTCTCCAGGGCCAAAACTCTCTTCTTCAGGGAGGATACGTCGTCCTCCACCTCCGTTATGCGCGTCTCTGTGCCTGTAATTTGTTCCACTGCGTTCCGCAGATCTTGTCGGAGAAGCATGACATCAGAGCCCACTGCCCCAATCTTGGCGTCTAGCACGTCCCTGGACTGCGTGATCGCCGCCATAAGTGCTGCGTTGTCCGGCACCTGCGACTGTGCTCCCTTTACGCCGGCCGCCTCTGTGAATTTATCAATTGTCCCTTGTTTGCCCTGGCCACCGCCGCCTCTCGTCATGTTGCTCTCGGTGTGTGGCCCACTCCTGCCACTAGGCCCCGGGTTCAAATATGGCCGCCAACTGCCGGTCTCCCGATCAAGGAAAAGCAGGGGGGGGGGCCGCGAGTGTCTCCGATGGCGTCAAGTGGACCACAATGGCACCGACCAGCGCGCACCACTCAGTGACGTAGGTCCCGACCTCAATCCAGGCTCAGCTCCACTAACAGCTTTACACCGGGGCCCGATGAGACCCCCGATTATCGGCCCCCAGCCGCAGCACCCCCACTCCCTGTGGCCTGACCGTCTGCTGAGCGGCTCACTGGGCAATAAAGTCCTTGCACCGACCTGGGATAGTGGCAGCGTCTCTTGTCTGTCCAAGCGCGCTTCTACCGGATGGCTCCTCTCCCCGGGCGTCTCCGGCAACTCCGACCAGGGCCTTCACTGGGCTCGTCTCGTCCCCACACCTCTCGCCACCGTTCCGCAGAATACTCTGTCTGCGGGGGCTCCCGGCCTCCGAGGATGCGATAGAGCCACGCCGCCTCTACTCCCGGCACTGGCGCTCCAATTTGTCGGGCTACGCCAAACTTGAGGTCCCGGCTTTATAGGCCGCACCGGACCGCTCTGATCGCCGGCGAAGCCCGGGCCGCGGGAGCCAATCCCCGCACCTCCTCTTGCTGTCGGGGGATGCCCACGGGACCGGGCACCGATCTGGATTGTCTGGACCTGCTTACAAAGACCAGGGGCAGGATATTTAAGCAGGATATTCGCAGGCTGGTCGGAGCTCACGCTCTACACGACCGCCATGCTCGCTGGCTAAGCCACGCTCCCTGCAAACATTGCAGTTTTGACATCTGTAATGTCCCACGATCGGGTCAAGTCCCCAGGCTGCTGTTATGGTATTTCTTTCGTGGGTAGTTTGTGGCCACGTGATGGCATGTACTAGATGACTGGCCAGGTTATTGCTGCGTTGGTATGAAAATAGCGGGGCTTCGTGAAATTGTTCACGTGAGCGAAGTAGGGACCAGTTCTTCTTGATAATTTTGTTGATCTTGTTACTGTGGAGGCTGAATTTAGAAACAAATGGAATCCTGGTCATAGATTTCTTGGGTTGGGCAGTGAGGGGGAGATCCCGGTGACAATACCAGGCTATTTTCTTGGCTCTGGTCACCAGACGTCTGGGGTAGCCTCGATGTATTAGCTTCTTTGTGAGGATATCTGCCTCTTTGAAATAATCCTTACGCCATTTACCAGGATTAACATATTTACCAATTAAATATTTATCCTTTTCAAACAATTAATAATTAAATATTATTAAATACATTACCACAAACAACACACTAAAATAGAAATATAAAATAAATACTAATAAATACAAAATAATAATTACTTTCTTTTAATTAAATTACTTCCCAAGCTATAATCCTACAACCCACTTCTAAACAAAATAACACTTTCCCCATAATTATTAATTTAATAATTCTAAAAAAGTAATAACCCATTAATATATAATTAATAATTAGTTAATTATAAATACAAATAAATAAAAATTAATGATTACTTTACTATAATTCAATCACTACCCACCGTATAAACCCACAAGCTACTACTAAAAATATATTTTAATTATCAATTAATAACCAATTAATAAGCAATTAATAATAAATTAATTATAAATACTAATAAACATTAAAAATTACTTTATTATAGTAAATTACTTCCCACCGTATTCCGCTATAAACACACACCCCGTTCCTAAAATAAATAACTCAATTATTACATTTATCAATTAATGAAAATTAGTAACCAAATAATAATTAATTATTCATAAATTAAGTATAAATAGAAATAAATGAAACTTAATAAATACTTTATTAAAATTAAATTACTTCCTACCCTATTCCCTTATAAACCCCCGCTCCTTACAAAAATAGCACAATTAATAAAATGATCAATTAATTGCTTAGTAACCAATTAATAATTACTTAATTATAAATTAATTTTAAAAACGAATAGATAAAAAATAATAATTACTGTATTATAATTAAATTACTTCCCACCCTATTCCCCTATAAACCCGCTACAGAACTAAAATACGTAAAAATGAATTACCATAAAATTATTTATTCGTAAAAATTGAATACATACATTAAAAAAAATTGCCATACTTGTACAAAAAAATTACATCACATACTTTTAACAAACATACTAAAATACAGAACACTAATATAAAGATCGATATTATTAACAACTATATTTTCCAAACGATATTACTGTCTTTGTTATTTAAAAAAACAATCTTTTTTACCTTACTGTCAATATTCAGTACCATGATATTCTTGAGGTCGATATTCTTGTACCTCGATATTTGAAACTCGACATTCTTGTAGGTCGGAAAAAAAACCTCGATATTCTGTCTGTGTACCGTCGATGAGGCTACCGTCGACAAGGCTACTGTCGATGATGACAGCGCAGACAAGAGAGACTTGTTTTTGAGAGCCGCCAACAGTCGTAACAGCATCTAAGTTTCCGTCGACCAAGGTACGGACAGGAGTCCTTCCTTTTTCGGCAACGAAGAAGGCGAAGTTGTTGTCAATGACAGTCTCGCCTTCACAGAGATTAACATTGACGGAGAAGATGCCAATGGCATGATCATCTTAGTCTGAGATGAAGAGAAAGTGGACGTCGTAGTCGTGGCGACAGAAGTTCTCATCAACGAAGTTGTCATGGACGGCTTCGTCGACGGGGCATCTTTTTTGTGAGGTAAAGTTGTCTTTGGAAGAGACCTTCATGCATGCTTCATTTTTTAGGAAGATTTAGAAGGCATAGAGATCACCCTTAAGAGAGGCTGGTTCTTTTTTAGAAGATGATGGCTGATCTTCATGTTTTGAGGTGTGGTGATGCTTTTTTAACACCTTAGCAGCCTTAGGAGATACCACATCCGCCTCACTAGCTCTTTCCTTAATAGCTGTACTTTTTAATGAGGAATCACTCTCCTCATTAGATAAAGGATTGTCTTTAGTTTTAAGCTTCTGTAGCCACAGCAGAAGACGTCCTTCTCTATCTCTCAAGGTCTTTTGAGTGAAAGTCCTGCAAATTTTAGCCTCTCACCTGGTGTTCAGGGTGAAGGCAGTAGATACACTTCTTGTGGGGTCATCTGAATGAAGTCTTAGGAGGTCATTATGATAGTGGGTGGATCTGCTCCGCCCCACCGGCGGTGGCGATCTGCCCGCCATCACAACACAATTTACCCCCCGCCATATTACTATGGCGGGGGATACCGCTGCGGACAGAAAGTCCTTCCGCTGTTTTTCCGCCGGTCACAAACGTCAGCCCAAAATTTGGTTGTGGTGCCTTGCAGGCACCGCCATCCATATTATGATGGTTGCGGTGGGTATGCCTTTCCATGGCGGAGACTCCGCCATGGAAAGGCATGCGAGAAATGATTTTGGGGGCCCGTTGCAGGCACCCGGGGGTAGGGGTTTGGGGGGCTGCACTGTGGGGGGGGGGGTACCTAAAGAACCCCCCCGACATTGCCGTGCACAAGGTGGCAGGCACCGCGCAGAGCCTGTGACGTGCCTGTTCTCTATTAACTTTAATGTTAGAGTAATTACTTACTGCTTCGACTCGACAACGGGGAATGATTCAAGCATGTGAATCTATGAAAGATACCCCAATGCTGGAGAAGCTACTTTTTTAACTTAACTGCCTTAGCAAACATCAGTAAGCATGCAAACCTTAATTTAAAATATAAATCTTTTTACACCCCCAAACTAGCAGGAGGAATTGTAATGCGCTCAGCTGAAATTTTAAGTGACCTCTGAATCCAATGCATGTTATTGTACATAGCGATAATGAACATGAAATATAAGTATGAAGGGTCCGATTGGTGGTGGACATTTAGAAAGCTCCCCTGGTAATACAGTCCATCTATTGCTTACCATTGGCTTTGTGGTTTGTAACTCACCCTTGCTTTATGTTTGCAGCTATATTTGTTTTAGGCTATACAGCTTGAGTTCATCCCTTCTGTTGCCCAAACCCATTTTACTGTATACTTCCATCAGTAGTGGATTTCTGTAAACAGCCTTTAAATCTTGTTCTTATCTTGTCACATTTACTGCGCATTCAAAGACAGAGGTCAAATGTCAAGCTCTGTCTTCCAGGGAGCTTGGTGTTTACTTTTCTTTCTCTGACTTCAAAGTGAGAAGATTTATGTGACAATCATGCTGGCTACTGGGGGTATGCTTGAGGAAGGCAGTACTGTGTCAATTGTATTCCTAGCAAACAACTACAGTTAAATGTCTGTAAATAAACTGCAAATATTTCAGAATATATCAGAATCTGAAAAGCATAAATGAAGCACATTTTTTTGGGGTAATTCTGAAGTGTAGTGTAAACAAATATTTTAAAATGATAAAAACAAAGCAATACACATTATGTTTTGTGCGCTGTATACTTTTATCAATAAAACTGTCTGTGCAAATGTAATGGTCATTTCAATTGAAGATGTGTTGCCTGTAATGGCAGTATGCTATCATCACTGATACTTTCAAACTTCACTTTACTCCACTCTACTGTGCGCCCTCCACACCACTGCAGTCTTCTCTGCACCACTCCACACTACACCACTGCACTCCACGCTGTCACTGCCCTGCTCTGCACCACTCTACTCTAAGACACTGCACTCTTCACCACTGCACTGCACACTCCACTCTGCAACACTGCACTATATGCCTCTGTACTCTATGCCAATGCACTTTACTCTGTACCACTCCACTCTGCACCATTGCTCTCTATACAATTATATTCTACTCTGCAAGACTTTGCGCCACTGCACTATGTACACCTGCATTCTACGCCATTATACTCTACATCGCTGCACTCTGCGCCACTTTGCTCTACTGTACACCATTGTACTCAGTTCCACTGCCCTATGCCACTCTACTCTGCATCACTGTACGTCACTGCCTCTATGCCTCTCTATTATATTTCACTGCACTCTACAACAGTCTACTCTACAACACTGTAGTCTCTGCCACTGAGCTCTATGCCACTTCACTCAACGTCAATGCACTCTATGCCAAAGTACTGAAACTACGGGAATGCCCTTTATGCAGGAACAATAACCAAGCTCCTGAGATGGCTACAACGCATCCAGAACGCCTCGGCACGGCTGATCCTCGACGTCCCCCGACGCAGCCACAGCACACCCCACCTGAGAGGCCTGCACTGGCTTCCCGTCAGCAAGAGGATCACCTTCAAACTCCTCATCCACGCACACAAAGCCCTACACAACACCGGACCAGCATATCTCAACGACCGACTCAGCTTCTACACCCCGCCCGAACCTCCGCTCTGCCGACCTCGCCCTCGCCACAGTCCCCCACATCCGGAAGTCCACCGCGGGCTGCAGATCCTTCTCCTACCTCGCACCAAGACCTGGAACATCCTTCCTACAAACCTACGTCAGACCCAGAACCTGCTAGCCTTCAGACGACTTCTCAAGACCTGGCTCTTCGAGCAGCAGCAGCAGCAGCACCGCCCCCCCCCCATTCCCCCCCTCAGCGCCTTGAGACCCTCACGACGGGTATGTAGCGCGCTTAATAAATGTTGATTGATTGATTGATTGATCCACTCTGAAACACTGCTATCGCCACTACTTAACTCTAAGCCGTTCTTCACTGCCCTCTATGCAATTGCACTCTATTCACCATTCTAAGCCACTCTACAGCCATCTATGCCACTGCACTGTGCGCCACTACACTCTACACCACTCTGCTCTGCATCACTCCATTCTATACCACCTTACTCTATGCCACTGCACTCTACTCTGAAAGAATCTACTCTATGCCACTTCACTTTACGCCACTCTATTCCTCTGTGCGTCATTCCACTCTACGCTACTCTACTCTTTGCCACTGCAATCTATCCTGTGCCACTCCAAGCCACTCTACTCTATGCTGTTACACTTCACCGTACTCCACACCACTTTGCTCAAAACCAATACACTCTCTGCCACTGCAGTGTACGCTACTATACTCTACTCTGCAACACTCTGCGCCACTGCACTCTATGCCACACTCTACTCTACACCATTGCAGTCTATGTCACTTTGCTCTACACCTCCCTACCAGCCGCGGCTCCTGCAGGTAAGAGCAGTGGGGCCGGGTGGGGGTATTTCGTCAGTCGACCACAAGGTAAATGTAATTATTTATTTGATTTTCCCTCATGGTCATCTGTTGAAATCCCCCCGAGCTGGCCCCACTGCCCTACCGCTCGTACCTGCACAAGCATCGGCTGCTCTCTACTCCGCAACACTGTTCTCTATGCCCCTGTACTTTACGCCACTCTACTCTACAACACTTTCTTTTGCTCTATGCCAGTGCACTTTGTCAATACACCTTATGCCACTCTAATCTACTGTGCACCAGTGCACTGACAATGCACTTTACGCCACTTCACTCTATGCCTCTCTAGTCTGCACCATTCTGCTCTATGTTAGTGCACTCTACCCCACTCTACAATGCACCACTGCACTCTTTGCCACTGCACTCTACATCACTCCAGTCTAGGCCACTCCACTCTACTCTACACAACTCCACTGTATACCTCTTACCTCTACTTTGAAACAATCTACTCTATGTCACTCACTGCATTCTACACCACTCAACTCGTCCCCACTCTACTTTAAATCACTGCACTCTGCATCACTTTTCAATGCCACTGCACTCTACCCTGCACCACACTTTACTCTTAAAAAAATTACTCTATCCCTTTGCACTCTATGCCACTCTACTTACTATGTACCACCACACTCTACACTGCACCACTCTACACCACTTTACTCTATGCCACTCACTTTAAACCACTGCACTCTATGCCACTTCAATCTAATTCTCTCTACTCTGCACCATTCTACTCTATTAAAGGGTAAATGATACCCTGCTGGCAAAACTGCAGGTGGTCCAAAATGACGCAGCTCGATTAATCTGTAAACTGCCTTGGTGCACGCCTACTGCCCTGCTCCTCAGAAAGCTGCATTGGCTGCCTGCTAGGATGTTTTTCATCTTTAAACTTTGCTGCTTGGCACAAAAACACCTTTTTAAGTCAAGGCCAGTTTACCTGTCATCCTTGCTAACCCCTTATCTCCTGTTTAGATGCTTGAGATCATCGGAGAAGTCGTTCTTGGTGATTCCTCGCATCCGTACCTCAAGATATGGGGCAGATTATTCTCCTATAGTGCTCCATATCATTGGAACAAGCTTCCTTTTGGACTCCACTCCTGCCCTAATTTTACTTCTTTCAAGAAGGGGCTAAAGACCTGGCTATGTTAGATCATCCTCTTTCCCTTAGTGCAGCACAGCGCCGAGATGCTCCTTTGAGAGCGATTCGCACGAAATACCAAGTGTCTAAATAATAAATAAAATAAAAAGATGCCAGTGCACTCTAGCCTACTCTACTATGCACCACTGCCCTCTACACCACTCCAGTCTAGGCCACTCCCCTCTACTCTACACCACTCCAATCTATTCCACTGCACTCTACCCTGCACCACTCGGCTTTACGCCACTTCCCTCTACTCTGAAATAATCTAGTCTACGCCACTCTACACCACTCTTTGCACTCTACTCTACCCTACTTTATATCACTGCGCTCTACATCACTTCTCAATGCCACTGCACTCTATCTTGCACCTCTCCACTTTACCCTGCATCACTTCACTTTACTCTTAAACAATCTACTCGATGTCACTGCACTTTATGCCACTGCACTCTACGCTGCACCACTCTACGCCACTCTACTTTAAGCCTCTGCACTCTACGCCAATGCGCTCAACACCACTTTACTCCAAACCAATGCACTCTACTCCACTGCAAATAATGCCAGCTACTCTGCACCACTGCACTCTAGGCAACTATGCTCTACTCTGCAACACTCCAGGCCACTGCACTATACTCCACTGCATGCTACACCACTCTACACCATTTTGCTCTGTTACTGCACTCTACACCGCTCTAGTCTATTCTGCGCCACTGTACACTACACCACTGCTTTCAGTACCACTCTACTCTGCACCACTCTATTCTACTCCACTGCACTCTATGACACTCTACTCTGCAAGACTGCACTCTTCGCCACTGAACTCAATGCAACTTTACTCAGCACCACTGATTACATCACATACTTTTAACAAACATACTAAAATACAGAACACTAATATAAAGATCGATATTATTAACAACTATATTTTCCAAACGATATTACTGTCTTTGTTATTTAAAAAAACAATCTTTTTTACCTTACTGTCAATATTCAGTACCATGATATTCTTGAGGTCGATATTCTTGTACCTCGATATTTGAAACTCGACATTCTTGTAGGTCGGAAAAAAAAACTCGATATTCTGTCTGTTTACCGTCGATGAGGCTACCGTCGACAAGGCTACTGTCGATGATGACAGCGCAGACAAGAGAGACTTGTTTTTGAGAGCCGCCAACAGTCGTAACAGCATCTAAGTTTCCGTCGACCAAGGTACGGACAGGAGTCCTTCCTTTTTCGGCAACGAAGAAGGCGAAGTTGTTGTCAATGACAGTCTCGCCTTCACAGAGATTAACATTGACGGAGAAGATGCCAATGGCATGATCATCTTAGTCTGAGATGAAGAGAAAGTGGACGTCGTAGTCGTGGCGACAGAAGTTCTCATCAACGAAGTTGTCATGGACGGCTTCGTCGACGGGGCATCTTTTTTGTGAGGTAAAGTTGTCTTTGGAAGAGACCTTCATGCATGCTTCATTTTTTAGGAAGATTTAGAAGGCATAGAGATCACCCTTAAGAGAGGCTGGTTCTTTTTTAGAAGATGATGGCTGATCTTCATGTTTTGAGGTGTGGTGATGCTTTTTTAACACCTTAGCAGCCTTAGGAGATACCACATCCGCCTCACTAGCTCTTTCCTTAATAGCTGTACTTTTTAATGAGGAATCACTCTCCTCATTAGATAAAGGATTGTCTTTAGTTTTAAGCTTCTGTAGCCACAGCAGAAGACGTCCTTCTCTATCTCTCAAGGTTTTTTGAGTGAAAGTCCTGCAAATTTTAGCCTCTCACCTGGTGTTCAGGGTACATACGTACGTACATGTATTTATATAGCGCAAACCACCCACATCGCAGGCATCTAAGCGCTTGCTTAGGGAACCCGTCCTGGTATTCCCCTGTGAGATAACCCCGGCAGGGTATCCACAAGGTGAAAGCCAGGCATCCCACCGCGAGGGGCCGTTGTGGAGATTAAGCAAGCTATTGCCCAGAGTCACAGAGTGTGAACCCGTGAGTTGAGTAGGCACTGGAGCGAGAATTATCAAGTCCGTGGAATTATTGAGCCCAAGCCCCGTCGAGGCAGGGAATTGAACCCTGGTCCAGGGCCGATCTCAGCTTCCGGGTCTGCCGCCTCAAACCCCTGAGCCACACTTCTCCACCAGGGTGAAGGCAGTAGATACACTTCTTGTGGGGTCATCTGAATGAAGTCTTAGGAGGTCATTATGATAGTGGGTGGATCTGCTCCGCCCCACCGGCGGTGGCGATCTGCCCGCCATCACAACACAATTTACCCCCCGCCATATTACTATGGCGGGGGATACCGCTGCGGACAGAAAGTCCTTCCGCTGTTTTTCCGCCGGTCACAAACGTCAGCCCAAAATTTGGTTGTGGTGCCTTGCAGGCACCGCCATCCATATTATGATGGTTGCGGTGGGTATGCCTTTCCATGGCGGAGACTCCGCCATGGAAAGGCATGCGAGAAATGATTTTGGGGGCCCGTTGCAGGCACCCGGGGGTAGGGGTTTGGGGGGCTGCACTGTGGGGGGGGGGTACCTAAAGAACCCCCCCGACATTGCCGTGCACAAGGTGGCAGGCACCGCGCAGAGCCTGTGACGTGCCTGTTCTCTATTAACTTTAATGTTAGAGTAATTACTTACTGCTTCGACTCGACAACGGGGAATGATTCAAGCATGTGAATCTATGAAAGATACCCCAATGCTGGAGAAGCTACTTTTTTAACTTAACTGCCTTAGCAAACATCAGTAAGCATGCAAACCTTAATTTAAAATATAAATCTTTTTACACCCCCAAACTAGCAGGAGGAATTGTAATGCGCTCAGCTGATATTTTAAGTGACCTCTGAATCCAATGCATGTTATTGTACATAGCGATAATGAACATGAAATATAAGTATGAAGGGTCCGATTGGTGGTGGACATTTAGAAAGCTCCCCTGGTAATACAGTCCATCTATTGCTTACCATTGGCTTTGTGGTTTGTAACTCACCCTTGCTTTATGTTTGCGGCTATATTTGTTTTAGGCTATACAGCTTGAGTTCATCCCTTCTGTTGCCCAAACCCATTTTACTGTATACTTCCATCAGTAGTGGATTTCTGTAAACAGCCTTTAAATCTTGTTCTTATCTTGTCACATTTACTGCGCATTCAAAGACAGAGGTCAAATGTCAAGCTCTGTCTTCCAGGGAGCTTGGTGTTTACTTTTCTTTCTCTGACTTCAAAGTGAGAAGATTTATGTGACAATCATGCTGGCTACTGGGGGTATGCTTGAGGAAGGCAGTACTGTGTCAATTGTATTCCTAGCAAACAACTACAGTTAAATGTCTGTAAATAAACTGCAAATATTTCAGAATATATCAGAATCTGAAAAGCATAAATGAAGCACATTTTTTTTGGGTAATTCTGAAGTGTAGTGTAAACAAATATTTTAAAATGATAAAAACAAAGCAATACACATTATGTTTTGTGCGCTGGATACTTTTATCAATAAAACTGTCTGTGCAAATGTAATGGTCATTTCGATTGAAGATGTGTTGCCTGTAATGGCAGTATGCTATCATCACTGATACTTTCAAACTTCACTTTACTCCACTCTACTGTGCGCCCTCCACACCACTGCAGTCTTCTCTGCACCACTCCACACTACACCACTGCACTCCACGCTGTCACTGCCCTGCTCTGCACCACTCTACTCTAAGACACTGCACTCTTCACCACTGCACTGCACACTCCACTCTGCAACACTGCACTATATGCCTCTGTACTCTATGCCAATGCACTTTACTCTGTACCACTCCACTCTGCACCATTGCTCTCTATACAATTATATTCTACTCTGCAAGACTTTGCGCCACTGCACTATGTACAGCTGCATTCTACGCCATTATACTCTACATCGCTGCACTCTGCGCCACTTTGCTCTACTGTACACCATTGTACTCAGTTCCACTGCCCTATGCCACTCTACTCTGCATCACTGTACGTCACTGCCTCTATGCCTCTCTATTATATTTCACTGCACTCTACAACAGTCTACTCTACAACACTGTAGTCTCTGCCACTGAGCTCTATGCCACTTCACTCAACGTCAATGCACTCTATGCCAAAGTACTGAAACTACGAGAATGCCCTTTATGCAGGAACAATAACCAAGCTCCTGAGATGGCTACAACGCATCCAGAACGCCTCGGCACGGCTGATCCTCGACGTCCCCCGACGCAGCCACAGCACACCCCACCTGAGAGGCCTGCACTGGCTTCCCGTCAGCAAGAGGATCACCTTCAAACTCCTCATCCACGCACACAAAGCCCTACACAACACCGGACCAGCATATCTCAACGACCGACTCAGCTTCTACACCCCGCCCGAACCTCCGCTCTGCCGACCTCGCCCTCGCCACAGTCCCCCACATCCGGAAGTCCACCGCGGGCTGCAGATCCTTCTCCTACCTCGCACCAAGACCTGGAACATCCTTCCTACAAACCTACGTCAGACCCAGAACCTGCTAGCCTTCAGACGACTTCTCAAGACCTGGCTCTTCGAGCAGCAGCAGCAGCAGCACCGCCCCCCCCCCATTCCCCCCCCTCAGCGCCTTGAGACCCTCACGACGGGTATGTAGCGCGCTTAATAAATGTTGATTGATTGATTGATTGATCCACTCTGAAACACTGCTATCGCCACTACTTAACTCTAAGCCGTTCTTCACTGCCCTCTATGCAATTGCACTCTATTCACCATTCTAAGCCACTCTACAGCCATCTATGCCACTGCACTGTGCGCCACTACACTCTACACCACTCTGCTCTGCATCACTCCATTCTATACCACCTTACTCTATGCCACTGCACTCTACTCTGAAAGAATCTACTCTATGCCACTTCACTTTACGCCACTCTATTCCTCTGTGCGTCATTCCACTCTACGCTACTCTACTCTTTGCCACTGCAATCTATCCTGTGCCACTCCAAGCCACTCTACTCTATGCTGTTACACTTCACCGTACTCCACACCACTTTGCTCAAAACCAATACACTCTCTGCCACTGCAGTGTACGCTACTATACTCTACTCTGCAACACTCTGCGCCACTGCACTCTATGCCACACTCTACTCTACACCATTGCAGTCTATGTCACTTTGCTCTACACCTCCCTACCAGCCGCGGCTCCTGCAGGTAAGAGCAGTGGGGCCGGGTGGGGGTATTTCGTCAGTCGACCACAAGGTAAATGTATTTATTTATTTGATTTTCCCTCATGGTCATCTGTTGAAATCCCCCCGAGCCGGCCCCACTGCCCTACCGCTCGTACCTGCACAAGCATCGGCTGCTCTCTACTCCGCAACACTGTTCTCTATGCCCCTGTACTTTACGCCACTCTACTCTACAACACTTTCTTTTGCTCTATGCCAGTGCACTTTGTCAATACACCTTATGCCACTCTAATCTACTGTGCACCAGTGCACTGACAATGCACTTTACGCCACTTCACTCTATGCCTCTCTAGTCTGCACCATTCTGCTCTATGTTAGTGCACTCTACCCCACTCTACAATGCACCACTGCACTCTTTGCCACTGCACTCTACATCACTCCAGTCTAGGCCACTCCACTCTACTCTACACAACTCCACTGTATACCTCTTACCTCTACTTTGAAACAATCTACTCTATGTCACTCACTGCATTCTACACCACTCAACTCGTCCCCACTCTACTTTAAATCACTGCACTCTGCATCACTTTTCAATGCCACTGCACTCTACCCTGCACCACACTTTACTCTTAAAAAAATTACTCTATCCCTTTGCACTCTATGCCACTCTACTTACTATGTACCACCACACTCTACACTGCACCACTCTACACCACTTTACTCTATGCCACTCACTTTAAACCACTGCACTCTATGCCACTTCAATCTAATTCTCTCTACTCTGCACCATTCTACTCTATGAAAGGGTAAATGATACCCTGCTGGCAAAACTGCAGGTGGTCCAAAATGACGCAGCTCGATTAATCTGTAAACTGCCTTGGTGCACGCCTACTGCCCTGCTCCTCAGAAAGCTGCATTGGCTGCCTGCTAGGATGTTTTTCATCTTTAAACTTTGCTGCTTGGCACAAAAACACCTTTTTAAGTCAAGGCCAGTTTACCTGTCATCCTTGCTAACCCCTTATCTCCTGTTTAGATGCTTGAGATCATCGGAGAAGTCGTTCTTGGTGATTCCTCGCATCCGTACCTCAAGATATGGGGCAGATTATTCTCCTATAGTGCTCCATATCATTGGAACAAGCTTCCTTTTGGACTCCACTCCTGCCCTAATTTTACTTCTTTCAAGAAGGGGCTAAAGACCTGGCTATGTTAGATCATCCTCTTTCCCTTAGTGCAGCACAGCGCCGAGATGCTCCTTTGAGAGCGATTCGCACGAAATACCAAGTGTCTAAATAATAAATAAAATAAAAAGATGCCAGTGCACTCTAGCCTACTCTACTATGCACCACTGCCCTCTACACCACTCCAGTCTAGGCCACTCCCCTCTACTCTACACAACTCCAATCTATTCCACTGCACTCTACCCTGCACCACTCGGCTTTACGCCACTTCCCTCTACTCTGAAATAATCTAGTCTACGCCACTCTACACCACTCTTTGCACTCTACTCTACCCTACTTTATATCACTGCGCTCTACATCACTTCTCAATGCCACTGCACTCTATCTTGCACCTCTCCACTTTACCCTGCATCACTTCACTTTACTCTTAAACAATCTACTCGATGTCACTGCACTTTATGCCACTGCACTCTATGCTGCACCACTCTACGCCACTCTACTTTAAGCCACTGCACTCTACGCCAATGCGCTCAACACCACTTTACTCCAAACCAATGCACTCTACTCCACTGCAAATAATGCCAGCTACTCTGCACCACTGCACTCTAGGCAACTATGCTCTACTCTGCAACACTCCAGGCCACTGCACTATACTCCACTGCATGCTACACCACTCTACACCATTTTGCTCTGTTACTGCACTCTACACCGCTCTAGTCTATTCTGCGCCACTGTACACTACACCACTGCTTTCAGTACCACTCTACTCTGCACCACTCTATTCTACTCCACTGCACTCTATGACACTCTACTCTGCAAGACTGCACTCTTCGCCACTGAACTCAATGCAACTTTACTCAGCACCACTGTACTCTACGCCGCTGTCCACTACACTACTGCACGCAACATCATTGTACTCTGTTACTGCAGTCCTTGCCACTCTATTCTTTAATATTTTTTTTCTGTTCAAATTATGCAAATTTACTTGAAAGCGTATGGGAGATAAGAATGGATATTCTGTAGGGGTTGTGTCAAGAGAGGGAGAGAAAATGGCCTAGGCCTTATATGTGACACTCCTTTTAAATCCTGAGGGCCGGTTTTAGAGTTCAGTTGCAATGGGAAATCCTCTAATTTCGGGAGAAAAATACCAACTTCAGAGGTGAATCCACCACCTGACTCTCCTTTACCTTAACAGAAGAAGAAATTGGGTGGACATTTTTAATCCAGATTCATCATCTCCTTTATAAGCTGGAGTATTTTCCATTGACTATGAACTCTTAAACAGGATTTATGCATTTTGATCCACTTGAGTACCAGACTACTTCTGAATTTGCAAACTGGGGGTGCTCATTTTCAATGTATTTTTTAACAAACTGTAAGTGGAGCATACTTGCTTTCTGTGAATCCTGGACAGGAGCCATCGCTACGGGCGTTTCAGGAAATGGTAGAGGGAGTGGACAGGAACAGGGTCTGTCGTCAGGATATGGTTCTGGTTTGCCATCCGAAAGTACAATCAGGTCCTGTTGGAGTTGGGTGGAAGAATCAGAGATCAGTAACTATTTATTCACTGTGAGTGTAACATAGAGAATGTTACTCATTTTAGTAACTCTAGTAATCGAAGTTGATACACTTTCTAGAGATAGATCTATACTAATATAATAAAGAGAGCCCAAACCTTTGAGGCGGGTAATGTCAGGAACCACAGCACCAATCACAACACCCAATACAGCGTTGGAAAGGGCAGTTGCAGCAGAAGGACATAGGCTATGCAGACGCCCACCATATACATTTAAAAGGTAAAAGAACCGTGCCAGCAAAGTAGTCCCTTGTGGGCATGTCTGCGTTGTGCTGTTGGCGTGTGCTGGGGGCATGACATACGCTGGGGGCGTGTGGTACGTTCCGCCCTTCATGCCATGTCTCATATCGTGTGCTGTGGGTGTGTGCTGGGGGCGTGGGCATGTGCGGGCGTGGGATTACAGGGAAAAAAAACCAGCGTTGTGCCCAATATTTAATTGTTTTTTCTTCCCAGGTTCGGTACATTCCAGCTCCGGGTGTTCACCCTGCTCCCTTTAAATACAGCTGCACCCCATAATCATAACCCACTCTTACTACTTAAAATACCCCAACACCCTTAAACACTAACCCATCTTATCCCTATAAATATACCCTGTACCCCAAACCTATCCCTAAACCCTAAAAATACCCCTGTACCCCAAAACCCAAACCTAGCCCTGAACCCTATAAATACCCCTGTACCTCAAAACCCAAACCTACCCTTGAACCCTAAAAATACCCCTGTATCCCAAAACCCAAACCCACCTCTGAACCCTAAAAATACCCCTGTACCCCAAAACCCAAACCTACCCCTGAACCCTAAAATACCCCCGTACCCCAAAACCCAAACCTAGCCCTGAACCCTTAAAACAACCCTGTACCCCAAAACCCAAACCTACCCCTGAACCCTAAAAATACCCCTGTTCCCCAAAACCCAAACCTAGCCCTGAACCATAAAAATAACCTTGTACCCCAAAACCCAAACCTACCCCTGAACCCTAAAATACCCCTGTACCCCAAAACCCAAACCTAGCCCTGAACCCTAAAAATACCCTTGTACCCCAAAACCCAAACCTAGCCCTGAACCCTAAAAATACCCTTGTACCCCAAAACCCATACCTATCCCTAAACCCTAAAACTACCCCTGTACCCCATAACCCAAAACTATATCTGAACCCTTAAAATACCCAAACACCCCAAAACATATACCTCAGTACCCCAAAACATATACCCCTATACCGATACTTACCTTATCCAAACATGAAAAAAAACATGCTTTTACCATTCATGCATTTACAACGAATTTCGTTGTAAATGTATGCGTGGTAAAAGCATGTAAAATGTAATGCCATGCGTTATAATGGCATTGCGGAGTCATGGTACTTTCGTAATGAAAGTATGCGGAGTGATGGTATGCGGAAAGAAAGTTGCGGAATAATGGGTGTTTACCCTCCCCCGGTAAGTACATTGATGACACGGCGGCCCACATCTCCAGCAACATACTCATATTTTTTCACTACCGATTTGAAAAATGCACAGGTCTCTCTCATTGATGGCCAGCACCGGCATACACTTTTAGACACACCTCCCACCACAAGTTCTAGAATTGCGAACTTTAGAGCTAGGGAGCTACGTTCGAATCTCGGCATCATCTCAACATTCTGTGATTCCAGGCAAATCGCTTTGTCTCCCCGTGCCTACCACAAATAAATGTGTTCTTCTGTAATGTAAATTGTGCTCATGCCATGTTGTCGAGTTTGCGCTATATAATATTGCAAGGAAAAATAAAGTAGGGAAACTCGAGTTCACACACTACTCAATGCGCACTCTTAAGTGCATCAGCAGTGCTCTGTTAATCGGAGCGTTTCACAGGTCTGTCACAGAGAAGAAATGCTATCAAAACGAAATCCTACAAAACAATATACTACTGGCCGGCAGCAATTCATACCCGGACAACGTCGGAACGTGCTGCTAGTACGATTATACTCTTCCAGTTTGCCATTAAGACACTTTGCAGTCAAGAGCAGTATATTTGCTACTCGATATATGTGGTATTTGTAGGAGGCTGGCTCAGTATGTAGTGTCCATCTATTGTAAGGCACTGTGCACTGACTCCAGGCAACCCCTAGTGTTTGGGTCCCTGAAAACCAAAACCCTCAAGAGGTAGCTGTAGAAAGCAGCTAAGGCTTATCCAGGAGGGTGTAAAGCAGTCACATATACCACTATAGTCTGTCACTAAGCTTTTCACATAAGAAAAAAACACAACACTTGAGTAGAAAAATGATTTATATTTATTACTACACACTAGCCACTAACTTGGTGTATCTCCTACTCAGAAATCTCAATTACACACAAAGAATGCTTAGCAAAGAGGTAAATAGCATAGGAAAACACGTAGGGCCCAACTGGGGGACTAAACCATATACTAAAAAAGTGGTATGCGAGGTGAGTACCAAAACGGGACTAGTACCCAAGGTTGGAGGACTCCAGGGGAAGCAAGAAACCACCCAAGGTGAGTAGCCAGAGACTCCAAGGCGCCCGGGTACAGAGTCAGATGTCCATAGGACAATACAGGTTGGAAAATTAGAGTTCCTGGGCCGTTCCCAAAAGGATGTCAATGGAACCACTTGATTCAAGGAAGGCTGGAGAGTTACCCCACCTGAGGATAGCCTGAAGATACGGACACCTGCACCAGGCGTCCGTGCGTAGGAGTGAAGTGGTGTCAGAAACCTCTGTAGACGCCAATGTAGCATCATGAAAGTACAAAAGCTGCAACGCCTCATGGACCAGGCCGGTGGAACCGGGACAAATAATTCAGACAAGAAGGACCTGAAAGCAGAGGGGACGGAGTCCAAACTCCTCAGAGGTGACCAGGAGGCACAGGAGCACATTACTAACCCTAGTTGAAGTACAAGAAACAGCAGCTATGGAGACCAGGTGACATTGCAGGAGCCTTTCACTTGCTGTCCCATGCCGGTTGAAGAGTGCAGGAAGGTTAGGGGCCGGCAGGACCACCAGCAAGACTAAACCAACGCAAACACCGGTTGATGGGAGAAGATGCTTGTTTGCAGACCAGCGAGGTCTGGGGGACTCACCCAGCAAGGGTAAGTCAGGACCAGCCCTCAGCACGATGGAGAGCCAGCAGGAATTGTGAAGCCTCCTCGAGAACCCTCTGGCTGCAGGCACTGGAGGTCGCAAGGAAGCCCACAGGAGATGAAGGTCCATGATGCAGGCAGGACGACTTGCTTGGAGCTGTGTAGTGCTTGGGGCAGTGGCTACTTGAAGCTTGAAGATCTATGGTGAAGAGAACCAACAAGCCTTGGTAACGACAACCAGATACAATGGACTGGAAGGCGATCCACATTGGCTAGAGAGGGATTACAGTCTCCCAACTTGCAAGGAAGACTGGTCAGGCCTCTAGAGAACCAACAAACCACCACCTGTGTTGCAGAGCCAGGCAATGTGCGTGGGACAACAGGATCAGCAAACTGGTTGTAGACATTGAGGCCCCCGCAGATGCAGAAAAGTGCTACACTTGAAAGGAGAGTCCTTCAGGCTTGGATGCAGGCTGAGTCTTTGGTGTCTCGGAGGATGCCTGGCCACGGAGTTGCAGATCTTTGGAAAAGCACAGGGACAAAGATGCAGCAGGATTCTTCCTACCGGGAGCAGTCTTATCATGGGTCCTAGCTTGAAGAACAGCAGAGTTCTAGTGTCCACTAACAGAAGATTCTTTGTGAGTAGTTTGCAAGTCTTGGTGTGGCAAACTGAATGGTAGCAGAAATACATTTTGTGATTGCTTTCGTGACTGCAGTACCCTGGCGAGAATTTCTATAAGAGACCAATGGCTGATCAGTTTTCCAGAGTTGTTTAGTACGATGCAGATAGAATTCAAGACATCACTTGTCCAAGGTGTGGAGAGACCTTTCAGCCGGAAATGCCTGATTTTTGAAAAAGGTATGAAGTATGATAGGTTCATTGAGATGAAATTGCAATGGAACCTTGGGGATGAGTTTTAGGTTTGTTCTGAGAGCACATAATCATCAAGAAACGCAATCAGTTCCTGCGTTGTGAATGCCTGAATCTCGTTTACTCTTCTAATCAAGTCAGAGCCAACAGTAAAGCAACCTTCCACGTGAGAAATTTCAGGTCTGCTTTTTGAATAGGTTTGAATGGAGGTTTCATAAGTTGAGAGAGAACCACATTGAGATGCCATTCTGAGGTAGGAGCTCGTACTGGGGGAAAAGCTTTGAACAACCCCTTTATGAATTGTTTGACTATCCTTGTGGAACAGAGAGAGAGAGAGAATGTACAGAACATCTGTACCTTGAAATTGCAGCATGTACCAATCCTGATCTAGCTAGCAGCAAGAAGGAAGGCAGAATAAGCTCTTGTGACACTTCCAGTGGATGCAGGTTAGATTGTTGACACCATGAACAGAATCGCTTCAATTTTAGCTTGTACTTCTTGATTGTAGCTTCAGATCTTGCTTTGGATAGAATCTCTCTAGGGTCCCGAGGGATATCTAAGTTTTGGAACTTGTAGAATTCAGGAGCCATGCATGCAATTGGAGAGATGCCGATTCCTAAAATAGGATCTTGCTGTTGTTCCTCGTTAACAGCGTTTGAGTTGTCAGTGGGCGAATTGGATTGGACTCCAACAGTAGAAGAAGCACCGTAAACCAATGATGACTGGGCCATTTGGGAGCTATTAGAATAAGACAAAAGTGATCCATAATAATTTTGTTGAGAATCCTCAGTATGAGAGGGAAAGAGGAAAAGCATATGCATCAATGCCGGACCATCTCATCGAAAGGGCATTCCCCCACAACCCTGGGAGCGGGTACCGACTAGCTTAGAACTGGCAATTGGTGTTCTTGTCTGCCCTAAAGAGATCCAATGCTGGTATGCGCCACAGCGAGAATTTTTTGTCCAGCTCCGATTGATCTAGTTCCCACTCATGGCAACTGTCTTTGGCTCTGCTGAGAGAGTCCGCTAAGGTGTTGTTTACTCCCGACACACGCTCGGCCTTCAGAAATATCTTGTGTGTTGTGAGCCAGCTCCATAGCTCATGGGCTTCCTGAGAAAGCATAGCAACCTTGTACCCCCTTGCTTTTTGGTATAATACATGCTGGTCATATTGTCCTTACGTACCAACACCAAAGCTCCTGCTATTCGTGGAAGAAAAGCTTGCAGAGTGGAAGATATTGCTTTCAGTTCCAAGCAGTTGATATGCTGTAATTTTCTCAAGTGCCGACCACTTTCCTTGGATTTGCAGGTCATGTAAGTGGCCGCCTCAGCCCTCTAGAGAGGCATCTGTGGTGATAACGAAGTCAGGTACTGAAGTCAAAAACGTGGGACATTTTGTAAGATGAAATATTTAAGAACACAAAGAAATGCGTTACTTACCTGTAACAGCAGTTATCCAGTATTGGTGTCTTTCATGGATTCACATGCCTGAATCATTCCCCGTCGTCGAGACGGGAGCCTCCGGTAAATAAAAAAGTAATGTCTTATAGACATACATAGAGAAAATAGGCCTAAGGGCCTCCCCTTAGTAGCCTTTCTTAGTCCTTATGTAAAAAGGACCAAACTCTCCTAGTCAGCCAATCAGCTCCGACCTCCCTCTAGAACCTTCCTGGGAGGAGCCTCAGTCCCTCAGATTTTCGTACGCACCCAGCTAGGTAGGCGTAATGTTGTTAGAGAGGGATGTGAGTCCTTCCCGGGGAGGCGGGAGGGTTGCATGTGAATCCATGAAAGACACCAATACTGGATAACTGCTGTTACAGGTAAGTAACGCATTTCTTATCCAGTATTAGGGGTGTCTTTCATGGATTCACATGCCTGAATCAGAATAGTTAGCAATCAGATATGCACATTTGCGATGTAAATCCGCTCTGCAGTCATGTTAGACAATGCATATATTATCACATATAGTATCACAAGAGCAAGGAATGTGCATACCTGGACGGCGGGATGTAGGAAGGCTCACCTCACTGAAAGAGATGGCGAAGCCCCGCTGGACCCGCTGCCGCGTCTTTCTGAAGTTCGAAATCCAGGCAGTACTGTCTGGAGAAAGTGTGCGGTGACTTTCTGGTCGCCGCTCTGCAAATGTCCAATATTGGCACCTCCGCGAAGAGAGCTGCTGACGTGGACATTGCCCTGGTGGAATGTGCAGTGACGCGAAGAGTGTTGCTGACGTGGACCACGCCCTGATGGAATGTGCAGTGACCTGATCAGTTAAAGGCCGTCCGGCCTGGTCGTGGTAGAATGCAATCGCTGATGAGATCCATCTTGAGATGCTTAGTTTCGTGAGGGACAGGCCCATTCTTGGCCTGCTGTATGTCACGAACAGTTGTGAAGAGTGTCTGAAGTCTTAGAGTTATCTAGGTAGAACCTGAGCCATCTTTGAGATGTAAAGAATGTAGAGCCCATTCTGCTGCGGTGGAAAGGTTCGCAAAGAAAGTTTGAAGGATTACTGGCTCATTGAGATGAAAGTCTGAAGGCACTTTTTGGAACGAATTTTTGGGTTCGGACTCAGCACCACGCCATCATTCCTGAAGTGCATGTATGGTTCCTGAATGGACAGAGCTTGAAGCTCGCTCACTCTTCTGGATAGAAAACCGTCAGTAGCTCTCTGACCCTTAGTGTGGATTTTTCCCGAGACATACTTCGGGTAAGTTCCGTGTACTGGTTCAAACGGATGTTTCATGAGCATGTTAAGAACCACTTTGAGATGCCAGGAGGTGGCAACCCCCTTACTGTCGGGAAAGATCTATATAATCGTTTTAGAACTTGCTTAATCAACCCGCTTGACCAGAGCGATGGGCTCGTTGGAATTCTTATATAACGAGATGACGCTGTTAAGGGTACTGTAATGGAGGAGTGGGTTAGGTCCGACTGTGGTAGATGTAATCGATAAGGCAATATTTGCACCAGTGATGTGGGGAAAAGCATATTTCCGCGGCTACGCGCCAGACACAAAGCGCTTCCCTTTCCGGGAATATGTTTATGTGCTATCCGCACTTGCTTTGGTAAGAATGTCTACAGTCATGTGGATCATTCCGATTGTGGAACTCTGAACTCAGGGGCCAGGCGACCAACCTGAGAGACTTCATACCCTGATGTTGAACTGCCTTATCGTCCATAGTAAGCAGAGATAGATACTGCCGCCGGTGGATCGGCGGCTCCAGGGATAGGCGGCGGGGTTCTGTGAACCAATGTCGCCTCGGCCCAAATGGGGGCTAGTAAATCCAGAATACAAGGCTCCACCATTCTTGTCTTGAGGACAATGGGAGCATCGGGAATGGTGGAATGCCCACGCAAAAACAGTGCGCCATGCGGTTGGAGATGCATTCCCCAGCCAATTTCCGAAGTGTGGGCATTCGGTGTACATTCACGTCGCAATTAGATCCATGTGCGGCGTGCTTCATCCGGAGAAGATGTGGTCAATGATGTGTTGGTCCAGCTCTTTGTTACAATGGTTTCTGCCTGCTGAACGCATTGGTGAGCCCATTGTTCGTCATATTCTTGGTAGGGAAGCCTGAAGGGCCAGGAAGGCCGCCAGCAGGTTAGTCCGATTGATATGTAGTGTCTTCTCCATAGGAGACCACCGTCCACCTTATGTGACAACGTGAGGAACCGCCGGAAGTAGGAGTGACCAGCGTTGAGACAGTGTTTGAGAGGGTATTCCCCATTGTAGGATTCCGGCCATGTGCGGAGTATCTTTTATGTGGCAAGATGACCCTGTGGAATGTAACCACCTCTTCGATAGCGCCTCTTGTAGAGGTCTCGTTCGTAGTTGAGAGCGAGGGGGATACACGATCACTCACCGATGGGAATGCTTGTGGTGACCGTGTGTCCAGGGTATACCTAGGAAACTGAAGTACCTAGGAAACTGATGTAGTGAGAAGGTTCCAGGACCGATTTTTCCTGATTGAGGATGAGATCCAAGCATAGAAAACTGAAAGCAGGCGTTGGGAGACCTGGACCGTTTTGCAAGGATGAAGCCTTGACCAGGCAGTCCTTCAGAAACCGAAGGACCTGGTGTCCTAGTAATGACGCCCCCAGGGAACGGTATTTCGTGAGTATGTGAGGCGCAGACTTTAGCCCGAAAGGCAGAACGCGAAACTGCAATGTCCGGCCACTACTGCAAATCGTAAGTATTTTTAGCGATTTCTGTGAAGTGGGATATGGAGTTAAACGTCCTGTTTGCAGGACCTCATGGATTGCCATGCGAAACAACTGTCTCTTGTAGGAGTGTGTTGAAGGCTCTGAAGCCCAAGGTTGGTCTCCACCTCTTATCTTTTTCTGGATATAAAAAAGGGAAGCGTGAACAAACAACCCTTTTCCCTTATGAGGAGGAGGTACTCTCGCTATAGCTCCTTTGAGGAGGAGGAATTCTCGCTATAGCTCCTTTCTACAGTATAACCCAGACGTAGAAGCAGCTGTACCTTTTGATATCTCCGCTGTCCGTTCCCTGAGAAGACGAATTCTCAGAAGAGGGGTGCTTGATTTGCTATTGTTGGCGACTGAAGGCCTTGCGGTCTACTCTGGCCTGAAGAGCAGGAAGATTGGAATTGATAATGTCCTTTGTGGGAAGACCTTCTTCTTCCTCCCTATGTACTAAAGGACTGGTTCATATACTGAAGAGTGTTCAAAGTTCTCGCATTGTCTGCCTCGTTAACTAATCGTGCCAATAGTGACTGGCCCTCATATGGCCTGACCACCACCGTCGTTTGCACCTCAGGACGGAAAGGGCCCTCCTTGGATCCGCGAGACTGCTGTTTCAGCCAACTGGCGGAACCCTGTCATAGCGATGTTCTTCGCGCAGTCTATCGTTTAACGCTGATGCTTCACCATGTAGCGGATTCCATTTTACTTCCACTTCGGATGAGCCTGGCAATTCCGACTGGTATGGGGTCAGTGAGGCCACAATTGTCCATGCTAGCGTACCAAGAGCGCTAGAACGGTCACTGAGGAAAACCTGTTCCTAAGGTTGTCCCCTCTTAAATCCTCCGCATCAGGAGGAGGTGACCTCGGGGCCGAAGGATCCCCGGAGTTTGTCTAGGCCGCCCGTGTCACTACGGACCCCGGCATAGATTCCTGTTAAACACGCCGGCGTGAGGGATCACTAGTGATACAGAGGAGGGGTACTACCTGACCCGTACCTTTTCCGACTATAGGTAATTTATAACCAGTATTGACCTCACAGCCTTCTTGACGGTGTCTCTGGAGACGTACAAGAAGCAGGCCTGCTCTTGAGAGGTCATCGAGGTCTGAAAACGTTGAGTAGTTCTCCATACCACCTTAGAAGAGATTCCAGAATTGGTGGATTTCCTTCGTCGATGAATTCGTCAACGAGGTTGCCGTCATAGACCATGTCATCGCAGAAGAGCAGTCATAGATGACCATACCCCCTTTAGAAGTGAGTACAGAATTGGCGGATTTCCCCTTCGTTGCGAGTCCGTCGACGAGATCTCCGTCAGAGACTATGTCGTCGTAGACGAGCAGTCATAGATGAGGCCGTCGTAGACGACTGCCTATATGCTCCGTCGTAGATAAGGGCGACGACGCCGTCGAAGACTAGCCTTCGTAGCTGAGGCCGTCGTGAATGCGGTCATCATAGACAAGACCATCCTAGACGAGGCTACCGTAGACGAGTCCCTCGTAGGCTAGGCCATCGTAGACGAGGCCCTCGTAGGCTAGGCCCGCGTAGATGAGGCCGTCTTAGACTAGGCCATCTTAGAGAAGGCCCAGGTCGACTATATAGGTTGTCATAGACGATGTCGTCCATGACTATGCCGCCGTAGATGAGTCCTCGAAGATGAGCCTACGTAGATGAGGCTATCGTCGATACCATAGACAGGTCGTCGTAGGCGAGCAGTCGACTCTGTAGACTAGCCTTTGTAGATGAGGCCGTCAGAGACTAGGCCATCTTAGACTAGGTCGTCGTAGACGAGGCCACCGAGCACTAGGTCTTCGTAGACGACTAGGCCATCGCTCACTAGGCCTTCGTAGAGCAGGCCATTAGACTAGGCCATCGTAGACTATAGAGTAGGCCATCGTAGAGTAGGCCATTGTAAACTAGGCCATCGAACACTAGGGCTTCGTAGACTAGGCCCTTCGTAGAGCAGGCCATTAGACTAGGCCATCGTAGACTATAGAGTAGGCCATCGTAGAGTAGGCCATTGTAAACTAGGCCATCGAACACTAGGGCTTCATAGATTAGGCCCTCGTGGACTAGGCCCTTGTCTACGCTGTAGACAGGCCGCGACGCGCCCACGAAGATGCGCCTTCGTAGATGAGGCCATCCTTGTAATCGATATTCCTAGAGGTTGTCGTCGACGGCCTCGTCGTCGACGGCCTCCCCGTCGACGGCCTCGTCGTCGACGGCCTCGTCGACGGCCTCGTCGACGGCCTCGTCATCGACGGCCTCGTCGTCGACGGTCTTGTCGTCGACGGCCTCGTCGTCGATAGTACCGCCGTCGACGGCCTCGTCGTCGACGGCCTCGTCGACGGCTCGTCGACGGCTCGTCGTCGACGGTCTCGTCGTCGACGTCATTGTCGACGCTGTCGTCGCCGTCGACACTCTCATCGTCGACGCTTAGACAAGCATTGTAGATGAGCCATATAGACGCAGAGGCTGTGGTAGCAATGATGATGTTTTTGACAGCGATGGCTCCTTAGGCTGTACTTCGGGTAGGAGACGCCCTTCTGAATGATCCCATGATCAGAGGAGGCGATTTAGACGGCTCATACTTCGTCATTGTTATCTGACATTTCTCCAAAGGCAAGTCCTTTACTCTCCTTTTTCACAGAGTGGGGAGATTGTTGAAGGACTGCGCCCGGAAGACCATGAGCGGTCTTTTTTAGGGCCTTCTCAGGATGGTACCCTGAGGAACGAGTCTGAGGAAATTCTTTATCAAGGTCTCCTAGACTTTGAGGGTAACACCTCATCCCAGTAACTGGAGAAAATAATAGCCTCCTTTCTGGCCTTAACCATATTAACAGCCTCTCTTCACGACCCCTCAAAAATCACTTGAAAAAGTGCAACATACCTTTTGGTCCGTGAGTGTGAGGAACAGAGCAGAGCTACCTCTTGGAACAAGAAGTGCAAATAGTAAACTCCTTTCTGGCGTTAACCATATTAACAGCCTCTCTTCACGACCCTTCAAAAATCACTTGAAAAAGTGCAACATACCTTTGGTCTGTGAGTGTGAGGAACAGAGCAGAGCTACCTCTTGGAACAAGAAGTGCAGGCTCCAAACAGAATTCTTCCGTTCTTTCCCTTGTTATACCTTCTTTAATTGAGATAAAGAATGTATGTGAAGATAATCCATAGTAGAAAAGCCAAATTAAGTGAAAAATACACAGAATCTGAGCAGAGCTCAGAGGAGACTCCCTAGCACAACGTGCGGTAGAAAATCTGAGGGACTGAGGCTCCTCCCAAGAAGGTTCTAGAGGGAGGTCGGAGCTGATTGGCTGACTAGGAGAGTTTGGTCCTTTTTACATAAGGACTAAGAAAGGCTACTAAGGGGAGGCCCTTAGGCCTATTTTCTCTATGTATGTCTATAAGACATTACTTTTTTATTTACCGGAGGCTCCCGTCTCGACGACGGGGAATGATTCAGGCATGTGAATCCATGAAAGACACCCCTAATACTGGATAAGTTAACATTACCACCTTTTTAGGTGTTATCAAGTCTTTCAATGACCCTTCGATTGGGTCCATTGTGTTTGCAGCTCCTCTTGCAATGGCCTCATTTTCAGCCGTGCAAGCGGGACCAGGTTCATTGCGGAAGAGATCATGCCCAGTAATGATTTGTACAGCCGCACTGAAACAGGCTTTCTTTTGGAAATCTTAGAGCTAAGTTTGTTAACCTCCGCTGTCTGTCTTGCGAGGGGAAAGCTTTGTTTTGTATCCATGTTGACTCCTAGAAACATCATTGTTTGACTTAGGATAGTTGAGGGTTTTGAATAATTCACAGTGTTGGCTACTCTGTGAAACAACGAGAGGCATGCTTTGGATGCTTGCTGTGGTGTTGAGTCTTAGAGCAGCCAGTCGTCTAGGTAGGGGAATACCTGATGAAATTGCTTTCTAAGAGTGACTGCTACCAAGGCGAGACATGTGGTGAATGAATATGCAAGAAGCTGACTTAAGGCCGAATGGGAGGTCTCTGAACTGGTAATGGGTACAAGCTACGGTGAGGTGGAGTTATTTGTGGATGTGTGGAAATGCGCATCTTGTAGGTCCAGAGAGGTTATGTAATCTCTGCTGTTCAGCAGGTGCCGGATGTCGGAGAGTGTAATCATGAGGAAGGATTGTTTGCGCGGGAATTGTTTAGCTTCCGGCGGTCTAGGATAGGTCTACATTCCTGTTTTCTTTCTTATAAGGAAAAACGGGGGTGGAATCCCATGCCTTTCTAGGAACAAGGGACCTTTTCTATTGCACCCTTGTCCAGCATTATGAGAACTTCTTTTCTCAATAAGTGAAGACCAGGGGGATGCGTTCCCCTTAATAGGTTGTTTGGTAGTTTCTGTACAAACTCTGGGGTATGTCCATAGTTGACCAGATCTAATACACACTGGTACGATGTTATCTCTCTCTATTTAGGGATGTAGTTGGTAATGTTCGCACCCACAAGATGAGAAGGAGTGGATGCAGCCACCACCTGGTCTATTGCTGTTTATGACCTGCAACTTGACCCTGGTGTGGTTGCTTCCGACGAGGGCCTTGTTTGCTATAGGCCGTAGCAGGCGGTTAATGGTATGCTTGATTTGGTAGACAAGTCAAGCCCCCCAAAGGAGCAACTTTGTACACTGAACGGTGCCTAGGGACCTAGCAGTATCTGTGTCCGTTTTTATAGCTAATAGCTCATTGTCTATACGCTTCCCAAACAGGGTTTCTCCATCGTAGGCTGTATCTAAAATCTTTGATTGCACTACCAGTCTAAAGGATGTGGCTTTAAGCCATCCTTGGCATCTCAAGACTGCTGCTCCAGCTAATTGGTGAAAGCCTGTGAAAGCTATGTCCATTGCACAATCTGTAATTTCAGAGGAAGTGAGCTCACCCTCCTGGAGAATCTTTCTTGCGTCCACCCTGTCATCAGGCACTAGGTCGACGAGGCTGCTGACTTCAGGCCAAATCTGTTGTTCATTATGATCCAGGATTGCTAGAGAATTTGTCGCTCGAATGGTGATGGCAGACATGAGGAGAGAACCTCTTCCCTATGGTCTGATAGCAAAGAGATGGGAGCGGAAGGATTTTTGACATTGCACCCCTTGTGAAATCTTAAAATCCGGTTTGGGATGACCTGTGAGGCAAGCCGGGGAATCTTCTGTAGCCCTGTACTTTTTGTCCATTCGAGGTGGCACTGCCGCCACTGCAGCCGTGTTTCTCATTATCTTAATTCCCTTCTCCCAGATATAGTCAAAGATGGGATGTCACTAACTGACTTTCTTACTTCATCTTTGAAGTCATAGATTTAACATTGTGACTTTTTTAAGGAGATTGAGAGGTGAAATCTTCTTGCAGCCCAGTCAATTAAGTTATGAAAGCCCCTGATGTCCTCTGGGGGATAATATGAAGGACGTAGTGATGGAGGCGATTGAGTGCGGACAAGGTAGTCGTCCCCCTCATCTTGTTGGGGTTGCAGTTCAGAAATCTTACCTTCTTCCCTTTCATCTTCTGAAGTTGTTGGGTCATCCCTTGGTTACGAAAAACAATAGGTCCTTCAAACAATTATAAGTCAAAGAGCAATGAATATAGACCTGAATCAGTACTATATTGAGTTAAGATGTCGAGTCGGACATTTGGATTTAATAATTTCAAAAGCGATTGTTTGCGATAAATCAGAACGTAATTGAGTGGGACAAATTCCTGTATCCTTCAAGAACAAAACATAAAGACAATAAAAAATAAACACACATTTTTTCAGGCAAAACAAAAGAGCTTTTCGCCAATGCAAATAGTGGGGGCAAGCTTTTCGAAGTAAACAGTAATGCACTTGCTTTATCAAATGAGTTTAACGTGCATGCTGTTTAAAGAGTCGACAACGTTTCAATCTATAACTAGATACATAGATCATCATCAGGACAAGAGTGTTTTACCAAGCCTGAAAATACGCTGCCTGTAAAGAGAAATGAAACGGAGAGGGAGGCAGGAAACACAACGTTAAAATCTTTCAAGGAGCAAGAATGAAATGACACAAGACTTCCAGAAGTTTGACCACACTGTGAAAAAGGTAAAAATACAAAAAGCGACGATGGCAACATTGATCTATTTACAAAGAGGTGTATGCGAATTAAAGTGAACCAACGGGCTCGAGTGAGTGAAAAGACAGAATTTGTGAGCGCACACACAGCCTGACAGACGCTTGTTAACACGGAGGGCAGAGTGATCCCGCTATATACCAGGAATTCCAGTTATGGGGAACTTGATTAATAATTTCAGGCAAATTATGTTTGTGACGGTCTCAGATTGTGGTAGTGAAGCGGTGAGAACCAATGCAAGGTACGAGATAGTGAGCCGGTAGCTAGCAAGCCGTGGTGGGAGCGCGCAGAGGGTTCTTGGTATTATAAGAACCACGGGCTAACTGCGAAGAACTGGAACAATCCAGGAGATAGTTGAGTATGAAGAAGTGAACAATAGCGGTGTGCGAAATGCTCTAGACGCATGTGAGCCGCAGACAAGCGACAAGGGACTGGAGCATTACGTTAGCTAGGTGAGCATACATGTTTAGGAGTAGCGACTCACCTGAATGGCGAGCACGGGAAAGGAAGGATCCAGGGGTTATGGAAGTACATTGTACAAGCTGGAAGGTTAGGGGATGAGGTTAGTGCTGTAGGATTGGGTATGGAAACGGACAGTTATTAAAAGCAATAAGGGTAGGAGCTTACCTAATTGTATTGGAGATGATTAGAACCCATTCCGATGTTGAGAGATGGCCAACCAAAAGTGAATTACGGCGCCAGGGGTAAATTGGAACCAGGAAGGCGTCTGTGGGTTTGAGTGCGGTGGGTACTTGCTGATCACAAGAAAGGCGGCTACTTGCCGATCACAAGAATTGGCTAAATGTGTAAAGGGCATCAGATGCGTGCAGGGCAATCAATGGAATGGTCCCTGGGGGAAATGCAAGCGCTGTCTTACCGGTAGTTCCTATGAGCCATCAGGAGCAGAATCGCTGGTGTGGAAGAGCCGCGAGTGAATGGATACAAATAGGACTGTGAAGGTCACGTGATCTACGCTTGATGTGGCGCTAGGGAAGGCATGCTCCTGTTTTTGGTGGGGGGAATACTGCCATCCATGTTGGGTGAGTAAGGAAGTGCAATGTATGTGACCCGGTTAAGAGTGGATTGGTAACATCGAACATTTCAAAAGCATGTAATTTACATTTATATTCATGAAAAAATTGAATTACGAATATATGGTAGAAAGAATACTGGCATTTAGAATATTACAATTAGAAAATAAACTGGAAAGTAAGTAGTCCATTAATGAAAACTTGGTTGTTACTGTGGCAAAAGGGGAAGTTTAGTCGCAGAGATTAAATAAAGGTTGTCCAGTCTTCGTTTCTGTTTAGACCATTTCTGATAGTGTCCAAACGGATGATGAGTTTTAGTTCCTCTTTATTCAAAAGCTGTGCTAGGTCAGTCCCTCTGGCTGGTAGTTTCACAGTCTTGAGCACAGTCCATTTGATATCATCGTCCTTGTGACCTGCAAGGTTGAAATGTTCGACCAGTGGCGCATTGGGGGTGTTGCAGCGAATCCTGCTGCGGTGTTGTCCGATACGAATCTTAATCTTTTGTGTAGTCTGTCCGATATAGTTCTTCTGGCAAGGCTATTGTATCAAATAAATGACGTTACAGGTGTTACAGTTGGAAAAAGTACTTGACTTGATGACAACATTCTCAAAAGTGAAGGTTTTCCCTTCCATAGTAAAATCACACATATTGTGATTGCCACATTTCGAATGTCCTACCAATGGTGTGAGGCCCCAGGGTGCATCCAGTGTTAGAGGAGGTGTTACATTGGGTAGTGCTGCTTGTACCAAGTGGTCCTTTAAGTTGCGATTTTTGCGAAAGGCGAACAAGGGCCGTTCCATGTTCAGGGTACCTGCGTTAAGTGTGAGACAATGTTTGAGAATAGATTTGCGGATAGGGTTAGACGCCATTGAGAACGTTGTAACGCAGGTTATTCTGTTGGTGTTATTTTTAGGCTTTGGTGATAGCAAGATTTCTCTGGGGCAATACCACGCATGCTTTTGGGCATTACGAACCAAGCGTTTGGGATAGCCACAGGCTTTTAATTTGTTGGATAGGACGGAGGTTCCTTGGAAATAATCTTCCTAGGTGTAACAGTTACGCCTGATGCGTAAGAATTGGGAATAGGGTAAGGAGTCACGTAAAGCACTGGGATGATTGCTGTCATCCCTTGGTGGCACCACTATGTTAGACGTGTGTTTCATTCTGGGCGTCATAGGTGGAGGAAATTGCCTGGGAGTAGCCGGACAGGTAGGCTGAGGTGGTACTACTGGCCGTTCTCGCTGGGCTTCAAGGAACCTCTTTATGTTACCTTGCAGCATTACCTGCAGATCTTGGACGACCAACATGGGCATCTGTACCTCATCATACCTGAGTTGTGAATGAGCATGATACTGATAATGCTCATAATGCCTCTTGGGGGAGCATAATACTTGTGGTAATATTGCTCTTCCTCTTTTTCGTTGTCTTCATCCTGGTATTTGACCTGGAGTTCTGATGGGCAGTGTGCTGCCCTAAAAGGCACATCATCATCCAACTCCTCCAGGTCTAAAAGGTGACTTGGTGGAAGAGGTGAGACCTTGCTAGGAGATGTTAACTCCGATATTAAAGCTGTTTTCATCACCGTTGTAATTTTTATGATCGTCGAAGGTCCCATCCATGTCATCATAAAGGTGAATTTTAGCTTGGCTGGGAGAAATCCTTATCGTCGCCGATGGTGTAGCTGTCAATGGTGTTGTCGTTAATGGTTAACGTAGCCTTAGTAGATGACAGGATTCTTGTTGGTGAGATGGGCGCGTTGATGGCCTTAGTCGTCATTGTCTTCTACGACAATGGTCACATGGACGAAACGGTGGTGACCACCGTCTTTGATCCTTGTGTCCACTGTGATGTTGCTATCGACAGGACTTTGAGAGGAGTTTTATGCCTCAACGTCGATGGTTCAGTACAGGAAGAATGCCGACTGACGTCCCCCTGTTTTCACAGATGGAGTTGGGTTGAGAGGAGGATGCCTCTGTGGAGATGTCTTTTCTTTTCTCCTTTCTCAGAGGGTCTTTATGGTAAGTTTTTAAGGCCTTCCTGCCCTCCTCAGATAGCTCCGGGTCAGAGGATCTTGAGCTTTTGTGGGTTTTCGCAGACATGTCACTGTTTTCTTCAAATGGGGTCGATCTCTGACTGTTAGCCTTCTGTAGCCACTGAAGGAGTCTCCTCTCTCTGTCTTTTAAGGTTCTAGAGGAAAAAGTGCGACATATTTTGCACTCCTTTACCTGGTGTTGAGTGTAGAAACAGTAAAGTTAGACTTTATGTAGATCATCCACATGTAGTCTCTTCTTTCCACAGGTTTTACAGGATCTGAAGAGGCCCGTCTCAGAACTATCAAACATGGTTGTTGTAGGGTAAATCTCAGGCTCTTAGAGAAGATAAACTGAGCAGAGCTCAGGGAGACTCCTTCACAAGATGTGTGATAGAAAATCTGAGGGACTCAACCTCTGTTGGGAGTGTTCGAGAGGGTGATGTTAGCTCATCTATACTACTATTATAAAGGAAGAACTTTGAACCTTTGAGGCGGGTAAACTCTGGAACCACAGCGCCAATCCACACACCCGATACATCATTGTAATCGTCAGGGTGTGCAGATGGACATAGGCTATATAAACGTAATAAATATACGTTATTTAAAAAATTTACCGAAAAAAAGTAGTCCCTTGGAAGAAGCGCCGGCCGCGACATGTGTGCCCAACGTGAGGAGCGGCGTCCAGGAGGGCGAGGAGGACCGGCAGACATGGCACAGGGAGGAGCGGTGAGGAGCGGCGGAGAGGCAGTGAGGAGCGGCAGACAGGCGGTGAGGAGCGGCGGACAGGCGGGGAGGAGCGGCTGGCAGGTGGGGAGGAGCGGTGAGCGGAGGATGAGGTAGGTTATTTATTTATTTATTTAGGAGCGGTGAGCGGCGGAAAAATGAAGCAAAAATGAAAATCGTGAGCAAGAGGAAGCAAACGGAGCATTACAAAAGTGAGCCAAACGGTGCATTACGGGAGGAAAAAGTTACGTGTGCAGGTTACAAAAGTGTACATCGTGAGCAAGAGGAAGCAAACGGAGCATTACAAAAGTGAGCCAAGTGGTGCATTACAGGAGGAAAAATTACATGTGCAGGTTACAAAAGCGTAGAAAGTAAACATAGAGGTATAGGAGGAAAAAGTGACGTGTGCATGTAGAAAGAGGAAGCAAACGGAGCATTAAAAATTAAAAAAGTGAGCCAAACGGTGCATTACAGGAGGAAAAAGTTACGTGTTCAGGTTACAAAAGCGTAGAAAGTAAACATAAGAGGTATAGGAGGAAAAAGTGACGTGTGCAGGTAGCAAGAGGAAGCAAGCGGAGCATTAAAAAAGTGAGCCAAACGGTGCATTACAGGAGGAAAAAGTTACATGTGCAGGTTACAAAAGCGTACAAAGTAAACATAGAGGTATAATACTGCAATATATGGAGGAAGGCTCCTGGGGACCCACGGACAAGGTCGGGGTGGGCGGGGGCCCTGAAGCCTAATTGCTCCCGGACAACGTCGGGACGGGCTGCTAGTTGGTTATAATTCAAGTTTGGTTCTTTTTTAACACCTTGGCTGCTAGGTGTTTTCCCCTCCTATGCTGACTCATCGTCAAGTCCATTGTTCATGAGGAGCTCAGCTCGTCATCAGCACAGCTCAACCGTGCATCATGACGAGCTGAGCTCGTCATGAGCATGGAAAGGGTTAAAAAGTACATAGGCGATTAAAATGACTTTTTTTGCCATTATAGCCTATGATAGTGATACATACTGCTTTATTAATTTACGGTGAGACTCCAACTTTGACTGTGGGGAATGATTCAAGCTTGTGAATCTATCAAAGATCCAATACTGGAGAAAATATGGATCTGTTCTTTGCAGCAGGCATATTAATCCTCTGCGCTACTTTATGGCGAGTCAAAACTGCCATTAGACAAAACTCTGATCACTCTCTGTAGCAAGAACATCATTATTCACAGAGTTGTCTTCACAATGTTATTCCTGGACACACAAGGAACTCTGCAGGAGGTGCTTTTGAATCATACAGTATTGCTAAACATAGCGCCACCCACCGCCCCCCACGCTGTGTCCCCTCTCAAGGTAAGTGTCCAGTGCGGCGGCACCGGTCGCACCACCCTAAAGCCGGCTCTGAGAGTAGGGTTGGTCCCGATCAAATTAATAAGCGAGAGCAGGCTATGCCTATACCACCCTATCAGCACAAAGCTGAAGGGCTTTGAAACATGTTACACTAAAATTGTGAATTATATTTGGAAAGTTATCATTATCACACTTTTAAGAGACTGAACGAAACAGCGCCTGCCCCAGTCCTTAACTTGAGCTGGTGGGAGCCACTGTCACTCATTTTTGGGGACCAGCACTTTTTTCCGACATCAGACATTTACCTAGAGCAAGAGAGGGAAAAAATCATAAAACAGAAAGATGGAAGAAGATGAAGACGGATAAACTGTCACAAAGGGAGAAATCAGGAACCTGTAGGAGTAAGGTAAAGAGAGAGGGAGTGTCAGAGGGGATTACAGAGGCATGAGGTGGATTTAAGACTAGTAGATTTAGTTAGTATTCAGTGCACCCCTATTCAACTGCAACAGTCGCAGTCTTCTGAGCAGTGCTTTGGGCACCAGCCCTCTTTCTATAACAAATTAAGCACTGGTGGGCTTCTGTTATCCAGGTCCCTTTCCTAACTCCTCTGCAGAGCTGTTGTTGAGCTTACTGCCGAAAGAGCTTGAGTTACCTACATCCAAGTTGCCCGTCACTTCTGTTTGCCTGCTGTGACAGATGTGGTCCTGGCTGTACCCCGAAGCGAACACCCTATTAATGTGAAGTCTTGAGCCCGGGTTTGCTAGTCTGCTTTAAATTTCGGTTGGAGAGCTGACAGGGGAGCGGACAATTTGGGACAGGCACGACTGGAAGCACACCTATAACACTTAGTCAGTGAACTAAAATGGTGCCATGCCCCTGCATCCCGTGGGGGCTTTACCATCTATAATTTGGTTATTCCAGAGCTCGTGAATTCCCTGAGTTAGGGACACACTTAATGATTCCTAAACATACACAGGATAAATAAGTTGATGTAGCTATAACAAACAGATAAATATCTAAAAAAAAGAGTAAAGTAGGATTCCATACACAGGGCTTGAAGGAATGCCAATGACCCACCTGTGCAGATAGGCGAGAAACATGTTTTTGAACCAATTATTAACTTGTGTTCAATTGGTCCAAACCAGTTTTTAATCTTCCCACATATAGCCCCATCAAAATAAAAGAAATTTGTGAAGGTCATCTGAAGGCAATTTTAAATTCACCATTCCCTACTTTTCACTATTTCCGCTTGTCCTCCTGAGCTACCAGGACACGTGCAAGAAAAGATCTCCATCAAACAGGCCCCCTTTTTTAGAGACCCGCTGGGTATTGCACCGCGCAGCCAGCATGGAGCAAGACCCAATGATGAAGCATGTCACCACGATGGGTGAGGGTCAATGCGTCCTACAAAGGCTACCCCTAGAACCTAAGTACAGCAGCTTTAGAAAAGTTAGAAAACTTTCTTCTGTTTTTTTAAGCTCAATTTAGGTAAAGAAAACCTCACAGTATGTTACATCATTTCAGAATAAAAAGCTTACATGGGGTGCTTAAGGTACTCGGGGAACCAGGGATCTTCTCAGACTGCCACAGTATCAGTGGCTAACACAAGCCCAGTAGACATGTCGACTACCCTTTCAACATGCTGCACTTGCCTTTTTTAATTACAAAGGGCAGTAATTGTACAAAGTGCATATAAAAGAGTTCAAGAGTAGACCTACTATTTCAAGAAAACATGAGGTAATTTATTGAAAGAGCTAAAAAAAAGTGAAAAATCTGAAAAAAATGAAAGTCACGATGAACAAACTTCGGGCCAAGGAGGGCTTCATCAGTAAAATATTTTCAAGAAGTTCACATAAACTATATTTATAGTTCGTAAATCAAACGGAAAAGATTTATATAGCCAGAGGATGTGTTGAAAATTTGGCATGGATCTGGCCGTACCGGATCTACGGTGGATACCCCTTGCCTGTCCTATACCTTATGCTACAGCTTTTTTAGAGTCAGTTCAAGGTGTTAAACGCTCCAGAAAAGTTTCACCAGAGATTACATGTGCTTTTTCCAAGCGGCCATTAATTTCTAGATACAAAGAATAGACTTTCTCGGTCTCATCTTGGTTTGACAGTGTATATTAGCACATTCCACATGAACTGCCTGCTTCCACAATTTTGAAAGAGACTGCACGACCTGAAACCGAGAAACTTTAATCAGTCAATTATACTGTAGGCTGACAGAGAATACTTATTTAACCTGTGGGGGTATATCTCTTTTTTAGACGATGAGATAAAACTCCCATGAGTCCAGCAGCTCTCTCATGTGCAAGTTCTAAGACAGTTAAGGCCTTTGGGTTATGAGGCCAGAGCAGCTAATGGTGTCTCATTACAGAGGTCCAGGGCCCCAGATTTGCTCCAAAGATACATGTCGTACTGTGGTGACAGCAGGACTGACCTGTGCCTCTACATTAGGCGAGAGCTGCACTTCAGCACTGAACGCACACTGAAATGGGAGCCATTTGTAAAGAGCGGGGTTGGTCAGGGGCTCCAATTTCAGTGTATATGCATTAAATTGAAGCACTGCATTAACATAATTCTTTTGCCTGGCTTGAGCTAGATAAGGAAAGCACAGAGTGTATTTCACTAAAACAGAAGCTAAAAATTGGAGCGGTTTAGCACGCATGTACTTCAAAGAGAGCCGAAATAATCGTGAAAATATTCACACACTGCGTTTTGTAGTATTTAATTTAATTTAATTTAAAAAGTATTTGTTGAGCGCAACGTTCACCATGCGGTTTCTTGGCTCTATGGAGGCAAACTTTAGCAGTGACACAAACAAGACTAGAGATGACAGGGAGGGGAAGGAATTACATTGGGAAAGCTTGGGTAAAAAGAAGAGTCTTGAGCTCTTTTCGGAAGGCAGGGTAGCAGTTATACAATAGTACTACTAAATGTACTACAAAACGCTATTCACTAACATAAATGTGGAGGTCTCTGCCTCTGCCAAGCCTATCTTTTATGTGTAGAGCTATCTGCTTATGTAGTAAATCCGGGAGGGGCTAGAAAATGGGGAATATTTACTACTAAATAAGTGTGGTTTAGGCAGGATTAAGAGGGGGTTTGTTTAGTAAGTGCCATGCATCTACCCACAAAAGAGTAATTCCATTCCTATTCACAAATTCCACTTCTAAAACTACTACAGACAAAAAAGTCCCAAAATAGTATAAACAGTATTAAATGTTCCCCTGCTCAGATCTACAGTATGTCTGTCACCATAGATGGCCAACCACTGGTACTGCAACACACTCCCATAAAAAGTAATGGAGGCAATGACCTAAAATAACACACCCATAGGAACTAATGTAAAAATAAAACATTTTACTTCAACTTAAAAAAATAAAAAATAAAAATAAAAATATATATATACACTTAATTAAATGCAAACAAATGAATGTATATATATATATATATATATATCCACACAAAGAAATAATATTTGATTATAAAATATTGTATTAATCTTTTACTTTAAAAATAAATGTAACTTGCATTTTGTTCAAAGAAATTAAATTAATTCTATACTTTTAGTAAATTCTACTACATGATAAATATACAATTTCACTTTAGGCGGATGTTTTATGGTCTTAATTTTTTTTAATGTAATATATTTAAATTCATTGTTTAATTCAAAAGAAAGTTAAATGTGCTGTAGCATTTTTTATTGCGTTTATATTTTTATATATATATATATATATATATATATATATATATATATTACGAAAACGTCATTCTTCACCAGATTCTTAGGAATAACGAGAGTGAGCCCAGAATATGTGCAAAATTTCTCGGTGATTTATTTCTTAATCACACCAGCCATCCGCCATAACGCGTTTCACCTCCCAAACGAGGCTTGATCACATGACGTTGGTTGAAACAGACAAAGGTCTTAAGTATCCAACAAAGTAGGTGCGGCATTATAATTAAAGTGACATGTGCATCATTTACTGTTTCAAGTAACGCAAAGCCAATGCAAAAAGCGGAAACAGCAAAATTCGACGGAACACACACACACACACACACACACATATATATATATATATATATATATATATATATATATATATATATATATATATATATATATATATATATGAAGAAAACGCCATTCTTTTCCACAAATAGATATAGAATAACGAGAGTGAGCCCAGATTTAGTGCTGATTTTTCGGTGATTTATTCAAAAATTCCACCAGCCATCCACCATAACGCGTTTCACCTCCAAACGAGGCTTGATCACATGACGTAGATCGAAACAAACAAGGGTCTTAAATGCACCAAAACATGGGAGCGGCTACGCGCTTAAAGTGGTATGTGCATAATTGAACTTTCATAATGCCGTAAAGCATGGTGGCATTGATACAGAATTGAGGGCAAGTGCCCAACATTATCATATTCAACTCATTTCTGTGAAACGGCATAACGTATATCTGTCAGTATTCAAATAATACATAAAGAAAAGCATTTCGTCTCCAAACACAATTCATTAGGAAAGTAAAAGTAATGAGTTGTCCACTCTTATCAAAAATATATCTATGTACAAATAGCTATTTCGCGCTATATATATACAATCTATTTATATAATGATGCTCCTTAGAAATATCACAAAATATATATAACTGTATCTCGTAATTCCTATATATACACCAATTCAGTATTTACATATTTACACATTGGACAGATTTCCTATTACGTATAGGATCTATAAAAGCATGTGCATTCATGTATTACTTGCTAAGGTATAAATTCATTGAAATTGTTTCAATTAATGCTGGATAGGAGTTGCTTATTCCACCAAGAAACAGATGCCGTTACAACTAAAAAAATCTATTCAAGGCACTACCCTTCTAAGTGATGTGTAAGACCCTTGCAGGCAGCTGTGAACTCCAAAAGTATACAGAAAATTATAAATAAAGTGCTCGTGTTGCATAGAGAATAAAAATAAAATATAAAAAGAAATAAGGATAGATGTTTCACAGAAAAAAATGGAGAGATTAACAGGATGCCCAGAGGGAAAAATCCACTTAAATGTGAGAAGTAATATAGTGTACTTAGGTACCAATTATACAGTTATATCTAGTTTAGTTTAGGAAAGCCTACTACAACTGGGAATGATGAAGGGGGCCACCGTCGGTTATAAAGTATGGGATCAGGTCAGGAGTGCATCAGATTCACATAACAGAGCAGACATAAGTATTGGGTGTCAGAGGTGAGGAAAAGGCATTTAAATGTCCTTGAGACAAGTGTAAAGGTCTTCTCGATCATTTAATCCATTTGGGCTCTTTGTATTCATTTCGAGAATGTATCTTGTCTCAAGTAGGCGCAATCTGCCCTCTCTATCACCCCCCCGTTTTAGCGGCATCACTGTGTCTACCAGATAATATTGTAGATCACTGGGGTCACTGTTGTGCACAGCCTCAAAGTGGCGTGCCACCGGGTATGCCTGATCCTTGCTCCCTATGGCCCTGATATGTTGGAGAATCCGCTTATGTGCTGCTGGGCGAGTGCTGCCCACATAACTCAAGCCACATGGGCATTGCAGCACATAAACGACTAACTCCATCTTACACGTAAGTCTTTTCGTGATAGGAATTGGGTTGTCTCTAAAGGGGCTGGTGTAATGGGTTTTGTTTATTCCAATTTTGCACGCTTTACAGAAGGCGCATTTCCTAAAACCCGTGCTCAATGCTTCCCATGTTCCTGAGATAACGGGCTCTAGAATGCTGCTAGTTAGTGCATTCTCCATTGAGGGGGATTTCCGGTCTGAGCGAAACATCACTCCCAATTACAGGATCCCCCCTTATCAAGTTCCAATTTTTTGAAAAGATCTTTTTGATAGCGGAGTGCTGTTGGCAGTATGGAACTATGACCCTAGAATTCACATGGGTGTTAGCCAGATTGTCAATAGGGTCTTTGCTCCTTGGTGTTAGTGCTTCCTCTCTGGTGATGGAGTTAGTTTTTCTTACAGCCGTCTCGAGAACACTGTCACTATAGCCCCTTTCAAGAAAGCGTTTCCTGCACTCCTGTTGTGCTACTTGAAAGTCGGATTCCGTACTGCAAATTCTTTTCATTCTTAGCATCTCCCCGTAGGGGATGCTATTGATTAGGTGACGGGGATGCTGACTAGTGGCGTGAAGCACTGTGTTACCAGCTGTGTCCTTCCTGTGTAACCTGGTTTGTATTTTATGATTATCAACATAGACCTGGACATCAAGAAAATTTACAGTTGTTTCATCTGCATGAGAAGTAAAATGCAAGTTGTATGAGTTAACATTCAATTGTTCTACAAATCGCTCAGCATCTGATTTACCGCCCTTCCAAACCACAAAGAGGTCGTCAATGTAACGCAGATACAATGGCACATGTGATGTCATGATGTTTCCAAATGTGCCCATCAGGACCCGCTCCTCCCAAAGCCCCATATGGAGGCATGCAAAACTCGGGGAGAAGCAGGCCCCCATTGCGACCCCTCTCATCTGTTGGTATGCCTGCCCATTGAAAAGAAAGTAATTCTGTTCTAAGCAAAGTTTCAGCATGTCCAAGAGCATACGATTGTGATTAGAACAAATCTCTGATCGTTTAGACAGATAATATTCGGCTGCCTTAATTCCATCACGATGTCTAATGGAAGTGTATAGGGCAGTGACATCCAGAGTCATTAAAATGTAGTCATCTTCCCAAATCAGGTTGTTCAGCTTGCAAATAAAATCGGTGGTGTCTTTAACATAAGATGGTAATGTTAAAACCCATTCCTTTAGAAAGAAATCTATGTATTTGGAAATGTTCTCAGTTGCGCTGTTTATTGCCGAAAGTATGGGTCTACCAGGTGGTGCCCATAGATTCTTATGTACTTTCGGCAACAAATACAGAGTGGGTATAACCGGACAATCTTTTTTGAGGAATTTAAATTCATCATTTGAAATTAATCCTGCGCTTTTCCAGGCTACAAGTTTGGCATTCAAGTCAGACCAGGCAGCTTTGATGACAATGAGGTTGCTTTTTCTGTAGCAGTCCAGGTCACTTAGCTGTAATTCTGCTTCTTTAATATAATCGTCCCGATGCCACAAGACGATATTTCCCCCTTTGTCCGCCTGTTTTACAATGATATTCTTATCAGCCCTTAATTTTCTTACCAGGCTGTTGTAACGTTGGTTCTGTCGACTCAGAATGACATGTTTTTTATTTGTAGCCATATACAGTTGTTTCAAGTCTTTGATGATAAGGTCTTGGTAGAGGTCAATGTTATCATGGGTCATGATTGGAAAAAAGGTTGATTTTTTCTTGAAGGGCGTGGATGTTTGAGTTTCAATGCCTTCCCTTCCAGTTTGTTGGAATTGTGTGTTCGATAGCCCCTCTTGCTGCAAATTCCATCCGCCATAACGCGTTTCACCTCCCAAACGAGGCTTGATCACATGACGTTGGTTGAAACAGACAAAGGTCTTAAGTATCCAACAAAGTAGGTGCGGCATTATAATTAAAGTGACATGTGCTTACTGGTGGTAACTGACTCTGACTAACCAGGCCTACAGCCAGTGTGTTGCTAAAAGATACTTAGAATACAGTGGAAACACCTACATACACTAGAGAACACTATTCGTTGGGGTACCCCTGTGATTAGCATGACCTCCTCTGTAAGTCCCTAGTACATAATAGGGCAGGAGGATTAAACCTACCTCTAAGTCAGAGGTGCAGAAATATGCTACTTTAACTAGTAGTCTTGTTTGCAGAGTGGAGGAGAAAGGGTGCCGGGCGTCCAACCATCGCTCGGGAGTTCCACTGTGTAGGACTTACAAGAGTACCAAGAGGGATTCTTGGCCCCAAACTCCCTCAGGACTAAATTGGACTTCCTCCCCTATCCCGTAGTCTGCCACGAAGCACGTTTGCAGAGTGGTAGAGAAGGAGGGCCATGGCCTCTGAAGACGTCTTAGCAATCCCACTCTGTGGGACTTACTGGAGGTAACAAGAGGGGTAGTTGGACCCCAAGGACATCCATGGGGGCCAATTTCCCAAAATATTACCTCCAGTCAGTCCCACACAGCAGCATTGGTAAGTACTCGTACCGCCCACTTTGCCCACCACTCTACAAACGCGCTCCCTGGCACGCTCTTGGATGGGGATTGAAGTCCTCTTCACTGCTGGGGGTCCTTTAGGGGACAACTAGCCTACCTTTTACCTCCAGTAAGCCCCACGCAGTGGGATTGGTGAGGGGTAGACAAAGCCCATGCGCCCTTTCTCCACCACTCTGCAAACGCGCCCCAGTACGGTGCAAGTTGGGGGATTTAGTCCCCTTGAATCCTGAGGGTCCCTGGGGTCCAACTAGCCCACCAGGTACCTCCAGTGAGCGCCACAGATCTGCGTTTCAGGGAGGTATAAAAAGGGGCTTGGCCTGGGCCACCTTTCTGCAACGCAGATCTGTTGTGCTCACTGGAGGTACCTGGTTCGGCTAGTTGGCCCCCAGGGGCCCTCAGGATTGAAGGGGAATTCATTCCCCAACTTAAAATGCACCACAGGGCGTGTTTGCACACGTCACCTCAGGCCCTGCCCCCTCCATTTACCACTGTGCAAACACACCCCATGGCATGTTTTAAGTTGGGGGATTAAGTCCCCTTGAATCCTGTGGGTCCCTGGGGACCAACTAGCTGACCATGTACCTCCAGTAAGCACCACAGAGCTGCATTGCAGAGAGGTGGTCCGGGGCGACGCCCCTTTTTACACCTCTCTGCAATTCAATTCTGTGGCACTTTCGGGACGTACCCGGTGGGTTAGTTGGCCCCCATGGGCCCTCAGGATTCAACGGGACTTAATTCCTCACCGGGCGTGTTTGCACTCTTGTCGCATCAGGCCATGCCCCCTCCCTGCACCACTGTGCAAACGCACCCCCTGGTGCGTTGTAAATTGGGGGATTAAGTCCCCTTGAGGTCTGAGGGTCCCAGGGGAGGCCATCTAGCCCACCACATACCTCCAGTAAACGCCACAGAGCTGCGTTGCGCAGTGGTGTGAAAAGGGGCATGGCCTGGGCCACCTCTCTGTAACGCAGTGCAGTTGCGCTTACTGGAGGTACCTGGTGGGTTAGTTGGCCCCCAGGGACCCTCAGGATTCAAGGGGACTTAATTCCCCAACTTAAAACACCCCATGGCGCGTTTTAAGTTGGGGGATTAAGTCCCCTTGAATCCTGAGGGTCCCTGGGGTCCAACTAGCCCACCAGGTACCTCCAGTAAGCGCCACAGAGCTGCGTTGCAGAGAGGTGTATACAGGGGCGTGGCCTTTGAGCACCTCTCTGCAATTCAGGTACCTGGTGGGCTAGTTGGCCCCCAGGGACCCTCAGTATTTAAGGGGAATTTTTTGCCCTACTTTAAACGCGCCGGGGGCGCGTTTGCTGAGTGTTGCAGGGAGGGGGCGGGGCCTAGCCTCAATGCAGCTTTTAAAAAAAAAATTAAGAAGGGTGGGTTGTGTGACCCCCCTTTTTTATCCTTTTTTTGGGCCCTGGGACCCCATCCCCCAGGGCCTGACCCCTTTTGTGTAAAAAAAAAAAAAGAAATGAATGGGAAGGGTCCGTATGGGCCCCCCTCCCCTGGTCAATTCCTGTCCCGGGACCCCATCCCACGGGGCATGGCCACATTAGTATTATTATTTTTATGGAGGGGGGCTGCGTGGCCCCCCTCCTGAGGCCTCTGTTGGCCCTGGGGACCACATCCCCCGAGGCCAGCCTCGATTTTTTATTTTATTCTTATTTTGGGGAGGGGTGCTGTGTGGAGCCCTCCCGGGTCACTTCTAGCCCCGGGACTCCATCCCCCGGGGATCGCCCTCTCCGTTGGGGACCTGGGGGGAACCCTAATTCCCCAATGGTCCTGCCGGCTCCCAGCGTCCTGCGGGAGCCGACATTGCTTTTCCACATGGGGAGCTGCTAACATGCAGCTCCCCGTGTGGAAAAGCAATCTGCTTTACTTCATTGAAGCGAGAGCAGGCGCTTCAATGAAGCAAAGCAGTTTGCAATGACAGGGCGGGAGCCGCGAGACTCCCGCCCTGTCATTGCAAACAGCAGTGTCCCGGGGGTGGTCACCCCGGAACACCGCAGGAGCCGGCCCTGGGAGGTGGTGGTCCCCAGGGCCATCACTGGCTCAAGGAGGGGGGCCACATGGCCCCCCTCCCAAACAATACACAACCCTGTGGGGTGGTGGACCCCCAAATTTCAATATTAGTGCCCCCGGGAGGTGGCGGTCTCCGGGGCGTGTGGGGGGGATTGAGCCCCCCCCCACACAGGTTTACTTCTTTCTATTAAAAGCCCCAGGGGGTGGCGGTCCCCGGGGCAGCGGAGGGCCATGTATCCCCCCGCAAATAATGAAAGGGGGAATTAGATGCCCCCTCACACATTTACAATTAGCCCCGTGGGGTGGCGGTCCCTGGGGCTGCGGGGGGGGGGGGCTGCGTGCCCCCCGCAACTAATTACCCAAGCCCTGGGGAGGTGGCGGTCCCCGGGGCAGTGTGGGGGGATTGGGCCCCACCACACTTTTTTTTCACTGCCCCCGGGACCTGGCCAACCTGGAGTCCGCGCTTCGTTTTTTTTCTGCCCGATTCGCGCACCCAGCACGAATTTGTCCGATTAAAAATAAAAAGTGCTTTTTTGGGTCCTTGTGGGACCCTCTGAGCAGGCCCAGGGGTCAGGGTGTTTCTATCCTGCCCCCTTTTTTTAGTTTTTTTGTGTTTGTTTTTCACTCTTCTTGTGCCTTGGTTTTGAAAATTTCGCGAAGATTCGTCAACCGACACCAAAGTTATTGGGAAAAGAAAAACGCTTTTTGAATAGAAACAAGGTCCTAACTATAATTAGCTACTGGCGACCGCCAGTAGGTAATATATGCACACACACACACACACACACACACATATATATATATATATCAAATTAATGTACATTTATATTGAATACAAAATCATTTTTCAATGTTTTGAAAGTTTAATCAACCTTTACATTTTTTAAATTTCTCTATACTTTACCAGAAGGAGATCTCAGCCCGGTGGCACGGAGCTCTGTTTACATGTGAAAATATACTATTAATAACTTTACATTTGTAAATTTGGCTCAGTCCCTGTTTTCAGGTGGTGGGGACATGTCTAAAATGTGTGGTCAATTTACGCTTAGAAGTGGTGAATAGCCAAAAGTGGTAAAAGAAAAGTTTAAGAATAAATGTATATATGTAAATTTACTCACATATGCATTTACCATTTGGAATAAGCCCCTCAAAGTGGAATCTCCGGGTGAAATATGCAGGAGGGTGTGGGAGGGAAGATTAAAAGTGTTATCCCCATAAGACATGAATCTGCAAACACCGAAGCAATATAAGGTGCAAAAGAAACACTATAATCACTTCTAAATAGATTGGACACTCAGAGAAAGATATTAGTTGGGTAGTCATAGAAAAACATTACGGACTGTGGATCCCTCCGTAAAATGTCCAGAATACTCCTCAAATGGAACAAAGATGGTTCTACAAATAGGCCTTTATTTTGTATTCCTTAATTATTCAGGTCACCAGACATGTTACCCATAGACACAGGGCCATCTGCCAGACCCACTTCTTCATCACCCTATGACGAACCTCAACTTACTCACTTGGATTATAAGGGAATGGGGACAGCCCATAAGTTGCATTTAATTCAACAAAACTTGCGCCGCAGGCGTGCGGCACATATTGCACTACTTCATTAGACACACATAGCAGACGGGGGGGATGTCCACTTACAAAAGAAATGGAGAGGGCAATGCTATAGAACCACAAAAAATCCGGATTTGCTAGAGAGGCGCTAATATTGATCTGTCCAGCGGTCCACTCACGGTCACTGCAGGTGGAAATTGACCCTCAGGGACGCGACGTATTTGTGGAGCGACAACTGGACGGCCATCCAATATTACTGGGGAATATTTATGCGCTGAACGTAATACAATAGGCCTTTTTAGACCACCCTACTGTTCCCCTTGCGAGGGGAGAGCATATTCCATGTCTAATTGGGGGAGACTATTTACAAACAACAAGAGAGAGAGGGAGAGTCACGAACACTCTTAGTCCCCAAATTATAATATGTAACAACAACAAAAGAGTGTTCCTGTTCTGGTTAAGGTGGAAAAAGGCACAGAGCACAAGAAAACAACAAAGCCCAATAGGTTTGTTAGGAAAGCCCTCACTCACCGACCTGGTCGGTGACTTGCTTCATCATCGGGCCCCACCGGGTGTGTCACCGAATGCCACCCCGGTGTGCTTCGACGCCAGAATTACTGCGGAGCTGGTTTTTGTGATGGGAGGGCTATGTGAAGAAGTACGTGAATAGTGTCAAGTGGTGAAATTAAAATTGCCTTGTATGTGTCAAAAATTTAATTTTAATCAAAGACCAACAAGGACAAGGTTAAAAAATGTGTCGGTGAGTAGGGCCAACTAATTGGATGGTCTTACTCCCACTAGCATTAAGTGAAGATGTGAATGGTCAACATGGACATGTTTCAGCCGGTGTGGTATCATTAACCTGGCATTCGTCAGGACCTATGGTGTTAAACCTCGGCGGTATGGGCACTCTAAGGCCCACCCTACCAGAGGACTTGAAAGTTAAAAGTCTGTGAAGTGCAAAAAAACAGGGGGCGGGCTTCACCACCCGAAGGTAGGACGCACACACCTCCAGCCTCTAAAATTTAGAGACCAAAAATAAAAGGCACTTCACCAGGGATGAAAATCCACCCCATAGACCGCGGGAGGGAGGGGACGGCGCATTTGGCACATCGCCCACGGCGTCCGTCTCCTGCAGATAAGCCTAATCGCCCTCAGGACCGGGTCTCGACGTATTTGTGGAGCGACAACTGGACGGCCATCCAATATTACTGGGGAATATTTATGCGCTGAACGTAATACAATAGGCCTTTTTAGACCACCCTACTGTTCCCCTTGCGAGGTGAGAGCATATTCCATGTCTAATTGGGGGAGACTTCAACAGCGTGCTGGATCTTGGGCTGGATCGCTCCCATCCCCCCTTACTGGCCTTCCCTGTGGTGTCGACGGCGATGGGAATGGTGCAGTGGATGGCACACTGGTCCTTCCTTGATTCCTGGCGCACACTACAACCTGATGCGAACGAAAACTTTTACCCTTCTCCACCACATGACTTACATGTCATGCTAGACCTGATCCCCTGTCCACTGACGATACATGCACAAGAAACGGCTGAAGAATACTAGGTCGTACTGTTTCAGATAACAATCCCCTGCTATTGCACTTACATTGGGGCGCTCCCTGTCTGCCTGTCCCCACCTGGTGACTGCAGTAGGCTGTGCTAGAAGACAATGTATTTCAAGATGCCTGGAATGCTGACTAACTACTTTACAGAAAATTAGGGCACAAAGACATCCAGACTGACGAGTGGGAGGCGCTAAAAGTGGTCTTGTGGGGACATTGCATCAGGATTGTGAGGGGGGTATGGATACAGCTATACAGGGACTTAACAGCCTTGAAGGCATCCTTGAATGTCCATGAGGCAGAGGCTCGGGAGGCCTCAATGAGACATCGAGCCCTCACGGCTGCTAGAGATCGGCCTGCCCAATCAGTGGCTCAGCCACGGTGACTTGACTTTAGGGCCTATCAGGTCAGGATACATGCAGAGAGGGAAAAGGCTGGTCGGCTTCTGGTCTGTCTGCCGCACAGCGGGAATCCATGATTACTGATCATGGCAATACGAATATCTTCAATAAACATGATCACCACCCAGATGGACATACACAGTGCATTCACAACATGCTACAAAGTTTTATATGACTCACCCTCTGATGCCCGTGAAACGCACATACGTGCATTCCTTGAGATCCTTGAACTACCTACTGTTGATCGAGCGGCCCAAGAGGAACTGCAGCCGCCCATAGCAAAACATGAGCTGCGGGTGTCAATGCAAGGGCTAGCCATCTACATGGTCTCCCGGCCGAGTTTTACAAGGCCTACACGGACATACTGTTTCCTCAATTATTGGAGATTTATCAGGCTGTCTTGGAGGAGTGACAGTTGCCACTGACACTTTGAGAATTCCTTATAATATTGCTGCTAAAACCTGACAAGGACACGCTCGATGTAATGTCATAACGCCCTCTATCAATGCTAACCACAGACTATAAAGTATTCAGCAAAGACATTGCAGCCGCCTAATGGAGTATATGCCAAATCTGGTGCCCGCTCCACCACTCTGAACATACGTAAGCTACGCAGAGTACGCTCCAGCCCACTGGTCCTTTGCTGCCTTTCTTGTGATAGATCTAGAATGTGCTTTTAACACAATATATTGGGAATACATGTCTCTAGCGGTTGGGGCTTCTGATGAGCCTGCTCCGCCTCATTTGCCTATTATACACGGCCCCTACTGCCAGTGTTAAGACGGGATAACTTATTTCGGCGCCCTTACAAATCAGTCGAAATACGCGCCAGGGATGCCCACTGTCCCGGCAACTGCGAAGCACTGGAGAGGAGTGGGTCATTTATCTTGGAACCGAACTACATGCAGTCTCCCTCTATGTGGATGATGTCTTTTTCTACATACGGGACATCAAACAGGGGTTTGGAAGCATTGAACTGGTCCCTGAGCAATTTAAGAACGCCTCGGGTTTGGGAGTTAATTGGGCCAAGACCTGCCTCCTCCCAGTGAGTCCAACTTGCCCGCCACAGCTCCTCCTGGTGGGAGCCTACAATGGTGAAATGAGAGCCGACTACATTTCGTTACTTCGATATTCGCATCTACCATGACAACCCTGATCTAATAGACAGCAATCTCAGAAGGGCAATCGCCTCTCTGTGGTCACAGATTTCCTTTTGGAGCACATTACCTCTCATGGTGCAGGGGCGAGTTTTCCTCCCCAAAATGGTGAGGCTCCCCTGCTTTTGTACTACTTCCTGAATCCACCAATCAGCATACCAAGCTCCACATACTTTACACTTCACTTTATGCTGGGACCTTTTATTTGGAATAAGGGGCGCAGACGAGTCGCGCTGAGGACGCTCCAACTACCTGTTGCACTAGGAGGATTAGTAGCCCCCAACTTCGAGCACTATTACCTGGTGACACAGTTGCAGTGGCCATCACTTTGGCTCACCCTTGCTAAACCGAGCCGCTAAGATGGTACATGATTTGCTTTTACTGTTTGGTACACTCCCCCCACGCTCCCATAAGCTATTGACCATAGCATACCCTAGCTATACCAGAGACCTTGGCACAGGTGCCATACATGCCGAAAATCTGTGTAAGATCTATACGGCCTTTTAGGGACCTGTTTGGGAAAGAGAGAGTAGAACTCAGGGAGGTAGAGGAAGTGGAAACACTGGGCACCTTGTAGCAAGATTGTGCTCTCGTGCCCGTTGAACACTTATACGAACACCATGGTAAACACCCAGATAATTTCCTAGTGCACCGCACGCTGTTGGCTGAATTACTGCGGCATTGGCACATCAGGGACATGGATCCTGAGACACATCCGCTGTTGCATGCAATCCATGTGATGGGCGCGGGCCCACACCTTATCACATGGTTCACACTTGTGATGGCATTGACCTCACAGGACTTGATGCTCCCAAAAGGCTGCACTGGGGCAGAACATTGGCTGAGAGTTTACCACTAAAGAACAGGATGAGGCACTTATTGATCCCTGTAAGCTATCCCGCAATGCGAAATTCCAATATATCCAACACCACATTTTGCATTGAACCTATCTTACCCTTGAGTGACTGCAACAAATGTATGGGAGCGAGTTTTCGTGCCCCAGATGCAGTTTTAGAAATGCAGGCATGGCGAACATGTTCTGGAATTGCCCAGATGTGCAGCTTTTATGGGGGGTGGTCTTGAATGCCCTGTCAGAGGTTGTGGTGTAGTGTAGTTCCTATATTCCCAATAGGCTCTGTGCATTGGAATAATATATCCTATGGATATGACGTAGGACTTAGGTCAGTAGGTCTCTATCGAATATACTAAACTTAATTGTGAGTGCCAGCTAGCTCAGAGGTCACTAGAAACGTTCTCGAATTCACAAGAAGGGATTAGTTTCTGACAACTGCATAAACATGACAACTTTGTTTCCCTAGGACTGGAGTAACTATCTTCAGAGTGTTAGAAACAATAGATAAGTATTTCACTCAGTCAATCGTGCATGCTTCGTTTCTACAGAGTTTCCAGAGAAATTTGTGAGAGGGGCGTTTTCAATAAAAGGTTTATTGAACAGTCTTCTTTCTCATGCAAGAGAGGTGAACTGCTACAATCATTAGACAGAATGCAAAGTATAATGCATACAGCAAGAATAGTATTATGAAATAATACTGTAATAGCATTGTATGGTTTCTAAGCCATATAAAAACACATACATAAATAACACAGGCTAAAATACTAAACTGGTGCTTCTAAAATACGCCTACCCCAATGTACCTAACCTAGGTCTAGTACGAGGGAAGAAGTCTTCAGCATAGGTTTAGTTTTTGCCAAGAATCTACCAAAGGTTTCTCTAGGTTCTAATCAGCTTCATACCTTAGAATGAAGGAGGTCTGGTATCTCTGTCTCGGGACTCGATTTCCCAACACCCCGCAAGGGGAGTCAGAAACACTCGAACTGGATTTCTCAGCAGAGGAGGGCAGCTTCCTGATCGTGCGTCAGATGGAGAGTCGGTTTCCTTCGGCACTTGCTGTAGCGAGCTACGTCGGGCAAGTAGGTCGTCGTCGAACTGCTCTGAACCACCGTGCTTTGCCATAGCAAGTGAAGGTATATTTATACCTTGAAGGTGTTTAGGAATGCCATGTTTGACATAAATTTGGGCATATGAACGTCATGAATGAACCACTGGGGAATAGTTGTTCATTGTAAAACTAACTGAGATCTTGGAGAAATCAATATTCAAGCAAGGGGAAGTCCCTAACGGCTTAAGCTGGTTTTCCAAGAAATCGTTGTGACATCTAGTGAACGGATGGAAGTAGCCATGCCTGTATTTAGGTTGCATGGGCTATGCCTAAATAAGGGCTTGATTTCAATGCCTATATAAGGGCAACGTGAATTGTACCTATATGAGGGCATAAATCGGGAAAATCCATTCGGAATCTAAAACGCCATACAACAATGGACAGAGCAGACCTCCACACCATGGAGGCGGGGTTGCTAGGGATATTCCGACATAGGAAATGGTGAGGTGCAATTACTCATTTCATAAACTTAGCCCAAATTATAACTAAGCATGCTATTGCCATGAAATGAAAGAATGCCGACCTCCCAAGCAAGTTATACTGCTGTGCGGCACTGCTGAAGTGGTGTAGAGCTGAGTCAGCAGCGCTGCCCAGGGAGGAGGCCAGGGGCCTACGTAGAGTTCCTATTGCCCTTGTGTGCGAGTTACAGGTCCTCTCTGAGGGGTCCGGGGAGGAGGGGTCTAGAATCGAAGTGTGATTGTGTCCCATCAGACTCCCAGAGCCAAAACCAGAGCACTCTCCCTCCCCTGGTCATTTCCCTTCTGAGATTAGTCTGGAGCCGTGCTGACATGCTGCAAAAACACGCCTGCCGTGGTTAGTAATAGAGCTGACGGACTGGATATTTAGGAGACGATCTTGACATTTAGAAATGTTAGTGCCCTTCTTGTTCGAGTAGTTCTCTATATCTCTTGTTCAAGTTACAATAAAGAAAGAACCAATGTCTTCTTTTGATACTTACATTGCTGTATATGATATGCTGACCCATTGGGACATTGATTACCTGAACTATTGCACTGTGCTTCATATACAGTATATAACGTACTCATAAAATAAAAAATCAATAAAAACGTTTAAAAAATACAGGTAGGACTTTATGATATTTCATGGACATACCTCAATAATATATATATCAATTATCATAGAGGTAGCATGGCTAACTGAATAACTCATGGTAGGAAGGAGTAGGATGTCTCAGAGTTCTTTTTTTGAACACCAGTGAGGGGACAATTATTCTTCATGCTGACCTATATATTGGTGCATTTCAACAAGTAAGTCTGATGATAACAGTTTTTGCCTCAAACATCTACTATTACTACTTGTTACCACACATATTACGTTGTGACCCTACAGAGAGGTACTAAAATATTGTTGTTAGAATAAAAAAGACAGTTAATGACCTTACTTAGTGACATCAACCTATTAAAAATGACTGACTTTTACATAATACCAACACTCCTCGTCATGTTGCGTAGCATCTACTTGACCATCAGACGTGAAAGAAAATAAAAAGAACAAGAGTCGTAGAAATGTATGTATAACCCAAACCAAATCACAATATTATCAACAGCTCCAGGGGCAAAGGATTAATAATACTGCGGCCCCGTTATATTCACATCTCACCCATCCTCTTCGAAGGGATATCACTTTATGAATAAAGATTAACCAGAACTGGGGTCCATGATACCTCCTCCTAAAGTTTTATTTTTTACCATGTTGTTTACCATACACTTTACCCTACCAGGGCAAATAAATAGGTAGAATAGGAGAAAAAGAATTTGACGCATAGCCACAGTTAAATGTCTACTTTATTATTCACTACAAATGGATAAAGGGTGATATTATTCCCAGGACCTCCTGTATCATCACTACACACTTCCACCTCGTGTACATAACGTCATGGATGGATTGAAGAACACACACATGACGTTCCATAACCTCGTCATGGGCTGCATAGTGCAACAATATAATGATCAGCCAAGGGCTACAGACAACGCATGTGACACAGGTACACATCACAACTCTTACGCTGAGGTGCATGACCAAACCACATCGTATGATGGTGGCCTTAAAATAGAACGCGCTATCCAGCTCTCGCAAACATGCAGTAGCAAGAAACAGCTGAGGTACAGTTGTCAACTGCTTGTTTTGATGAAGTAAGTACATTTCTGACCTTTGATAGAGAAAGGAACCATATTTCTCCTCTGCTAGCCCCGTCCTCTATATCAGAAATTACAATTAGCAAACTAACAGTGGACATCCCCTCTCTCGTCCCCTACAGGACAATAGAAAGTTCTCTCTGGCTGAGTTGTCCAAGAGAAGAGTGCTGCAGCCATATATGTACTTATGTTCAGCTTTATTATCATATGTATTATTCATTACTATCATATGTATCATTCACTTCACAGCAACGAGTGTGGTTTGCCATGTATGATATCGCCAATATTGGTTTAAATAAAAACATGTTTTACCTTGCATAGTGTATTGAAGGTTGACCATTTTATGTTAAAAAACTTTCTAAAAGTTTCTCATTTCTTTATGCATGCATCCACAGAGAACAACCTGATTTACTCCATTTGGAGCATACGTATGCATGAGTATGTGCATGTTTGAGTGTATATCTACTTCACAAAAGAACTGCAGTTGCGGTCATAAAATTGGCAAAATGGGATCCTTGATACGGGTCATCATTTGCTCCTCCAGTCATGCGAAAACTTGGAACTCTATCAGGGGGTGACCAGTTTCACGCATATAGGGGGACATATGCTTGACCTAGTATTTACTGAGGAAAGGATTATTGACCATATGCAGATTCTCCCAGTCAACTGGACTGATCACTACTTGATAACATTTCTAATTGCAATCCCTAACCGTGGTGCCTCTGCCTTGAATACGGCTGGAAGCTTTCTTGGTCGGGACTGGAAGAGACTTTTGGAAACAACGAATCGGTCCCTAATGACCTTCTCTAAGGAGGATTTTGGTGTACATAGCTCAGTGGAGGAGAACTATCTGCTATTCTGTAATCATATAAATGCCACTGTTAATCAAATTGCCCCCCAAAAAGTATGTAAAAGTAAAGGTAGACCCTTCGCTAGATGCTTCAATGAAAAACTTAAGGATCTGAAACTGAATTGCAAACAGGCAGAGAGAAAGTGGAGAAAACACTATGCAGACGAGGATAAACTAGCCTAGAAAGTGGCTATCTCCCTTTATAAAAAAGAAATTGCTGCTGCCAAACAGGAGTACTTCGCTGAAGTTATTCTGAACTCGCCCAATAAGGCCAAATGTATTTTCAAACTTGTCGAGGATCTTGCCAATCCTCAATGTTTACACAATCAGACTTCGCCCTCCCAAGATCTCTGTGATAAATTAGCATTTTTTTTCCAGGATAAAATCACCACCATTATCGATGGGTTAAAGGATGACAGGTCTGGGAGGGGAGAAGGTATGACCCCTGAGTCAGCAATTCCAACGGCTAGTATGGGTATAGTGCCACATGAAGACCCCTTGAGTGATGATGGGCCTGCTATAATGAGCTCTCTGGATCATTTTGAGCCCCTTTTGGAAGAGGAATTTGATAGGCTGGCCATGGGTGTGTCCTCGGGCTCCCCACTGGACCCTCTTCCACATAGAATCTGGAAGGAATTGGCATCAGAGCTCTTCCCTAGGCTCCGAAAGATTTGTAACCAATCTCTCTCCAGTGGATTAGTACCATCCGGCTGGAAACAGGCGATAGTCACTCCACTCTTGAAGAAGGCCACCCTTGACCCCAACTGCCCGGGGAATTATAGGCCTATCTCACTCCTCCCCTATCCGGTGAAGGTAGTGGAACGTAGGGTTAGTAAATCTTTGTCAGCTTTTTTAGAAAGCTCTGGCTGCCTGGCAGATGTACAGTTCGGATTCCGACCAGAGCACGGAACCGAATCAGCCTTTGTGACCGTAATGTACGATCTGCGTCAGATGGCAGACAGGGGACAATCAGCAATACTTGTATTGCTTGATCTGTCTGCCGCGTTTGACACGGTCAGCCACGACATTCTGCTGGCGCGTCTAGAGGAAGTGGGAGTAGTGGGCACAGCCCTGGCCTGGCTTCAATCTTATCTACCTGACAGATGTCAGATGTCAGGCAGTGGCCCTTCCCCCATTTCAATCAGCCTTCACAAGTATCTGTCATGGGGTTCCGCAAGGGTCGGCTATTAGCCCAATTCTATTTAATATTTATCTGAGCCCTCTGATTAAAACCATCTACAATGTGAAGGTAGTGAACTACGCTGATGATACTCAGATCCTCCTATCCTTGGATGGATCCCACTCTAATGCTCTAGAAGATTTTCATGCATGTATGCAGAACACTGCGCAGTGGTTACGTGACAACGCCTTACAATTCAATTCGGGCAAGACCGAAATTTTACACTGCGCAGTTGGGAAGGCTGCCCGGCCTCTTCCTTGTAACTTCTGGCCTTTGGATACTTCCACCCCCCTGACGCCATCCACAACGGTGCGTAACTTGGGTGCCATGTTCAACACCAACTTGTCACTGGAGACTCAAGTGAACAAGACAGTGGGATGTTGCTTTGGCCTCTTGAAGGCGGCCCTAAGGAAGATTCTTCCACTGCTCCCAGCGATGGCTAGAGCTTTGATTATTCAAGGCGTTATTTTGAGTAGACTTGACTACTGCAACGCCTTACTATCAGAATCTCCTAAATAGTTAATCCAGAGACTGCAGCGTGTCCAGAACACAGCAGCAAAACTGGCCCCTTCCAGACCAAGGGTTTCTTCTGCCTCATTGTGCCTAGCTGATCTGCATTGGCTTCCGGTACACCAAAGAATACTCTTTAAATCTTTGTGTATCGTATTCAGGGCACTGCATGGATTTGGCCCTAGGCCACTGCAGAAGAAAATGGTCTGGGACCCACCCACCCGGAGCCTTCGCTCCTCCTCTGCCTACCTGGCAAGTGTACCCAGGTTTCACAAGGCCAGACTGGGTGGAAGATCATTCAGTTATGCGGCTGCAAAACTTTGGAATGAGCTTCCGCTGGAAATTCGACAATGCAGCACTCTGTCCCTGTTTAGGAAAAAAATTTAAACATGGCTGTTCCCGAGAAATTAATTTTGCGGGGCCGTTACACTGCTATGTTGGCTGCTTTCCTCCTTTAGCCATCTCTCCTGTTTATGCTGGTCTGCATCTCACGTTTCATCTAGCGCCAGAGTACCCGTAGGGTGTTTGTTGCGCTCTATAAATACCTTATACAATACAATACAATACAAAATAAATGAATTACAATGAATCTTTGTTCCTGATGAAGGTCGTCGTATGGCCATCTGGGCAAATAAGATGGCCTTAACATGTAGACTTTATGACGCTGGAGTAATACTCACCTCCCGTGGTCAACCTGGTCATCTGTACATTTTTAGGTCTCCTGGCGTTTAACAGCGCGTCAGCGCTGTGTCCGCCAGGAGATCTTTTGTTGCTGACTATGCTTCCCAGGAGACAGCACTGGCCGCGCGCAAAGGCGATCGGCGTAGGGCACGCGCGCGCGAACACGCTCAGCTGCCGTCTCCTGGGAAGCTCCAACACCCTATGCGCATGCGCAGAAAGACACACACACACACACGAGCGCCCATGCACGCATGCACCCCCACATAAATAGAACTCACCCCTGCTGTCGCATACACGCATACACACACACACACACACGTGCATCAAGCGCCCCCGCCCCGCCCCCCCCCCCCCCCCCCCCCCCGCCGCCACTTACCGCTACTCCGGTCTTCAGCTGCCACCGCGGGGCTCTCTCTAGGGCATGGGCTTCTCTCCGTGGGCGCGGCTTCTCTCCGTGGGCGCGGCTTCTCTCCGTGGGCGGTTCGATCCCCGGCCGCTCCTCCTCACACGTGGGTGTCCTCCCTGACGGTTGCATGCGTCAGTAATACCATGTGACCCCAAGGCAGCCACGTACAGCAACGAGAGGGGGCCCACTGCCGACAGGACCCCCAGGTGCCTGTGCTACGGCTCCCTACAGCATTTTAAAGGCGGCACGAGGACGCCGCGCGAACCTGCACCGAGATATGGAGACACTGAGACAGGAAACAAACCAAACGTTTCCACCGAAATTTGTACAGACTGGAGCAGTGCGTAGGTTTCAGTGCACGCGCGTGTGTGTACATAAGTGCGAAGTGGGGATGGGCAGGCCATTTTACAAGCATGCAAAACACACTTTGACGTAAAGGCTCTAGGTTCTGTAATAACTACCTTCAAGGTTGAAGCAGATGGTTATGAAGCCGGGCTACGGGGTTCGAGTCCTGGCAACGGCTCAAACACCCTGCAGCGCCAAAGCGAGGCCAGGCGGGGTGCCGGGGGAGGGTGGGCTTAAGTACGGGGAGCCGGGCTCGGGGGAGGCCTTATTTGGGTTTAGGACAGGCCCACCTGCGAGGAGTCACGGCCTAGACGCTTCCAGTTCCGTTCATCCGGTGCACCCTGCAAGGAGGGGCACGAGGCGCCGCGATGTCCGCCTCTGAGCTCTACAGCAAGGTAAGGCCTGCACCTTTAACATGCACAGGGGGCCCGGCTTGGGGTGAGGCTGGGAGGGATGGGGTGTTGTTGAAAGTGGTTAACTGTCTCGAAAGAGCACGTAGACCTTCATAGCTGCCAAGGTTTCAGATTGCTATGTGTGACGTTTTCATAATTTATGTGTAATTATGAGTGACATTTCAGCGGTTATGAGTGATACTTTTTCGGAAGCAAAATCAAGCAATAAAGTCTGGGAAGTCATACATATCTGCAACCTCCTAAACTGATCGTACTGTTAATAAGAAACGAGGACTCCGATGTGCACCCCTCTCATTGAAAGTCCACACTGCACCACTGCAAACAAAAGAACGTTTCTGCAAATGTCAGCAAAGTCAGTTATTGTAGTAGGGTCAGTTAGAAAACCTGCGCAGTGTGCCTGCCACTTGCTCACCTCGAGTAGAGAAAATATCATAATCACTGCAATACTAGGGGGTACTGAATGTAGCCGAGGTTCAGATTCCATTTGCCATATTTTTGTGTACCGCTTTATTTTCTTCTGCTTTACCTGATGTCTTTCTTGACTGCTCGGCCGCTTCCCGGGTGACCTCTTAGAGGACGAGGCAGGCCGCGGTGGTGCAAGAGGCGGCATGCTCGTCACCTCAGCTACCCGGACCTCATGTAATAACCACCTGCTCCTGCAGTCCCTCTGACATGACTGTAGGGCCCGCATCACCATCCAGTGACCGCTGGATCCAGTAGGCGCCAACGTTACCCCTTAAAGCACAACTCCTGGAAGCCTACTGTACACCTACCTGTTCACGAGCCACCATATTGCAGTGCTGATGTGTTTTAAAATGAAGTTAAAGTGCAATCTGGATTTGTAATGAAAGCATCTGATAACTCGCTGTGGGGGAATTAGTGGGAATTACTACGGTCAATGTTTCTGATGTTACTGCATAGGCTGCATACAGTACATGTATTTTCCCCCATCATTTTGCATGCAGTAACATTTAAATTGCTTAATATTTGAAGGGAAAATGATGGCTTATTCTCACAGCAAACTGGATATTGTTGGATGTTTGTGTCCCTGGTGCCGTTTTAAGAAGTGTAAATGTTCCAGATGCCAGGATCCTACCAACTCTGTTTTGAATCCAATGAGTGCACTTTAGCTGTGGCCCTTCGTTTAAGCCTTTCCCCCATATGTTGCTAGCACAGAGTGGAAAAATCAGGCGGGTGTCTTCATGGGTCTTTTTAAAATAGTTTGCTTGGCAAAGTTCAAAGAAGAGGTTGTGAAAATGAATTTTGCCTTTTTTTCCTTCAAATTTCCCTACTCATGTCATGCCAATCAGGACAGTTTGCCCATTACCAGACTTCCTCATGTCATGCCAACCAAGACAGTTTGCCCATTACCAGACTTATTGTGATATGCAGAGACAGTAGCGTAGGAAGGTGCAGGCTGCCCCCGGGGTCATCACTGTGTGTGAATAATAACCGCTGTGAGGCCGTGCATGAGGTGCATCATCAGAGCTGTGTGAATAATAACAGCTGTGAGCCTGTGCCTAAGGTGCATCATCAGAGCTGTGTGAATAATAACTGCGTCAGCCCCGTGCGTGAGGTGCATCATCAGAGCTGTGTGAATAATAACAGCTATGAGCCCGTGCGTGAGATGCATCATCAGAGCTGTGTGCATAATAATAGCTGTAAGCCCGTGCCAGAGGTGCATCATCAGAGCTGTGTGAATAATAACAGCTGTGAGCCCGTGCCTGAGGTGCATCATCAGAGCTGTGTGAATAATAACTGTCAGCCCCGTGCGTGAGGTGCATCATCAGAGCTGTGTGAATAATAACATCTGTGAGCCCGTACCTGAGGTGCATCAGAGCTGTGTGAATAATAACTGTGTCAGCCCCGTGTGTGAGGTGCATCATCCACATTGCTCAGGTCACCCAAATTCCTGCACTCTCTACCACATTGCTTTCAAGAACACCATACTCTTGCACACACTCACACTGCTCACCAATTCAAAGTGTGCTAAAAATTTGATGCAACGCATTGTCATACACAATGCCAATAACTCAAACTTTAATGCTGGGAGACCTATTGCATTGTAAATGCTTGTTAACCTTACCAGGGGAACACACGAATAAACACATCAGATGGGATATCTCACCAGGTAATTTTAAAGTTGAAACTCATTAAAGATCCCTCAGACCTAGATAATCAAGTGCCCCCTTACATAGGTGGAGTCCATCCAGATGAGCTGTCCTTCTGGATGAAGGACTCCATGCTGAAACAAGCCACAGATATGCTATGAGTGAGAGTCCTTCTAAGGCTTGGCTTCTTCATAGCTGTCAGCATGAATTCTAGAACAAGTTCCTAACATATCAGATCAATCTTGTTTCCCAAATAGACCTCCTCTCCGTTGATCTGAGCTGAATATAAAATGTTTAACATCTCTTGATGTCAAGCAAATGTAAAGATCTTTCACCAGTCGTTGATGGTTTCCATCCAGTTATACGGGTTCCGATTCTCGCATTGAGTTAGCGTTTCACCTTCATACCCAACCATACTCTTCACACATGCCTTCAAAGCGCTCCGACGTAGGACCTGCATATCTGAACTACCACCTCTCATTCCACTTACCGCCAGACAACTTTGCTCCACCCAACTTGCCCTGGCCACTGTCCCACAGGCTCACAAGACCAGAACCGGAGGAAGATCCTTCTTCTACCTCACTGCCAAGACCTGGAACACCGTGCCCCTCCACCTCAGGCAATCCCTGTCACTGATACAATTCAGGAAGGATCAAAAGACCTGGCTCTTCGACAGAATCTCACGCCCAGATGGATCAGTAGCCTTAGAGCCTTGAGACCCTCACAGGTGAGTAGAGACGCTTTATAAACTCTTGATGATGTGATGCTGCACTATTGCCCCCCCGTAACAAAAGCAGCAAGCAAGCACAAGCCACTTACTTTCGTTTCCAGCCTCCCAGAGTCAGCCAATGCCTCCCTCCCCACCAAACTCCCCTTGTAATGGTCAGGCTTGTTCAATATGCAGAGTGTGGAGGCTGGTCTGACAAAATTGCCAGGGATACTATGGATTCCCAGTCCAGCCCTGTTCAAACTAATAAAAATGAGCACAGCCTGCTCTTAAAAAAACAAACTTTTGGAAAGGGGCGACCACTCGGTCCCCCCGAACGTATGGTGGAGTACCCCGATCCCCCCGGGAAGCCATCTTGGGCGGGAGGCGAGTCTCGGCTGGTATGCTCGAAGCGGCGTAGCCGGGGCGCGCTTTTTCCCGCCCTAGAGTGGGTTGTCCTAGACACTGAAGCCGCCAGCCACGCCCCCGGAGGCGGGCGGAGGCGGGTTCACGCCCGCCCGGAGAAGGATAAAAGGAGCAACAAGCCAAGGAAGCATCCTCTTGTTCCTGTGCTCTGAAGCTGCACCTCCCCGCTGCACGTGAGCTCGAGACGGAACGAAGAGCCAATTTTGAGCGTTGTAATTTTGTCCTTGTTCTTTCAGATATCTTCGTTGGAGAATGCCGGGCAAGAAGGTCGGAAAGCGGGTCGGTACCGATCAGATGCTCCGCATGCTCGTAAAGGATATGGCCGAAATGAAGAAGCAGATGGCGGCAATGAACGGGGCAGGAGGCCCGAAGCGCATCATCGGGCCAGCATTGCCGAGTGTAGTCCCCAGCGGTAGAGGCAAGAGGTCCAAGAGGGGGGCATCTGGGGGAGAGGCCCCGGTTCCCGATACACCGATTGAGGAACCAATCTCGGTTCCGAAGGAGGGACAACCGATCCCCGTCGTAGTCACCCCTGTGAACGAGGGGGATATGCCTCCCGAGTTGGCTGCACAACTGGCAGCGTGGTTGGGGAAAGATAGTGAGGGCACCACGGCAGATGACGCCAGGGCAGTAATGAGGCAACTGCGAGAATCTAGAGAGGCTGCGAAGGCATCATCTTCTGTTCCCCCACAGGCTCCGGTGGGTGAAACCGCAGCGGGCACGAGTTCGGCAGCGACTACAGCTTCTAATTCAGGTAAGCAGCTACTGCTGATTGCGGGGGAGGGGTCTGTACCCTCACGGAGAGAGAAAGTGGCCCAGCATATTCCAATGGAAGTCAAGGAAAAGATTTGGGCTGATAAGTATGTAAACATGTTTTCTTTGCTTACCGATCACTACGAGATCGAGCATGTGAAGGGTCAAAAAGAGTTTCTGCATCCGAGTGTTTGGCGCGCAAAGATGGCCGCCTTCAAGGTCGAGGAGAACATAGGTACCTGGGGCAGAGCGTTTGGCATATTCACTTCAATTATGGGGGAACGTAGGCCTGAGTTGTTGGCTGAGTTGCCCATATATCAGACACGTATCATGGAGTATTCTCAATCATATGAGGGCAATCAGTGGTTTTGCTATGATAATGTTTTTCGAAAGGCCAAGGAGCACGACCCAGCTTTGACCTGGGATTGTTACGATTCCATTTCTTGGCAAAAAATGGAGAATTCAGGCATGTTAAAGACACCATTGGCGGGGGGTAGCGGGGGTGAGTTTTCCCGCCATTCGTCTGGGACGCCCTTTCGGACGGGGGCAGGTAACGAGCATCACTCGAAGCCGAGTGGCAACGCAGGTAAAAAAGGGATCTGTTGGAATTTTAATAGGGGAAAATGTACAAGGCCCCAGGGGTCATGCAAGTTTAGGCACGAGTGTGGGGGGTGTGGACAGTCCTCGCATCCTGAGACCATGTGCAGAGCCAAAACGGGTGATAACGGTGGTAGGGGAAGCGCCAAACAGGTCTGAAATAGTCCGAGGGGCGCCTTTACCTACCCCGGTTGATACCATGGCAATGATTCCTTGGCTCAATGAATACCCGGATCATGTCTCCGCTGGGGTGTTGTGAGACGGGTTTTCGTATGGTTTCCGCATTCCAGTGGGGAATTTTCAGGGTAAGGCACGTTGTAAGAACCAACTGTCGGTCCTGCAAAATACGGCGGTGGTACAGGTAAAGATTGGGAAAGAGGTGACTCGAGGGCGGGTTGCCGGACCATTCGATATACCACCAGTTGCTAACTTTGTTTGTTCCCCCTTAGGAGTGGTCCCAAAGAAGGACCCGGGTGAGTTTAGACTAATACATAATTTGTCAGCCCCACGAGGTCTTTCCGTGAATGATGCGATAAACCCGGAAGTGTGTTCGGTGCGGTACGCATCTTTCGATGAGGCCGTCGCCATGTTGAATCGCCTGGGGCCCGGAGCGCTGATGGCAAAATCGGACATCGAGTCAGCGTTCCGGTTGCTCCCGGTACACCCAGACGATCAGCGTCTCCTTGGTTTTATGTTTCAAGGTCGCTATTACATGGATAAATGTATGCCAATGGGATGCTCCATATCTTGTGCTTATTTTGAAAAATTCCGTTGTTTTCTGCAATGGGTATTCACGAGAAAGACGGGTTTTCAGCATGTTATGCATTATCTTGATGATTTTCTGTTCCTGGGGGCAGCCGGGGATCCAGAATGTGCTCAGGCTTTAAAAGAATTTTGTGGCCTGATGAGTCATTTTGGTGTGCCATTGGCACCAGGTAAGACTGTGGGGCCAGCAACTTCGCTCGAGTTTCTTGGAATAGAGCTCGATTCAGAAGAAGGTTGCTTTCGGCTACCCAAGGAAAAGGTGGGGAAATTCAGGGCCTCCCTTGAAACATGTATTCGGGAGACTAAGGTGAACTTGCATCAATTGCAGCAAACTGTGGGTCAGTTGAATTTTGCCCTTAGAGTAATGCCAATGGCCCGCCCCTTTTCCCGCTCGATTGCACATGGTCGGTCTTAAAGAGGGACACCACCGCACAAGGCTCTCGGCAGAGATTCGCCAGGACATGCGCATTTGGTTGGCATTCCTGGTGGATTTCAATGGTCGAATTGTCTGGAACAAGCCGGCGGTGTCCTCCGAGGACCTGGGGCTGTGGACAGATTCGGCGGGGAGTATAGGTTTTGGCGCCATATTCGGTAATCAATGGTCGGCTCAAAAATGGCCGTCATGGTGGCACGAGTGCGGGCTGACGAGTAACATTGCTTTTCTTGAACTTTTCCCTATTTTGGTGGCCCTGAAAACATGGCCTGAGGGGTTCCGGGATCACTCTGTGGTGTTCTGGTCGGATAACATGACCGTGGTTGAGTGTATCAATAGTCAGGCAGCACGATGCAAATGGATTCTGAGATTGCTCAAAGAAATTGTGTTATTGTGTATGCAATTGAATGTGCTCTTTAGGGCAAGACATGTGCCGGGGGTACTGAACCAAGCGGCTGATGCGCTTTCTCGTTTCCGTATGCAGGCCTTCTGGGGTTTTCTGCCCACAGCGGACCCGGTGGCGGCACCCTTTCCCGAAGCTCTCTGGTCTCTCGGTGCCCCGAACTACAAAACCTCGTGGGAGAGAGTTTAGCACCCAGGACAAGGAAGGCATATGAAGGGGCGTTCCGTTCCTATTGGTCCTTTTTGGGTGCTGCTAGGGGGGAGCTTTGGGGCCAGGAAGAGTTTGTTGTAAAATTTTTGCTGTCTTTACATCAGGCAGGCAAATCAGTAGCTACGGCCCAGAGGCATCGGGCCGCCATTTCCTTTATGGCAAGGGCTCATGGGATCCAGGACCCGACAGCGTCTTTCGTTGTGCAGAAAGCGCTACGTGGGTGGCAACGCCTTGAGGGTCGCAGAGTAGATGAGAGGCACCCGATAGGTCTGGATAGGTTGGCCCTGTTATTATCCGTACTCCCTGCGACATGTTCATCCCAGTATGAAACAGTGTTATTCCGGGCCGCTTTTGCGTTTGCATTCCATGGGGCGATGCGGGTAAGCGAACTGGTGGCGAAGAACAAGCGGGATACGGTGGGAGGACTGTGCCGAGAGCACGTTCAGGTTAAGGGGGAGACGATGATTGTCTCGTTTGTCAGGTCCAAGGCCGATCAGGGTGCGATTGGGGATTGCGTAGTCATACATCGGATTCCCGGATCTCCCATGTGCCCTGTTGTTTGCGTAGAGGAATATTTAGCGCAGAGGGCGGCATCATGGGGGGGGACCTTGTTGAGACACGCTGATGCCACCCCACTGACGAGGTTTCAGTTCCAGCGGGTGCTTACAATGGCAATTTCCGCCGCGGGCTTGAACCCCGGCGAGTTTGGGACCCATTCCTTTCGGATAGGGGCTGCTACTGAGGCTACAGCCAGGGGTCTGAGTGTGGAAAAAGTGAAACGATTGGGGCGTTGGTCCTCGAATTGTTACAAAAGGTATGTGCGGTTGCACATGTTGTGAAGCTGCTATCAAGTACTCACGCTTCTTGTTTTTGTTTGGTTTACAGTTTCGCAAGCTTACGAGGCGGGGCGGACTGTGCAGTCGACCCGACACCTGGGAACCAGCGGTCAAACATCACCGGCTGCGGAAAAAGTGGTGTGGGTCGTGGGCCACTCATACGTGAGGCGTGCCGCGGACGTATTCAAAGCAGGTGACATGATTCACATGGCTGGGGAATACGGGTACAGGGTGACCTTCTACGGAAGGGGCGGGCTCTGTATTGACCATTTTCAATCCTTTTTCGAGGGTTTGTTAGGGCGGACAAGGTCACCGCCATCTATAATCATAGTCCATCTTGGGGGCAACGATTTGGTGACCACTGGTAGACGACTTCTTCTCGAGGCGATACTTTCCACAGTAAGTTGGTTGGCGAGAAGGGTTCCAGGGTGCACAATTGCATGGTCCCATATGATTCCACGTAAGGTGTGGCGGGGGGCGAATTCGGTGTCGGCTATAAATCATTCGGTGAAGAAAGTCAATAACAAATTGGGTAGATTGTTTCGTTCAAATGCATTGCATTCTATTCCTCATGGTTGTATCAAGGGAGACAGTATGTATTTGGAGGATGGGGTCCATTTGTCCCGGGTGGGGAATGCGTTACTCATAGGAGACCTCATAGCTTGGTTAAAGAGTTTACAGCATGACCTTTAGGCAGGAGTTTTGTGGGGGGTCTGGATAGCCGGTCAACTATCCGGCCTGTGGCGGTAAGGTCATGATCGGTGAGCAGTAATTGGAAGATCCCTATGGTGGGGGCGTCACCCATTACGGATGGGAGCGCCCGGGGGGAGGTGGCCATTGGCCCCTCAACGGGGAGGCGGTCCCTTCTAAGGATGGGACGCCGAAAGGGAAGGCGGTCAAGGCCCCTCCCTGGATAGGAGGGGCTACGGGCCCCTCCTGGGAATTTCCCGGGGCCAGGACATCTGCGACGGCAGATGTGGTAAGTTGTGTGGGGTGGGGAGGGGGGTTTACGCTACCTTCTAGACACCTCACACGAGTCCTCGGACGACCATAAAATGGCGTCGAGTTCATTGGGGCCCCCGTCAAGTCAAGGGAAATTGGTATGTGCACATGAGGTACAGCCCTCTGTGCGGTCGCCCCTCGCAAGTGAGGGGGTAATTCTGGTTTAGGGATCTGACACCGGTTACGACCTTGCCGTTGGCCCTTAACGTTAGGATGTACAATTTCAAGTTAAAATGTATTTGTAGGATGTTAGTTTCGGCTAGGAGAACCTTTGTATTAGAAATATGTTAAGGTTAGCCAAACATCGTAATGTGGAAATGAAATTTTGAAAGTTTAATCAACCTTTACATTTTTTAAATTTCTCTATACTTTACGAGAAGGAGATCTCAGCCCGGTGGCACGGAGCTCTGTTTACATGTGAAAATATACTATTAATAACTTTACATTTGTAAATTTGGCTCAGTCCCTGTTTTCAGGTGGTGGGGACATGTCTAAAATGTGTGGTCAATTTACGCTTAGAAGTGGTGAATAGCCAAAAGTGGTAAAAGAAAAGTTTAAGAATAAATGTATATATGTAAATTTACTCACATATGCATTTACCATTTGGAATAAGCCCCTCAAAGTGGAATCTCCGGGTGAAATATGCAGGAGGGTGTGGGAGGGAAGATTAAAAGTGTTATCCCCATAAGACATGAATCTGCAAACACCGAAGCAATATAAGGTGCAAAAGAAACACTATAATCACTTCTAAATAGATTGGACACTCAGAGAAAGATATTAGTTGGGTAGTCATAGAAAAACATTACGGACTGTGGATCCCTCCGTAAAATGTCCAGAATACTCCTCAAATGGAACAAAGATGGTTCTACAAATAGGCCTTTATTTTGTATTCCTTAGTTATTCAGGTCACCAGACATGTCACCCATAGACACAGGGCCATCTGCCAGACCCACTTCTTCATCACCCTATGACGAACCTCAACTTACTCATTTGGATTATAAGGGAATGGGGACAGCCCATAAGTTGCATTTAATTCAACAAAACTTGCGCCGCAGGCGTGCGGCACATATTGCACTACTTCATTAGACACACATAGCAGACGGGGGGGATGTCCACTTACAAAAGAAATGGAGAGGGCAATGCTATAGAACCACAAAAAATCCGGATTTGCTAGAGAGGCGCTAATATTGATCTGTCCAGCGGTCCACTCACGGTCACTGCAGGTGGAAATTGACCCTCAGGGACGCGACGTATTTGTGGAGCGACAACTGGACGGCCATCCAATATTACTGGGGAATATTTATGCGCTGAACGTAATACAATAGGCCTTTTTAGACCACCCTACTGTTCCCCTTGCGAGGTGAGAGCATATTCCATGTCTAATTGGGGGAGACTTCAACAGCGTGCTGGATCTTGGGCTGGATCGCTCCCATCCCCCCTTACTGGCCTTCCCTGTGGTGTCGACGGTGATGGGAATGGTGCAGTGGATGGCACACTGGTCCTTCCTTGATTCCTGGCGCACACTACAACCTGATGCGAACGAAAACTTTTACCCTTCTCCACCACATGACTTACATGTCATGCTAGACCTGATCCCCTGTCCACTGACGATACATGCACAAGAAACGGCTGAAGAATACTAGGTCGTACTGTTTCAGATAACAATCCCCTGCTATTGCACTTACATTGGGGCGCTCCCTGTCTGCCTGTCCCCACCTGGTGACTGCAGTAGGCTGTGCTAGAAGACAATGTATTTCAAGATGCCTGGAATGCTGACTAACTACTTTACAGAAAATTAGGGCACAAAGACATCCAGACTGACGAGTGGGAGGCGCTAAAAGTGGTCTTGTGGGGACATTGCATCAGGATTGTGAGGGGGGTATGGATACAGCTATACAGGGACTTAACAGCCTTGAAGGCATCCTTGAATGTCCATGAGGCAGAGGCTCGGGAGGCCTCAATGAGACATCGAGCCCTCACGGCTGCTAGAGATCGGCCTGCCCAATCAGTGGCTCAGCCACGGTGACTTGACTTTAGGGCCTATCAGGTCAGGATACATGCAGAGAGGGAAAAGGCTGGTCGGCTTCTGGTCTGTCTGCCGCACAGCGGGAATCCATGATTACTGATCATGGCAATACGAATATCTTCAATAAACATGATCACCACCCAGATGGACATACACAGTGCATTCACAACATGCTACAAAGTTTTATATGACTCACCCTCTGATGCCCGTGAAACGCACATACGTGCATTCCTTGAGATCCTTGAACTACCTACTGTTGATCGAGCGGCCCAAGAGGAACTGCAGCCGCCCATAGCAAAACATGAGCTGCGGGTGTCAATGCAAGGGCTAGCCATCTACATGGTCTCCCGGCCGAGTTTTACAAGGCCTACACGGACATACTGTTTCCTCAATTATTGGAGATTTATCAGGCTGTCTTGGAGGAGTGACAGTTGCCACTGACACTTTGAGAATTCCTTATAATATTGCTGCTAAAACCTGACAAGGACACGCTCGATGTAATGTCATAACGCCCTCTATCAATGCTAACCACAGACTATAAAGTATTCAGCAAAGACATTGCAGCCGCCTAATGGAGTATATGCCAAATCTGGTGCCCGCTCCACCACTCTGAACATACGTAAGCTACGCAGAGTACGCTCCAGCCCACTGGTCCTTTGCTGCCTTTCTTGTGATAGATCTAGAATGTGCTTTTGACACAATATATTGGGAATACATGTCTCTAGCGGTTGGGGCTTCTGATGAGCCTGCTCCGCCTCATTTGCCTATTATACACGGCCCCTACTGCCAGTGTTAAGACGGGATAACTTATTTCGGCGCCCTTACAAATCAGTCGAAATACGCGCCAGGGATGCCCACTGTCCCGGCAACTGCGAAGCACTGGAGAGGAGTGGGTCATTTATCTTGGAACCGAACTACATGCAGTCTCCCTCTATGTGGATGATGTCTTTTTCTACATACGGGACATCAAACAGGGGTTTGGAAGCATTGAACTGGTCCCTGAGCAATTTAAGAACGCCTCGGGTTTGGGAGTTAATTGGGCCAAGACCTGCCTCCTCCCAGTGAGTCCAACTTGCCCGCCACAGCTCCTCCTGGTGGGAGCCTACAATGGTGAAATGAGAGCCGACTACATTTCGTTACTTCGATATTCGCATCTACCATGACAACCCTGATCTAATAGACAGCAATCTCAGAAGGGCAATCGCCTCTCTGTGGTCGCAGATTTCCTTTTGGAGCACATTACCTCTCATGGTGCAGGGGCGAGTTTTCCTCCCCAAAATGGTGAGGCTCCCCTGCTTTTGTACTACTTCCTGAATCCACCAATCAGCATACCAAGCTCCACATACTTTACACTTCACTTTATGCTGGGACCTTTTATTTGGAATAAGGGGCGCAGACGAGTCGCGCTGAGGACGCTCCAACTACCTGTTGCACTAGGAGGATTAGTAGCCCCCAACTTCGAGCACTATTACCTGGTGACACAGTTGTAGTGGCCATCACTTTGGCTCACCCTTGCTAAACCGAGCCGCTAAGATGGTACATGATTTGCTTTTACTGTTTGGTACACTCCCCCCACGCTCCCATAAGCTATTGACCATAGCATACCCTAGCTATACCAGAGACATTGGCACAGGTGCCATACATGCCGAAAATCTGTGTAAGATCTATACGGCCTTTTAGGGACCTGTTTGGGAAAGAGAGAGTAGAACTCAGGGAGGTAGAGGAAGTGGAAACACTGGGCACCTTGTAGCAAGATTGTGCTCTCGTGCCCGTTGAACACTTATACGAACACCATGGTAAACACCCAGATAATTTCCTAGTGCACCGCACGCTGTTGGCTGAATTACTGCGGCATTGGCACATCAGGGACATGGATCCTGAGACACATCCGCTGTTGCATGCAATCCATGTGATGGGCGCGGGCCCACACCTTATCACATGGTTCACACTTGTGATGGCATTGACCTCACAGGACTTGATGCTCCCAAAAGGCTGCACTGGGGCAGAACATTGGCTGAGAGTTTACCACTAAAGAACAGGATGAGGCACTTATTGATCCCTGTAAGCTATCCCGCAATGCGAAATTCCAATATATCCAACACCACATTTTGCATTGAACCTATCTTACCCTTGAGTGACTGCAACAAATGTATGGGAGCGAGTTTTCGTGCCCCAGATGCAGTTTTAGAAATGCAGGCATGGCGAACATGTTCTGGAATTGCCCAGATGTGCAGCTTTTATGGGGGGTGGTCTTGAATGCCCTGTCAGAGGTTGTGGTGTAGTGTAGTTCCTATATTCCCAATAGGCTCTGTGCATTGGAATAATATATCCTATGGATATGACGTAGGACTTAGGTCAGTAGGTCTCTATCGAATATACTAAACTTAATTGTGAGTGCCAGCTAGCTCAGAGGTCACTAGAAACGTTCTCGAATTCACAAGAAGGGATTAGTTTCTGACAACTGCATAAACATGACAACTTTGTTTCCCTAGGACTGGAGTAACTATCTTCAGAGTGTTAGAAACAATAGATAAGTATTTCACTCAGTCAATCGTGCATGCTTCGTTTCTACAGAGTTTCCAGAGAAATTTGTGAGAGGGGCGTTTTCAATAAAAGGTTTATTGAACAGTCTTCTTTCTCATGCAAGAGAGGTGAACTGCTACAATCGTTAGACAGAATGCAAAGTATAATGCATACAGCAAGAATAGTATTATGAAATAATACTGTAATAGCATTGTATGGTTTCTAAGCCATATAAAAACACATACATAAATAACACAGGCTAAAATACTAAACTGGTGCTTCTAAAATACGCCTACCCCAATGTACCTAACCTAGGTCTAGTACGAGGGAAGAAGTCTTCAGCATAGGTTTAGTTTTTGCCAAGAATCTACCAAAGGTTTCTCTAGGTTCTAATCAGCTTCATACCTTAGAATGAAGGAGGTCTGGTATCTCTGTCTCGGGACTCGATTTCCCAACACCCCGCAAGGGGAGTCAGAAACACTCGAACTGGATTTCTCAGCAGAGGAGGGCAGCTTCCTGATCGTGCGTCAGATGGAGAGTCGGTTTCCTTCGGCACTTGCTGTAGCGAGCTACGTCGGGCAAGTAGGTCGTCGTCGAACTGCTCTGAACCACCGTGCTTTGCCATAGCAAGTGAAGGTATATTTATACCTTGAAGGTGTTTAGGAATGCCATGTTTGACATAAATTTGGGCATATGAACGTCATGAATGAACCACTGGGGAATAGTTGTTCATTGTAAAACTAACTGAGATCTTGGAGAAATCAATATTCAAGCAAGGGGAAGTCCCTAACGGCTTAAGCTGGTTTTCCAAGAAATCGTTGTGACATCTAGTGAACGGATGGAAGTAGCCATGCCTGTATTTAGGTTGCATGGGCTATGCCTAAATAAGGGCTTGATTTCAATGCCTATATAAGGGCAACGTGAATTGTACCTATATGAGGGCATAAATCGGGAAAATCCATTCGGAATCTAAAACGCCATACAACAATGGACAGAGCAGACCTCCACACCATGGAGGCGGGGTTGCTAGGGATATTCCGACATAGGAAATGGTGAGGTGCAATTACTCATTTCATAAACTTAGCCCAAATTATAACTAAGCATGCTATTGCCATGAAATGGAAGAATGCCGACCTCCCAAGCAAGTTATACTGCTGTGCGGCACTGCTGAAGTGGTGTAGAGCTGAGTCAGCAGCGCTGCCCAGGGAGGAGGCCAGGGGCCTACGTAGAGTTCCTATTGCCCTTGTGTGCGAGTTACAGGTCCTCTCTGAGGGGTCCGGGGAGGAGGGGTCTAGAATCGAAGTGTGATTGTGTCCCATCAGACTCCCAGAGCCAAAACCAGAGCACTCTCCCTCCCCTGGTCATTTCCCTTCTGAGATTAGTCTGGAGCCGTGCTGACATGCTGCAAAAACACGCCTGCCGTGGTTAGTAATAGAGCTGACGGACTGGATATTTAGGAGACGATCTTGACATTTAGAAATGTTAGTGCCCTTCTTGTTCGAGTAGTTCTCTATATCTCTTGTTCAAGTTACAATAAAGAAAGAACCAATGTCTTCTTTTGATACTTACATTGCTGTATATGATATGCTGACCCATTGGGACATTGATTACCTGAACTATTGCACTGTGCTTCATATACAGTATATAACGTACTCATAAAATAAAAAATCAATAAAAACGTTTAAAAAATACAGGTAGGCCTTTATGATATTTCATGGACATACCTCAATAATATATATATCAATTATCATAGAGGTAGCATGGCTAACTGAATAACTCATGGTAGGAAGGAGTAGGATGTCTCAGAGTTCATTTTTTGAACACCAGTGAGGGGACAATTATTCTTCATGCTGACCTATATATTGGTGCATTTCAACAAGTAAGTCTGATGATAACAGTTTTTGCCTCAAACATCTACTATTACTACTTGTTACCACACATATTACGTTGTGACCCTACAGAGAGGTACTAAAATATTGTTGTTAGAATAAAAAAGACAGTTAATGACCTTACTTAGTGACATCAACCTATTAAAAATGACTGACTTTTACATAATACCAACACTCCTCGTCATGTTGCGTAGCATCTACTTGACCATCAGACGTGAAAGAAAATAAAAAGAACAAGAGTCGTAGAAATGTATGTATAACCCAAACCAAATCACAATATTATCAACAGCTCCAGGGGCAAAGGATTAATAATACTGCGGCCCCGTTATATTCACATCTCACCCATCCTCTTCGAAGGGATATCACTTTATGAATAAAGATTAACCAGAACTGGGGTCCATGATACCTCCTCCTAAAGTTTTATTTTTTACCATGTTGTTTACCATACACTTTACCCTACCAGGGCAAATAAATAGGTAGAATAGGAGAAAAAGAATTTGACGCATAGCCACAGTTAAATGTCTACTTTATTATTCACTACAAATGGATAAAGGGTGATATTATTCCCAGGACCTCCTGTATCATCACTACACACTTCCACCTCGTGTACATAACGTCATGGATGGATTGAAGAACACACACATGACGTTCCATAACCTCGTCATGGGCTGCATAGTGCAACAATATAATGATCAGCCAAGGGCTACAGACAACGCATGTGACACAGGTACACATCACAACTCTTACGCTGAGGTGCATGACCAAACCGCATCGTATGATGGTGGCCTTAAAATAGAACGCGCTATCCAGCTCTCGCAAACATGCAGTAGCAAGAAACAGCTGAGGTACAGTTGTCAACTGCTTGTTTTGATGAAGTAAGTACATTTCTGACCTTTGATAGAGAAAGGAACCATATTTCTCCTCTGCTAGCCCCGTCCTCTATATCAGAAATTACAATTAGCAAACTAACAGTGGACATCCCCTCTCTCGTCCCCTACAGGACAATAGAAAGTTCTCTCTGGCTGAGTTGTCCAAGAAAAGAGTGCTGCAGCCATATATGTACTTATGTTCAGCTTTATTATCATATGTATTATTCATTACTATCATATGTATCATTCACTTCACAGCAACGAGTGTAGTTTGCCATGTATGATATCGCCAATATTGGTTTAAATAAATACATGTTTTACCTTGCATAGTGTATTGAAGGTTGACCATTTTATGTTAAAAAACTTTCTAAAAGTTTCTCATTTCTTTATCCATGCATCCACAGAGAACAACCTGATTTACTCCATTTGGAGCATACGTATGCATGAGTATGTGCATGTTTGAGTGTATATCTACTTCACAAAAGAACTGCAGTTGCGGTCATAAAATTGGCAAAATGGGATCCTTGATACGGGTCATCATTTGCTCCTCCAGTCATGCGAAAACTTGGAACTCTATCAGGGGGTGACCAGTTTCACGCATATAGGGGGACATATGCTTGACCTAGTATTTACTGAGGAAAGGATTATTGACCATATGCAGATTCTCCCAGTCAACTAGACTGATCACTACTTGATAAAATTTCTAATTGCAATCCCTAACCGTGGTGCCTCTGCCTTGAATACGGCTGGAAGCTTTCTTGGTCGGGACTGGAAGAGACTTTTGGAAACAACGAATCGGTCCCTAATGACCTTCTCTAAGGAGGATTTTGGTGTACATAGCTCAGTGGAGGAGAACTATCTGCTATTCTGTAATCATATAAATGCCACTGTTAATCAAATTGCCCCCCAAAAAGTATGTAAAAGTAAAGGTAGACCCTTCGCTAGATGCTTCAATGAAAAACTTAAGGATCTGAAACTGAATTGCAAACAGGCAGAGAGAAAGTGGAGAAAACACTATGCAGACGAGGATAAACTAGCCTAGAAAGTGGCTATCTCCCTTTATAAAAAAGAAATTGCTGCTGCCAAACAGGAGTACTTCGCTGAAGTTATTCTGAACTCGCCCAATAAGGCCAAATGTATTTTCAAACTTGTCGAGGATCTTGCCAATCCTCAATGTTTACACAATCAGACTTCGCCCTCCCAAGATCTCTGTGATAAATTAGCATTTTTTTTCCAGGATAAAATCACCACCATTATCGATGGGTTAAAGGATGACAGGTCTGGGAGGGGAGAAGGTATGACCCCTGAGTCAGCAATTCCAACGGCTAGTATGGGTATAGTGCCACATGAAGACCCCTTGAGTGATGATGGGCCTGCTATAATGAGCTCTCTGGATCATTTTGAGCCCCTTTTGGAAGAGGAATTTGATAGGCTGGCCATGGGTGTGTCCTCGGGCTCCCCACTGGACCCTCTTCCACATAGAATCTGGAAGGAATTGGCATCAGAGCTCTTCCCTAGGCTCCGAAAGATTTGTAACCAATCTCTCTCCAGTGGATTAGTACCATCCGGCTGGAAACAGGCGATAGTCACTCCACTCTTGAAGAAGGCCACCCTTGACCCCAACTGCCCGGGGAATTATAGGCCTATCTCACTCCTCCCCTATCCGGTGAAGGTAGTGGAACGTAGGGTTAGCAAATCTTTGTCAGCTTTTTTAGAAAGCTCGGGCTGCCTGGCAGATGTACAGTTCGGATTCCGACCAGAGCACGGAACCGAATCAGCCTTTGTGACCGTAATGTACGATCTGCGTCAGATGGCAGACAGGGGACAATCAGCAATACTTGTATTGCTTGATCTGTCTGCCGCGTTTGACACGGTCAGCCACGACATTCTGCTGGCGCGTCTAGAGGAAGTGGGAGTAGTGGGCACAGCCCTGGCCTGGCTTCAATCTTATCTACCTGACAGATGTCAGATGTCAGGCAGTGGCCCTTCCCCCATTTCAATCAGCCTTCACAAGTATCTGTCATGGGGTTCCGCAAGGGTCGGCTATTAGCCCAATTCTATTTAATATTTATCTGAGCCCTCTGATTAAAACCATCTACAATGTGAAGGTAGTGAACTACGCTGATGATACTCAGATCCTCCTATCCTTGGATGGATCCCACTCTAATGCTCTAGAAGATTTTCATGCATGTATGCAGAACACTGCGCAGTGGTTACGTGACAACGCCTTACAATTCAATTCGGGCAAGACCGAAATTTTACACTGCGCAGTTGGGAAGGCTGCCCGGCCTCTTCCTTGTAACTTCTGGCCTTTGGATACTTCCACCCCCCTGACGCCATCCCCAACGGTGCGTAACTTGGGTGTCATGTTCAACACCAACTTGTCACTGGAGACTCAAGTGAACAAGACAGTGGGATGTTGCTTTGGCCTCTTGAAGGCCCTAAGGAAGATTCTTCCACTGCTCCCAGCGATGGCTAGAGCTTTGATTATTCAAGGCGTTATTTTGAGTAGACTTGACTACTGCAACGCCTTACTATCAGAATCTCCTAAATAGTTAATCCAGAGACTGCAGCGTGTCCAGAACACAGCAGCAAAACTGGCCCCTTCCAGACCAAGGGTTTCTTCTGCCTCATTGTGCCTAGCTGATCTGCATTGGCTTCCGGTACACCAAAGAATACTCTTTAAATCTTTGTGTATCGTATTCAGGGCACTGCATGGATTTGGCCCTAGGCCACTGCAGAAGAAAATGGTCTGGTACCCACCCACCCGGAGTCTTCGCTCCTCCTCTGCCTACCTGGCAAGTGTACCCAGGTTTCACAAGGCCAGACTGGGTGGAAGATCATTCAGTTATGCGGCTGCAAAACTTTGGAATGAGCTTCCGCTGGAAATTCGACAATGCAGCACTCTGTCCCTGTTTAGGAAAAAAATTTAAACATGGCTGTTCCCGAGAAATTAATTTTGCGGGGCCGTTACACTGCTATGTTGGCTGCTTTCCTCCTTTAGCCATCTCTCCTGTTTATGCTGGTCTGCATCTCACGTTTCATCTAGCGCCAGAGTACCCGTAGGGTGTTTGTTGCGCTCTATAAATACCTTATACAATACAATACAATACAAAATAAATGAATTACAATGAATCTTTGTTCCTGATGAAGGTCGTCGTATGGCCATCTGGGCAAATAAGATGGCCTTAACATGTAGACTTTATGACGCTGGAGTAATACTCACCTCCCGTGGTCAACCTGGTCATCTGTACATTTTTAGGTCTCCTGGCGTTTAACAGCGCGTCAGCGCTGTGTCCGCCAGGAGATCTTTTGTTGCTGACTATGCTTCCCAGGAGACAGCACTGGCCGCGCGCAAAGGCGATCGGCGTAGGGCACGCGCGCGCGAACACGCTCAGCTGCCGTCTCCTGGGAAGCTCCAACACCCTATGCGCATGCGCATACTCAGAGAGACACACACACACACACGAGCGCCCATGCACGCATGCACCCCCACATAAATAGAACTCACCCCTGCTGTCGCATACACGCATACACACACACACACACACGTGCATCAAGCGCCCCCGCCCCGCCCCCCCCCCACCCCCCCCCCCCCCGCCGCCACTTACCGCTACTCCGGTCTTCAGCTGCCACCGCGGGGCTCTCTCTAGGGCATGGGCTTCTCTCCGTGGGCGCGGCTTCTCTCCGTGGGCGCGGCTTCTCTCCGTGGGCGGTTCGATCCCCGGCCGCTCCTCCTCACACGTGGGTGTCCTCCCTGACGGTTGCATGCGTCAGTAATACCATGTGACCCCAAGGCAGCCACGTACAGCAACGAGAGGGGGCCCACTGCCGACAGGACCCCCAGGTGCCTGTGCTACGGCTCCCTACAGCATTTTAAAGGCGGCACGAGGACGCCGCGCGAACCTGCACCGAGATATGGAGACACTGAGACAGGAAACAAACCAAACGTTTCCACCGAAATTTGTACAGACTGGAGCAGTGCGTAGGTTTCAGTGCACGCGCGTGTGTGTACATAAGTGCGAAGTGGGGATGGGCAGGCCATTTTACAAGCATGCAAAACACACTTTGACGTAAAGGCTCTAGGTTCTGTAATAACTACCTTCAAGGTTGAAGCAGATGGTTATGAAGCCGGGCTACGGGGTTCGAGTCCTGGCAACGGCTCAAACACCCTGCAGCGCCAAAGCGAGGCCAGGCGGGGTGCCAGGGGAGGGTGGGCTTAAGTACGGGGAGCCGGGCTCGGGGGAGGCCTTATTTGGGTTCAGGACAGGCCCACCTGCGAGGAGTCACGGCCTAGACGCTTCCAGTTCCGTTCATCCGGTGCACCCTGCAAGGAGGGGCACGAGGCGCCGCGATGTCCGCCTCTGAGCTCTACAGCAAGGTAAGGCCTGCACCTTTAACATGCACAGGGGGCCCGGCTTGGGGTGAGGCTGGGAGGGATGGGGTGTTGTTGAAAGTGGTTAACTGTCTCGAAAGAGCACGTAGACCTTCATAGCTGCCAAGGTTTCAGATTGCTATGTGTGATGTTTTCATAATTTATGTGTAATTATGAGTGACATTTCAGCGGTTATGAGTGATACTTTTTCGGAAGCAAAATCAAGCAATAAAGTCTGGGAAGTCATACATATCTGCAACCTGAAGCCCTACTGCCCTCCTAAACTGATCGTACTGTTAATAAGAAACGAGGACTCCGATGTGCACCCCTCTCATTGAAAGTCCACACTGCACCACTGCAAACAAAAGAACGTTTCTGCAAATGTCAGCAAAGTCAGTTATTGTAGTAGGGTCAGTTAGAAAACCTGCGCAGTGTGCCTGCCACTTGCTCACCTCGAGTAGAGAAAATATCATAATCACTGCAATACTAGGGGGTACTGAATGTAGCCGAGGTTCAGATTCCATTTGCCATATTTTTGTGTACCGCTTTATTTTCTTCTGCTTTACCTGATGTCTTTCTTGACTGCTCGGCCGCTTCCCGGGTGACCTCTTAGAGGACGAGGCAGGCCGCGGTGGTGCAAGAGGCGGCATGCTCGTCACCTCAGCTACCCGGACCTCATGTAATAACCACCTGCTCCTGCAGTCCCTCTGACATGACTGTAGGGCCCGCATCACCATCCAGTGACCGCTGGATCCAGTAGGCGCCAACGTTACCCCTTAAAGCACAACTCCTGGAAGCCTACTGTACACCTACCTGTTCACGAGCCACCATATTGCAGTGCTGATGTGTTTTAAAATGAAGTTAAAGTGCAATCTGGATTTGTAATGAAAGCATCTGATAACTCGCTGTGGGGGAATTAGTGGGAATTACTACGGTCAATGTTTCTGATTTTACTGCATAGGCTGCATACAGTACATGTATTTTCCCCCATCATTTTGCATGCAGTAACATTTAAATTGCTTAATATTTGAAGGGAAAATGATGGCTTATTCTCACAGCAAACTGGATATTGTTGGATGTTTGTGTCCCTGGTGCCGTTTTAAGAAGTGTAAATGTTCCAGATGCCAGGATCCTACCAACTCTGTTTTGAATCCAATGAGTGCACTTTAGCTGTGGCCCTTCGTTTAAGCCTTTCCCCCATATGTTGCTAGCACAGAGTGGAAAAATCAGGCGGGTGTCTTCATGGGTCTTTTTAAAATAGTTTGCTTGGCAAAGTTCAAAGAAGAGGTTGTGAAAATGAATTTTGCCTTTTTTTCCTTCAAATTTCCCTACTCATGTCATGCCAATCAGGACAGTTTGCCCATTACCAGACTTCCTCATGTCATGCCAACCAAGACAGTTTGCCCATTACCAGACTTATTGTGATATGCAGAGACAGTAGCGTAGGAAGGTGCAGGCTGCCCCCGGGGTCATCACTGTGTGTGAATAATAACCGCTGTGAGGCCGTGCATGAGGTGCATCATCAGAGCTGTGTGAATAATAACAGCTGTGAGCCTGTGCCTAAGGTGCATCATCAGAGCTGTGTGAATAATAACTGCGTCAGCCCCGTGCGTGAGGTGCATCATCAGAGCTGTGTGAATAATAACAGCTATGAGCCCGTGCGTGAGGTGCATCATCAGAGCTGTGTGCATAATAATAGCTGTAAGCCCGTGCCAGAGGTGCATCATCAGAGCTGTGTGAATAATAACAGCTGTGAGCCCGTGCCTGAGGTGCATCATCAGAGCTGTGTGAATAATAACTGTCAGCCCCGTGCGTGAGGTGCATCATCAGAGCTGTGTGAATAATAACATCTGTGAGCCCGTACCTGAGGTGCATCAGAGCTGTGTGAATAATAACTGTGTCAGCCCCGTGTGTGAGGTGCATCATCCACATTGCTCAGGTCACCCAAATTCCTGCACTCTCTACCACACTGCTTTCAAGAACACCATACTCTTGCACACACTCACACTGCTCACCAATTCAAAGTGTGCTAAAAATTTGATGCAACGCATTGTCATACACAATGCCAATAACTCAAACTTTAATGCTGGGAGACCTATTGCATTGTAAATGCTTGTTAACCTTACCAGGGGAACACACGAATAAACACATCAGATGGGATATCTCACCAGGTAATTTTAAAGTTGAAACTCATTAAAGATCCCTCAGACCTAGATAATCAAGTGCCCCCTTACATAGGTGGAGTCCATCCAGATGAGCTGTCCTTCTGGATGAAGGACTCCATGCTGAAACAAGCCACAGATATGCTATGAGTGAGAGTCCTTCTAAGGCTTGGCTTCTTCATAGCTGTCAGCATGAATTCTAGAACAAGTTCCTAACATATCAGATCAATCTTGTTTCCCAAATAGACCTCCTCTCCGTTGATCTGAGCTGAATATAAAATGTTTAACATCTCTTGATGTCAAGCAAATGTAAAGATCTTTCACCAGTCGTTGATGGTTTCCATCCAGTTATACGGGTTCCGATTCTCGCATTGAGTTAGCGTTTCACCTTCATACCCAACCATACTCTTCACACATGCCTTCAAAGCGCTCCGACGTAGGACCTGCATATCTGAACTACCACCTCTCATTCCACTTACCGCCAGACAACTTTGCTCCACCCAACTTGCCCTGGCCACTGTCCCACAGGCTCACAAGACCAGAACCGGAGGAAGATCCTTCTTCTACCTCACTGCCAAGACCTGGAACACCGTGCCCCTCCACCTCAGGCAATCCCTGTCACTGATACAATTCAGGAAGGATCAAAAGACCTGGCTCTTCGACTGAATCTCACGCCCAGATGGATCAGTAGCCTTAGAGCCTTGAGACCCTCACAGGTGAGTAGAGACGCTTTATAAACTCTTGATGATGTGATGCTGCACTATTGCCCCCCCGTAACAAAAGCAGCAAGCAAGCACAAACCACTTACTTTCGTTTCCAGCCTCCCAGAGTCAGCCAATGCCTCCCTCCCCACCAAACTCCCCTTGTAATGGTCAGGCTTGTTCAATATGCCGAGTGTGGAGGCTGGTCTGACAAAATTGCCAGGGATACTATGGATTCCCAGTCCAGCCCTGTTCAAACTAATAAAAATGAGCACAGCCTGCTCTTAAAAAAACAAACTTTTGGAAAGGGGCGACCACTCGGTCCCCCCGAACGTATGGTGGAGTACCCCGATCCCCCCGGGAAGCCATCTTGGGCGGGAGGCGAGTCTCGGCTGGTATGCCCGAAGCGGCGTAGCCGGGGCGCGCTTTTTCCCGCCCTAGAGTGGGTTGTCCTAGACACTGAAGCCGCCAGCCACGCCCCCGGAGGCGGGCGGAGGCGGGTTCACGCCCGCCCGGAGAAGGATAAAAGGAGCAACAAGCCAAGGAAGCATCCTCTTGTTCCTGTGCTCTGAAGCTGCACCTCCCCGCTGCACGTGAGCTCGAGACGGAACGAAGAGCCAATTTTGAGCGTTGTAATTTTGTCCTTGTTCTTTCAGATATCTTCGTTGGAGAATGCCGGGCAAGAAGGTCGGAAAGCGGGTCGGTACCGATCAGATGCTCCGCATGCTCGTAAAGGATATGGCCGAAATGAAGAAGCAGATGGCGGCAATGAACGGGGCAGGAGGCCCGAAGCGCATCATCGGGCCAGCATTGCCGAGTGTAGTCCCCAGCGGTAGAGGCAAGAGGTCCAAGAGGGGGGCATCTGGGGGAGAGGCCCCGGTTCCCGATACACCGATTGAGGAACCAATCTCGGTTCCGAAGGAGGGACAACCGATCCCCGTCGTAGTCACCCCTGTGAACGAGGGGGATATGCCTCCCGAGTTGGCTGCACAACTGGCAGCGTGGTTGGGGAAAGATAGTGAGAGCACCACGGCAGATGACGCCAGGGCAGTAATGAGGCAACAGCGAGAATCTAGAGAGGCTGCGAAGGCATCATCTTCTGTTCCCCCACAGGCTCCGGTGGGTGAAACCGCAGCGGGCACGAGTTCGGCAGCGACTACAGCTTCTAATTCAGGTAAGCGGCTACTGCTGATTGCGGGGGAGGGGTCTGTACCCTCACGGAGAGAGAAAGTGGCCCAGCATATTCCAATGGAGGTCAAGGAAAAGATTTGGGCTGATAAGTATGTAAACATGTTTTCTTTGCTTACCGATCACTACGAGATCGAGCATGTGAAGGGTCAAAAAGAGTTTCTGCATCCGAGTGTTTGGCGCGCAAAGATGGCCGCCTTCAAGGTCGAGGAGAACATAGGTACCTGGGGCAGAGCGTTTGGCATATTCACTTCAATTATGGGGGAACGTAGGCCTGAGTTGTTGGCTGAGTTGCCCATATATCAGACACGTATCATGGAGTATTCTCAATCATATGAGGGCAATCAGTGGTTTTGCTATGATAATGTTTTTCGAAAGGCCAAGGAGCACGACCCAGCTTTGACCTGGGATTGTTACGATTCCATTTCTTGGCAAAAAATGGAGAATTCAGGCATGTTAAAGACACCATTGGCGGGGGGTAGCGGGGGTGAGTTTTCCCGCCATTCGTCTGGGACGCCCTTTCGGACGGGGGCAGGTAACGAGCATCACTCGAAGCCGAGTGGCAACGCAGGTAAAAAAGGGATCTGTTGGAATTTTAATAGGGGAAAATGTACAAGGCCCCAGGGGTCATGCAAGTTTAGGCACGAGTGTGGGGGGTGTGGACAGTCCTCGCATCCTGAGACCATGTGCAGAGCCAAAACGGGTGATAACGGTGGTAGGGGAAGCGCCAAACAGGTCTGAAATAGTCCGAGGGGCGCCTTTACCTACCCCGGTTGATACCATGGCAATGATTCCTTGGCTCAATGAATACCCGGATCATGTCTCCGCTGGGGTGTTGTGAGACGGGTTTTCGTATGGTTTCCGCATTCCAGTGGGGAATTTTCAGGGTAAGGCACGTTGTAAGAACCAACTGTCGGTCCTGCAAAATACGGCGGTGGTACAGGTAAAGATTGGGAAAGAGGTGACTCGAGGGCGGGTTGCCGGACCATTCGATATACCACCAGTTGCTAACTTTGTTTGTTCCCCCTTAGGAGTGGTCCCAAAGAAGGACCCGGGTGAGTTTAGACTAATACATAATTTGTCAGCCCCACGAGGTCTTTCCGTGAATGATGCGATAGACCCGAAAGTGTGTTCGGTGCGGTACGCATCTTTCGATGAGGCCGTCGCCATGTTGAATCGCCTGGGGCCCGGAGCGCTGATGGCAAAATCGGACATCGAGTCAGCGTTCCGGTTGCTCCCGGTACACCCAGACGATCAGCGTCTCCTTGGTTTTATGTTTCAAGGTCGCTATTACATGGATAAATGTATGCCAATGGGATGCTCCATATCTTGTGCTTATTTTGAAAAATTCAGTTGTTTTCTGCAATGGGTATTCACGAGAAAGACGGGTTTTCAGCATGTTATGCATTATCTTGATGATTTTCTGTTCCTGGGGGCAGCCGGGGATCCAGAATGTGCTCAGGCTTTAAAAGAATTTTGTGGCCTGATGAGTCATTTTGGTGTGCCATTGGCACCAGGTAAGACTGTGGGGCCAGCAACTTCGCTCGAGTTTCTTGGAATAGAGCTCGATTCAGAAGAAGGTTGCTTTCGGCTACCCAAGGAAAAGGTGGGGAAATTCAGGGCCTCCCTTGAAACATGTATTCGGGAGACTAAGGTGAACTTGCATCAATTGCAGCAAACTGTGGGTCAGTTGAATTTTGCCCTTAGAGTAATGCCAATGGCCCGCCCCTTTTCCCGCTCGATTGCACAAGCCATGGTCGGTCTTAAAGAGGGACACCACCTCACAAGGCTCTCGGCAGAGATTCGCCAGGACATGCGCATTTGGTTGGCATTCCTGGCGGATTTCAATGGTCGAATTGTCTGGAACAAGCCGGCGGTGTCCTCCGAGGAGCTGGGGCTGTGGACAGATTCGGCGGGGAGTATAGGTTTTGGCGCCATATTCGGTAATCAATGGTCGGCTCAAAAATGGCCGTCATGGTGGCACGAGTGCGGGCTGACGAGTAACATTGCTTTTCTTGAACTTTTCCCTATTTTGGTGGCCCTGAAAACATGGCCTGAGGGGTTCCGGGATCACTCTGTGGTGTTCTGGTCGGATAACATGACCGTGGTTGAGTGTATCAATAGTCAGGCAGCACGATGCAAATGGATTCTGAGATTGCTCAAAGAAATTGTGTTATTGTGTATGCAATTGAATGTGCTCTTTAGGGCAAGACATGTGCCGGGGGTACTGAACCAAGCGGCTGATGCGCTTTCTCGTTTCCGTATGCAGGCCTTCTGGGGTTTTCTGCCCACAGCGGACCCGGTGGCGGCACCCTTTCCCGAAGCTCTCTGGTCTCTCGGTGCCCCGAACTACAAAACCTCGTGGGAGAGAGTTTAGCACCCAGGACAAGGAAGGCATATGAAGGGGCGTTCCGTTCCTATTGGTCCTTTTTGGGTGCTGCTAGGGGGGAGCTTTGGGGCCAGGAAGAGTTTGTTGTAAAATTTTTGCTGTCTTTACATCAGGCAGGCAAATCAGTAGCTACGGCCCAGAGGCATCGGGCCGCCATTTCCTTTATGGCAAGGGCTCATGGGATCCAGGACCCGACAGCGTCTTTCGTTGTGCAGAAAGCGCTACGTGGGTGGCAACGCCTTGAGGGTCGCAGAGTAGATGAGAGGCACCCGATAGGTCTGGATAGGTTGGCCCTGTTATTATCCGTACTCCCTGCGACATGTTCATCCCAGTATGAAACAGTGTTATTCCGGGCCGCTTTTGCGTTAGCATTCCATGGGGCGATGCGGGTAAGCGAACTGGTGGCGAAGAACAAGCGGGATACGGTGGGAGGACTGTGCCGAGAGCACGTTCAGGTTAAGGGGGAGACGATGATTGTCTCGTTTGTCAGGTCCAAGGCCGATCAGGGTGCGATTGGGGATTGCGTAGTCATACATCGGATTCCCGGATCTCCCATGTGCCCTGTTGTTTGCGTAGAGGAATATTTAGCGCAGAGGGCGGCATCATGGGGGGGGACCTTGTTGAGACACGCTGATGCCACCCCACTGACGAGGTTTCAGTTCCAGCGGGTGCTTACAATGGCAATTTCCGCCGCGGGCTTGAACCCCGGCGAGTTTGGGACCCATTCCTTTCGGATAGGGGCTGCTACTGAGGCTACAGCCAGGGGTCTGAGTGTGGAAAAAGTGAAACGATTGGGGCGTTGGTCCTCGAATTGTTACAAAAGGTATGTGCGGTTGCACATGTTGTGAAGCTGCTATCAAGTACTCACGCTTCTTGTTTTTGTTTGGTTTACAGTTTCGCAAGCTTACGAGGCGGGGCGGACTGTGCAGTCGACCCGACACCTGGGAACCAGCGGTCAAACATCACCGGCTGTGGAAAAAGTGGTGTGGGTCGTGGGCCACTCATACGTGAGGCGTGCCGCGGACGTATTCAAAGCAGGTGACATGATTCACATGGCTGGGGAATACGGGTACAGGGTGACCTTCTACGGAAGGGGTGGGCTCTGTATTGACCATTTTCAATCCTTTTTCGAGGGTTTGTTAGGGCGGACAAGGTCACCGCCATCTATAATCATAGTCCATCTTGGGGGCAACGATTTGGTGACCACTGGTAGACGACTTCTTCTCGAGGCGATACTTTCCACAGTAAGTTGGTTGGCGAGAAGGGTTCCAGGGTGCACAATTGCATGGTCCCATATGATTCCACGTAAGGTGTGGCGGGGGGCGAATTCGGTGTCGGCTATAAATCATTCGGTGAAGAAAGTCAATAACAAATTGGGTAGATTGTTTCGTTCAAATGCATTGCATTCTATTCCTCATGGTTGTATCAAGGGAGACAGTATGTATTTGGAGGATGGGGTCCATTTGTCCCGGGTGGGGAATGCGTTACTCATAGGAGACCTCATAGCTTGGTTAAAGAGTTTACAGCATGACCTTTAGGCAGGAGTTTTGTGGGGGGTCCGGATAGCCGGTCAACTATCCGGCCTGTGGCTGTAAGGTCATGATCGGTGAGCAGTAATTGGAAGATCCCTATGGTGGGGGCGTCACCCATTACGGATGGGAGCGCCCGGGGGGAGGTGGCCATTGGCCCCTCAACGGGGAGGCGGTCCCTTCTAAGGATGGGACGCCGAAAGGAAAGGGAAGGCGGTCAAGGCCCCTCCCTGGATAGGAGGGGCTAAGGGCCCCTCCTGGGAATTTCCCGGGGCCAGGACATCTGCGACGGCAGATGTGGTAAGTTGTGTGGGGTGGGGAGGGGGGTTTACGCTACCTTCTAGACACCTCACACGAGTCCTCGGACGACCATAAAATGGCGTCGAGTTCATTGGGGCCCCCGTCAAGTCAAGGGAAATTGGTATGTGCACATGAGGTACAGCCCTCTGTGCGGTCGCCCCTCGCAAGTGAGGGGGTAATTCTGGTTTAGGGATCTGACACCGGTTACGACCTTGCCGTTGGCCCTTAACGTTAGGATGTACAATTTCAAGTTAAAATGTATTTGTAGGATGTTAGTTTCGGCTAGGAGAACCTTTGTATTAGAAATATGTTAAGGTTAGCCAAACATCGTAATGTGGAAATGAAATTGTACATAATATGAAACTGTTATTTTAATGTTTTTGATTTTGTTTCATATTTTAATAAATACGGCCGGGAGGGTCACTCCCTCCCGCCTTCCAAAAGTTCAGAACTGTTTCCGGTTTCCCATCCTTGGGGATTGTATTGAGAGGGGGTGGCGGGTATCTCAGCCATATGGAAAGGGGCGACCACTCGGTCCCCCCGAACGTATGGTGGAGTACCCCGATCCCCCCGGGAAGCCATCTTGGGCGGGAGGCGAGTTTCGGCTGGTATGCCCGAAGCGGCGTAGCCGGGGCGCGCTTTTTCCCGCCCTAGAGTGGGTTGTCCTAGACACTGAAGCCGCCAGCCACGCCCCCGGAGGCGGGTTCACGCCCGCCCGGAGAAGGATAAAAGGAGCAACAAGCCAAGGAAGCATCCTCTTGTTCCTGTGCTCTGAAGCTGCACCTCCCCGCTGCACGTGAGCTCGAGACGGAACGAAGAGCCAATTTTGACCCACCCACCAGCCCCTGGAGACAGCAAGTGGTTTTGAAATAAAGTTTTGATGTGGTAACTCTATTTCTTACAGGTTGTTGTGATTAAAGTATGGTTTTAGTATGCAATAAAGTGAATGATTCCTTACAGTATGTTTTTCGAATAAAGTATTTTGCACCAGTGTTGATCAATGATGTTTCAATAGTCATACTTAAAGCGGTTATTGTTTTGTTTTTTAATTTAGTATTGCTAGTTAATGTCGTATTTATTTTGGTCGGGCGGTAAGGTCATGATCGGTGAGCAGTAATTGGAAGATCCCTATGGTGGGGGCGTCACCCATTACGGATGGGAGCGCCCGGGGGGAGGTGGCCATTGGCCCCTCAACGGGGAGGCGGTCCCTTCTAAGGATGGGACGCCGAAAGGAAAGGGAAGGCGGTCAAGCCCCTCCCTGGATAGGAGGGGCTACGGGCCCCTCCTGGGAATTTCCCGGGGCCAGGACATCTGCGACGGCAGATGTGGTAAGTTGTGTGGGGTGGGGAGGGGGGTTTACGCTACCTTCTAGACACCTCACACGAGTCCTCGGACGACCATAAAATGGCGTCGAGTTCATTGGGGCCCCCGTCAAGTCAAGGGAAATTGGTATGTGCACATGAGGTACAGCCCTCTGTGCGGTCGCCCCTCGCAAGTGAGGGGGTAATTCTGGTTTAGGGATCTGACACCGGTTACGACCTTGCCGTTGGCCCTTAACGTTAGGATGTACAATTTCAAGTTAAAATGTATTTGTAGGATGTTAGTTTCGGCTAGGAGAACCTTTGTATTAGAAATATGTTAAGGTTAGCCAAACATCGTAATGTGGAAATGAAATTGTACATAATATGAAACTGTTATTTTAATGTTTTTGATTTTGTTTCATATTTTAATAAATACGGCCGGGAGGGTCACTCCCTCCCGCCTTCCAAAAGTTCAGAACTGTTTCCGGTTTCCCATCCTTGGGGATTGTGTTGAGAGGGGGTGGCGGGTATCTCAGCCATATTATTACATTCTCAAAGTGGAAGGGGTCCCTTGTGGATCTCTTCCCACCTCCGAATGGATTACCACCTCCTTCAGGTGTTGGTAAAATATTACTGTTTTGCAACCGGAAGTCAGTTGCAAAACATTAATACATACTACTGAAAATCTGTATTTAGAAGGAACGTCCTAAACAAGCCACTTCCAAACACTGATTCGGGCTGTTTTTGACCTCCAAAAACATTTTGTACATTGGGCCCTAAAATTGCAATATAGCAGTGTTTAGGCTAGAAGAGGACAGGAGAGTATTAGATCCCTGATAGTCTTTCAACAGTCTTCTGAAAAATATGGGCACCAGTAGAACTATGATGGATGGGTATCATAATCCTGATTTTTCCAAGTTTAGTAGGTAAGGCAGTGTTTCATGTGGATGTAAAGAAAATATAACACGTTGTTTTTCTGAACCCATATACAAAATCATCTCCGATCCATGGATTAAGCCTTGATAGTGGAAGTAGCCCTTGCTACTTGACTCATCTTCTTTCAGAAAGGCAGGATCTGTAAAGATCCAAACTCTAAAACTGCAGCAGCTAGGCAGTCCATTGCAGGGACACTGGGTCACGATGTATAATCTGACTCTCATTCTTGGATAGCCAAAACAGATTCACCTTGAATTGATTTGGTGTCTGGATTGAGAGGTCACATAACTTCATGTATAAGAACTGTCATGCCCAAGTGGGAGCTACAAACATTATTGTGCAAGAGTTTTCCTTCATTATTAATAGGGCTCTGAATAAGTGGTGTCGGGGAAAAGCATAAATACTTTTGCCTAACCAAGGAATCTAAAACACTTCCCCATTTGAGTTATGATACCACCATCTGCTTGCAGAGCGTTGGTATTTTTCATTGGTTGCCACTGCAAATAGATCCAACGGAGCCACTGCAAATAGATCCAACGGAGGATAGCCCCACTGTTGGAAGACTGGTACTAAATGATTTGAAACTATCTCCCAGTGATGGCAGAGCATGTATTTCCTGCTGGTATCTGCTGTTTCATTTTGTAATTCCCGAACATTCCATAAGTCTGATTTTGCATCATAAAGTCCCTTGCCATAGCTGCTGAGCATCCTACAACAGTAGTTTATATTTTGTTCCTCCTTGCTTTTGAGTGTAGTATAAAGTAGTCATGTGCTCCATTCTTATTCTGAAATTGTTTGGCTATATCTGAGAACAGGTTTGGCCCAGCACGTTTATTGGTAGTTTTGATGTCTGTAGGAACCAGAAACCACTTTCTGAAAGGTCTTCTAAAGATGCTCCACTTGGACTATTTGCATAGAGGATGATTTCAGGATAACAAACTTTTGAGGCAGACTATAGCTGTCGTAATTGGCCCGTTCGGATTAGCGATTAGCTGAACCTACACGTTGTCCTCCTTAACTTGGCTATATACGATAAACGCCATTTTGAATGTTGCAGCGGCCATCTTAGACCATGAGCGGCCTCGTGGCCGACGTGCCCTTTAGTCCTTTGTCCGTTCCACTGACCACTCTCATCTGCCCAGCAACAGGCTATTTTTAGTACTGGTCAAGCCACACATGCGCAGTTCTCACTGACCCGTAAACCTTCAGGAATGTGCCGCTAACTGACCAGTGGGTTTGAAACTCTCCAATGAGCTGGCAGTATTCCAAAACATGACCATATATGTCTCTAAAACTGTGTCTTAACTTGTGCCGCCTAAACTTTTATTGCCCCAAAACTGTATATAAACGGGGTCACACCGGTGTTCGGTGTGATACCTCTTGCATTACCGAAGGGTGCTGTTTGAGTGTACCACCACCCCATGGGGTTTTAATAAACTTGTTCTTTGCATTTTACAGTTTCCGTGCCAACAGTTCTTGTGTAAGTGGGTAATCTCTGGAGCGTGTAGGCCTTGGGAACCCCGAAATACTTCAATTGGCGACCACGAAGGGACTCATCTGCGACTCGGATGCCCGAAGGAGAGGTCGTGACGAAGGCTTGGAAATCCGCCATGGGCGCGCGCTGCCACGAGTGACCCGAGTCTTGGCTGCCACGGTGTTTTTTCCTTTCCTTCCGATCTGACCTTCCAGGTGGCGCCGGTCTCCGACTGAGTTTTCGAAGTGTCCGCATTGCTGAGAAAGTGCCGTTTGGCTGATTTGGCTTACAAGACCTTGGCAGTTGGAACCTGGATCTTTGGGAATTTGGTAAGCTTTGTGTTCGGTAAGGTAGTCTTCGGACGCTTACTGAAGTGATTTGTGTTTGGTAAGGTAGTCTTTGGACGCTTACTGGAAATCTGTGCTTTGTGATCGGTGAGGACGCTTGCCGAATTCTATGAAATTTGATTTGAGTTAGCTAACATTGTGAATTTGTGATCTTTGAACTTATATGTGTAGTGCACTTCACATAGGCAGGCATGTAGAGATGTTTCTCTAACTTTGTTTTTTCCTTTGAGCGGCACAATCGTGAGAAGAACTGTAAGTGCCATTTTGCCCGGTGTCACGCTTTCGTGATACTTTTTGAACATGCCTGTTTTTAGCACACTTCGGGGAATGTGTTGTTTTGGAGACGGTACCTCAATTAGGTTAGCGGAATCACAGCCGGCTCCCCCAGAGGGGACACCAAATAGGGAAATGTATATCAAATTCGGCCTTCCACCTATTATGTATAGTAAATTATGGCATAAGTACACTAAGGCCGATCCCGAATTGCAATGGCCCCTACACGGGTCGTACGATTTGAGTAAAATCCAATTTGTAGAGCAGTGTATGTTTCAACGCAGGTCTAGACAAAACATGTTTGATTGCGTGCGAATGTGGGAGAAAGCGGCGCGTGAGCGAATGAAGCGTGAGGTTGCCTTGGCGGACAAAGAGCAGCGTAAGGCTGCTCGGGATAAGGCTTTACAGCTTGAGGAAAAGGAGGCTCAGGAGAAGAAAGAAAGGGAGGAACAGGAGCGTAATTTGCAAACGACTGGTCAGTTTCCTATTCGCCGACCACTCTATCCTGTCCTTAATAATGAAATTGATGATTTTTCTTTGTTAGATCGGTCACCACCTCCGTACGTTCTGCCGACGGCTCCGGCTGCGGATTCCGAGGATGATGGACAGGATAAGTCGAACCAAAAGGGTGTATCTGCTCTCAGGTTTACTGCGGATAGGTCCGCTCATTTACGTAGTTGGGCTCGTAAAGTGAATAAGCATTGTGTTACTCAGGAGCAGTTGTTAACAGAGAAGAAAGGGTGGTCGGATCTTGAATTAATGTATTTTCTGTCCAGTTTGGCGGATGAAGTTGTAAACGCATATCGTGAACTTTCTGATACGCTTGAGCCTAAAGTGTTGTCGGTGTATCGTGAGAATTTAGCTAAAGGTGATTTTGATCTTACAGATGTTGACGACCTGTTCAAGCAATTGATCAAGTTGCGTGATGAGACAACCCAATTGCGACAGGAACGAAAACGGAGGCAAAAGGAGTCCGAGCCGGGAAATAGCGGGGAGGCTAAGGAGTGTTCTCTTCGTGGTTCAGATAAGAATTCTGCGTTGCATGTTATGCCTATGCGTGAAGCTGCGCCTTTGTATGTTCCACCAAAAGGGGAAGGTACGGATGATGATAAGTTGTCGAAGGATGCGAAAGGGTATTTTGTGTATAATTGGGTATATACGCCATGGAATAGAGCAGATGTGATGGCCTTGAAAAATTCTTTACCTGATCTTCGGAAGAATCCGGCGGCATTTTATGAAGGGGTGGAGGGGGCTATATCGTCTTGTGTGATGACTCTTGTAGATATAGATTTGTTTTTTGGGCTAATTTTACCACCTGATATGTGGAGGCAAATTCGTAAAACTAATGACGAAACGATTTTGGGGGGGACATGGAAAGAGATAAATGCTGCAGATTTAGATAGAGAACCAGCATGTAAGCCTTGTCAGCTAATTCTAGATCTCCCGGCAGCTATCTTGCATAAATTAAAAACGCTTGTTCCCTCCAAAAAGATTGATTGGACCATGTTAACGTCGTGCAAGCAGAAACCCGATGAAACGGTCTCAGATTTCTTTACACGCTTCGAGGAGGCATTTCATGATTACAGTGGTCAATCTTTAACTGACGATACGGGTCGGCATTTGTTTGTAGATAAGTATGTGGCTAATCTCCTACCAGAGATTGCAAAGCGATTGAAGTCGAGTGAGAGTTCCTGGGCCACGGCGACTCCTGCGTCCTTGTTAACTATGGCTCAGTATTATGAGCGGCAGGAAGTGGAGGCTAAAGAAAGTGTAGAGAAAAAGACGAAGGAATTGAAAACGAAGGTGATGTTGGCGCAGGTTCGGGGAACACAGGGTAGAGGGAATGAGAGAGGTAGACGAGGTGGAGGTAACGCATCGTATGGTCGTACGGACATTGCGGAGGATCAGTGTGCTTATTGTAAGGAGTTTGGGCATTGGGCCGAAGATTGTCCGGTACTTCGTGAACAGCGTAGTCAGCGTGGTCGAGGCAGTGGAAGGTCAAGAGGAGGTTATACGGGAACAAGAGGTGGCGGAGGAGATCGTAGACAGGTTGAGGAGAGGGGCCGTGGCCAGGACGAACGAAATACGTTTGATAGACGGAATCAATATCAGATTTTGGAAGGAGAGAATGTGGAACATCAGGATTATGTGCATGCATAGGATTGCGTAGGATGGGGTAAGGAATCAGTTGAAGTGCCAGTAGATCAGCAAGGTCCATATGTAACAGCGGGTATTTTGGGTTCTACTGATCAGTTTCTAGTCGACACAGGAGCTACTCGTAGCGCTCTGTCGAAAAATTTGGTTCCGAGGGCTCCCCTGTCTGGCGAAATGATTACGTGTGTAGGGTTTGATGGCACACCCTCCCCCAGCCCATTGTCCAAGCCCCTTGCACTATGCATTGACAAATACTTTAGTTTCGGCCAATTTTTGTTATCGCCCCATACCCCAGATAATATCTTGGGCATTGACTTGCTTAAATATTTTCGAGCAACAATACGCTGCGCTCCAGAGGGAGTGCGGGTTATTCTGAATGACAACTACCCTGACCCTGATGATTGCCCTGACCCTGACAGATTTTGTGTCATTTTAGATATTCCCGCTTTGGCCTCTCTGCCGCACACGTTGTGGGCGACATCAGATACGGATGTGGGAGAGATGCGCATTCCACCAATACACATTACTGTTAAGGAGGGGGCCCCTCTACCACGAGTGCCACAGTATAAGATCTCGAAGGAAGGTGAAATTGCACTGACGCATATTGTTCAGGATTTGATTTCTGCAGGGGTGGTGGAGGAGGTCCCTTATAATGTTTGTAACAGCCCTATTCTACCGATTCTTAAGAGAGACTCAGATGGCAAGATCTATCGATTTATTATTGATTTACGTGAAATAAATAAAATTGTCATTCCCCAATACCCAGTGGTGTCTGATATCACGACTTTGCTTACTTTGGTTCCACCGACAGCCACCACTTTTAGCGTTATTGACCTAAAGAATGCGTTCTTTTCTATCCCTGTTCACCCAGATAGCAGATATCTGTTTGGTTTTACGCTCAATAATAAATCGCATAGATTTTGTCGTGTTCCCCAAGGATATACTGAGAGCCCTAGCATCTACAGCCAGGCTTTGAAACGTCAACTAGATTCCTTTAAATTGCAGTCTGGTGTGGCGCTCATCCAGTACGTGGATGACCTTCTGCTCGCCGCCGACTCCTATGCACAATGTGAACAGAGTACGCTTGCGTTGCTTTCCTTTTTGGCACAAAACAATCACAAGGTTTCTAAGAAAAAGCTTCAATACTGTAGACCCCAGGTGACCTACCTCGGTCATCTGTTGTCTAAGGAGGGGCGGGCATTAACATCTGATCGAATTCAGGCAATTTTAGACACACCAGTCCCCCGCACGCAGAGAGATGTGCGTGCCTTTATAGGGTTGACATCTTTTTGTAGACAATGGATCATGGGTTTTTCACATATCATAAAACCTTTGCTAGCATTATTGTCCAAAACTACACCGATGCCTCTTGAGTGGACAGACGAATGTCAGAAAGCCTTTGAGCAGTTGAGACAGGCCCTTTGTTCTGCACCCGTGCTAGGAACACCAGATTACACGAAACTTTTCACATTGTACGTGCACGAGAATGATGGGTGCGCGTTGTCAGTGTTAGTGCAGTTACACGGGGATAAGCAGAGACCATGTGCATACTTCTCTGCCATTTTGGATCCTGTAGCACGAGGGTTGCCTGGGTGTTTTCGAGCGGTAGCGGCAACAGCAGTAGCCATACGACAGAGTGAGGGCATAGTGTTATCACACAAACTGTTGGTGTTAGTTCCTCACGCAGTAGATGCCCTGTTAAACCAAACAAAGACCCAATACCTCACGAGTGCACGACTTACAGGATATGAGCTGACACTTTTAGCGCCACACATAACATTGAAAAGATGCGCTACTTTGAACCCCGCGACTTTATTGCCCTATCCGGCCGAGGAGGGTCAGGAAGAAAAACATCATGACTGTGTTTTCCTGACTGAGGAACAGACAAAGGGTCGTGTTGACTTACAGGATGTGCCACTTCCTGATGTGGATGGGGAACTGTGGGTTGATGGATCGTGTTTGAGGCTACCAGATGGTACGACTTCTGCAGCATATGCGATCACGACTCTTAAGACGGTGGTTGAAACAGCTAGGATACCACAAAAATCGGCCCAGGCAGCAGAGCTGATAGCTTTAACAAGAGCCTGCGAATTGAGTGCTGGCCTATGTGTGAACATATACACAGACAGCCGGTATGCCTTTGGAGTGGCCCATGACTTCGGACTTCTCTGGAGGGAACGCGGGTTCTTGACGTCACACGGGGAGCACATTATGCACGGAGAGCTAGTGCGTGATCTCCTGAATGCGTTGCTTAGTCCTAAAAAAGTAGCGATAGTGAAGTGTAGTGCCCATAAGAAGATTACGGATAAAGTGGGTCAAGGAAATGCCTTTGCAGACAGCATAGCAAGGCAGACGGCTATGTCCCGAACTAGCTCCCCTATGTACGTGGTACAATCACAGGCTGAGAGATGGAGTGATGCTAGAGCAGAGATACGGGATATTCAAAAATCAGCTACAGAATCTGAGCTTGCGGCTTGGGCAGCAGATGGGGTACTAGATGACGAGGGTTGTTGGAGAAGTAAAGACATGGAGAAGTGGAAATTGCCTGCGGCTTACTTACAGGCGATGGTCCAGATGACACATGGACTGGCCCATGTCGGGGCTCTTGCAATAACTCGGCTTTTAACACGAGTTTGGGAACATCCTGAGATTGCGAATACTGCAAAGAGAGTAGTGCAGACCTGCCTGGTATGTTTGCAACACAATCCTGGGAAGGGGACCTATACTCCGAAAGGAGGGTTCGTTCCACCTTCTGCACCGTTTGAAGTGCTTCAAATGGATTACATCCAACTCGAGCGCTGCAATAACCTGAAGTATGTCCTAGTGGTGGTGTGTGCTTTTAGCAAATGGGTTGAGGCCTACCCCACGAAAGACAATACGGCTTTGACAACAGCTAAGGTGTTGCTTAAGGAATTCTTTCCTCGCTTTGGAGTTTGCAGATTTTTGTGGAGCGATAATGGGCCCCATTTTGTTGGAAAGATTGTGGAATATGTACTAAAGGGGTTAGGGATTCAGCAAAAGTTCCACGCTGTATTCCACCCTCAGTCAGCAGGTTTGGTCGAGCGGTACAATGCCACGTTGAAGCTTAAGCTGGCCAAAATTGTGGCGTCTACATCTTTGAAGTGGCCAGACGCTTTGCCGCTAGCGCTGCTCTCTCTTAGATCAGTACCCCACTCACGAACTGGCCTTACGCCCTACGAGGTGGTGTTTGGCCGCCCTATGAATATCTGGGGGGTGCCCAAGCCGCGATTAATACATGATGTGCCTTGTGTTATGATGAATGATTATTTGGCACGATTAACAAATGATTTGCTCTCTATTCATCAACAGGTTCGAGAAGCGCTCCCTGATAACTCCACTGGAGAAGGCCACGATCTTCGTCCTGGGGACCACGTGATGATCCGCTCGTTTGAGAGAGCAAGCAGTTTGGAGCCCAGGTGGAAAGGCCCCGAGCAGGTCCTCTTGGCGACCCGCACCGCAGTACGAGTAACGAACAGGAAGCGGTGGGTGCATTCGACCCATTGTCGCCGTGTCTCTCCGGACCTGGTGACTCCTGCTGTGCTGACTGACTATAAGGAGATCTTGGAGAAAGAAAAGAGCCCAGCTGTGACGTCGGCCGAAGTGGAGGGAGCCTTCCCGGACCAATCTGCTACCGGAAGAGAGCGCTACAATCTACGCCCGCGATAAGAAGATTTTTGTTCCTTTTTTTTATGACTGGTTGGTTACCGCTCCAGGTTTGTGAAACGGAAACCGGGAATTCCAAGGGGGGGGGATCAGTTCTGCCAGAGTAGCGACACCCGTCTTGGCCCGGAGAAAAAAACAACGGCTACCTCGGAGTTCAGCACCGCATTTTTCCTTTTTTTAGGTATACACGCACGTGTATCTGGGACAATTTGTGAACAGTTTGTGAACAATTCGTGCTACTTGAGATTCTGTACAAACTTTCTTGAACTATGGCATCAACGGCATCTCGTGACAAGAAAATATTGGGTGCCTTTCTCTTTGTTCTAACCATTGTGGTGATAGCTGTTATAGCCTGGGTAGTCGAACTTGTGGTGCCTGTACGAGAACATTTGCTGCCGACTACCCCGGCACCGTCTGAACATTTCCATTTTACATTGCCATTCCATGAAGAACGCCATCGCCAAACGTACTTAAATAACAGCTTCATTCAGATTCTTCACCACACGCATAATATGACCAATACCTCTAACTGCTGGGTGTGTGGAATGTTGCCTGGGCACCAGAAGAGAGGGGGCACCCCACTTATTCCACTCCCGTTTTCGCACAATGGGTCATGCAATGCCTGGTACACCCTCCTCTTTACTTTGAGATGGCCAACCAAAGGGGGAGTGCTTTTCCGTTTGAATAAAGTATGTTCCCATGATAAGGATGGGTTTCCCCGGGCTGAGGGTACACGTTTTGAGTGGGAAGAATACAGGCCTGATAATGTATCTGCTCCACGAATATATAGCAATCAGCGAAATGTGAATGTATCCAGTGCTCATGTCATAAATGTCATTGCCACAAAAGCCGATTTATGTATCCGAAACAAGGGCACGATTGCAGTGGGGAAAAGCGAATGTAATATTACTCTCACGTTTGATAGCCCGAATGGCATTTCATTTGTTGCATCTCGAAACACCTACTTCATCTGTGGAACGAAGGGGTACCATCAGCTTCCAGTGGGGTGGTTGGGCACATGTTATGTATCGTTTGTGCTACCTCCTGTATTCATTGCCCCTCCGATGTACCACAACGACTACACTCTGTACCACGATTTTGTTTTTAACAGAGTTAAGCAAACTGTTGCTCTAGAGGACATTGATCAAACGGACACTGCATTCCAACAGTATGTGGATTTCAATCTGGGACTATTCTCCTTTGTGGGGGCTGCATTGAACAGCCGGAAAATCAGTCGGCTGACTCGCGTTGTCGAGGCTGTTGCGAATGACACTGCTATTGCCCTGGGGAATATTACCGAAGAACTGCAGATTTCCAGAATTGTTACCCTCCAAAACCGGATGGTGCTGGACGTTGTTTTGGCTGATCGTGGGGGGGCATGTAGAATCATCGGAAGCAGCTGTTGTGTTTATGTCCCTGATAATTCTCCATCTGTGTATGATGCGATTTCCAAGCTGCATAAAATAGCTGCCGAAATACACCCGGACAATGGAACTTGGACACTTTCTGGATGGTTTTGGTCCATGATTATAACTTGGGGCTGGAAACTGTTGACAATTCTCTGTATACTTGTGGGAGCAATGTTCTTTATATGCTTGTGTATCCAATGTGGCCCTGCCTTATGTTCAATGTGTCTATCAGCTTACTTACCATCGAGGCGAGCTCTTGCCCATGACAAAATGATGCTACACAGAGAGGTGACACAAATTATGTTAATAGACATCGAGGACGAACATCCAGACTATGTTCATTATGAGGTAGATTCAGCTAAACGCTAAAAGGGTCGTCTGTCGTAATTGGCCCGTTCGGATTAGCGATTAGCTGAACCTACACGTTGTCCTCCTTAACTTGGCTATATACGATAAACGCCATTTTGAATGTTGCAGCGGCCATCTTAGACCATGAGCGGCCTCGTGGCCGACGTGCCCTTTAGTCCTTTGTCCGTTCCACTGACCACTCTCATCTGCCCAGCAACAGGCTATTTTTAGTACTGGTCAAGCCACACATGCGCAGTTCTCACTGACCCGTAAACCTTCAGGAATGTGCCGCTAACTGACCAGTGGGTTTGAAACTCTCCAATGAGCTGGCAGTATTCCAAAACATGACCATATATGTCTCTAAAACTGTGTCTTAACTTGTGCCGCCTAAACTTTTATTGCCCCAAAACTGTATATAAACGGGGTCACACCGGTGTTCGGTGTGATACCTCTTGCATTACCGAAGGGTGCTGTTTGAGTGTACCACCACCCCATGGGGTTTTAATAAACTTGTTCTTTGCATTTTACAGTTTCCGTGCCAACAGTTCTTGTGTAAGTGGGTAATCTCTGGAGCGTGTAGGCCTTGGGAACCCCGAAATACTTCATAGCGAAGTTGATTACTGATAGCCATATGGTTCTTCTTGATCATCTGAGTTTTCTGGTATCACTTTTACATCATGATTGTGGGGGCTTGCGTTTGAATAGACTTGTATTATTGCTTTAATCTTTATTCAGTTTGATAAACTATGAAAGATACAAGTTATACATTTAAAAACATGTCATGCGATGTAAGTTCAAATTATACAAGATTGTGAATCTATAATATTACATATAAAGTTACAGAACATATAAGCTACGTTCTTTGATTATTTTTGTATAACCAAATGGTTTTGGACCATAAACCCATTGAACAGTACATGGTACCGGCAGGTCTCCCTGCTGCTTAAAAAGTTCATGATATTTAGGCATCCGAGTTGAAAGCGGAAGCAGTACCATAGCACCATTGACTAAGGTTAGAAGATACACATCACTAGGTGATTAGAAATTGGAGTGTACCTTTTATTAATTTATTAGATAAATAGAATAGAAATAAATTTACGTACGCTACCATATATAAAATGATAATCGGTCCAACATACATCCATAGATAATACCATAATGCCAGTTCAATTGTAACTTAAGTGCAAATTTAGACCATAAGATTACCAAAGTGAAAATTCAAAAACCTGTCTTGCTTCACCCATAGTCAGATAACACAAAACACCACTCTCCCCCACGATGGCTCAAACACGATGAAACAATGAACATTACTCTACACTCCCTAAAAAGGGATTTCACTTTATAAAATGAAGTACATCAAATTCTGTTTTCAGACTAAGGCTTGGGGTTTTATTTATGCAATGCCTCTAACAAAAAGGCTTTCCCAGATGTCAAATGAACAACATTCAAATGAATATATATATTACCTACTGGCGATAGCCAGTAGGTATATATAGTTAGGATTTTTTCTCTATGGAACTTTTGAAAATTCTATGTCTAATAACTTTGGCGTTTGTGGACGGAATCGGCTGAAATTTTCAGGACAATGGCACATTTTGTTTCTGAGCAGCCCCTGAAAATTTGGGGGGGTTCCGTCAAGGTGGGGTCGAGAAAAAAGGGGGGCCCCAAAACGCGTTTTTCCCATTCATTTTTCCATAGGGCCTCACTTTTAGCTCGAACGGCTGAATGGATTTGCACGAAACTTGGCAAAATTGTAGGGACTGTTAGTCCGATGTGCCTTTGCTGGGTCCCAATATATGTGCTCCAGTGGATTTTGAGAAATTAACGTTTAAAAAAACAGATATATCTGTGACAGCGTACCCGATAGCGTACCAGTACGCGTACTTTTCGCGTAACGGAGCTTTGCGAAGCGAAGCTGATTGGCTCTCCGGTGTCTGTCAACATTCTAAACAGTCCGGAGAGGCCGCCATCTTGTCTCTCGGTAGGATCGAGAGACAAGAGGAGGCCAAAACGAAGGGGGAAATGAAGGAAAGGGGGCAAGGTAGACCTCTTCTGACCCCCTAGGATTGATGAGGGGAATATTAAAGTGCCCCGCGGGGCCCAAAAAAAAAAAAATTGCGATTTTTTGTCATAGAGGCGCAAATCGATACGTGAAGCGGGCAGCTAACCGGGCAGCTAACCGGCAGCGTAACGGGAGTCTGAGGAGAAGCTGATTGGCTGTCAACATTGTAAACAGTCTGGAGCGGCCGCCATCTTGTTTCTCGGTAGGATCGAGAGACAAGAGGTGGTGAAAAACGAAGGGGGAAATGAAGGAAAGGGGGCAAGGTAGACCCCTCCTGACCCCCTAGGATTGATGAGGGAGATATTAAAGTGGCCCGCGGGGCAACAAAAAAAAAATTCGATTTTGCGCCGTAGAGGCGCGTCCCGGTACGCGAACCGGGCAGCTAACTGGGCAGCTAACCGGCAGCGTAACGGGAGTCTGAGGAGAAGCTGATTGGCTGTCAACATTGTAAACAGTCCGGAGCGGCCGCCATCTTGTCTCTTGGTAGGATCGAGAGACAAGAGGTGGTGAAAAACGAAGGAGGAAATGAAGGAAAGGGGGCAAGGTAGACCCCTCCTGACCCCCTAGGATTGATGATGGGGTTATTAAAGTGCCCCGCGGGGCAAAAGAAAAAAAAAGAAAATTGCGATTTTTCGCTGTAGAGGCGCTTCCCGGTACGCCAACCGGGCAGCTAACCGGCAGCGTAACGGGAGTCCGACATCTTGTGTTTTTGGAGCGTCCGGTTTGCGTACCGGGTAGCGTTCCGGTAAGCGTAACAAGGGGAAAAACAAGAGAAACAGTAAAATAAAATTTAAAGGAATAGATTTCCACCAAACTTGGCAAAATTGTAGGGACTGTTTGTTTGTTGTGCCTTTGCAAGGCCTCAAGATATGTGCACGTGTGGATTTTGTCTAATTAAGGTTAAAAAAATATATATATATCTGTAAGCGTGCTCTGGCGCGCTTACGTTACGGGTTTTGTTTGCGCTGCAGAGACGATACGTCACGTTTATGCGACGCGTCATGAGGCGTCTCACGTGGCTACGTGATACGTCACGTAATAAAGAATATATTTTACAGCTATAGATATTAGCTTTTGAAAAACCAATGAAATTCACTGAAAAAACCATAGGTTATAGACCATATATAGTTAGGAATTTGTATTTACAAAACCATGAAAATTCACTGAAAAAACCATTGGTTATAGACCATATATAGTTAGGGATTAGCATTTACAAAACCTTCATTTACTCGCACAAAACCATAGAAATTCGCATATATAGTTAGTTGCAATAACTATATATCGCGCACCCGCAATCCACTGCTGATGATGTCACATATTACATCATTCATGACATGGTCAGTGACATCACTGATGACATCATTGATGACATCACTGATGACATCTCAAATGACATCACTGATGACATCTCAAATGACATCACTGATGAAATCACTGATAACATCTCATTTGACATTACTGATCACATCATTGATGATATCATTCATGTGATAATACGATGAACCTCTTCAGACTCTAATATAACCTTAGATACAATCAGTGTAAACAGACACTCACAGACTGTCACTCATCCATGGAGTTACTCACACACCTAGTCAGTCATGCAAAGAATCAATCACACCTCCATTTCCTCAACTATACAGTTATACACACCTTATTTAATCAAACATATACTAACACATATTTACTCTCTTATACAATCACTGATACAAGTTCACAATGATCCATCCAGCCACTCACACATTCACTGGCTCTTATGCACAGTTATTTATATATGTCAACTCTTACATGTACTGTGTTTTACATATGTACATACTTTGACATGTAGCACTGAGAAATCCAATCACTCACCAATACACTCATGCAGATAGTCAACCGCCCATACAGCTGTTTCCACATGCTCTTTTGAACCCATACATCTACTGAATCAACTGCTCACACATCTATGCACAGAGTCACATACCTCCCAGCCACCCCCACACACACACTCACTCTCCCATACAAATATTTGGGCAACCAATCAATAACCCATATAGTTACTCATATAGCTACTGATCAACACATGCAGCAGTTTACAGAACTACAGAAATAATGATGCACAAATTAAGACAGTTTAGTCACTAACCCATGCACTCAGTGAGACACATTTAATCATTCTCTCATACAGTCAGTCATGCACCTACTAAATCCTTCATCCAAACACTTATACATCCACTCATTCTTCAATATGTAAGACATATTTTAACTTTACAGAAACATACAGTTACTGGATGTTGTCATCAGTGATGTCATTTGAGATGTCATCAGTGATGTCATTTGAGATATCATCAGTGATGTCATCAGTGATGTCACTGACCATGTCATGAATGATGTAATATGTGACATCATCAGCAGTGGATTGCGGGTGCGCGATATATAGTTATTGCAACTAACTATATATGCGAATGGCTATGGTTTTGTGCGAGTAAATTAAGGTTTTGTAAATGCTAATCCCTAACTATATATGGTCTATAACCAATGGTTTTTTCAGTGAATGAATATATATATATATATATATATATATATATATATATATATATATATATATATATATATATATATATATATACACACATACACACACACACAAACAATCATAACATACTTGGCAAATGCAACTGTTAAGTACATGGATAATAAACAAAAGCAGATGATAGTAACTGGATGTCCTGCAAGAAATCAGAAAGATATATATGATATATGATTTGATAAAAGGTATTTATACAGCGCACGTACACCAACAGTTTCTTGGCGCTTACGAGGAAGAGCAAAGGACACAGCAGCGAGGGGGAGAAAATTAATTGTATGCTTGGGAAAATAGACAAGTCTTCAGCGCCCTCCTGAATAGAGAATAGGAGGGGGTGAGACGGAGATCAAGGGGAAGAGCGTTCCAGAAGCGTGGGGCTTGCGAGGCGAATCTCAATCCCTCATGCTTCTTACGCTTGAAGGAGCTAATAGACAGCAGGTTTGAACCTGAAGATCGAAGAGCCCGAGACTGAGTATAGCGATGGATGCGAGAGGCTATAAAAGCCAAGCCTTGAAGAGAGTGGGCTTTGTGAATCAGACAGCCCACTTTAAAAAGGCTGCGCTGGGCCACAGGGAGCCAATGAAGGCGCTTAAGGAAAGGCTTAGTATGGGTAGACTTTGGCTGCCGGAAGATAAGTCTCACTGCTTGGTTCTGAATAAGTTGGAGTTGATGGGATTGGTAGGCAGGAATACCAGTATACAATGAATTTGCGTAGTCAACCTGGGATATAATTAGTCCCAGAGTGACTTGAACAAGGGCATCATGGGAAAGGAATCTGCTAATTTTCCTGATGCGACGAAGATGGAAAAAGCAAGCCGACACCACTGATTTAATTTGAGGTCCCATAGAGAGATCCTTACTGATGGTGACTCCTAGGCTCTTAACTGAATTGATGAGAGATGGTGGACAGTCCAGGGAGCGTGGTCAAAAATTAGTGTTCCAGGGATTTCCTGAGGGCCAAGTGAGGACCAACTCAGTCTTATCCGGATTAAGCTTGAGCTGGTTAGCATTCATCCAACTACTGATGAACGTCATAGTCGACTGAACATTCTCAATAGAGGAGGGGGAGGAATCAATATTAAAGATGAGCTGAAGGTCATCCGCATAATTAAAGATGATCACTGGTCTTTTCTGAAGCTCTGAAATTAGAGGGAGAGTGTACAGGTTAAAGAATAATGGGGAGAGGGAAGAGCCCTGGGGGACTCCACACATGAGGCCTTTAGCCTCAGAATTAAAGGTAGAGAGGCGAACCGCTTGCTTTCGGTCTTGTAGGAATGATATAAGCCATCTCAACTGGGTGCCCCGGATGCCGGCGTTCTCGACCCGTTCGAGGAGGATGGCATGGTCGACGTTGTCGAACGACGCCGGCAAATCCAGGAGCACCAGGGCCTGTGAGATGTTTTGGTCAGCCCCCTTTCTGAGTTCATCATGAACCGCCACAATAATGGACTCAGTAGAGTTTTGGGGTCTAAATCCGGCTTGATGGGGATCTAGGAACTAAGAGCTTACCACAAAGGTGCTGAGGCAGTTAGCTACAAAGGCCTCTAAGACTTTGCCCAGAAAAGGGAACAACGAAATATGGGCAGAACTTACTCAGAACTTCAGGTTCCGCACCAGGTTTTTTGAGGATGGGAGAGACCACTGCTGATTTGAAAACATTAGGGACCACCCCTGAAAGAGGAGAGTTGTTAAGTAAGGAGATTGGTGGACCTGGAAGATTAAGAAAAATCTTACAAGAAATGTGGGGAGGACAGCTGTCTAGAGGTGAACCCGATTGAACTTTACTAAGAAGAGAAAAGAACATCTCTTGGGTGATCAGGGGGAAATTGAGAAAGGACGAGGAATTCACAGGAGCGCTACCAGGATTAAAATTTGAAACGGTCTTAGGAATGCTGGTTTTAATTTTAATTAGCTTGTCAAAAAAATAACTATTAAAGGAATCACAGAGAGACTGTGATGACAAGGGTTTGATGGTCACACGGTCGGGTTTCGCTAATTCAGTGACTATGAGAAAAAATATAGTTAGATTTATTGGAGGAATTCAGGATTTTTGCGGAGAAGTTTTCAGTTTTTCCCCCAAGAATGGACGATTTATAATCTTTTAAAGCAGTCAGAAAAATGAATTTCTTTAAAGGACAATAGTCCGATCTCCACTTCCGCTCGGTTTGTCGAAGGGCGAGTTTCCTATCTTTCAAGTCCTGGGTAAATCAGAGCTGGGCATCACGAGGACGTTTATTTTTAAGTGTTTTCAAAGGGGCAAAAGTGTCCCTGGCCTTGGCCAGCCAAGTGTTGATGTTTTCAGCCTGGGCATGGACTGAGAATGGTGAGCCGGAGGGCTCGAATGAGCTAGGGGTAGATACGGCTAGAAAATGACAGAGAGAAGAGACATCTACTCAATCCCAGTTCCGGATCAAGAGGGGGTCAGAAGTACTAGATTTAGTGACAGCAGTTTTAGGTAGAGAAAACGAAATGAAGAAGTGATCCGACCAGGCACATGGGGAGATCTGAAGATTTGACACATCCAGATTTAACGACCAAACCTGGTCCAATATATGACCCTTGACATGGGTGGCTCCATTGATGTGCTGAGTGAAGTTAAGACCAGTTAACAGATCCATAAACTCCATTGAGGGTGCACTTTCGTGCTGAGCATGGGGCCAATAGTTGAAGTCCCCTATATTAAGAATTTTAGCATGGTTTATCGCCAGCTCGGCCGCCATGCTACCGAATAGGTGAAGAAAATTCGGTACCTGGCCGGGTGGCTGATAAAAAAGGGCAAATGTCAGGGGAAGACTGTCAGACTCGAGTTTGAATAGTAAACAGTCAACCGAGGGAATTAGTGACATCGTGATGGAATTAGATTTGTAGGTATGGGAAATAATGGCAGCAACTCCAACCCCGCTTTCCACTGAGGCCTATTTGCCTGGAGAATGTAATAATTATCAGGGATAGCGGCCAAGATATCTGGGGTAGACTCGGGTGTAAGCCAAGTTTTAGATAGCAACAGTATATCTGGTTTAACAGCATCTAAGAGATAAAAAATCTCCAACTGGTGTTTTACCAGCGAGCGGGTGTTCAGGTACCAGATAGATAGATAGTCGTGGTCGTTACTATGACAGCTGGGAGAGGGAGTAGACTAGGGAATATCGAGGTCAGTGCGGGGAGTGGCGAGGGCAGGACCCATAGGAAGGGGCGAGGGAAAGTATGTTGGTTGCAATATTCCGTTTTTCTCGAGGGCTCAGAGAAGATGTTGAGAAATGGACTCATTACCTTGGATGGATGTAAGCTCCTCTCCTGTGTAAGTCTTGAAGATACGGGCAGGATGCATGGACCCTGGTCCCGGTCCGGCGCAGACGGGCTTGCCTTTGGCACGCCCGCTGCGCGCGTCGCCCCCAGCATCCGGATTTAAAGGGAGGAAGGCTCGAGCCCTAGAACGCTCACCTCCTCCTACCGGAAGTAGGGAAATTTACAGACACTAGCTCAGCCAATAGGCTCCCTCCACAACAATCGAGCTCTGCTCGCAGTGGACCGGGGAGTCTAGTGGCACTGGGCAGCAAGAAGTAAGTAAAATAACAGCAAACTTGTAATCCGCTCAAAATTGCAAATAAGAAGGTGTACGCAAACAATTTTTAAAACACCGCCAGGCAGGCAAAGCCTCAGCACGTCCAGCGCGCATCGCCCCCAGCATCCGGATTTAAAGGGAGGAAGGCTCGAGCGCTAGAACGCTCACCTCCTCCTACCGGAAGTAGGAAAAATTACAGATACTGGTTCAGCCAATATATACACTAAATACACACTAAATACCTCAGATGATTACTTTGGATGTACACTCTGACTCACACATCACAAAGTCAATACTCAAAAATAAATCACCTCACCAGTTGCAAATACTGCATCTTAGCCCACTCCAGACTGGGAGATTCAATGCCGGGGTGAAGAGCCTCAGCAGACCGGGTTCTGCTGTACCAAAGTAGATGCGTCCATCCCCATTCGGATTCCAAATCCCGGTCTCTTAAGTCAACTAACCTCAGCTTTATAGTTTAAAAACACACTAGAAGGTTCGAGAGACCTTTCCTCTGCACCAAGGAAACTTACTGGAATTGGCCACCTTCCATGCAAGCAACCCAAAGGAAAAAGTAGTTCCCACGTTCCCTCTCCATTCTCACATGTTCCAGCCTTTATCTTAACGAAGCTTACGAAAGCCTTTGGCAGTACGTTCAACAATTTCCTCTCCAAAAACAAAGCAACCTTGAACATGAATAACCCAACAACTAGAGCACTCTGGGGGCCTGCCTGTGCGTGTTACAAGCTCAAGCAACGCTACTTGCAGATCAGGCACGCGTTGCTGGCCGGTATTCCCCGGGGGGTGACTCCCCTGGAGGCCTCCCCGTTGGAGGATCGTGTGCTAGATGGTTATCTTCCGACGAAGACGATCTCCCTGATTTATAAAATACTGTTTAATCATATGCGTTATCCGCTCGTGTCTCTCAGAGATCACTGGGCTGCCGATGGACTGATCCTCGATGAAGAAGATTGGAGGGTGGCAGTGGCTTCGCCTAGAGTCATTGCCATCCAGATGAGACTCAGGCTGGTGCAATTGAAGATCCTCCACCGCTCCTATGTCACTGGTCCGCGATTGGTGCGTATGGAATTGGCTGTCAGTGGTGAGTGCAGAAGGGGATGTGGTGAGGTTGGAACGTCCCTACATGTGCTGCGGGACTGTACCCTTATCCGGGGGTATTGGTCGGCTGTTCACGACAAAATTCGCGAGGTGTGGGGAGTTGACTTTGAGTTGGAGGCACGGCGTTGTCTCTTAAATGTCTGGTAACCAACTGATCTTTCGTCCCACGGAAAGGTGTGGGCCACGCTCGCATGCGCTATTGCCAAGCGTAATATTGCTCAATTGTGTGGGCTACTCAACCGCCTACGATCGGGAAGTGGATGGAAGACCTGGATTAGTGTATGTTTAGAGAGCGTGCTGTGTATGTGGCTAGGGGGAGGCCCAGGAAGTGGGGGAAAGTGTGGGGTGCCTGGAATGTATATAGGGGGGATATTTGCGCTCCCCCGTGGATCATTAATTGTGCTTTATCTTTTGTGACCAAACGGATGTGACATCTTCAATGCTTTTGCCTGACCGTACCCAGTGTACTTTATTGTTTGTATTTATGATTTATTTTGTGTGTTTTAATAAAAAGAATTATAAAAATAAAAAAAAAGCTCAAGCAAGACAGAGTCAGAATTTAAGATGACATGAGGGCATGTCAAAGCCAATAGTAAGATTTTCATAATACTTCCCAATGTACAACACAGTGCACATTTGTGCATCACTGCCTATAGCATTACATACTTCATCTCTCAATGTACAACTGTAACGACTGGATTTTCGGACCAGATAGAATCAGCTCACCAAGACACCACCAACCCGGCCGAAACGTAACCACCTCCCTCCTCAGGACCTACTTACCTCGGTACCTGGGTACCTTCCTGGGGATGGGGAATTAGCAATATACAAGCTCATATCATCAAAAACACCACTAAATCTATAGGGATTACTAGAAATACTCACTGATTCCTAAGGAATTCCATATTCCACACCACACTCATACCTTATAGTCTCGCGGCAACTCAGGCCCAGACTATGCTACCCTCCTCCTCGTAGTGAAGGGGGCAGTTCTGATCACTTACCGTTACACACTAACCTCAATCAGTGCTCACGCAAGCCACAATCCTGTGGGTATACACACCGTATCCTCCCGGTGCTCTCTCTCTCAAGCCGCAATCCTGCGGGTATACACACCGTATCCTCCCGGTGCTCACGCTGCCGCCACAATCAGGTGACGATACACACCGTATCCATCCGGTACTCACACTAACGCCGCTACAACGGCAATCACTGTCCTATTGATACCTTCAACTCTCTCTCTCTTTGTTGGGAAGTTTCTCTATATATCTAATATCTACTAGGGATGTAACATTATATTTTATGTGGTAGCCAGACAGTTCTATCCTCTCACACAAGAATGGCCAAATCACGATATGCAAAGGTTATTCTCTGATTTAGGCGCTCCCTGCTCCCTTGCTCAGTTACCACTTACCCGGACGGGAAACACATCCGTCCACATAACAGCATCTGACTAGAAGAAAGGTTAGTCTCATCGTACAAACAACACTTGCACAGTGGTTCACTAAGAACTGGGGTCCCTTTATTACACAATAGCAAATTATAACAACTGTATAACACTGCAATACAACATATAGCCTGAAAAGTAAAGGAAAGAATTAAGATATGTGTGTGCACGCTAATAAGAAAGGGTCGACGTCACCTTATGAGTACGAAGTCTGGACTCAGTTGTCATCTGGGTTCCCTTCTCGTCTGTGCCTTGGCTCATCTTAGGATCAACCCTGCAGTCACGGACACACCTCTGCGCCGCTATGCTCTGTCTTCTCTGCTCCCCTCCAAGTCACTGGAACCTCTCTCTTGTTCTCTGTTTCGTCTGTCTCACTCTCGTCGTTCTGCACTACTCCTCTCTCCTCTCGGTCACAGACTATCTTCACCTTCCAACTTCGATCTTATAAATCAGTTTCTGCCGCTCTAGTATTCGTCTGCTCCACTAGCTTCTTCACTCTGCATACTCTAAACTCAGTATCAAAGCTCACCAACTGCTCCGACTAAAGTAACTTCAATCTTTCTGAGAGATTATCAGCTTTCAGTCTTTTCAGACTTCAAAATGGCGTTTGTCTGCTCCAAGTTGATTAACTGCAAAAATGCTAACGACTATCTGCCGTCTACTAACTGACTGAATGAACTCTCCTCCTCTCTGTACTTTCGCTAATATAGAACCCTGTTCATGCATGGAAATTTCCAGCCAGTAGCCTGCCGCTCACCAAATTCTTGTACCACCCCGTGCCAAGGACACGTTCTCAGCCGGCCGGCCTGATGTTGCGTCTTCGACCCGAAGAAAAATATAGTCATTCGATAAGGGCCAGCTCGAGCCTGTTCTCTCCAAGCGAACAACACCTTATAACTAAAACATCACATTTGACCTAAAAGCATCTCAAGCAGCCGAGGCAGAAAGAAAGATGGAGTCTCTCCCGTTCGAGGCCTACAAGGCCCGAAGTAAGCAGAAAGATGAATAACTCTATCAGGAATATACTAATAACCTTACAAAAGGACGAAATAATACCAATACTAAGGAATCTATCCCCTAACATAAGCTTATAGGCCCTAGAATAGAGAAAAGAATAGGGAATTATGTCAAGCATCTTGTAAATAGGCCAAATCTAAGTCTCTAATCCCTCTATTAGAATGATAGTAGGCTAAAGTCACCTTCACTCAAAAATAGGACAAAAAACCCGGTCAGTACAACAACATAATGCACATTTGTGCACCACTGCTCATAACAGTGCACTTTGACACCAAGAAGTACATTCCACACCTCTCTCTCATGCTTTCAAATGCACATCCCACACGTTCTGTTCCTGTCAATGCTATTCTACTCTGCGACAGCTCTCACGTTTAAAACGGCAAGATTACATGGGACGTACATTCATGCTAGGGTAAAGTGAAACACCAACAGTCAATTAAAATCATTGTAGTCAAAGGTCATCACGTGGTTTCAAACCATAAGAGTGCCTCTAGCACTACACAACCACAATATTCACTTTCTGGCATAATAGGTAGGATTCAAATTCGGTTAATAAAAATGGAAAACTGCAAGTGCAACAAAGCTCATCATTCACTTTCTAGTAAAAAGGAGAAAAACCGACATACATTTATATGTAAAAATGCAATACTAGAATTAATGGTAAAAACAGACCAAGGTACGCTACGATTTCAAGCCCTTTCCCTTACGTATTAGGCTTACAGCACATAGATATCTAGTTAAGCTAAAAACTATTCTCTGGGATGTGTCACTTTTTAGAATTCTTAATGCTCCTAGATCTGACCTAATTCCCATGTTAGAACAAATTGGTTTGATACATTTTTTCCTAGGAATGGCATACACTGGGCAAAAAAAATATTTTTGTGGGAGTCATTTTCTGCAGCATTTTGAAAACATAGGGTGCAGGAAACCTCTCTGTTAGCTATATTGGTGCACGTCTATTTGGATGTGTTGGATTTTATCTGTAAGACCTAAAAACGGACCTCCATGTATAATGACTTGGCCAATGGAGGTTGTATTTCATCTAGGTATAACTCAAAAGCTGAAGATGGTTTTATAGACAGGAACTGCGATGTCAATCTTTTTATTTTTGGGGAGTGGGGCATACTGTTTTCTATACACATGCAATAGAAAAAATGTAAAGCTGTTTTTGATGAGTGTCTTAATAAATGGGGAACATCCCAAAAGCTATTTAAGTCTAATTTATAGAACCAGCTTAAAACATTTTGGACCCATGAGAGTGTAGTATTATGGTCAAGTTTCAATAACTCAATGAACACTTATTTATAACTTTTGAGTTCCTGCTTGGTCCACAAACGGACCCAGAACAGCATGGGTCTTAATGCGGCTTGATGTTCAGTTCACCTCATATTTAAGTATTGGAAAATGGGAATCATAGTAGTTGCAGTAACATTCTTATAAATGTGTTTTCCTCTCTATCAAGCATATTCTGACTGCCGGACCCCAGAGTTTTGCACCATAAAGAATGAGCCCTGTGCTTATACACTTCCAGGGCGGGTGACGCTGCCTTTGACGTACTATTCTGTTGTTTTTTCACACTTGACATGGAATTTTGAAGCCAGACACCCTTTGGTTTTATTTTTGAATATGTGGTTCCAATGCCCATTTCATATCTAACATGATACCCAGATAGTTGAAATTGGCCACACATTCCAGTTTTTGGACAAAGATGTTTTTCTTAAAGGATTTGTGCGGATAGATTAATGCCCATATATTTCGTTTTATTTGCGTTTATTTCAAGATCTTTTAACGTACAAAAGTAATTAAAGCAATATAAGAGGTTTTGTATCTTAAGATTTTATCATTGGCAAAGAGTAAGGAACTCCCAGAGTTTTTAAGCAGTCCCACAGAAAGTTTCTAGTGATAAGATCGACAGCGGACTTAGAATCAATAAAAGCTACGTACTAGTGTCCTCGCTTTAAATTAGTATACTTCCAGGCTATGCATAATAATCTGAAAACCTGGTCTATTGTGCTAGTTTTTTACTCTAAACCCAGCTTGTTATTGAGAAAGAATATTTTCCTCCAACCAATTGTTGAGCTTTGATAGAATCTGTTTTGCATATACGTTTTGTAGGGTTTCTATTAGGCTTATTGGCCTATAATTAGCAGGATCTTGATGATTACCCTTCTTAATAATAGACTTGTACCTTGTCTGTCTCTTACTCCAAGAACATTGCATTGTGAGAGAATTCTGACGTAGCATTTCTGGTGCAATTCTGATTGAGATACCAATTATAGGAGTTGCAGCATAGAACTTATGAGAGTCTGTGGTAAATCAAAGTAAAATAGCCAGTAGTTATTATTATTACAGCCACAGGTGTGGCTGTGGAAGCTGTAGCTGTTATGGTTACCAGAGTTGTGATTGGCAAAGGTATAGGCATAGGGACTGAAATCTTCATAGACAGTGATGGCTTAGTCAACAACAGATGCTTATGAGCAGCTTTGCTGTCAACCAAGACTTTGTTGACCTCCTTCTTCAACATGGTTTTGTTGATGGATGGGTTCTCATCGATGATTGTGCAGTTGTTGATAGTGGGATAGTCTGCAGTGGTTGGTTTGTCGACAGTGGATAATTTGTCAATGATGCCTACTTTTCTTTGGAGCAGGCTCACCTGTGAAATAATGAGTTTCGACAACAGTAGGTATGTGTTTGGCACCAAGTTCTTAGATGCTGGCTTTGTTGAAGATGCACTCATCGAGATTGTGTTTGCTGACGGCTTCACTGATGACGTGGAATGTGGCACACCTGTAGTCAGTGGGGGTATAGATTTTGAGTCTTTTTGCCTCTTCTTTGACAGTGAGCCTCCCGAGTTAGAGAGTGGGACTGCAAGGTGACCATAGGTCTACCCCATCAGGGCTGTGGTACAAGGTCCCTTAGTTGGAATTACACACAGCTCTGATTTGGCCCCAAATGCTGTATTTTTGATGCAGGTGCCTCCAATTTGAGTTTCCTAGATTTCAAGACACTTTTTAGATGATGCTCCAGGTGACTCCGCATCTGGAAAATACAGCAGCCTGCCCTCCCTGTCCTTTAGGGTATAACTGCTAAAGATAGCACATGTGTCACATTGGTCTATAACCATATTTAGGCAGACAGAAAATACATTTAGTTTGAGGGTCATCAATGTAGACCTTCCTTGTCCGACACACCTCACATAGCTTAAAACATTCTTGCTAAGATGATTCAGCGATAATTTTAGTCAGAAACGTTCACTCCCAAAAAGTATCTCAGGACTTGGATATGTAGTAGGAAACATTTCTCACTTAAAATAAATAGTTTGGGTTAAAAGAAGTTGAAGAGTAGCTGAGAAGGGTCAGAGGATTTCCCTGTCACCTGATAGCAATCGATAGAAATTCTGACAGTTGGAGCCTCTGAGAACGGTTGGATCCCTGAGCCTCTCCACATAAGGTCCCAGTTTCCAACAGAACTATCCAGACTACGGCTATAATCAACAGTATCAATACAATCCTTTTTTAGGGCAACGCCAATGGACATGGCGTCCCCCTCGTGGCAGAAGCAACAACTGGCAACGCGGCCAACAACGTGGGTCTCAACAAGGCACAAGCACATGGAATGGAGGTCGTGGCCAACCTCAAAAACAGGTGCAATTCCAGACGGAACCACCGCATGGAGAACGAGTGACTCGCAACAAAACCTACCGCTGGTAGATGCCTTCGACAATTGTCCCCGATTAAGACTACTTGGAGGAGCTCCCCCACTGACGGATAGCCCTGTTATCAATATTTCAAAACAAACCTTGAATGAAGATGAAATCAAAGTATTGGGGAAAGGACTATCATATGTCCCCACCAACAATCCGGATACTTTTGTTATCCGCACTGAACTGTTTCAATTTTTTCGAAAAATAAGGTTGAAATACTTCTTTCGCAACTCCGAACCTTCAAGGCAATCATCGGTAACTGGGCTGAGACCTCCTTCCACCTTTGTTCCATTCAACAGTACAATGTCACACAAAATTCTGGCGTACGAATCAGTAGTGTGGAGAGATGTTTTCCAGCTTCTGGGCAAGTCTTTCACTAAATACAATACCAGCAAAAAAGAAAAATTGGCCTTACAATCGCTTGCCCAGAATGAGCAACTTGTTATCAAACCCGCAGACAAGGGCGGAGCTATAGTGGTGCAGGACGTAACCTCATATGAGTCTGAAATTCTTCGTCAACTGAACGATGGAACCAGCTACCAACAACTACGATCAGATCCCTCCAAAGCCATTGCTCTTGAGATATTGGAGATCACCCAAGCTGGCCTTGATCAGGGCTTCCTATCGGAATTGGAGTTCAACTTTTTGAATAACAAACATCCACATTTGGCGACTATTTACACGATACCAAAAATCCACAAATCCATGGCAGACCCTCCTGGCCGTCCAATTGTTTCGGGATGTGGCTCTATTCTCGAGCCTCTGGGAAAATATATCGATTTCTTTCTTAAACCGCTGGCTGAGGCCACTCCCGCCTTGTTGCGAGATACTATGCACACTATTAATATCATTGAAGATTCTGCTTTTGATTTTCACCAGCAACGATTGGCCACCTGTGATGTAGTATCTTTATATACATGCATTCCTCAACATGAAGCATTGATGGTCATCCCACGCTGCCTGCATCAACGACCAGCACCAGTCCAGGTACCGACTGAATTTATTGTGGCCCTACTCCGTATTGCCATGACAAAAAATGTCTTTATATTCAAGGACAAATTCTACATCCAAACATCAGGAGTAGCGATGGGGGCCCCATTTGCTCCTGATGTAGCTATCCTGTATATGGCAGCCTTCGAACAGGACACCGTGCTCAACCAGGTCAATCCATTCAGAGACCAGATTGGTCTCTGGATGCGATATATAGACGATGTTTTACTGATTTGGAACGGCGACTTGGAAACACTAACGTCGTTTTTCGGCTGGCTTAATGAGCAATCTGAATATCTCAAATTTACCATTCAATCTGATAATCACACAATACATTTCTTGGATCTTACCATCTACGAAGATTCGGGACATCTACTAACTACGCTTTACCGCAAACCTGCAGAAAGGAACTCACTATTACACTACAACAGTCACCACCCAAAAGCTCTCCGTGATAATTTGCCATTTGGGCAGTTCTTACGAATCCGTAGGAACTGCTCGAACAAGGATCATTATTTCACTGAGTCTGAAGAATTGAAAAAACGACTCCTTGATAGGGGATATCCTAAACAATTGATCAAGCGTGCGAGAAAAAGGGCATGGTTTTACCCTAGAGATGATTTACTCACCCCAAAGACTGATAAAGATCAACAGCAAGACCGAATCGTATGCGTCACTACGTTCAACACCAAAAGCAATAAAATAAAACGTATAATCAATCACCATTGGGAATTAATATCAGATGATATTAAGCAACCTGACCTGCCTTTACATGCTTTTAAAAAAGCAAGAAGTGTCAAAGACCATGTGGTCCGTTCCTTCTTGAAGACTCCTGAGACTCCCACTGTCACCACCCTTTGGAACTTGCCTCCGGTGTTGGGCCACTTCAGATGTGGCAATTGTAAAGCTTGTGAAAGTGTAATTCAGACCAAGGAATTTGTCTATCGTCACCATAAAATTCCCCTCAAGTCACACACAAATTGCAATTCTTCAAATATCATATATGCCATCCTATGTCCGTGTCTTATGATATACATTGGTCAGACACAGCAAAAAGCTAAAGTGCGGATACTTCAGCACATGAGCAGAATCCGGTGTCAAGTACAGGGCGCACCAATGGTTGGACATTTCTCTACGGCCGGGCACCCACCGGAAAGTCTTAAATGGGTAATCATTGAAAAAGCCACATTGGGACCCCGGGGAGGTAACATCGCCAGTATCTTAAATACTCGCGAGTTAAAATGGATGTTCATGTTTGATTCCATTGAGACCGGGCTGAATGAACACGATAGCTCTTTCTCTCAATTAGCCACATTACCCTGATCAAATTCTGAATTGTACTCTATGTGGTCTATACCCTCATGTGAGAGGTACGCCACCTGTTCAGGGCTGCTATATGATCCTCTCCCTCTGTAGAAAAGTAAAAAAGATTGTGCATGATGTTATCTAATGCATGGATTTTCTCTTGATTGCCATATCTCAATTGAGGGGCAGACCGGTGGCTTTACCCTCATGTGAGAGGTACGCTACTCCCTGCCCCAAGGTTGTTATTTTCAATGATGCGATTACATTTGAATGTTATAGTTGTCGGCTATTTTTATTCCAAAAGCTGCAACACTTGTGAATGATACGCTCCTTTTTGCCTTTTAATTAATTTACTGTCTTCCCCTCTTGTTGCAATAATATCTTACTTAGCCTATTTGCAATTAACAACACGAAGCTCTTACCATTGCGATCTAATTGTTTTTACCGTAACCTAGCAACCTAACTAGTCTGCCTACTATATCTACACGGGTGCTTTTGCATCACGTGATCGCGTTCCCATGGTGATATTCCAAACCCGGAACCTCACTTCGCCATTGCGATTTCGAGCGTTTACTCAGGACGTGATTCTCTCCGTGCCTGGTGAGTAATTTCCTCTCGCTCAGGGCGGTAGTCATCTAGTTATTGTTGATTAACTCTCCTTGGAGCCCCAGTTTAATAACTCCACCTCGCCCTTTTCTTTTCTTTTAGATGCCACAAAGAAACTTTACAACTTTATTACATATTTACACGATTCTTCGCTTGAACGTGTTGTTTATTCAACCCAATGGTGAGTGTCCTTCTATTCAGTGCATCATGATTTTTTGATGCCGCGAGTTTTCTATATGTTAACTCCCCGATCTAAATGACCTTAATTGTATTTGCCAGCTTTCCAAATATCGCCAGTACATCGGACCATGAACGGCCTCTGAGCCCTCGTTAATCAACGTATGATCTAAATCACGAAGTGGTAAGTTTTTACACGCTTGCCTCTCATTTGGTTCTATGACGCCCTTGCTTTGGCAACTAATTATTTAATATTCCTACTTGGCAGATTCTACCTGTATCTCGTTCTGATTGTCCGTGAACATACCCCATCCCGTCATTTCCTGGTCCTGTACATACCACTTTGTGGTAAGTTCATAACTTTTATGACAGTATGTATTAACAGTTCACCCCTTTACCAGGCATGTTCCGGTAGACTAAACTCGGTAATTCACACGTTGGTCCTGATTGATCGGGTTCCTGTTATTACCGTGTCTCCGTTAAAATAAGTCTCTTTAAGATCGAGTGATGCATGGCCGTCGCCACCATTACCGGTCGGGCTGACTCTTCTCCAACTGCTCTTACGTGTATTCATTTATCATTAAATGGCCAGTCATAACGCCTATCAAGTTCCAATCCAGTTATTGAATAACGTTCTATTACTTCTCAAAATAATGTTGGCGCCTTTTGCAATCTATAACCCCTACCTGTCCAGTAATGATCCCGATAGAGGTTTGGCGCCATCTGCAATCTACAACCCCTACCAGTCGAGTTATGTGATATGTCACTTTGTTTTGATATATATTAAGGGATGTTTTCCTGTGCCTAAAACCATATATTTATTATTAAATAGGTTATGTGCCCCACTTTGCAGTCCTGATGAAGACCCCGCAGCAAGGATAGCATTCTTACCTGCACACTCGAGGGTCGAAATGTCGACAACCACCTGTCTTTCAAACCCAACTCCATTCCCCATTGTTTTCATTTATTGAACTCTGTGGAGTATGTTATTTTGAAATGATGATTTGAACCTTATGGTCCTGGTTTTTGTACATATCGTATAACATTGATAAATGCTGTATATTGGTTGACTATATTGTCACTTAAGAATTTTCCTTTTTCTTTTCACTTCATCCTCACGCGATCACTCACTACCCTCCCCCCTTGCCTTCCCAACTTTGGGGCACTCTTAAAACTATCAAAATTCATTTTCTGGATATACTGTATATTTATTAGACATTCCCATTGTGATTAAAACAATGTGGACGAATTTGTTGTTTGGTTGATTTAATTTTACTCGTTTTTTCTTATTGTTCCTATACAACTGGGACCCCTTCCTATAATCACTCTCCACATAAGTGGCTGGACTTTGGGTAATATCCTAGGCTAGCTGTTTTCAAATAATCTTTCAGTATCAATTGCTATATTGAAAAGCTACTTTGTTAACATTGAACTACCAAGGAGTTCCAGGACAAAGTTAGGGAATCAAGTCAAAGCGCTTTATTTGATTATAGAATACAATCATAAACATTCAAACAAATACTGTAAAATGCAAAGTTACAGCCATCATCATTCTCATAAATATATTTGATATAGAAATAACATAGAAACAGATAGGAACACAATGAAATATGCTTCAAATGATCACAAGTTGAAATAGCCTCTTATCATCAATGCATATTAACTAAAAAGCAATAGAATTGTGCCCGTAAAGTGCATTTTTTAAGAAGGCTCCCATAAATTGGAACACATGATACTTCTGGAGTATCCGCAAGTTGTAAAGAGCAGGTCTTTTAAGAATCAGTAATATAAATATGTTCCTAAAAACTTCATAAAACTTACAAATGAATATAAAATGTGCCAGAGTTTGTAGGGATGACTCATCACATGGACAAAGCAAGATGGATTTTGGGCCAAATTGACCAACAGGTAAACTCAGATAACATCTGACTTTACCTAAACTGAACTTCGTCAGTAACACCCTTTTCCCTATATTAATAACATACAATAATTATGGCTCATATATTTGACCAGATGCTTGATAAATCCCATTGGTTGTTTATAAACTCATCAGTTCTCTCAGGTTAAGCTTCATCAGCTCTCTATCTTCCCTGTTGATCGCTGCCCTTTTTAGGTTTCGGCTACCGTCCCACTGCGTAAGCAGTGGGTGGGCGGAGCCGAAATCTTTTGTTAATAGTATGGAGGCCTGAACACGCCCCTCTTCTCCATTGGCTGGCCTCGTAAATGCTGGCCAGCAGTTGGAGGAGAGGAGCGTCACTGTGTTCAGGGCCCGCCTTGACGCGATTCGGGGGCGTTCCTGGGTCTTTTTTTAAGTCCCGCCCTCTCCTCTTCCCATTGGCTGGAATTTTACCTTCCAGCCAATGGGAAGGGGAGATTTAAAAACACGCCCCCAAATCCCTATAGGGCGCGCTGTGCTTTCAGTGTACAAACGACAACTTGTTTTAATTCTGTGCAATGCCACAGACTTAGCCCAGGCACGCAGCTTTCCTCCCACAAGTTTTAGGAAACTCGCAATGATAACCGCCCGAAGTAGTACGGTACGTATGCCTGAAGCGTGCCCTTCCGCACCGCAAGTTGAGCTGCCTGGAGACGTACTGCCTTACTTGGCTTCCGTACGTCTCGTACTGCCTGGAATTGTGTTGCCTAGTGTCTGCCCTGTACGGCCCATACTACGGACCCAATTGCCAGGCGGCTGCCCCAAGCTGCACAGGTACGAGTCGTACGCCAGGAGCGTACTGAAGCACACCGCACCGTGGCCCCCGCTCCGAGGCCGCGCCGCACCAGAGCCGTCCTGACATGTGGTACAGCCCGCCCAGTATTTTGTGAGAGCTTCCTTCCTACTTATTTAAAAAACGCGGGGCATACAAAGAGTTAAAAGCCTTCGCACTTTCCGTGTCTGAGGACCTTGTTTCCTCTCACCTGATCACCCTCAAATAGAGCCCACACAGAGTATGCAAATGCGGCTCCGCGAGGAGCCCGGCGCTGCGCTCTCATTGTCAGCCACTGCATCACGCCACCCCGAGCAGCCCCTCCACTCGGAGGACGCTGCTGGATTTGGACGCTGGGCCGCGGAGTCTAGCCAGGATGGCATAGATCTCAGGCACAAAGAGGCTTCACAGGAAACAAAACATCCCTTCAGGGGAGTGGGCTCTAGAGTTCAACCAGAGAGGGTACTGCAACTCAGCACGCTCGGCCTGCACTCAACATCAAAGCGCAATTCTTTCACAAGCACATTTTAGTTTACTTTCTTCTTAGAGTGCAGCCATCTTATGAAGCGTATAAACAAGGGTGTTCTTTTTTTGTTTTTTTGTTTTTTACTGAATAAAAATGTTTGCATTGTTTTTACTGGTTCGGAAAATTAAAGTGAGCCAGGGCCCAACAGTATGCAACGTTACATCATTTATTTGACATCCAGGGATCACAAAATGCGTAACCTCAGGGCTTTAAGTGGGCCGGGTCTGAGCACCGGCAGTTTTTTAAAGGGCGCCACGAAACGGGTCTCTATCAACCTCTGTTTTGTGCCCTGGTACAGGCGGTCCGCATTTTTCCCGTAGTGCAGTAACCGCAAGCACATCAATGTAGAGGAAGGGAAATCCTTTTAAGAGTCATTTTCTCTGCGGATTTCCCTTCTCTTTTTTGAAATTCAGGAGCAGCAACTTTGCCGTGGTGTCACCAGGGCTTTAAGTGGAAGTGTTTTCAATATTATATACAAGCCATAATTGCTGCTTATTTATCTTCTGCAACTACCAACCATTGACAAAGCCAATAGTCCTGACTTGTAGGTATGATGTGACTTGTATCATATATCTGGACCGTGGACGCAATGACAGGAACAGCAAAATACAAGTCCGGCGGCACACTGTGCTAAACACAGATTTTTAGTTTACGTGTTTTAAGCCACACCCTTAATTACATTGACCACACCCCTTTGAGGGACCCCCTAGTTTTTTCATCCCACTTAAAGCCCTGCGTAACCTCAAATACATCATGACATTTTATCCTAGTTTATCTGTAAGAATAAGTGTAATTCTGCCGTCTAGTCCGGGTGTTATGGTCATCTCATCTGCAGATCTGTGTGATTGTTCGTGTGAGCGGTAGGAGAGGTCAGCTTGTTTTTGTGGGCTCGAGCTGAAGCTAGCAATGCATCTTGGCGAGGAATGATGTGTAACACTTTCTTGAATTACGAGACTGTGCTTGTATCTTCCCGATGTGTGATCCCACGTAAAATGAGAGTGTAGTGAATACGAGGGTATGACTGGAGCATTTGAATCTATATAGTTACGTGACAGCTGATCTCTGTAATGTAGAGAAGTGCTTGTGGGGTGCTTATTGCCTGTAGGGCAGACCTGCGGGGCTTCTGTCTTGTCAGGTCCAGCATAGGTGTGCAGGGCATTATAATTCCTGACTCATTGGATTCTGGCAGACTAGGGAAGGGCTCTAAGCTTTTCTATAATGAATGCTGCTCCTGCTCAAGGAAAATCTTTATGGGCTCATTGCTATCACTGTGAAATACTGACCATATTGGTAAACAGTATACTAGTAACCACCCAAAGGCTTCTGTTTGAGTTACAAGCAGAAGGAAATACGTTATCAATGTGCAATGCCTCTACATGATTAATGAAAAAAAAAAAAGACCTGAGGCAGCACACGCCCAGCAGTAAATCTCCCCAACTCAGTTTGAATTACCATTCAACTCTCAGCTTTAAATATGCTTTGGAAATGCAGACCATTTTGTCTTTATCAGCACGTCCGTTTCTGAAAATAAAAAATAACTATCAAATAACTTTGCCATTTTGGAATAATAAACTACATTTCCGAATGTATATTCCGAAAGAAACATAATTTCTGCTTTTAAAATAAATACCAGTTTTATCTTGTTTAGTGAATACCTTGTCAGTTGTCACTATGTATTGCGCGTGTACAAATACATCACATTGTGCGAATTTGCTTCAAATATCCAGGCTTTAAATACACATGCCGTGGATACTCACTATAATGCCAAGGATGGCAATAATACGCCAAAAATGCTCACCATTATATCAGAGGCAAACACTGTGCCAAGGCTTACATCGTACCGGGCAGGGTGCTCACAGCACGCCTGCCCATTATTATGATGGTGCAGCCACCATTATGTCAGGGGTCCCCAAAATTAAGTCAGGCATGCTCGCAATATGTGAGGAATGACTCAAAGTGCACACAACAAGACCAAGGAGGATCACAATATGTTAAGGATGATAATTATTATGTATGGGACACTATGATGCCAGGAATGGACATAATGTTGACAGAGATGAACCCCCGTAGGATGAGAAGCAACACATTATTTTGGTAGCTCTTTACAACAGGCATAGCTACCACGGAGTGGCACTCTAGATCAAGGAGAAACACAATGCCAAGTATGCATGCAAACAGACACACACATAAGTGTGCGCACATGCATGCACACATGTATGCACAGACAAACATTCATGCACAGCGAGGCTTGGAAGTGGATCTCTGCTCTGCATACAGCCCCTGCTCGCATCAGCTCATACACTGATCATGGACCCAACTCACACACTTTGTCTCTCGCTCCTGCCAGCCCACACTTAGGTGGCTCCAGCCCTGGCTACTGCTGGGCCCCATCTTTCCTAGTCACACAGTAAGACTGATAGAGTGTGGCCTACAACATTTTCAATCTCCTTGTGACTTTACTAGTTTTACAGTGGTTAAATACGGTCATACTGAAGGCCCTGCGTCCAACACAGTGTGTGCTTGTGTCTTAGCATGAGTCTTCCCTCGGTTTGGCTGGCTACCACTCTAACGTTCTTTAGATGAACAGTGCTATCTTCTTTATAGTGCAGAAACACCCTGATTGATGTTCTGGGCTGAGCTTCACTCTGGAGAGCTTAAAAATGTGTTGGCAAGCTACCAGAGGCTCCTGAGATAACAGCTGGAGACCCATGGGCTAGGGCGACCAGCTTGACAAGAAAGACTGGATATGAAAGTGGGCCATTTTCATTTTTCACTTTCAGCCTAGACGTTTTTTTTGTCAGTGAAATTTGGAGGGGGGGGGGGGGTCATATTCATTGGAAGACTCGCTCCTCTGTCATTTCCATGGCCTCTGGGCCGGAGCGCTCACCTAGACTTTGATCTGCGGCGCAGCCGCCCACAGACTCCCAAATCCTTCTCTCAGATGTAATCGGGGCTCTGTGTGTTGTGTGTGTGGGGGGCTCTGGTGTGTGGGGGGGGCTCTGTGTGTATGTGGGGGAGGCTGTGTGTGGCTGTGTGTGTGTGGGGCTGTGTGTGTGTGTGGGGCTGTGTGTGGGGCTGTGTGTTGTGTGTGGCTGTGTGTGTGGCTGTGTGTGTGTGTGGGTGCAAATGCAATAGGTCTCGCGTTTGCGAAAGATTAAGCTATTGACATTGTAAATGACAATGCCATTTATCTGTTTTCAAAGCCAACACATAAATGAACAATTTGTCATTTACAATGCCAATAGCTCTAACTTTGGCAAAGGCGAAACCGTTGCATTGTAGATGCTTGTTAAGAACATGTCTTTAATTTTGAAGGACTCTCCTTTTAAGATGGTGCATAGGTTAGAATATAACTTTGGTCTCTTCAAGGCTTTCAATGAGTTTTGCAAGAATTTCAGCCACTGGATTCTATGGCCATAATCACAGGATAAACAGTCCTCTATATTTTCGCGATTATAAGTGGTCTCTGGGTCGCTCCAGATGGAGATCCAGAGAAGGAGGTGGGACAAGTCCCACGAGTCCATGACATAATCCAGCCTATACCTGCTGTTTGCCAGTGTGACTGGGTTGATGGAATGTTGGTGTGAGAGGTGGCAGTGGAATGTTGAATGAGTGAGGGTGTCAGTTGTAGGATGGGCTGAGCAGCAGGAAGGCGGCTCCTGGTGGGGCTCTACTTTACATTTTAACTACTTATCCTGAATAAACCTACTTTAATACTCACTTTGAGTATATTGTTAGCGATCCTCCTTCCTGAAAACTACTGTTTAAAAACTGGATGTTATGTGCCGACCTTTAGGAGGTGTTTTAGTTCTAACAACTGTTTTAATCCTAACAGCATCAAACGTAAAATTTAAGTGTGGTTTCTAGCATTTTCTTCTACTGAAAGTTAAACATGCTTATTTGTGTGCTTGATACTTAGTCATACTGTTTTATCCGACTGCTGTGTGTAGAGGTGTGTATTTAGAGGTGTGTTGTCTGAGACGTGTAGTTTGTCATGTGTACAGCGCAGTGTTTGCGTTTTTAGGTTGGTTGCTGTTGTTTTAGCCCTGAAGTTTCCTTGAGGAGTTTTTTTTTTGCTAGTGATTGTTGTTTTTCTTTACCACTTGACTGGGTGTAGTTGTGCATTTTTACGTGTTCCTTGTGAAGCCTCTTTCCACACGTACCACCCTAACTTCGGGGTTGGCTGAGTTAAAGCCATATTTTGAAGAGTGAATGTTTCCCTAATGATTGCTGCTACCCTTACAATTTGATTGGGTGTTGAGTTGTACACTTTTACATGTTCCGTGTGGAGCACCTTTCCACACGTACCACCCTAACTTCGGGTCTAGGTGTAGGGCAATGCCATTTGTTTCGTGTGGAGTTGTATTTCACACATACCACCCTCACTACGGTTGAGGGTGAAGGGCAGCGTTTAAGCCGTTTGTTTGGTGTGGAATGATTTTCCACATTTTCTTCGTTTTTTTTTTATTTGCTCTTGTTTGCAGTGTCTTGCATTTGGTGTCTTTCATACCACTTTGTTGCTGGCCTGGTCAGCCAGCTTCTTTTTGGTATCTGGGTTTAGTTTGTGTTTGTGGTGTGGTAGTGTGTGCGTTTTCTTAAAAAAGGAGATGATGTGTGTATATTCTCTTTTATTATCTTTATCTTTTCATTTGATGTACACATGCATGATATGTTTCCATCTGTTATCTGCATGCTTTCAACTCAGCAGTTTGCTTCAATGTTTATTTGCTTGCATTATTTATGATGTCATGTAATAATTGTATTGTCATCTTTTGCATGCACTATTTTTATTGTTATTCATTTTTAGAGCTCGGTTGTCATTTGTATAAAGAAAAGGGAATGTGTTATACCTGCTGCTAAGCCAGTGTGATTGGGTTGATGGAATGTTGGTGTGAGAGGTGGCAGTGAAATGTTAGATGAGTGGGGGTGTCAGTTGTAGGATGGGCTTAGCAGCAGGAAGGCTGCGCCTGGTGCGGCTCTACTTTACATCATAACTACTTATCCTGAATAAACCTACTTTAATACTTACTTGGACTACAAAGCATCCTTCTTCATTACCACAAGCCCCAAATCTTCATGTATAACATGCCGTGAGCTGTCCGGTCCAACACCAAGAAGCTGCCTACAAAAACGATGTTCCACCCTCTGAAGGCTGCAACACTCTCTATACCTCCATCTTCCTGCACCATAGGTAAGAACAGATAGAGATTTAATTTTGTTGATTTAAAGCAAGGGTGTAATATGTTTACTGCCTACTCTGGTGGATACATTGGAAAGGGCCCCCCTCTGCACTGTTAAATCGTGAGCATTGGCTGGAGAGGCAGGGCACAACACTGATGTTACTGTCAAAGATCACACTTGGATAGGGAAATTCACTGATCTTAGTAATGTTTGTTCCCTTGATGGATATTCGTCTTACCTTGGAGCGCTGCGAACCGCACACCATATAGTGTGACTTAGTGACGTTTGTGTCTAAGTCAAGTTTATCCATAAAGGATACAGCGTTTTCAACTAGAGCCAAAGCCCTTTGGATGTGTGGGAATGCAGAACTGTGTCATCAGCATATAACAATGCCGACACGGGGTTGGACTTGATCCTGACTAAATAACGGCAGTTACTAATGCAAAAGGAATCTAAACCATTACGCTATAGGAGAAAAAGAACTGGTGCCAACACACCCTTGACAGACACCTTAAGCCGAGGAAAACAAAGGGGTACATTTGCCATCTGTGGCAAACCGCACCCTGGGAAAACTCAACCAAATACTGCTGCATACCAATCCACTGAAGAGTGGACCGCAGCTTGGATCAATTGACCCTGTCAAATGCTCTGCTCAGTGTCCATGAAAGCGAGGTAATAGGGGCATTTTTTAATTCCATTTTATTGTGTATTTTCCCACTATTAAATTGAGGTTGAGGCATTGCCCCTGTGTCCCTAGGCCTTCCCGAAAACCATATTGGGACCTACTCAAGACACCATTCTGCTTTACCCAGCCCTCTATTCTGTGTAAGAACACCGAACTCACTACCTTGACTATCTATAGTGTCAAGGAGTGATATTGGCCTGAAACAGCAAGATCCTGTCTGAGGCCCTTCTTAAACATGGGATCAATAATGGCTTGCTGCCATGAGGCAGGTATCCTACAGGAAAATTCAGCATTCAGGGCAGTGGTAATATTGGGAGACCACATATCATTGTTGTCTCTCTACATATCCATGGGGACCCCCATCCGGTCCTGGGGCTTTATTTGAGGGGCTACCTTTAATGACCTCCTGAGGTCAAACCTAATTAATAAGGTAAAAGAAGGACGAATAACCTCAAACTCATCAGGTGTTTGATTCTAAAAGGAGTGGATATCCGTAAAATGATCAATCCACCTCTGAGGACTAATATTTGGGCCCAGGCCCTCTCTCTTAATTCATTGGCAATTGGGCAACATTTTTTGGAGTTCTTTTCCTTATAGGAGATGACAAGGCCATTCCAAGCTTCCTCCTTAATAGCTATCTTATGCTTTTTCATTGTATTCTTTTAATGCTCCTAGCTTTAAGTACCTTATCCCAGTCTCTTGGTCGGGAGTTCAGGGCAGCCCTCAGATTTTGGTTTGCAGCCCTGTACACCCTGTCGAACCACCATGGGCTAGTGGCAACTACGCATTTAGGCACAAATATGAGTGAGGATTTGATATGACCATTAAGCTTTTCAAAAGAAGTGATAACCCCTTGGTTGAGCAATCTTCAGATAGTAGATAAACCATAATCAGGCTCAGGTTTGCCCTAACCACCTTAGCTGTAACACAGGGGATGTCTATTCCCTTCCATCTAAGCCTAAGCCCTTTGTCCTTGACGGACAGATTATTTACTCCTTTCTGCAGGATGGGTTGTTGGCCTGCTGGCAAATTTAAGATCACTTCTATAAGACTGGGTTCGGTATTACCACTGGAGATAGCTCCTCCGGCCACTACACAGTTGGTCAGCTCACAGTATAAAAACAATTAGTCAATGGTTGTTACTTGTCCCCAACCTACAAAGGTAGGGATACATGGTGCTGGACTCCCCTCCACCTTTCCATCCCCCAATTTCGGCCAAATTACAGAGGTTCAGTTGCAATAGATTATTCCGGAGTGTTCGCCTCCTATGATCAATCATGCAACAGTGCCCTGCCAAGGTTGCCTAAGCAAAGAATCAGAGGTGGGGTCACATAAATTCATTTTTGCAATAAAATTCCCCCCACAATTGCCAGAAACCTGCCCAACTTGCACTCTGCTCTATACGTTAGTGTCCCAACAACATTGAATAGCACCCTAATTTGGCAGCTCAATTTCATCCCTGCATTATGAAAATTGATCTCAACAAAATTAAATGTGGTTGCTAGAACATACCCATAAAATCTGAATCCCTGGATGGTTGCATACGATTGGGATAATTGTAAAGATTTCATGATCTGCATCATAATTGCTAGCCTCCCCCAGATCTCCATTCCCCAAATGTAATGCTGGGGCACTACAAGTTTCAAACCCGTACCAAGAAATCTCCCCCAATGTCCATGATTCCTGTAACATAATGGTGTTGTATTAAATAATAAAGGAGAGCCAATTCAGATCTTCCTCAATGGACCGCAGTCCAGCGATGTTCCAATATATTATCGTTGTCTGAGAAGTTGATCCTACTGAAGCAGAGGAGTCCCTGATTCAATTGACCTCATCTGTTTCCCCAACCTCTGGCCCCAGTCAGTCTAGTTCGTCTATGTCAGATATGGAACTTAATCTGTTTGAGGTGGGGAAAGGTAGAACAGAGGTTCTACTCTCAAGAGCCATTGGCATACGAGGCAGACCCCTCCTAGCGGCTTGGGAACTGGTCATTGGCCCATGAGATAGGGCTTTGCTAGCGTACTGAGGCAAGATGACAGTAGAAAAAGCCCAGTAGTAGAGCTGTTATACAGTTATTCCCAAGAAGATCCATTGTAGGATGGGCATGTGACATAATTAGATGTTCGGCAAGGGCCGAATTACTACAGTTGACAACCCCACAGTCCCCTGACACGGCCCTTCTTGAGGTACCAAACCAGCCCACACATCTGACAAAACGTCGTCAAAAACTGCAAAGCCAAAGTCCATGTTAGTTGTTTAACCAATGACAGACTTTATTTATAAGGTTGGAGTATGTTTCTTCTTTGGTTAAAGACAAATATGCCAGGACCAGACCACAACATAAGGGCTGCATTCAGGTCCAAGATCGTGGCAGGTGGTATTTGCAGCAAGGGGCAGGTACTGTGCGGTTTAGTGCTTTCCGTAGGCCCATGATTTAAATTACTCTCTGTGGTCCCATGATTTAAACTAACGACCCGGTTTTCTGCGGGACGAGCAGGCCAAGTGCCCCCATCCCGCATAGTTGTATTATTGCCCACTTTTGGCTCCCATGAATGCAGTAACTTAGAAACCCTGGAGCCCTCCTTTGATGGCCCTGCAGCCATATGGGAAATGGAATCCCGACAAAGGAGCTCTGCAACTATGGATTAAAGGCTTGTTATTTTATCTGAAAACATAAAATGGAAGGTGCACACAATTAAAGTCAAAAAAGGCAGTAATGTATTAAATATCTTCTTCTTTATTTAGTAGTATTCATTGGACATAGGCACAGCCAACGCGTTTCGTTCCATTTGCCTTTAAGGAACTTCGTCAGGGCAAAAAGAGTATAGTTCAGTGCTGTCAACAAAGTTGGACAAAGATGTGAGGATCAAAGGATTGGCTACCAATAGTGAGTCAAAGTCGTATGACCTGTAGAGACGGTGTCCTCACTAAGGGAGATAGGTCCAGTTGGAATCCTAAGGTAGACTCCCAAGTTCGCCAAGGCTGACTGGTATTGAGTGTAGGATCAGATGATGAGTACAGTTGAATTATAGCTCGACGGGAGGTCTATTGGTTCCCGTGGGGAATATTTCTAAATTCCTCTTGACTCAGTTTCCCGGGGAAGGCCGAATGTAAAGGCGATACCGCTGCCAATCTGAAGAGTAGTACGGTGTTCGTGGCATTAACCACCGAGCACCTGTATTAGGGTGCTTATCTTCCGCAATCCGCTTTCTCGTGGTTTAAAGCGGATTGCGGAAGATAAGCACCCTAATACAGGTGCTCGGTGGTTAATGCCACGAACACCGTACTACTCTTCAGATTGGCAGCGGTATCGCCTTTACATTCGGCCTTCCCCGGGAAACTGAGTCAAGAGGAATATAGAAATATTCCCCACGGGAACCAATAGACCTCCCGTCGAGCTATAATTCAACTGTACTCATCATCTGATCCTACACTCAATACCAGTCAGCCTTGGCGAACTTGGGAGTCTACCTTAGGATTCCAACTGGACCTATCTCACTTAGTGAGGACACCGTCTCTACAGGTCATACGACTTTGACCCACTATTGGTAGCCAATCCTTTGATCCTCACATCTTTGTCCAACTTTGTTGACAGCACTGAACTATACTCTTTTTGCCCTGACGAAGTTCCTTAAAGGCAAATGGAACGAAACGCGTTGGCTGTGCCTATGTCCAATGAATACTACTAAATAAAGAAGAAGATATTTAATACATTACTGCCTTTTTTGACTTTAATTGTGTGCACCTTCCATTTTATGTTTTCATCTCTCTGACTCATACACCTATTGGTAGCAGGTGTAGGAAGTAGTTTGCACCACCCTAAATTCAGAACTATAGGATCTGGAGTGCTTGACCTGGTCTGCTGCCTTGGTCTTTTTGAATTTTGTTGTTATTTTATCTATTAAAGGGGCTGTACAAGCTTGAATTAGTGCTTTTAGTTTATCATCTGGTCAAATATATGACCCCATGCTGGAGCCCCGAGGCAAATCCCATGCCCTGACCTGGAGCGATCAATATAGCCCGTTGTTTCCCCAACCGCTGTCCATTTCACTTTATCTTTATTGGCTTCAAGGATCCCAGCCTTAGCGAGCCCAGTAGCCCTGACCAGGCTTTTCCTCTTCACTGATGTGCATCTCTCAGGTGGAGAGCTAAACTCCTGAGGGTTTGTTGGTAACACTTGATGAAAGTCAGTGCATTGTTTACCTATGACTTCCGTAGGCAATTTAGATGCATTCATTTGATCCTTCTTCATTTCGAGGGAAGAGATAGACAACAACATTTTAGTAAAGGAAGCCCCATGCTCAAAAGAAATAGATTGCTTGGTTAGGTCTATTACCCTGTCGAAAACTCCCACAGCTTCAGCCAAAAAGGAATCAAGTGTAGGTTTGGTAAGGGAGGATGATGACGATGCAGACTTATCTTCCTCAAACATTTTTCGCATACCCATCCTAGACCCTAGGTGCTAGGGTAGACAATATAAGAAGGTGGTGATGGAGGAAGCAGGAAGAAATAGTTGAGAAGTTTAGTGGTAAAATGCGACCACGCTCTTTGCCGGTGCCGGTTTTCGGCCGATTGTGTTACAGGGCCGTATTTGCAGCTATGCTGCAAAAACGGCCCTGTAGCAAAAACGGCCCCCAGGGGCCCAAAACCGACCCCCACCCATGCGGCCCACCGGGGGATTGACAATGACACAACAAACATCTATTCCTTGTCACAACAAGACATGCTTAAAAAATTTACATAACTCTGCCAAAAACCACATACATCAACAAATACAGTGTGACAAACATACATATATTCATTTGAATAAAACATTTTTGGAAGAGAGACAGTTCCTATTGTTATAGGGACATTGAACATATATGTATGTTTTGTCACTTTGTATATGATGATGTATGTCGTTTTTTGCAGAGTAATGTAATTTTTTTTATTTAAAAAGGAGATAAGCCATCATTTCTCCCACTGTGGTACGAATTGGTGGGGGAGGGGACCGAGAGCTATGCTTATCAGGATTCTGGATTTTCCCAAACCTATGGTAACTATTCAGTTAATTGAGCTTAAAATGGAATGAATCTTTCTTCAAAACTACAATGGCAATTGCAGAATGAGTGTTTCTTTCATCTACAATTGTAACATAATAGGTCTTGGCCATCAAACAATATATTGAGAAACCATGCATGTGCAATACAGCAGAAATTAGTGGGTTTAACCACTGCTTAATCTGTGCCGGTGTTTGCCGGGATTCAGCACCAGCACTTATTTCATAACACCAGCATATCTTTATATTCCACCAAATAATGGCATGTTCTCTGTACATGTTTAAACACAGCACATCAGCAGCATTTTTAACAATTCAATATACATTAAGCAAATACTATCAGTGCTCCTAGGTCATTCTTACATCTTTTTGGTGACCTTAAGTAATAATAAATGTCATATTCGCAGGAGTGTGGGGGTTAGCAGGTGGTGTCTGTACTGGAATGTGGCAGCCCTGACATTGATAGTTGGTGGTGCATGCTGCAGTGGCTACGCAAGAAATTGCCCTAGTAATAATATTTGTTTTTGCAAATTAAGCACAGGTCTCACTTCTCTATGCAGTTTTCACAGCTTTACTGGATGTTAGAAGGCCCGCTACTAAAAGAAATGCTAAGAATGGCGGTTGCTCTGATCTGTTATAATGGGGCATATTATCAAGGGGGTTTATCTCCCCTTTTTTGGCTTTAAAAGCCAAGAAAGCGGAGATAAAATTATCTCCCTATTACCTAGCTGTCGCTAACACCAGTTAGCGACAGCTAGTAGGAGATAGCGACCACCTTGGGCCCCACTTTGCATGTCAGTGATATTTATCACTAATGACATGCAAAGTGGGCGTGCCAAGATGTTAGCGACTGGAAACAGTCGCTAACATAGCTATCTCCTATTACCAACTTTTGGAGATATTAGCGCAAAGCGCGAATATCTCCAAAAGCTCACACCTGCCCTGAGGAGTTCTTAGCCATGTTATCCAATGGGAGGTGGATAACATGGCTAAGAGCATTAGCTCGGTAATGCATGAATATCGCGGACTTTTCAGCGATATTCATGCATTGCAGCTGATTTTTATCGCATTTGCGATAAACCTTGGTAATATCAAGGTTTATTTGCGATAAAAATAGCCGCAGCGCAGCGGTAAATTTTTGTCTTTAACCAAGCAATAGCGATAATTATCGCAATTGCTTGGTAATATGCCCCATTGTTTTTCAACAGCAGTTTAGACAATATATAATTTTTTTTTGTTGCTGCGAAAGACCCTGGTTTTGGGCTGAGACTTTGAGGAAAAGGGTGAACATATCAATGTTTTGTATTTCTTTATGTGCATTGTTACAAACAACAATGAAGGAAAAGGCGGCATACCTTTGATATTGTTTGCTCTCATGGACACCATTTCCTCTGAAGATTTTTTGTCTTTGAAATAGCGCTGGCGCAAGCTATGAAACTGGAATATATATTTTACATAGGGTCACAAGGCCAGGTGGTTTTATTCATGGCCTGGGTCATATGGGGTCATGTGGAGGCCTAAAGGCACCACCTCAGTAAGGAGATAGTTGGTGGTACCTCACCTGACAACTTTCCAAACCAGTAGGTGTCAACGCTCCACCCCTAACCAGTTAAGGAGGGTCCATGGGCAGGAAAGTGAGAATCCTGAATTTTAACTCTTGAGTCAATACTGGTAAGAAAACATGCACAAGAAGCCATTTCCAGGTCTCAACATTTCTAGATTAATTCAATAAATAGTATCATTACAGTAAGTAAGTCATTAGAGTCAAGGGAATTAGTACAAAACCAAATCATAATCATTATAATTTTGCAATGTGCCTTTAACTCCTTAACTGCTGAGTATTTTCCCCCTCAGCGTGAGACCTTTTTTCGGCTATTTGGGTTAGTTTGCGCTTAGGCCTGCATAACTTTTTTCCACTTAAGGTATCAATGCAAAATTTGTGTCCTTCTTCCAACAACCTGGGGATTCTAAAGGTACCCAGGGTTTGTGGATTCCCCTGGATGGGACCGAGAAAATAGTCAAAATATAGCTACATTTTGAGTTTTCGGGGAAAAATAGGAAAGAATTGCTCTGCAAAAAAGTGCCTGTTTTTTCCTGAAAATGACGCTAACCAAAAGGTTTGTAGTGCTGAATTCCCAATCTTTCCAGCTTTCAGGAACATGCAGAGCTGAATCAAAAAAAAATCCCCACGCTTATGGCATTTTTTAAATAGGTAGTGCTCCTTTTTTGTGCTTTCTACATATTTCCAGCTTGTGATGGAAACCAGTGTAAACCCCATTGGTGATCCAGGAAAGCTGTAAATGTTTGAAAAGAGTTCAGCAAGGGGTTATATATATATATATATATATATATATATATATATATATATATATATATATATATATATATATATATATATATATATATATATTACGAGCAAATGTCCCAAAGGTGAAAGGAGCTTCTGTAGCTGGTGCCGGCGGCGAGGTTCAGGACACCCTCGCAAAATACCTTTCAGCAAAAACGTTTCAGTAAAGAAACACGCCGCACACTACTCCATTAGTTAAATGCTTGGGTTTATTTTCTGTAGGATCCCCTTTGGTGGGGATCCTACAGAAAATAAACCCAAGCATTTAACTAATGGAGTAGTGTGCGGCGTGTTTCTTTACTGAAACGTTTTTGCTGAAAGATATATATATATATATATATATGTATATATATATATATGAAAACGCCAAGTCCTGTCCACATCAAATGCTGAAATCCTTCACCAGCGACGCTTGCAGGAACGGACCACCACTCAGGTTTTAGAAAGGTTTAAAGTGCATTTTATTCCTCCATCTCTCCCAACATGACGCGTTTCGACCGGTCTCCCCGGTCTTGATCACATGACATGCAAGAAATCCCGCGTTATTTAAATACCCTAATCCTCCATCTTATTTCCTTCAAACAGTGCATAGAACTAAAAGATAGACTAAAGTTGGAAAGAAGAGACTACATAGGTATGGGGTACTATTCCAGGATTACAAGTCTTTTTACAGATAATTCGTTATCGTAGTTCTGGCGAGCTTAAATAATGCAATGCTACTAAAAATAAACATCTCAACAAAGTAAAAAAGAGGTAGTCCATACTTGAAAACCCCACTACTACTTATTGAAAAAAGTAGTCTTAGTCTCACAATACAATATACATATGTGCAATAACAGGCAAGTGCCCACATAATATTCAACAAAGTCTATCTTAAAAACTTCTAATTATACGAAGGTATTTAGAGAATTGAGCATTCCACCAAAGTGCAATTGTGTATCGTTCTACTAAAAAGTTACCAACAGACACAATAAAAAATGAATTAAAGGTAAAAACTAGGACTAGTGGATGCATTTTCAAATTTCATACTACACATTTTTAGTAAAGAGTACAAAGATATGGATGTAAGCATTTCTGGATTGTAAACGAAGGGAATTGTAAACATAGAATATAGAAAGTGGAAATAAACGTGTATACATAGTGTGCAAAATATTGGTCACATCATGATTCTAATACCACACAAATATATATATGTATTCACTGAAAAAACCATAGATTTTACAGACGTTATAGTTAGAAATTAGCATTTAAAAAACCTTTGAAATTCACAAAAAAAAATATAGGTTTCAGGGACGTTATAGTTAGTTGGACATTTGACTCAAATAAAACTAGAGAAATTTGCCTGTTATAGTTAGTTGAGCTAACTATAACTTGGGCGCCTGCAATGGAATGCTGATGATGTCACATATTACATCACTCATGACATGGTCAGTGACATTACTCATGACATCACTCATGACATCACTTCATGTATGTATGGGGTCACGTCCGCTGTCCGTTGTGTATGTGACTAGTGCACGCTGCCAGGCCCTGTGTTACGTCATAGACGTATGGTATCGCGCCGGTTACGCCATTCCCTTATTATTTTTTTGTCTCAAAACTATATCTAAATAACTTTAAAGTGTATATGAGAGCAAGCAATAATCTAAAATATTTTAAACATTTATATATTTCTAACTTAATAAACTTATATTATGATAAATATATTTTCTCAAAATCAAGTCGGGTGCGGCCTCCTTGCGCCTTCTATGCACGATTGACATGTGACCTTAAAAAAAATTTGATTAGTTCATAACATTTCCCATTGTAACAGTTGGAGGACCCCACCTATTTTAGTCATTCTCTCTACAGCATTTGATGAGACACACCCCTTCTGCTTAGAGAGCTTTTTTAAAGTCATTTTGCGTGTACACATATCGTATACTACACACAACATGCAACAATCATCTTGATCAATATTCATGGTCTGTACATTAGCTTTCCACGTGTGATAGCCATGCATCTGAAACGTTACATCAAAAAACAAATGTGTGTTACACGATGCCACTAGTGTGTGTGTGCGTGCACATTATTGTGCTGCCTTTCGGCCTGGGTATTGGTGGCTCGAAGGGGTATCATCAGCCACGGGCAGAGTACACATCCTAGATCACATGTGACAAACAGTAAAGAGTAATGTGTACATTTGTGATGCTGTATGCTCTGTTGTCATTCTTTACCAGTATAGTAATGTGTCATATGTGAGACTTTCAGATTCACGTTTGACATGCATTGCTTGACTGTAATGAGCATTATCACTATGTATGACGTAGCCTCACTGCTGAACCTCCCTCCATCCAAGCATATTCTCATGTGTGCGCTTCGCGCTAGCAACACTTTCAATAATACCGCACACCATTCACTTGCGTGTCTGCGCATATCCACAAGCTTGACAACTACATGTGATGTTGTCCATTCAATGTTTTCGAACAGCATCTCATTAGCGATAGTTGCCGCCCTCCCGTTACATGCTACATTAATGTAAATTGCGCATTCTGCGAGCTCAAAATTGCAACAGAAACACACATAAGTACACTTCCTGGCCAGGCAGGAACTGAACAACACCCAGATCCCCGGAACAATTATTCACACCCCTATGCTGGCCTGGCATACGCAAGCCCAGCCCACTTTGCGTACGTATAAATAGGATAACGACGCCACATGTCCCAGTTCCTCCACACTGCCTCAGGTGTTATGGCCGCATCCACCTCGCATATCACAATGCGCAATAAAAAAAGGGATCCATGAGGTGTACACATCCTGGCAATCAACACTGGACATGAATTGTGAGCCCTACTGGACGTTGTGTTTCGAAAGGGATCCATGAGGTGTACACCATCCTGCAATCAATACTGCACATGAATTGTGAACACTGCTGACCGTTGTGTTTCGACACACAACAATGACAGCAGATGAGTGGAGCGAATGCTCACCCCGTGATGATGCCCTGGGCATTCTGACGCCTTCCATCGTGGTATCAAGACACCGTCCCTGACCGGAGACCTGCTGTGCCACCCTAGAGAGGCACCCTGGAGTCGATCTTGCACCGGCACGTAATTGGACACACCGGTGGTGGCAGGTGAGCAGTGAAGCCTGGGTGCGCAGGAGCTGCAACTGAGCACAGTGCGAGGGAAGGGGCTGGGGTGCAACAGTCTGGGTGCACAGGTGCAAGCAAGCGATGTTGCCGTAGGTAATAATGTAATCTCTCGCCTCATTCATATCGGTTTCATTTTAAGGACTTGCTGAACCGCACTCTTTCTCGTGGACCCCGGCGTTCTAGACACATGGGTGACAGGAGGTAAACAGTGAGGGCTGGTTGCAGTAGGCTGACGCTCTGTCTCCTCCTCCCTCTGTTTTTTTGACTCTCCCTCCCCTTCTTCCTTCCACCCACTCCCTCTCTGTCACATTCTCACTATCTTCCTTTCATTCTCACTACCTTTCTTTTTCTCTTGGACATAGCACACATACTTATGTTTCCTTTTTGCCTTGCAGGTTTTGTATGCTGCTTCCGGAGGAGTTCCGCCCACTTATTTCATGTTATACTGTTGTTTGTTCTAATAAATTTGCCTTTCCATTTATTTGTGTTGTTTTAATAAAGGTTATTTTTTTTACCAATCAATAAGTGAGTGTATAGTTCTTCTTTTTCTGACAACACTTGTCTGTAGTTTATTGTGAAAATCAGCTGTTTATAGGAGGTTATGAGGGAAAACATTTGTAATTTTGCAGTGCACCTACTAAATTTAAACCAACAGACTATTACCTAAATGAAGCCTGCGTAATTCTACAACTGCAAGGGTTCTATGTGTGTATCACTTTATAACACCATGAGTAAAGCCCGTGTGATTACAGAGCCAATAAGGCACTGCCTAGGACCACCGAGGCTTCAGGGACTGGCGAGGCCCACCCTTCATATTTAAGTAAAGCCCCGGAGGGTGGCGATCCCTGGACTTCAGTTGGCCTTGAAGCCCTTCAAACAATTAGTAAACAATACCCGGGGAGGTGGCGATCCCCTAGTCTGCGAAACGTCTCTGTGCCCTCCGGCGCCTAATTTACATGTGAGATTAAGGTCCCCAGTGCTGCAGAGACCCCGCAGTATAATAATAGGATTGGCCCCGGAACATTACCCACCAGGGGGCTCATTTAAATGAACAGGTGAGACCCGCTTCATTTTTTTTCTCTATTTTTACCATCCTAATCCGCTCAATTAAAGCGTTACAAGGTTTTCCTCCTCTCGCTTCTACAAGGCAAACAAGGATTTTGCTATCACAGGGTGGAAGCCATGACCCCGCCCTCTAATAGCAAACATAAATGTCCCGCGGATGCATACCCCGGGTCATTGTATGAGCTGTGCCTGGGAGGTGGCGATCCCTAGGACCATGATGCATTGGTTACTGCATAACTACAGAATTAGTATAAACACACACTAACACTACTTGCACACGTGTAGTACTGAAAAGGCAGAGGAAGCCCAAAATCTAAAAATATAAATGCTACCAGAGTTCGGATGACATAGTTCAATGAGCTGACGACCCTGGGATGAGTAGAATCAGCTTCACAAAGAAAATGAGCAATGAGCTCATGGTTTTATCCACAAGCCTTGAGACCGGTCGGGTTAGGTTGTTCGCTTCCCACTCCCTGTATTGTATAAACGCAAACTAACACTACCTCCACAGGTATGCTACAGAGCCCAGAGCACATGACTTTACAGCAATGAGCTCACGATTTAGGCTCACGGTTTAATACCTGAGTCTTCAGACCAGTAGGGGTGAGTAGTTCGCTTCCCACTCCCTGTATAGTATAAACGCATACTAACACTACTTACACAGTTATACTACAGCAGCCAGTATGCTATAGCGCCCAGAGCCCATCACTTTACAGCAATCGGCTCGGTTTGACCCTCGAGTCTTCACACCGGTAGGCCTGAGTACTTCACTTCTGGTATAGTATAAATGCAGGGTAGCGGACAGTAGTTCGCTTCCCACTCCCTGTATGGCATGAACGTCTACTAACACTAAGACCAGAGCACATCACTTTACAGCAATGAGCTCACAGTTTAGGCTCTCGGTTTCATACCCGAGTGTAGCAGCATCTCATCACCATTTCACTCTGAGCAACACCGCACTTTCAGACCGGTAGGAGTGACTACTTCGCTTGGCACTCCCCCACAGAGGTTACAGTGATCCTAGCCTCCTCTTTCCTGCTCTTTTTGCCCTTTTTTCCCCTTACTCATTTCAACGGAATCACAAAATGGCAGCCAACACTTCCTAGTTGCAAACGCTTGCAGCGCTTGCAACCAAAGAGTCTGGGAGTGTGGTTGGAGACAGATCTCACCTTCAGAACACAGGCAAGAAAAACGGCCGGCATCTGCTATGGCCTACTCAGATCATGCAGAAAGGTACTCCCCCTGCTCCCATTCCAGTCCCGACTTCTGCTGATCCAAGGCCTAATTTTATCCAGGCTGGACTACAGCAACGCCATTTATCTGGGAGCCCCGGAATCCACTCTCCAAACCTTGCAAAAAACCCAGAATGCCGCAGGCCGACTACTTACGAATACTCCAGCCAGAACATCAGCCAAGCCTGCACTGAGGAAGCTGCACTGGCTCCCAATCAGGGAAAGAGTAACTTTCAAGGCCCTTTGTTTGGCCCACAAGGTACTGCACAACGCAGGCCCCCCAATCCTCAACAACTGGATCACACCCTACAGACCTACGAGAGCGCTTCGGTCAGAACATGGAAACCTTATCATGATCCCCAGGGTGAAAAAGGCCCGCGCAGGTGGCCGCCGTTTTTCAGTCAATACAGGAAAAAAATGGAACGCGCTCCCCCCGAGCCTCAGAGCGGAACCAAACCTCCTACGGTTCAGGAAGTCCCTTAAAACCCTACTCTTCCCTTGAGTCGTCGACATCCCCTACCTTCATCCCTTAGGAGCATGAGGTTTAGCGCTGGGATACTCGTGGGTGACTACGCGCTCTAGAAAAACCTAAAATAAAATAAATAAATAAATAAGCAGCAAGCTCCTGCTCATAATTCCTCAGCCAATCAGATGGCAGAATTCCCAAATATCGATATCTGTAAATTTCGATATTTCTCCAAAAGTACTGAACGGATTTACACCAAATAAACAAAAGCGTGCTTTCTAGAACAAGACCATTCTCCCTGACAAATTTGGGGTAAATCCGTTCATCCCTTCGACCTGTAGCCTTGTCTAAAGTTTCCTATGGAAATTGCATGGAGAAAACACTTTTTGGGACCCCCACTGTAGCGGTGATTGGGTCCGACCGCCATGCGTTCGGCGGTCCTGCATATACAATTATGATGGGACCGCCACCACTGCAGTCAGGTTCCGTACCATTAACATTGCCGCGGTGGCTGCTGACAGCAGCACCGCCACGATGTAAAAAAGAGAATGTTGTGCATTTCACCGCACTACGTGACAGGTACTATACTGTGCCTGTCACATGGTGCAGTAAAATGCAGGTACCAGTGCACCCACACCTCCCCCAACACAACAGTGGCCCGCAACATGCCCCTAAAGGCATTCTCCGTCAGCCTTTCAATGGCGGTTCAACCACCGCGGAAAGGCTGGCTTCCGCCGGCATCATAATTGTGCCAGCTCCGCTGCCATTGTGAGCATACTGACCACTCCGCCAGGCAATCGCAACGATTGCCACCAGCAGAAAACCGGCAGATGGAAAGTCCGTCCGCCGCAATACCCACTGCTATCATAATGTGGTGGGGGGTAAATCTCATCGCCGGCTCGGCCGTGGCTATTTTTTCGCCATCGTAATGAGCCCCTAAGTGTTGAAATAAAGAAATATTGAAAATGAGTAGGAAAGAGCACCATTTGGGACAAGGTTTTCATCTCTAACTTTGTGTCACGATGGGCGATTTACAAAAGCAATATATCATTACGTCTGCTAGAATCTTCTGGTTGCAAGAATTTATAGGGGTCTATTAGGATGGCTAGCGGAGGTACAACTGCGGTGCTGACTGTGCGGTAAATTGCAATTTTTCACCCCGAGTAGCGGTCCTCACGCCCGCCATATTAGTATGGCCAAACATAGCCCATTTCCCGTCTTCGGCGGTGCGACGCGAACCGCCATCAAAGTGCGCCCGCAACCGTGGCAGTGTGAGCCAATGGAGACTCACTGCCGTGCCGCATGACCAAGAATTAGGATGCCCCAAACAACCAGTCGCACCGCAGGAGAGAAACCGCCCAATCAGAGACGGCGGAAGCTCGACAGCGGAGATGCAAACCCAGAGTCACGGTCCCTTCCACCCGGTCACCACCGCAGTGGACCCAGCCCTACACGTCTTTCCGGTGCTGTACCGGATACATCACCAGTAACTCATGGACCGTCGCGGATGCCGCCACAGGTACGCAATAACACAACCCCGCACACAACCACAACACACAACTCATGGGCTGATACAGGGTCCCTATCCACATCAGATATCCTGGTGGGTACAGGACCACATCCACAAGTGTAGCCACACATGACCTACCTGCCACCAAGTCACCCCTCCGCATCCAGGTCACACATTTTCCGACATCGTGCAGTAATGTCCCGGTCAAGTCACTGCCGCAGTGAAGACAAGGGAATATATGCACACAATGCAGAAGGCAGGGCCAGTGCCAGGCATGGGCAGGGCACAAAGCCCACAGGGCCACACCTCCACCCTCCACACACTAGCACCCCCTCTTGAAGGGACATGCCATGTGCCCCTCCTGTGCACCCCCATGCACAACAACAAGCCAGGTGAATCCATACCCTGGACCACACACCAAACAACTAGGGAGACAGCCACAGCAGGAGTGGCTGCAGAGGAACACACAGCACAGAAGCACAGGGCCAAAGCAACACACACACAACAACACCACACTCATGGAAAGAAAACTGAGTACAAGCACTAAATGAACACACACACATACAAGGAATAAACATCCTACTGGACACACAGCCTACCAAGTCACACAGATATACCCCACATTGACACACGCACATACACATACACAGACCACATGCCACCAGCAATGGAGCACAACATATAGGAAAGCCAAAGTGAGGTGCACACAAATGGAAGGCCAAGTAGACAACCACCAAGCATGTGTACATCACATGCAAGACAAGGATTATAGAACAACACCCTCAGCCCATCAAAGAACACATGGCTGGTATAGTGAGTGGAGTCAAACCACAGTCAGCTCAGTGCAACAACCCAGGGAGACAGCAAGGCAATCCATGTATAGGCACAGGGATGAAAGGAAGGCCCTGAAGTGAAACTGTGAACAGCCACACATATGTATACTTCACAGGAGTATGCCAGCAGCGCACCACACAGGGCCCATCGACACACTCCATGACTGTCAAACACAAGTAGGAATCTACACACAAACCCCCCTCACACCAGCAGCACACAACACCAGTGTCAAACACACATAAGGGTGTCAATAATGTCCAGTCAATACAGAGACAAACAATCACACTCCACAGGGGTAGCCAGGAACATCTCACACACACACAGGGAAGCCAGAGCAAATGTCTGAACAAAAACAACAGACTAACACATAACTCAACGGAAACAAACACAGAACCACAACAAGAACAGACATGCTCTGTGCAGCAAAACTGTGGAAAGGCAATGGGAGCACAGACAGAACAGGAGTGGACAACCTCATCAGTCAGGAACAAGGCACAGACAGCATACCAAAACACAAAGAAGAAGTGCACCATCACAGAACAACACAGCCACATCAAGCACACAACAGATGCACGGGCAAAGAAATCACATAGCAAGCACAGCAGGACATCAGGGGATGCACACCAGGCAATGACAAGGCAACGTACACCCACAACACTGCGTGCACAACAAGCTGTGTGTGCACACCAAGCATAACAGTCCTACACAGATATGAGTGACACAACATGAACCCACACAACACTAATCAGCACAGCACAAAGACAACATCACACCCAGGAAGTGAAGCAGTACCACAGCAAACACACATTCACCCAACACAACACCCACAGATGCACAAGGTGGAAATAACTTGACCAGAGGACTGTATGTAAATGTATAGGCATTTATATAGCGCACTACTTACCCGGAGGGTCCCAAGGCGCTTCGACCACTGCGAAACCCTTCCTGGCTTCCCTGAGAGATGGTCCCTTAATGGGTATCTCCAGGGTGAGACCAGGCATCCCCGGCGGTCTGGTGGGGCCGTTAGTGAAGATGAGGCAAGCTAATGCCCAGAGTTGCCGAGTGTGATCGCTGATCAGAGTGGGCACCGAGGCGAGAGAATTATCGAGTCCGCTGACCCTGGTCCAGAAACCTGCCGTGCCGGGAATCGAACCCTGGTCCCGGGCCGTCCTCTGCTCTCGGGTCTGCCGCCTCTAACCAGTGAGCCACACTACTTCACTCTGGGTGGCACAAACTGTTGAAATGCATAAGAGCAACCATGACTACTAAACAGCACAAAAATATCACACATAACCAATTGGAGAAACGTCCTGAGTGGCACATTGCTCATGGGCAAAGAACTGCACCACAAAGCACACTGTCACAAATGAAGAGATGACGAGGCACACACACATGTAAACCAATGCGACAGCTGACATCAAAGTAAAGTGTTTTGCACGTCAGTAGTGGACATGACAGGAGTGTACCATACATAAATGGAGGGAGTGCAGAATCACAATGGGTATTCATCTGAAGCACAGATAGGGGATGTTATGACACCACACACAACATGCCATCCTGAAGGCAATAAAGCACAATGCGACAGCAATGCATGAGAAAACACAACCACAATGGCAGTGTGGATCAGCATGTCTGCACAGTCTCCACAAACAGTATCAAGACACATGGATGATCAACAAAACACAACACTGACTTGCCAGTCACACACTCTGCATACTCACAATTGACAAAAACAACAAGTAGGAGTCAGCCAGAACTGCATGGACACACCAACACATTGCACAGTGCACAGCATACAACTCACACATGTGCATACAACCACATCCACAGGGCTGAATAATCCAAACAACAGGCACTCAACTCATGGGTGAAACGTGTGTAGTTGACAATGCAGGGGCACACACACATCAAAACTCTCAGCTAAGTCACCCCTTCTCACTTCTTGACCACCCAAGAGCACACATTGAAAGTAACCTATATGACTAGGATGACTGGCCATCACAAGATGACCACACACATACACTGCTGGGCACACATAAGGGAAGAACACACATACATGATGACCTTGGCCAGCCTGCCTGCAATCTTGTGGATAGAATCCCACTCTGTGCTGGCAGTGCCCCCCAACCTGACGTGTACGATATAGCCAACATGAACAGAATATGCAAATGATAACTGCATTCCAAACAAAATTGACATCATTGCCCCCACAAGTATCGGGGTCATGAAGAACTGAAGTCCCTGAAAAAATAGATTGTGAAACAAGACATTGGCAATGTTGAAGTGGCAAACAGGCCATGTGGCACAGTGAACCATATACACAAAGAAACAAACTTTATTCAGTAAGGTCACTGACAAAACAGACATCGGGAGCAACTGTCTTTATTCATATATTGCACAGATAGGCACCAAGAGAAGAGAAGAGAAGAACAAGGCACAAAATGCAGAGCATGTCCATGAGAAGCTGCACAGACAAGGGCAGAACAGCAAGGCCAGGGCCAGTCCAAGAGTAGAGAAGAGCAAGGCACAAAATGCAGGGCATGTCCCTGAGAAGCTGCACAGACAAGGGCAAAACGGCAAGGCCAGTGGCCAGTCCAAGGTGCAGAATATGTACATGAGAAGCTGCACAGGGAATCGGTGAACACAGCAAAGAGCAACAAGGCCAGTGGCCAAAACGAAGTGCAGAGCATGTCCATGAGAAGCTGCACAGGCAAGGAAAAAACAGCAAGGCCAGTGGCCAGTCCAATGTGCAGAGTACGTACATGAGAAGCTGCACAGGGAATAGGTAAAACACAGCAAAGAGCAACAAGGCCAGTGGCCAAAACGAAGTGCAGGGCATGTCCATGAGAAGCTGCACAGGCAAGGGCACAACAGCAAGGCCAGTGGCCAGTCCAAGGTGCAGAGTGAGTCCATGAGAAGCTGCACAGGCAAGGGCACACAGCAGTGAACGACAAGGCCAGTGGGCAGGACAAAGAGCAGAGTGAGTCCATGAGACGTTGCCCATGCAAGGGGCACACAGCAGTGAACGACAAGGCCAGTGGGTGGGACAAAGTGCAGAGTGAGTCCATGAGAAGCTGCACAGGAAATGTGCGACTGTTCCCTTTCATGGTCAGCAACACAGTCTGGGGGTAACAATGGGCAGTACAGGCCTCGCTGTGTGAGAGACAGGTGTGTGAAGGTGACTACCACTCAGACTTGGCTGTCAGGCGGACTGGGAGCTGGCTGTGTGTCGGGACAGTTGGAGCACTTGACCGGGGAGAGAGCAGGGCGGATGAGGTAGAGCTATCAGTGGCTGGGGAAGCCAGAGGGCTGCTTGAACCTGGTGGTGTAGTGGCACGTGGAGGTAGAATCATGCTGATGTGAGACACAGTGTGGCTGGGAGATTGTGGATGGATGCCTTTCCACTTCCTGGGGATTCTTAATGGCTTCTCTGACTTGAGAATAATTCGAAGTGGTGTGGACACAACTGGCACACTCACCACCAAAGCTGCATCAGGTGAAGATGCTGGCACTCCCTCTGGGGACATGCTGAATCCAGCGGTACGCTTCGCCTGGCCTCGCCTATGCCATTCCATCCACTGTTTACCAGGTGTTACCCCTACAGTGCCCACCTTCCGCTGCTTCACTGGGCTTGGAATGGGAGTCAAGGTGGTGGGTGAATCTGCCTTGGACCCCTTCTTATGTGTACACTTGGCATGCACAACCTTCTCAGTGGGTACAGAAACTGTCTGCTTCTTTTTGCGAGATGCTTTAGGGACAGTAGAGTCCTTGGCTGGGGATTTCTCTGATGCATGTGAGCCAGAGGTCTGCTTCTCTGCTTTTTGGCCCCTGGTGTCATCTGACGGGCTTTTGTCTTTGCACTCTGGGATGGCTTTAGTCTTCTGTGGGGATGGTGTCTGTGGCCTGGACCGCTTGGGCTGCTGCTGCTGTGTGCTTCGTGTGCTGTATCGTGACTTTGTGGTCTGTGGAGCGTGGTCACTATCGTCAGACGTGGCCACTGCCAGGGGAGTGGACAAAGGGTCCGGACCTGGACTCAGAGTTTGTGCTAGTTGAAGGGTTGCCGTCTCTGTGGAGGACAAAGACTGGACAGTCCGGTGCAGCCCACCCACGTCTGAATATATGCCCTCCATGAAAGCAACCACCTGTGCCACGTTTTTGTTGTAGTCTATGAATGCATTGAGGAGAGCTGTCTGGCCTACACACAGCTGGCATAAAATGTCCACAGACTCAGCACTGATGGCAGCAGGGTGGACAGGGGCAGGGGCAGCTGGGCCCGGGGTGAAGGACACTCTTCCCCTCTTACTGGGGCGAACACGGGCAACACCAGAGGAAGTGGCTGGGAGGGTGGGCATCTACACTGTGCTGTGGAAGATGATGCAGAGTCCTCGTTCCCTGTGCCCGCCAACATGGATGCATCACCGCTGGGATCAGATGACGTTGAACTCTGCATCTCTGGCTGTAATTGCTGCAGCAGACGCCTGTCCCCCTCCGAGGTGCTGGTCACATCTGTGTCACTCGGCTCCTGTGCTTGTTTCCCCATCACCACTGGTGTCCGTCCCCTGTCCCTCCGTGACCACGGGAGATGCTGCATGAGAGAGAGAGAGATGTGGGGTCAGTTCAGTGGCAGCAACATTAAAAACATATGCAAGCAAAGCATCACAGAAGATGACTAAATCTACATGTTGCACAGCACCCTGTGCAATGACATTGTGCTAACTCACTTAATTGACTCAAATAGTGCGTGTAAACAAGAAAATCAGGCATAAGTGAGCCATGTGATGACCACACAGCTCAACACCCTGCTGGCGGCTTCGTTCAACCAGACACACAAATAGCTCTGAGCACACCTAGGGCCATGATGGGGGCACACAACATGTTGCCACTGACATATCTGGATGGAGCGGGAGAGGACAACACAGACACAGATTACAACATGACATTCCACAATGGCCATGAGCCCATGCCACCCACCATGTTGTACTTTGGGGCACAACTACTGTTGCACATTGGTCTAAACCTCCCAAATCTGAGGTCAGGCAATGCACGCATTGATAAAAGAGCACTCAGATTGGGCACACTGCCGTTCCCTTTCAAAGGATTTCCCAGACTACCAAAATGCAGACGATACCTGAAGACCATGACTCAGATTGCAATGGAAATGCACAGTACTCAAATTACCTCAGTAAGTTCAGGTACGGTAAATGCATGACAGCTGCACCCAGCACAGCGGACACTTACAAACCACTGTATCACACTACCAACATCACTTAGGCCAGCGCTGGCACAGGCCCTGTACAGATGCAGCCACTCACAGCCAAAGTCACCCTTCCCTGAATACTCACCCCTAGCTTGCTTCTGATCCTCCCTCAAACGTGCATCCAGCTAAGACTGTGTAACGGCCAAGATGCGGCCCATTAGTGGTGTCATGCTGTGCAGTGCCAAACGCCAAGTGCGAGGGAGCAGCCCCAAGGTCATCTCCGCCACGTTCTTTGCCAGCCGGTTGATGTCGTCCTACCTCTTGTGGCAGTGGGTGCTCCATCGGTTTGAGACACCCAGAGCCCGCACCTTGCCACAATGGCCCTCCACATGGACTTACGCTGGTGTACCTTGAGCTGCAGGCATGGGAGACAAGAGGGGGAAAACATCAGTGGCACAGTGTAATGTACCTACATCTCTCAGTACAGTAGCAAGATACTAACTCATCCCAAATCCACGGATATGTCTAACTAGACAAGAATGCATCTCACATGGAACATCTGCATGGGAAAAGCTGATGTAAATGCATGCAGCTGTGAGGGGGAACACAGTCCCTGCACATCTCCCACACATGCAGGATGCCAGCACTGAAAGCTGTTTATAGCCTGCCCACATGTCCTGTCCATTTTTAGGTTGAACAAGATATACATCGCACATCACCATGTGTTTGGGGGTAGACTCACTGTGTCCAAACTGCGCACCCCTCAATGTCCTTGCCCTGTGAATAGCTCACTGTGTCATGGATGTAACATTGTGGGAAAGGATCTCACAAATACAAAATCCTCCTCACAAGGGCGGTCGTATCCAATCAACAGGGCTGGGATGGCTCATAGCTGGTGTGCAATGAGAAAAGACACATGTAATACTCTGTAAGTTAAGTGATGTGACCGTGTCATTTTGGTTGGTGACTGTGCAGGCCAGGTGGGCTCACACTGAGATGGACAACAAGGGCACACACAGCCATTCAGCCAAGCAATCACTATCCTGACTCTTGCATTAACAACTTGCTGCGTCACTGCATGGCTGACAAGACAACACATGTCACTCAAATATTGATGTGCAGGCAGGTAAACGTGTGGAATAGGGTATACCCACCTTGCCCCTGGAGACAGCATGTTAGGCAGTGCATGACACAACGCCACACTCTCAGGCGCATATTGCATGAGTTCAACTACATGTGTGCCCCCTGCACTCTCCCCTGTTGAAGACTTACCACAACATTTGGGGCACCATATAACCTTGGGTACTGTGTGAGCACCTCATCCACTAGGACCTACAGCTCCTCGCTTGTGAAGGTACTGGCAAAGATATTCTCAGTCCTTGCCATCACTGTGGACATGAGGCAGCAGCGGTGGAAGTGGGTGGTGAGGGGTCTCAGGCAGTAGTCCCTGGAGGCAGCAGCAGATGAGGGGTCTCAGGCAGCAGTCTCTGGAGGCAGCAGCAGTTGAGGGGTCTCTGGCAGCAGTCCCTGAAGGCAGCAGCAGATGAGGGGTCTCAAGCAGCAGTCACTGGAGGCAGCAGCAGATGAGGGGTCTCTGGCAGCAGTCCCTGGATGCAGCAGCAGATGAGGGGTCTCTGGCAGCAGCCCCTGGAGGCAGCAACATATGAGGAGTCTTGGGCAGCAGTCCCTGGAGGCAGCAACAGATGAGGGGTCTCAGGCAGCAGGCTCTGGGAGCAGTGGAAATGTGAGGTTCCCTCCCACACATATCTATCCCCCTGGGGTTGTTTCAGTGGTGCTAAGCTGCTGCAATTGGTGTTCCAGTTCTGCATTTTTCAATTGCATCCAATGACCGGCTCCACGATTTTCAAAATTGCATCATGCTACCGTGATTGAGGTTCCTGTTGGCTGTAAGGCATGATCCATGGCGGTGACACACCGCAGGGGCCAGGCCGGCGCTACCACCGTGGTGCGTCTTTTCAAATGCATCCAATGACTGGCACCACTGCGGCGGAGCACCCTACCGCGATTTTTCAAAATTGCATCATGCTACCGCGATTAAGGTTCGCATTGGCTGTAAGGGCATAGTCCATGGCGGTGACACACCACAGGGGCCAGGCGGTAGCTACCGCGATTTGGGTACCATACATTCACAGGAGTCACCGCGATTTGGGTGACGGAGCATGCTAACCGCCATTTGGCAACACATAGATAGTTATCACTACCGCACTTGTGTTTTGGGGATTGGTGGTGACACACCACTGGCGCAAGGAGGCAGCTACTCCGATTTGGGTGCCATAAATTCACATGAGTCACCGCGATTTGGGTGGCGGAGTATCCCAACCGCCATTTGGCAATACATAGATAGCTATCACTGCCGCACTTGTGTCTTGGGAATTGGTGGTGACACACGCTGGGATCAGGCGGTAGCTACCGCGATTTGGGTGTCAAACTATATTGTAGTTCGTATTTGCTTTATAGACTCTGCGCATTGGAATAATATACACTATAGTTTTTGCATAGGACTGAGGTCAGTTTGCCTTTATCAAGTATATTAAACTTAATTACTTTGTGTGCCAGATAACACAGAGGACACTAGAAACTTCTCGAATAAACAAGAAGGGAGTCGTTTCTGACAGCCGCATAAACATGACAATTTTGTTTCCCTTATGATTGGAACAGTTCTCAGAATTGTGAAAACAATAGATGACAGTTTCACTCAGTTAATTGTGCATGCTTAGTTTCTTCAGAGTTACACAGAAATAGATAGACAGGCGTTTCAATAAAATGATTTTTTGAACAGTCTTATTTCTTGTGCAAGAGATATGAGCTGTTACAATCGCAAGACAGTACGCAAAATATAATACGTACAGCGTAAGCAGTAAGAAGAAATAATACTGCAATAGTATGGTCTTTTAGCTATAACATATATTAATATAAACATAAATAAATAACACAGGCTAAAATGTGAATACTCGTCTGGTGCTTCCAAATAGTTCTACCCCAGTGTACCTAACCTTAGTGTAGTATGAGGTAAGAAGTAGGTCCTGTTTTCTATAGTATGGTATGCTATGGTTTGTATATGCCAAGAGTCCTTCTAGGTTCTAGTCTGCTCCATACCTTAGAATGAGAGAGGTGGAAATCTCTTTCCGGATCTCAATCCCTAACACCCCGTGAAGGGAGTCAGGACACTGGAATCTGGAATCTCTGCGAGCAGGATGACAGCGTCTGGTCAGTGAGTCAGGCGGGGACTCTAATTCCTTCCGAACTTGCCGTTGCGAGCCATATCGAACTGTGTAGCCAAGCCGTGGTATGCCATGGTAAGTGAAGGTATATTTATACCTGGAAGGTGCCTAGGAATGCTAGCATTGATGTAAAGTTGGGCAGAAGAAGACATCATGAATGAACGCCTAAGGAATAGTTGTTCATGCATAATATATGCATTCTTGGAGAAATCAATAATCTAAGCAGGGAAAGTCCCAATGCCTTAAGGGTCTGGTTTCTAAGAACTCGTTGTGACGTGGGAGGGACCGATGTGGGTTTCCATGCCTGTATTTGGATAGCTTGGCTGATGCCTAAATAAGGACTAGGATACTATGCCCAAATAAGGGCAACGTGAGTTGTGCCGATATAAGGGCATGATTCGGAAAACCTATGAACGGGTATCTAAATCGAAACATAACACCCACTCCAGTTTCAAATGATCGACATTACTAATTGCTAAACATGCTAAACATACTAAAAATAGAGTTATACATGAGTTGTTAAAAACATGTCTAAAACATATTTTTAAAGTGCATTAAAAAACTGTTGCCATGCATGAAATGCAATGGTGCTGTACATATTAAGGCAATGTTCCATTCTAAGCATATGCGTACAGTGAATGAACATAAATATATACATATGATGAAATGGTTCGTAATTACAGAAGAAAAAAAATTGAAACCATTTCATGTCAGGTTGCATAAATTAAATTGTTTGACAAGATGGCAATTTGTCTCCAGAAGTGTTCAAAGAATTCTCTTCTCTGTGAATAGTTCCACTGTAAGCAGATTAATTTGCCATAAAAAAGAAAAATACAATTTTGGAAAAAGAAATTTACTATAGGAAAATGTTCCAAGTTTTGTCTTTTGTTTAAAAAAAAAATGAAGGCTTCCCATTACACTGTGTGCTGAATCAAAAGTCAGTGTATGGGGTTGGAGAAAACATGAAATCCTCTATTCCTGTAGACAAAAAACTGTCTACCGTTGTAGGTGATAGTTGGATTACCACTTTTAGAAGATTAACTGCACATTGATGTGAAGCATCACCTTCAGCATTGGAAGCATCAGCAACGTTCGTTTCCGATGTCACCTGCGTGCCTGTTATTTCCTCTCGTACTTCAGCAGTAGCAATTTGCGTCTGTGAGATCTCAATGAATGCCGTCATCAGGATTGGTAGCCTCTCGGGGCACCACAAAGCATGGGCCGTTACCGTGTCCAGCACAGTATCGATATCCATTGGTATGACTGATGGCATGGGCGTCCGCAGAAATGTTTCCAGGTGGGGGCACATTTTTAACTTCATCACCACCCCTCTTGCACCCTTCTCCCCTCTGCCTTCCACCTTTCTCCCCCTTCGCCTTGCACCCTTCTCCTCTCTGCCTTGCACCCTTCTCCCCTCTGCCTTGCACCCTTCTACGCTCTGCCTTGCATCCTTCTCCTCTCTGCCTTGCACCCTTCTCCCCTCAGACTTGCACCCTTCTCTTCTCAGCCTTGCACCCTTCTCCCCCTCCCTGTTGCACCCTTCTCCCCTCCACCTTACACCCTTCTCCCCTCTGCCTTGCATCCTTCGCCCCCTTCGCCCTTTCCGCCTTGCACCCTTCTCCCCTCTGCCTTACACCCTTCTCCCCTCCGCCTTGGACCATTCTCTCCCTCTGCCTTGCACCCTTCTCTCCCTCTGCCTTGCACCCTTCTCCCCACCGTATTGCACCCTTCTCCTCTCTGCCTTGTACCCTTCTCCCCTGTGCCTTGCACCCTCTCCTCCTCCCCGTTGCACCCTTCTCTGCCCTGCCTTGTACCCTTCTCTCCTCCGCCTTGCACCCTTCTCTACCTTGCACCAGTCTCCTCTCTGCCTTGCACCCTTCTCCTCTCTTGCTTGCACCATTCTCCCCTCTGCCTTGTACCCTTCTCCCCTGTGCCTTGTACCCTTCTCCCCTCTGCCTTGCACCTTTCTCCCCTCTGCCTTGTACCTTTCTCCCGTCTGCCTTGTCCCTTTCTCCCCTGTGCCTTGCACCCTTCTCCCCTCCCCGTTGCACCCTTTTCCCCTCTGCCTTGCACCCTTCTTCCCTCCGCCTTGCACCCTTCTCCCCCTCCCCGTTGCACCATTTTCCCCTCTGCCTTGCACCCTTCTCCCCTCCGCCTTGCACCCTTCTCTACCTTGCACCCTTCTCTCTGCCATGCACCCTTCTCCCCTCTGCCTTGCACCCTTCTCCTCTCTGCCTTGCACCCTTCTCCTCTCTACCTTGCACCCTTCTACTCTATGTCTTGCACCCTTCTCCTCTCTACCTTGCACCCTTCTCCTCTCTGCCTTGCACCCTTCTCTCCTTTGCCCTGCACCCTTCTCGGCCAACCCCTTGCACCCTTCCCACCCAATGGAGGGGGCTGCCACCTGGAACAATGCCACCATTTCAAAATCATGTTGGACTAGGGCCGGCCCTGACTGGGCCCACACCGGACGCACTAGCGATCCACGGGGGGGACAAGTGCCCCCCCTTGTCCTCCCCTGCGGATGCCCATGACTGATGGGAGTGTTAGACAGATGTCTAGCACACATTCTTAAACGCAAAGCAGGCAGCGTAGAACAGGTGAGATGCAATCTTGCCAAATTGGTCTGAAAGGCAGAAATCATGTGGTATTTATTTCTCGTAGACGAGGTAAACCCAAAAGTTGTACTATGCGCTCACAACACTTCCTTTCCAGCAGAGCTTTCTCCATGGTGCTGGAAGTGACGCCGGTGGATTGGCTTGCCATAACGTAGCAGTGGGAATAAAAACAGGATTCCTGCAACGAGTGCTAGAATTAGCGGCAGACCACCAAACACCGAGTGCACGAAGTTTGGGATGATTACGAGGACTGCTTGAAAAGGTGTTAACAGTCCTGAACATACGTTCTTAAATACATGCACAATACCGCTCGTATCAGACATGTTTAAGATACGTCCCAACATTTCTTTGAAATGTGTAGGGCAGTTTGTACTTAACAGAGCCTGTATCTCTGCCAAAGTCCTTGCAATTTGTAGATCATAGGTTTCTTTGGCCGAGGTCAAAGGCACGGTTTGTTGTAAAAGAATGGCTTTCATTCTGCTTAAAGTGTCAATTCGTATAGAAGAGATGTTCAGTGAAGGCCATAAAGGCGACTTCCTGACTGTGTCTATTTGAGGGAACAAAACTTGCATACAGCAAGTGACCCTGGAAGTAACCGTTACTAGGTATGGGATGCCTGGCAACAGGCCACAGCAGCTGTGTCTATTCAACATAATGTAACTTCCATTTGAAAGTTGTCCAAAAATTGGATTAATCACTGCGGCTGGTGAACCTTGCAGGTGACAGGACAAATTTGCTGTGGAACCATTACAAGCCCCATGTAAATTAATACCCTGACATAGGAGAGAACCGCTTAGTGCATCTTTACAGTGTGTACCGCTAAGTAACACTTCATGCCACCCACTCCAACATCTGTGTGTGTAAGGTAAATTCCAGGATGTGTTGATGTATTCTTTACCCAACCTATCATATTTGCCTGCTGGTATATTTTTGAGGCAATACTGAAAATGGAAAGTTGTAACAGGCAGAGTTATTTTGCTATGAATGATCCACTCAGTAGCTGGTTTTTCTGCTACCATAAATAGCAATATTTCCAGTTTTTCAATGCTCAGCATTGTATACTTTTCTCTCCTTTGTGCCAGTTCGATCTGTTTATCAGTGACAATGAATTCTGAAAACAGACGTTGTGTTGATAAAACGCCAAGGCACATAGCCTGCACGCAATTTTTGTAACGTCCAGCCTAATAGCAAAATAGAACGTAGTTGAGACTGGCCTTGACGCAGCATGACCAAATCTTGTTCCATAATGTCTATGGCAGAGGATATAATGTTGCCCAAATGAATATATCCTGGATGACAGAGTAGTTAACCCATTGTCGACTACAGCGAGAGATTTCTCTAAATTAATACGATCAATTTTTCGTATTCTCTCTGCAGTGTCTGCTTGGGTAACCTTCCATATTTCATTATAAGCAGCATAGACACCGGCATATATGAAACGTTTTGACGCGTTTTTTTTGGACCTAGCAAGAAATTCCTAAGGTCTGCGCCTTCTTCAAGTAAAGATAAGTGTTGTTTTACATCCACTAGTGTAGATTTCTCGAGCCAAACAAGACACAATTTTCCTACACTGTATATTGTTACTACCCCTGGATGCTGTCTTTGAACATAGCGTGGGTCTGGCCTATTGATAGTGAAACCCTGTGGTTTTTTTCAGGAATCATTCTTGACAAATGTTTGTGTCTGTGGGCCAGAGCAACCATTTTTCCCATTCAGGATCTGATCTGTTGTGATGTAAAATAGTATGTATGTCGACCTCCCCCAGTGTAGTGCTATTACTTGCAGGAGCAGGACGAAGTGTTCATGTGTCTGATCTTGGCTAACCCAAGTCAAGACGTTTGTTGGACAGTGTCATTCAAAAACATTATTTGCTGTGGGATGATACAGGCTCTAAACAAAGCTTCTATCCCCTGCACTTGCCAATCTTTTGTACCCCATACAGATATTGTGTCTTTCCAAAAGTTGAAACCCTGTCTAGACAGTTTGGTAATAAAGACTGCAGAATAAATCTGTTTTGTATTGGTTAACATATTTTTCATTCCTGTTTTGTTCACATTTATTAAATAAAACGTTTCTGGATTGGAAATGTTGAACCCCGAAAAATATGTAAACTTCATTTCTAACGTTTTTGAGCTACCCTTTGGTGGTGTGTAACAATGTTACCATTGGTTATACATAAATACATTTCTAAATGTTGCAGATTTATGCAAGAAATGATGACCATAGTGGTTGTAACAATAAGCTGTTCATAGTCTGATGAACCCTCTAAATAATCATGATTAGCTAACGTAGCTGATTTTTCTAGATCAAACATCATGTTATTAACATTCTCGAAGTCCCAATATTCAGAAAAGGTACTAGAGGTAATAAAGTCACTTAATGAAATTTTAAATAAGTGTGGAATCTTCAAAAGTTCAGACGGGCCGAATGTCATATTCAGTTTTGTCCCAAACTGTACCATCTTGTATAGGAACTGCTGTGATGTTCGCTGCTGACAAGTCTCTTGCTTCATGATGGGATGATTTATGTGGTCTTCACTGTAGTGGGGCTACATCTCGCCCCAAACAATCGCACAGCGAAATGTGCCAATTGCATTCATGTTTACTTGTTTTTTCATGTTCAACCATTTTACTCCGTTATATTCCACGCTTGTCATACTCATTCATCAGTTTTAATTCGAGTCCACGCGCTGAGTGTACATGCCGTTTCCGAGTTTTTACTGTTCAAACCATGTCTATCCGGACTTTATGAATGAACAGGACTGAAGCAATAATTCATGTCAGGCAGCGTTTATTCAAAAAATACCCAATGCATTTCGGGCTCAACGCCCTTCTACGGGGGTCACTGTAAACAAATAATAAATAACCGTAGTCACAAGTTATGTTATCCACTTAAATACAACATATCTTAATGCTAACCCAATTTATAAACATTTTGCACAATACCATAGAAAACCTTTATGCACTTAAAAAACTTTACTCAACAGGTTGATGCATTACGGGAATCACTAAGTGCCACACAACCTAACTAATGTACTATTCCTAATTTATATCCTAGTCCTTATTACATTTCTATTTTTCGAAAAGTTGAAACCCCTTCGACCTCTTCCTTACATGCGAGTTTCTCACAATACTTTCTTATCTGCCTGCACCTAGACATTGTATCACTTATATTCCCCTTCGTAACCTTCTCTTATACCTGTCTCTCTACAAGCACCCTTAATAGAATGGTAAGACGTATGCAAACTGCCGTGCCTTATCTCTCATGTTTAATTGCGTTCTCGAAGACCGTCATTATCTAACAGTAACACCTTTCTCTGTTCCCACCCCTCCATCTTTGCTGGTTTATCAACCGAACCATAAGTTTGCGATCCATTCTACTTCACACGTACCTGCCTTCTGTTGTTTAAAACCGTCCGTCCTTACTCCGTCTAACTTCCCATTAGTTTTCCTCCCAGAATCCCTCTCTTATTTAACCCTTGGTTTCAACTTCCCAATTCCGTTTCAAATTCCCCGCCCTCCCAGCTGCAATTGTTAAATGTTCTACGTGAATCACTGCATCTCCCATAATGCTGTTCGTGTGGATTTAACCAACCGGTACAATTCACAATCATGCAAACAAGAATAAAACGTTGGTATTTCACATAATGCAAAAATGTTAATTTATCATTTAGTGCAAACAAATGTTGGATATAAGCAGTTAATGTCATTTTCGTCTAAGAGTAATCCTTAAGCGTCTTTAACACTGTCCTTGATGAACCACGTTGTTGTTTCTGGCGTGCAGACTCGTATTTATTTCAATAATTTGATCAACTTCTTCATCTTTATCCTTGGGTGCTATCCTGGTGTAGGGCGTTAGCTAAACTGCACTGTAAAAGGGGTCAGGATGCACACCTTTCTTATTCCAAATTTCTCATGCTTGTCTCTTTTAGTCTAACGAGTGCGTGCAGATTGAGTCTGTTGCCATGCCCTAATGGCAATAAAGTTGTAAACTTCACTGTAGTGGGGCTACATCTCGCCCCAAACAATCGCACAGTGAAATGTGCCAATTGCATTCATGTTTACTTGTTTTTTCATGTTCAACCATTTTACTCCGTTATATTCCACGCTTGTCATACTCATTCATCAGTTTTAATTCGAGTCCACGCGCTGAGTGTACATGCCGTTTCCGAGTTTTTACTGTTCAAACCATGTCTATCCGGAATTTATGAATGAACAGGACTGAAGCAATAATTCATGTCAGGCAGCGTTTATTCAAAAAATACCCAATGCATTTCGGGCTCAACGCCCTTCTTCGGGGGTCACTGTAAACGAATAATAAATAACCGTAGTCACAAGTTATGTTATCCACTTAAATACAACATATCTTAATGCTAACCCAATTTATAAACATTTTGCACAATACCATAGAAAACCTTTATGCACTTAAAAAACTTTACTCAACAGGTTGATGCATTACGGGAATCACTAAGTGCCACACAACCTAACTAATGTACTATTCCTAATTTATATCCTAGTCCTTATTACATTTCTTAAATAGAAATGTAATAAGGACTAGGATATAAATTAGGAATAGTACATTAGTTAGGTTGTGTGGCACTTAGTGATTCCCGTAATGCATCAACCTGTTGAGTAAAGTTTTTTAAGTGCATAAAGGTTTTCTATGGTATTGTGCAAAATATTTATAAATTGGGTTAGCATTAAGATATGTTGTATTTAAGTGGATAACATAACTTGTGACTACGGTTATTTATTATTTGTTTACAGTGACCCCCGAAGAAGGGTGTTGAGCCCGAAATGCATTGGGTATTTTTTGAATAAACGCTGCCTGACATGAATTATTGCTTCAGTCCTGTTCATTCATAAAGTCCGGATAGACATGGTTTGAACAGTAAAAACTCGGAAACGGCATGTACACTCAGCGCGTGGACTCGAATTAAAACTGATGAATGAGTATGACAAGCGTGGAATATAACGGAGTAAAATGGTTGAACATGAAAAAACAAGTAAACATGAATGCAATTGGCACATTTCGCTGTGCGATTTTTTGGGGCGAGATGTAGCCCCACTACAGTGAAGTTTACAACTTTATTGCCATTAGGGCATGGCAACAGACTCAATCTGCACGCACTCGTTAGACTAAAAGAGACAAGCATGAGAAATTTGGAATAAGAAAGGTGTGCATCCTGACCCCTTTTACAGTGCAGTTTAGCTAACGCCCTACACCAGGATAGCACCCAAGGATAAAGATGAAGAAGTTGATCAAATTATTGAAATAAATACGAGTCTGCACTCCAGAAACAACAACGTGGTTCATCAAGGGCAGTGTTAAAGACGCTTAAGGATTACTCTTAGACGAAAATGACATTAACTGCTTATATCCAACATTTGTTTGCACTAAATGATAAATTAACATTTTTGCATTATGTGAAATACCAACGTTTTATTCTTGTTTGCATGAATGTGAATTGTACCGGTTGGTTAAATCGACACGAACAGCATTATGGGAGATGCAGTGATTCACGTAGAACATTTAACAATTGCAGCTGGGAGGGCGGGGAATTTGAAACGGAATTGGGAAGTTGAAACCAAGGGTTAAATAAGAGAGGGATTCTGGGAGGAAAACTAATGGGAAGTTAGACGGAGTAAGGACGGACGGTTTTAAACAACAGAAGGCAGGTACGTGTGAAGTAGAATGGATCGCAAACTTATGGTTCGGTTGATAAACCAGCAAAGATGGAGGGGTGGGAACAGAGAAAGGTGTTACTGTTAGATAATGACGGTCTTCGAGAACGCAATTAAACATGAGAGATAAGGCATGGCAGTTTGCATACGTCTTACCATTCTATTAAGGGTGCTTGTAGAGAGACAAGTATAAGAGAAGGTTACGAAGGGGAATATAAGTGATACAATGTCTAGGTGTAGGCAGATAAGAAAGTATTGTGAGAAACTCGCATGTAAGGAAGAGGTCGAAGGGGTTTCAACTTTTCGAAAAATAGAAATGTAATAAGGACTAGGATATAAATTAGGAATAGTACATTAGTTAGGTTGTGTGGCACTTAGTGATTCCCGTAATGCATCAACCTGTTGAGTAAAGTTTTTTAAGTGCATAAAGGTTTTCTATGGTATTGTGCAAAATGTTTATAAATTGGGTTAGCATTAAGATATGTTGTATTTAAGTGGATAACATAACTTGTGACTACGGTTATTCATTATTCGTTTACAGTGACCCCCGAAGAAGGGTGTTGAGCCCGAAATGCATTGGGTATTTTTTGAATAAACGCTGCCTGACATGAATTATTGCTTCAGTCCTGTTCATTCATAAAGTCCGGATAGACATGGTTTGAACAGTAAAAACTCGGAAACGGCATGTACACTCAGCGCGTGGACTCGAATTAAAACTGATGAATGAGTATGACAAGCGTGGAATATAACGGAGTAAAATGGTTGAACATGAAAAAACAAGTAAACATGAATGCAATTGGCACATTTCGCTGTGCGATTTTTTGGGGCGAGATGTAGCCCCACTACAGTGAAGTTTACAACTTTATTGCCATTAGGGCATGGCAACAGACTCAATCTGCACGTACTCGTTAGACTAAAAGAGACAAGCATGAGAAATTTGGAATAAGAAAGGTGTGCATCCTGACCCCTTTTACAGTGCAGTTTAGCTAACGCCCTACACCAGGATAGCACCCAAGGATAAAGATGAAGAAGTTGATCAAATTATTGAAATAAATACGAGTCTGCACGCCAGAAACAACAACGTGGTTCATCAAGGACAGTGTTAAAGACGCTTAAGGATTACTCTTAGACGAAAATGACATTAACTGCTTATATCCAACATTTGTTTGCACTAAATGATAAATTAACATTTTTGCATTATGTGAAATACCAACGTTTTATTCTTGTTTGCATGATTGTGAATTGTACCGGTTGGTTAAATCCACACGAACAGCATTATGGGAGATGCAGTGATTCACGTAGAACATTTAACAATTGCAGCTGGGAGGGCGGGGAATTTGAAACGGAATTGGGAAGTTGAAACCAAGGGTTAAATAAGAGAGGAATTCTGGGAGGAAAACTAATGGGAAGTTAGACGGAGTAAGGACGGACGGTTTTAAACAACAGAAGGCAGGTACGTGTGAAGTAGAATGGATCGCCAACTTGTGGTTCGGTTGATAAACCAGCAAAGATGGAGGGGTGGGAACAGAGAAAGGTGTTACCTTTAGATAATGAAGGTCTTCGAGAACGCAATTAAACATGAGAGATAAGGCATGGCAGTTTGCATACGTCTTACCATTCTATTAAGGGTGCTTGTAGAGAGACAGGTATAAGAGAAGGTTACGAAGGGGAATATAAGTGATACAATGTCTAGGTGCAGGCAGATAAGAAAAGAAAGTATTGTGAGAAACTCGCATGTAAGGAAGAGGTCGAAGGGGTTTCAACTTTTCGAAAAATAGAAATGTAATAAGGACTAGGATATAAATTAGGAATAGTACATTAGTTAGGTTGTGTGGCACTTAGTGATTCCCGTAATGCATCAACCTGTTGAGTAAAGTTTTTTAAGTGCATAAAGGTTTTCTATGGTATTGTGCAAAATGTTTATAAATTGGGTTAGCATTAAGATATGTTGTATTTAAGTGGATAACATAACTTGTGACTACGGTTATTTATTATTCGTTTACAGTGACCCCCGAAGAAGGGCGTTGAGCCCGAAATGCATTGGGTATTTTTTGAATAAACGCTGCCTGACATGAATTATTGCTTCAGTCCTGTTCATTCATAAAGTCCGGATAAACATGGTTTGAACAGTAAAAACTCGGAAACGGCATGTACACTCAGCGCGTGGACTCGAATTAAAACTGATGAATGAGTTTGACAAGCGTGGAATATAACGGAGTAAAATGGTTGAACATGAAAAAACAAGTAAACATGAATGCAATTGGCACATTTTGCTGTGCAATTGTTTGGGGCGAGATGTAGCCCCACTACAGTGAAGTTTACAACTTTATTGCCATTAGGGCATGGCAACAGACTCAATCTGCACGCACTCGTTAGACTAAAAGAGACAAGCATGAGAAATTTGGAATAAGAAAGGTGTGCATCCTGACCCCTTTTACAGTGCATGATTTATGTGGTCTCAGAAGTAAGTTCACTATTTTAGTTGCTGTGTCCATTTGAATATATCTTACATTTATCAGCATGCTCATAGTCATTACTAAAGCTAGCCAAAGCAGAAAGAAAAATATTCCAGAAACAATCCATAGTTCATTTCAGATAAGTCTTTTTCAGGAGATGAAAAAAGTCTGTTGCTTGTTCTTTGAAAGTTCTTTGTGCTGGATTTGTTTCAGTTTCGCTGGGATCCTCAGGAAACGTATCAAAGTTAATGAAATAGCCAGAGGCAGTTCTTTCAATGGTTGGAATTGCATCAGGATTCGTTGAAATCGCTGGAACCAGTTGATCACGTGTTACGTTGGTGTAGGCAGGTGTAACAGGACGGACTGTTATTTCGATTTCAAGAAGAATAAGTTTTATAGCATTGTTGCATAGTCCTTCATTTCTCACTTCGGACTCTTCGAAGGTGATGAGTCTTTTAGTTTGAACCTCTTGGATAGTAGCTAGAGGAGTGTGTCTGCTACTTAGTTGGAGTCCACATGGCCTACTGCTTAGTTTAGGCCACATAGTGTGGTTTGATGAGGTCGACGACACAAATCTTTTCTCCTTTTTTCCAGCAAGGGGCGGCAGAAGTATTGTTCCTGATACGTGAATGGCTAGGACAGGTACTGGTTGTCTGTAAGAAGGCCCAAATTCCTTCTTATCCGCAATCTTCTCTTTGACTAGATCCCTAAGCTTTGGGATCCAGCCAGGCCTTGCTAGGACGGCTGGATTTTCCCCAGTGGTGGTTGGCTTCAGGAACATGTTGCTTTGTTTCGATCTTAGTTCATTTAAGTCCTGTAAAACAGCCAAACAATCTTTGATGTCAAAAGGTTTATTTTCCACCACTGTGCCTTTGTAATTGAGATCTGGGACCCACATTCTTGTCCCAAACAGGACCTCATATGGAGTGACACCCCCAAGAGACCTTCTTGGCAAGTGTTGGACCTCATAAAGATGTTTGAACCCACCCACCACCCGAACCTAAAACTCTAGCTGTTATGGACCACTTTATGTCCAGATTTTTCCTTTCCACAACAGAATTTCCCTCAGGATGGAATGGAGAGGAGTACCGCAATCATACGCCCAAACTGGCCACGGCTTCTTTGTAAGCTCGAGAGCTAAACGCAGGGCCGTGGTCAGAGTGTAGTGTGCCTATTGCGTATGTGCCGATAAAGACTCGCTAATCTTTTATAACAGTTTGAGGGTCAGCCGAGCGCTGAGACCACATCCATAGGAACCTTGAGCACAAATCCACTGCGACCATGATATATTTATAGTTACCATCCCTTTGCAAGGGACCGCAGTGATCCAGTAAACACACACTAATGGTTTATCAGAAGATGAAAGTATCTACGTTTCACTGTAGAGACTTTCAACTTCTGGCATATTTCACATTCTGAAACATAGTTTTTGGTCTGTTTCCTATTGCCGGGCCACCAATATCTCTGTTTTAATAATGATACTGTGGCGGAAACACCTGCATGGGTACAGGCTATCCCTTCATGTGCTGCTAGGATTAGTCCTAATCTACGTTCCATGTTTGGAATTACCCTATCCCCCACTCCAGGGATTCGAGCAAACGGAACGTTGTTTGCATCAATTATATACGAGTATGTGAGTGGAAACTTTTTAGGTAACGCTACACCGCTACCTTTGCTTGAAGCATTGACAGCCAATAATAGCTCACTGTCTAGTCTCGTTTTTGAACGAGTGATCGCAGTTACGAAGCCGTTTGCACAGCCCCCTTACCGGCTTCATCAGCCAATGAATTCCCTGTAACCTGAATGCCATCACGTTGATGACTCAGCGTGTGTATCACGTGAGTGTTTTGCAGTCCGTTTCGCAACTGAACTACTTGTTCCCAAAGCTTTTTATGCGTGATTGTGCCACCTTGCCAATTCTGTAAATAGTCATTATATGATTGAACACAGTAAAAAGAATCGCACACAATAAGTGTTGGGAATTCGCGATCCGTATTTTAAAGTGCCAATATGAATGCTTGTAGTTCAGCTCGCTGAGCTGTACAATCTCCTAGAGATTGTGCTTTTGTGACCATTGGTCGGAATTTACCATCGCGCATACATACCTTCTCGGCCTTTTGGCTAAGATCAAGTGTAGTATCTGTTCTTATCAGTTTAATACCATCGCGCATACGACTTTTAACGATCACGCATGCTGCACTGTAAGCTTGTTTATTCTCTGTAGTGGGTTGTGCAGATCCGTCAGTATAAATTATAAATTCATACTGATCAAGAGGGAGAATCTCAGTAGGCAGAGGACACTCGTGTTTGTATTGCAGGAATGCTTGTGTTTTTAAAAAAGGATCAAAAACATATTTAACATCTGTTGCAGCAAGAGAATGAGCCCATTGTACCCATTTTGGATGTAAAGCTTTTGCATTTGGAATGTTCGCTTTTGTAACTGCCTCTAAGGCTGGTACTGGAGTCACAACAATTATGCGTTTTCCCTGAGCTAGAGCTCTTTCTTTTGCTACAGCGGTTTGAACTGCTGTCAGAATTTTTTCTGTTGATGTAAAGCGCATTTCCGCAAATGTAATTTGTATGCAATTGGTACTTTCTCACATTCATTAAAAGTTAAGTAGGTGAATCCGCATTGACCCGGAATGATTCGGATCACTAAATTGCATACGTTTACGCATGTTTGTAAATGATTTATTGCTAACATGTCAGCTTGAAGTGAACGCAGGATATCTGTGTGTTCCTGTGTCCAACTTTAGATTTTGAAATCGGGTTTGATTAATTCGTAGAGAGGTTTAACCCTTTCTACGTAATTTAGAGTGCAAGTTCTTCCAAAATTTAGAAAACCTAGAATCGACTTTAATTTTTTCTGAGTATTTGGAGGTTGGAGCAGCGCACACTTTTTTAAAAAGTTAGCTGCAAGGCTTTTACCTTCACTTGAAAGCTCATATCCTAGAAAAAGGACATTGAGGTGGGCAATTCTTGATTTCTTGAAATTTAATTTGTAGCCCTCAGCGGCGAGGCCCAATATAATGCTATTCACCCTGCTCAAGTGCCTATCCAGGTCATCGTCCGTCAGATAATGTCATCAACATATGACAATGTCTCGTCATCCTAAATTTGTGGTAACTCTGTTACTCTTACTGAGAATAACCCTGGGCTGTTCTTGAACCCTTGTGGGAGTCGACAAAAGTGACGCTGGGTCCCCATTATTGAGAAAGCTGTCAAATACCTACTTTCAGGTGCTATGTTTTGGCAAAAGAAACCATTTGAAATGTCTAATGTGGTTTTATATCTTTCACACACAATTTTATTCATTAATGCTGCACTATGTGCATTTTGCACTGCAAATGTATTTGAACAAGAGTTCAGGTGTCTATAATCCAAAACTAGACAGTATGTGTTGTCAGGTTTGGAAACAGGAAACAAAGGATTGTTCATGAAGGAGGTACATGTTTCAATCACCCCTTGGTTTTTAAGTTGATCTAAGATCTCCCTGACCTGTTTTTTAGCTTCTTGCTTAGTTGGATATTGCTTTTGTGCAGTCGGTTGAATTTTTTAACTGTATCTTGTGGTGAGGTGAGCCCTCATCCCATCCTACATGGCTTTTATATAATGCCAGGGCTTGGGTAATTGCCCATTTCCTGGCATAAGTATATTTTAAATATACTGGAACATGGTTGGAGAAGGCTGGCATAATGTTTCTCAATGTGGGCACTCCCTGTCAAATTCTGGTGGCCAGTCCTGTTCTGCTAGAAGTATATCATAACCCTTTGAAAGTCTCTCCCAAAAGAGTGCTTTCACTTTTCTTGGTATGTCTCCCTCCATTCTGAGTGTTATTTCATATACCTTTTGTGGAGAACTAACCCTGATGTCAACAGTCTGTACTTGTATATGCTCATTCAAGTCCACTGTCTCCAGAAGTTCCTTCAGGTTCTGGCGAGCTATTGTTACATCTGCTGCACTGTCCAGCATTGTTTGAGCCCATTCTCCAATCTTTAGTTGTGTTCTCAGAATTCTCTGCATGTCTGATCTTCAGACCTTATACCTTCTTCTTGAAGAATTGAGGTTTTGGTTTGTTTTTCTGAACGTGTTGATCGTCTTTGGACTTCACGCGTTCTTCTTTGTGATCTGACCGTCCTCTTTCGGATGTCTGTGATGATATCTGAAAGGTACGAGAGGAATGTGTATCATTATCTTAATACCTGTCAGGTTTTTTCAGATTCTGTAGTAGGGGATCTCTGTGTATAGTCATAATCTAGTGAATAGTCCCGCCCATGTGCGTGGACCCCGGCAATCAAAAATAATCTCTTAAGTTGTCAAAATAATGCAGAAACTGCAAAGACACTTAAGAGAGAATTTAAAGACAAATAATGCAGCCTATATCCACAGGCTACACTGTCCAGTACTTCAACTAGAAATTCCACCAACAAAACACCACACACAGCACAGCCTGCCAGTTTCTACCATAGAGAAACTTGCCTCCCCCAGTCAAAGACTCTGGAATGATAGAGAGGAAGGTAGGGACAGACAAGCCCCATAGGCTGCCATTATGTGGCTTAAATAGGATACTGTGCCTTTAAGAGAACTTTCCAGAACTTCTCCCAGTATCCCAGAATGCATAGCAGGTCCCTCTACTTTCAGTTCTTTTTTCCGGCTCCTGCTTACAGGACCCTGGCATTGAGCTCTCCCTTTTTCAAGGGTTTATTGGAATTTTTTGACACTTTTAAATTCTAAAAGTGTTGCAGTTACTTCTTGGTGTTCTCTTCTCCTTTTTTGTGCTGTTTTAGGCGTTTTAGGGCTCTAAAATGCCTGGCCCTTTTTGATAAGTGCCCAGCATGTGAGAGGAAGAAGGCCAAGAGTGATCCCCATGATGTCTGCATCGTGTGCCTCCCTGAAGATCATGTCCCTGAGGATTGTGCCATCTGCCAGCAGTTTTCTGCTCGGACTCTGAGGGACAGGATGAAGATCAGGCTTTCTGGCCTTGAGGAGAGGCATCTGCAGGCTGCAGGTGGGTCTGGGCAGGTTGGGAAGGCTCCCTCTGCCTCTGCTGAGGCCTCTGGGGGGCTCCCCGGAGGCAGGAAGTCCAGCAAACGGTCCCGGTCTCCGTCGACGCCGATTGCATCGACGACGACGTCGAGAGGGATGACGGCGGTGTGCTCCCCTTCTCCCCGGGGCTCTGGGTCGAGACGGCGTGACGGCTCGACGTCGAAGATCAGGGAGAAGTCGCCGTCGAAGCCTCCGTCGACGTCATCGTCTTCGTCGACGTCGAGGTCTTCCTACCGACGCCGGAGGCATAGTGACAAGCATCGACGCTCGCCGTCGAAGCGGCATCGACGCTCGCCGTCGAGGCGACACCGTCGATCTCCGTCGAGGCCACACTGTCGATCGGCGTCGAGGCACCGGTCGACGTCGAGGGGCTCCTCGACGTCGAGAGCATCCAGAAGGCGGAGACGTTCTAACGCTCGACGTCGAGAAGGCGGCGTATGGCGTCGCGGAAGAAGAGGTCAACGTCGAGGAGTCGACGGTCGACGCCGAGGAAAAGAGGGTCGACGCCGAGGAGACGGCGATCGACGCCGGAGTCGAGGAAACGTCGTTCGACACCGGAAAAGCGTCGCTCTGCGTCCAGCAGACAGCGGTCAGCGTCTAGGAGTCGGTCAGCCTCTCCAAAACGGCGCAAGTGGGATTCTAGTCCCAGAAGTCACGCTGCTTCAAATGGAGGACGCAAGAGGAAGCGGTCCCCTGCTGATGGGGCTGGCTCTCCTCACCCTTCGCCTAAAGGGTCACCGGGCTCGGTGTACTCAGAGGTGTACACTCCATCTCGGCCCAGGACTCCGACTCCTCCCCCTGTGCCTAAGGAGGACCCTCCACCCAAACCTCCACTGCCTTCAGGAGACCCTCCTCCACCTCCGGTCCCTCCGCATGGGCCCACCCCGCAGCCGAAGGTTCCTCCTCCGAGGTCCACTTCCCTGCCGTCCCTGCCTGTTCCTCCTAAAGGGACCCCAAAACCGAAACCCCGGGAGGAACCGACGAAACCCCGTGAGGAACCGAGGAAGACCCCTCCACGTAAACCGAAGGAGCGGCCACGTGCAGGCAGGTCTCGCTCTCGCTCTGGGAGGAAGGAGAGATCGCGACGCAGATCATCCACGAGGTCGAGACACCGCCGTAGGAGGCGCGAATCTCGCTCACAAACGAGGTCCTCTGGGACCAGGGACTATTCTCCTACCCTATCGGGGACACTGGACACGAGAGTGTCCCCGATTGATGACCTGGTGGCGTTCCATGACGTCCTTTTAAGGGGAGCTGCTAAGTTGGGCATCTCCCTGACGGTGCCTACCCCGAAAACGTCAGTCATTTTTGAGACTTTACATCAAAAACACCTGTCTCGTCCTCTCCTGCCTCTGGTGCCGGGCCTGGAAGAACCAGCTATGGCCCTGTTTCTCACCCCTGCGGTGACGAAGGCAGCTCTGTCAAGATTACTAAAGAAGTACCGGGCTCCCGACTCGGATCCGGCCTTTTTGAGAACGGAACCTCCTCCTGACTCTGTCATTGTGACGGCGGCCCGCAAGCAGCATGCCACCACTCCGTCCTCCACGGTTCCCCCGGATAAGGAGTCAAGGTGGATGGATTCTGCGGGGAGGAAAGTCTGTGGCACTTCCGCTACCTCCATGAAAGCTGCGAGTGCCACGGCGCTGTTGGGCCGATACGACCGCGCCCTCTGGGACTCCCTCGAGCGCTTTGCGGAGCATTTACCTCGGGAGAAGCGTGAAGACTTCATGGAAGTACTGAGTGAGGGGATGCTGGTGGCCAACCAGATTATCAGCGCGGCAGCGGACTCTTCCCTGTTGGCTGCTCACGGATTTTGCCACGGAGTCAACCAACGGCGCCACGCATGGCTCAGGCTTCGTCCCTGAAACCGGACGCACAGCAGAGGGTGGCCAACCTACCATTCTCTGGCGAGACCCTCTTCGGGAAGCATGCGGACGATGAGATGGCCCGCATGAAGGCGGAGGCCGAGACGCTAAGAGCTGTGGGCCTGGAGAAGCCTAAAGAGACCAAGAAGCAGTACCGCCCTTTCCAACGGTGGTTCGGCGGGCAAGGCCGAGGACGGGGACAGGCTTCGGGACAATCGCAACAGCAACACCAGTTCCGTAAGCCGTTCCAGAAGTGCCAGAAGGGCAGAGGTGGCCAGCAATCGGCCCCAGCCCCCAAGGGCCAGGCTGGGTCTATGCCCTAGGAACCTACTTCCCCCGGATCTGTTACCCACTCCGGTAGGGGGAAGCATTCAATTTTTTCTGGCAGAGTGGAGAAAAATTACTCGGGACAAGTGGGTGCTGAATATTGTTTGCAATGGATACAGTCTTCGGTTCACCAGCCCTCCTCCAGCAATCCCCCCGGTCAGCTCGCAGTTTCAGCTGCGCGAGCTTCAGGCGGAAGCGGATATCCTGTTGAGGAAAAGGGCGATAGAAGACGTACCTCCGTCTCAGAGAGGAAGAGGTCTGTACTCCCGGTTCTTTCTGGTTCGCAAGAAGGACAAGAACGAGTTCAGGCCCATTCTGGATTTGCGACAGGCAAACAAATGGATTTGCAGAGAAAAGTTTCGCATGCTGTCGTTGCATCAGATTTACCCTCAGTTGCAACAGGGAGACTGGCTCTGCGCTATAGACCTACAGGATGCTTACTTCCATGTGCCCATTGCACACAAACACAGGAAGTTCCTGCGGTTCCAAGTCGGCACCAATCACTATCAATACACAGTACTCCCATTCGGACTGAGGTCTGCTCCGAGAACGTTCTCGAAGTGCATGGCGGTGGTAGCAGCGCACCTGAGGAAGAACAAGGTGTTCGTCTACCCGTACCTGGACGATTGGTTGATCAAGGCATCCTCCTTCTCGGAAGCGCGAGCACACCTCCAGAAGACGTGCGTTCTCTTGAACAAGCTGGGGCTGCACATCAACATGGCCAAGTCTGTCCCGACTCCGGTCCGATGCATACAGTACTTGGGAGCCTCCATCAATACGCTGTCAGCAAGCGTGTCTCCTTCGGAAGAGCGACGATTATCACTCCTTCGGAAGGCTCAGGCTCTTATGACGACTCCATCTACAACAGTGAGGACGGTGTCTTCTCTACTGGGATCGATGGCCTCTTGTATCTTCCTGACGCCACACGCACGGCTGCACATGAGACCACTGCAGGAGTGCTTGGAGGACCAGTGGGATCAGAGGAAAGGATCTTGGGACGACAAGATTCGACTGTCGCTGCATGCTCTTCAGTCTCTGAAGTGGTGGTGTTCGGCGGAGAATCTCCTCAGAGGGGTTCCCTTTCACAAGGACATTCCCACGCAGACTGTCGTGACGGATGCGTCTCTTCTGGGATGGGGAGCGCACTCCGGGACTCTACAGATTCAAGGCACGTGGTCACTGATGGAGGCCACGTATCACATCAATTTCCTGGAACTCAGGGCTGTTCACTTGGCGCTGAAGGCCTTTCTTCCGTCCTTCCAGACCAACTCTCTGCTTGTACAGACGGACAATACCACCACGATGTATTACCTCAACAAGCAGGGGGCTCGAGATCGCGCACTCTGTCACAGGAGGCGCAGACGATCTGGCACTGGCTCCTAGCCAGAGGACTGACGATAACGGCCACCCATCTACCAGGTGTGCAGAATGTTCAGGCAGACGCACTGAGCAGACTGGTTCAGGAAAACCACAAATGGGTCATAAACGACCAAGTACTAGGAGAAGTCTTCTCAAGGTGGGAAACTCCAGACGTAGACTTGTTCGCCACCGCCGAAAACAGCAAGTGCAGAGACTTCGCCTCCAGGTACTTCCAGCAAGGGACGCTGGGGAATGCGTTATGGATCAACTGGACGAACAGCTTTCTATACGCCTTTCCTCCCATTCCCCTGATTCCGGCGGTGCTCATCAAGCTGGCCCGGTCCAGAGCTCGGATGATACTCATCGCTCCGGAGTGGTCCAGGCAGTGGTGGTTCACGGACCTGCTTCACCGGTCTCTCCTTCCTCACATTCGGCTGCCTTGCAGGCCGGACCTTCTCACGAAGTTCGGGGGACGGATGTTACACCTCAACCTCTCGTCTTTGAGTTTGGCGGCATGGCTCCTGAGATAGTGCAATATGGCCATCTGAATCTGCCCGAGGATTGCATGGACATACTGAAGGAGTCTAAGAGACCTTCCACTCGGACTTCATATGCTTACAAGTGGAAGAGGTTTTGTATCTGGTGCCAGTCTAAGAACCATGATCCTACGACCTGCAAGGAAGATGTCATCCTTCCTTACCTTTTACATTTGGCGCAGTCGGGCCTTAATGTCCATTCCATTAAGGTGCATCTGGCTGCATTGACCGCCTACAGGAAATGCCCTTCACAGACTTCCTTTTTCCAGATCCCTGTGATCAAAGATTTTCTGGAAGGTTTGAAGAAAGTATTCCCTCCTGTCAGGCTTCCCTCGCCTTCATGGGAATTGAATGAGGTGCTGTCCAGATTGATGAAGGAGCCTTTTGAACCTATTCATAAGGCTTCGTTGCAGCACCTGTCCTAGAAGGCGGCGTTCCTCGTGGCCATTACATCGGCCCGCAGGGTGATTGAAATTCAGGCGTTGTGTTGTAATGAACCTTAAACTGTATTTCATGCTGCTAAGGTTGTTATGCGTACTCACCCTAAATTTCTTCCCAAGGTTATTTCTGATTTTCATGTCAACCAGACTATAACTTTGCCTACGTTTTTTCAGAACCCTTAATCCCCAGCGGAGAGGTCTCTCCATTCCCTGGATGTTAGGAGGGTGTTGAAATTTTATCTGGATAAAACCAAGGATATTCGTAGGTCTGACCAGTTGTTCATCAATTATGGCTCGGTCAGGACGGGTCTTGCGACCTCTAAGCAGTCCATCTCTAGGTGGATTGCGTCCTGCATACAGTTGTGTTACCAAAAGGCTAATAAGACCTTAGGAGGTAAGTCTAAGGCTCATTCCACCAGGGGCAAAGCTGCCACGACGGCTCTGCTCCGTAACGTGCCGATTGCTGAAATCTGCAAGGCAGCCACTTGGAAGTCGGTTCATACCTTTGCTAAGCATTACTGCCTGGACACTGACGCCAGGGCAGACGCTCAGGTTGGGCAGGCTTCGCTGCGGAATTTGTTCGCACAGTAGTGGCGTTATGTTCTCCACCGCCGCTTTGGTGTGGGGATGGGCTTGCCATTCTATTCACTAGATTATGACTATACACAGAGATCCCCTACTACAGAAGGAGTAGTTTCTGTCCTGTAACTCCAGTTCTGTTGTAGGGGTATCTCTGTTATAGTCATAAGGGCCCGCCCTCCTCCCCGGTGGAGATTGTTCATCTCGTAAAGAATGCGACAGGTCTGGCGTGCTTCGCCTTCAAAAAGAACTGAAAGTAGAGGGACCTGCTATGCATTCTGGGATACTGGGAGAAGTTCTGGAAAGTTCTCTTAAAGGCACAGTATCCTATTTAAGCCACATAATGGCAGCCTATGAGGCTTGTCTGTCCCTACCTTCCTCTCTATCATTCCAGAGTCTTTGACTGGGGGAGGCAAGTTTCTCTATGGTAGAAACTGGCAGGCTGTGCTGTGTGTGGTGTTTTGTTGGTGGAATTTCTAGTTGAAGTACTGGACAGTGTAGCCTGTGGATATAGGCTGCATTATTTGTCTTTAAATTCTCTCTTAAGTGTCTTTGCAGTTTCTGCATTATTTTGACAACTTAAGAGATTATTTTTGATTGCCGGGGTCCACGCACATGGGCGGGACTATTCACTAGATTATGACTATAACAGAGATACCCCTACTACAGAACTGGAGTTACAGGACAGAAACTACTCCTTATCACTATTCCTGAGGTCATACCTCTTTTCAGAGGGCTCCTTTGAAGGAGACCTACCTCGGGATTGAGAACGTTTCTCTTTTGAATGTTGTTTGTTATTTTCCCACTTCTTTTTAGAAGATGTAGAATTGTGTATAATAGTCCTTTCCAGGAACTCCAGACAGTTGTGGTTTCAAAGGTTTCCACCCAAACTGTCTCTGCCTAATTTTTCATAGGATTTTTCTATCATTCTGGGTAGTTCCAGTTGATGCTCTGCTACATCAAATTCCCTTAAGCGTTGGAGGATCGTCACTGATGCTGCCTCCCCTTTAATATTAGATAATATTATTGTTAAGACTGGTATTCGTTTTGATTTTGTTTCAGAACATCAGGTGTTACCGCAATAGACAGAACACCATGTGTTTTAGTATAGATGGCAGCAAAGACTGTGCCCCAAGTGGTGCAGTCTATCAGATGTGTTGTGATCCCCATCGGTAAACAGATTGTTAGGATTCTGTGTTTCTCATAAGGGCTAGTATTAGGAAATACTGCTTTGATTTGAGTAATTTTTTAGCTATCCAGAATGGAATTTGTTCACGTTTTGTGGGCATTTTACCCATGACTGCTTGCGTGTTAAGTCTGTGGAGTAATTTTTAGTGTATTCCTCTGGTGAGGGGTTTGATTAGGAATGGTTAATGGTGGTTGGACTGTGAAAGTCTGCATTACATATTGGATTAACTGTATAATTCTATTATAACTCCTTTAGTTGAATAAGTAATTCATCTTCTGACATCTCTTCGATGTCAGGATGAGGTGTGTAGCCGGCTAAAATCGTCCATGTTGCTCCTGGTCTACCTAGTGGACTGAGACTGGTGATGTGATTGTAATGTTTTAGGGAGCCTTTAAACCAGAGATTATGCTCCAGGTATATGAGTGGAATTTCAACATCCTCAAAAGGAATATATTCCTCAGGTAATTCATCTTCTTTGTAAAAGTGAAACACTTTTGTTACTGGATTTGATTCTGGGAATATATTTTTTTTTTTTTAGTCCTTATTACGCAACAGGTTAAAGTAAGGAGATTTTCAGGGACCCTTCTCATCTTTCCGGCATCTCTGAGAGAGGGAACCCCTTACTTCCATTTACTTGTAAGGAGAAGGATTCCTATTTCGGATTGGGGTGAGCTAGCCATTATGGCTACTCTTGCAAGCCTTCCTCCAATATTGTTGCGGTAGCGTAATCATTGGACTTTTAGTGGGGTATGATGAGAAATCCAAATATATGACTACCACGTTATGTACAAAGGCCATAATATAAATCAACCCTTATGAAAATCTTCCCATATATCCCAGAATTCATATTTTTTAGAGCCTAGCCTCTTATTTTTGTCTAAGTTATGCACTCTCAGAACTGACGCCAGCCATTCATTGTGGGTCGGAGAGGCAGGATTTATCCGTTTTATACAGATCCCCCTCCATGCCAAAAGTTTCAGTATGAACATTAAGTTCTCTTGGACTTTAGAAAAAGGTCTTACTACATTCATACTTGTCACCCCAAAAATAACTAAGTCCATACTTACAGAAAGTTGTCTTCCCATTACCCCTTCTAAGGTAATACCCACATCTTTCCAGAAGCCATCAAGACTGGGACATCGCCAGAACATATATAAGTCGTCAGCCATCTGTAAACCACATTTTGGGCAGCACTTCACTGTGGACCCGTTCAGTTTGGATAGCCTTTTCGGGGTCCAGTAGGCTCTATGAATAGTGAGTAAAGGATTCCTTTTGAGAGCAGCAGACGTTACAATCGACCAGCATTTTCTCATAGATACTTGCCATGTGTTACTTGTATCCAGCGTCAGCAGATCTTTTCCCCAGATACTCTCTGGAATCCGGAAGTCATCCTCCCCAGCAGAAATTAGGGCCCAGTACCAGAAGGATATTTCTTTCAGGAACGGTTTTTTAGCCTGCATCTTTATTTCCAGGGAGATATTACCTTTTCTAGTTTCTTTGAGTGACTTAGTCCAGCTCAATAGTTGATAATATTTGAATTTCGAAAGTGTGGAATTTGTACATTGCGATAATATTTCCCAGTCAAGAAGCTTGTTTTGGGAGGAGGAGCTTAGCACGCATTCAAGATGGTCGCGTGAGCAAAGGGCTCCCGAGACCCTCGCCGCCTCCCGCATATATCCTGCCACAAATCCTGATACAGACGACGGGTTATTGCGGACATGACCCTGCTGATATAACAGCTTTTTTCAAAAATCGATTTGGATGCCAAGAACCGGACTTACTCCACTCCGATAATTGAAGGCCTACATCGAGGGGCAGCCCGGGACTCGAGTCCCCGGAATACCCAGGAGGCAGTTGAACAACAACGGCTAGTGGAAGACGACTGGTGCCCCTGTTGTACTTTCGTTTTCGTTTTCTGTTCTTGATTATTGAAACCTGGCTGCCCTCTGCTCTTGTTGGCCCATGGTCTAATTGGATCGAACGCTTGTATGATGCCCCTTGTCTTCTGACTTTTCTCAGCTTGATTCGCGAGGAGCCATTCATACCAGGTCCCAAAAGCCCCTTCGGGGCGCACCTCTCAACATGGCAAACAAGCCTGACGGCGAGAGACGGACGACCAAGACCACGCACCGAGGGGGTGCCACTCAATCCAATATCATGGATCGATACACTCGCCCTAAAGGTTCCCCCAGTGGTAGTGGTAAAATCCCGGACGACCTTGGAGATGGCTCCCCAGTGACGGAGGAGTTGACACTGCGAGACATAATGGGCGCCATTGTGAGCGTGAAAACATCCATGGGCCAGCAATATGAGACATTGGCCTCAAAGCTTGACACAGTGGCTATTGATGTCAACTTGATTAGGACTGACTTGGCGAAGACCAATGAACGAGTCAAGTCTTTGGATATCAAGACCGCCGGTCTTACAACCGACATGTCCGATCTCCAGACCGAGGTCCGTAATTTAAGAACTTCAAATGACCAGTTCACCCGCCGACTGGATGACTTCGAAAGTCGCGTGAGGCACAACAACGTAAGCATCATCGGAGTCCCAGAGAAGCCCGCTGAATTGACGACAGATCTCCTTGTGGAAGACCTGATGTTAAATCATCTCGCCCCTAAGGGCCTCAGCAATTTCTTCGCGGTGGAGCGTGCCTCCAGAGTTCCGGGCGGGAAACACAAACCAGGTGCCCCGCCACGGCCCATAATAGCCAGAATTTTCAATTTCAGGGACAGAGACGCTATCCTGCAGGCATCGAGGGCTAACGGCCCCACGAAATTCGAGAATGTGACTATCAGTTTTTACCCAGACTTCACCCAATCTGTACAGAAACAGAGGATGGGATTTACAGGGGTGAAACGGAGACTGAGAGACATGGGCTTGAAATACGCTATGCTCTTCCCTGCCCGACTACGCATTGAACATAACGAACGTGTGCTCTTTTTTGATCGGCCTGAGGTAGTTAGTGACTGGCTGGATACTTTATCAACGCATCAAGACCGCACGGAACAATCTGGAGGCGCGGAAGGTGGCCCGATGGAACAAGAGGCGTGAGTGTGAACCGGCGCGTGCAGTCCATGGACTTTGCAGCAGTGGTTCATTGAAGTTTCCGTTTTTTGTAAATATAATGATTATATACCCAGAGGCGGCAAGGGAAATGGGACTCTTGCTCCTCCCGGGGTGTTCTTCTCTCTTTTTGTAGATTAGTTTTGGGGTAGGGCGACAGACCCACTGCAAGTTGGGGTGGTTTTTTGGACTAACGCAGGGGTGCAGGGTGGGGGGCTGTGTTCCGGGGATTTCTTGAGGGTGGTGGGGGGTACTTTACTTTATTTTGTATTGTTTTAGAGGCAATGTATCTTTGCACATTTTGACTTTTGTGTCCTTTTCGCTGTTGGGGAGATTCCGCCTTCATTCCTGGGATGGGGGTAGGGGGTTGAGGGTACTAAGTTGGAATGTCAATGGCTTGGGAGGCAGGTAAAACGGGGGATAGTACTACAGTTCTTGAAACGTCTTTCCCCTGATGTAGTGCTGTTACAGGAAACGCATTTAGTGGGGAACACATGCCACGCAATGAATAGGCGAGGTTATCGACTAGTCGCACACTCGGGGTTCACCTCCGGATCGAGGGGGGCTGGTGTCCTTGTTAGGAACTCCCTCCCCTTGGAAATTGATGATACCATCCTAGATGATAGGGGACGGTATGCCGCTATTACTGGTAGATGAGAGGGGAAGACGATTTCCATACTCTCCGTGTATGTTCCACCAGCTTTACAAACCACAACATTTGCTGACTTGGGGAAAGTGGTGTTGGGGTGTTCCGAAGGGATTTTGGCTGTAGGTGGAGACTTCAATTCTGTTGTCTGTGGTAGAGAGGATCGTAGCCCCCCCAGAGATCTTGCGAGATCGCAATCTTGTCTTGGTAACTTCCTGGAGACACTGGGTCTTGTTGATTGTTGGAGGCTGATGCACCCCGGACAGGCTCAATACACCTTTGATTCTGGTGCACATGGGAGCCTCGCGAGGCTTGATTATGTCCTTATGCCGGCGGGCCAGGCCGTTTCAGTAAGAGAGGTTAGACACTTGGCCAGAGGTATTTCGGACCATTCCCCACTATGGCTTTTTATTGATATTCAGCTGGGAGCCGGGGGTCGGGTTGCCCCGATCAATCCCTGGCCTCTCCGGAATCCTGAAACCCGGGCGGGCGTGGTCAGGTCCATCGATCATTACTTCGCTGAAAATGTGGGGTCTGTATCCTCCTCCATTTCGCTTTGGGAGGCCTTTAAGACAGTGATCCGGGGTCAGACTCTGTCGTTGATCGCCTGTGCTAAGAAAAGTAAGAATGAGGAGGTTGTACGATTGGAGTTTGAAATCACTGCCCTGGAGGCAGAGCTGGAGTCTGAGGCCAGGCAGGATAAGTTGCATGCCTTGAACCTCAAACAGTTTGACTATAGATCCCTGTTGACTGACGCTGCCAAGGCCATGAGTCGTGAGCAACAGGGGCGACTGTATGATGTGGGAGATAAAGCAGGGAAGCTGATTGCATGGTTGGATAAAAAGGATAGACTGAATCGCGTTGTGCCTGTTGTTGAAAGAGCAGATGGAATGCGTGTGGTTGATCCGGTGGAGATAGTGGAGGGTTTCGCACATCATTTCCAAACGGTGTATGCGCCAGTCTGAGACAGGCCTGAGGAGGACTCGCATTTATTGCTTAGAGATATCGCATTGCCTTGCTTGTCTGATTCTGACAGGGAGCTTATGGAGGCGGAGTTTTCCAACGATGAAATAGTGCTCGCTATTCGCTCCATCCGCTCGGGAAAAGCTACAGGCCCTAACGGTATCCCCATTGAACTGTACAAGCTGTGCCCTGACAAAATGGCGCCGTATATCCGCGAGAAGTTTCTGGAGTCGCTTGATGTCGGGTCACTTTCCCGAGTCCAGAAACTGGCGTCCATTGTCCTGATTCATAAAGAAGGGAAACCTATGTGACTCTTACAGACCGATATCACTTTTGAATGCCGAACCTAAGATCCTGGTAAAGCTGTTAGCAAATCGGCTAATTAAGGTGATTGGAGACCTGATACACCCGGATCAGTCCGGATTCATTCCTCATCGCAGCACCGCGCTGAACCTGCGTCGTCTTCATGGCGTCCTCGCAAGAGCGGAGTCGCTATGTGAGCAGGCCATTTTGGTCTCCTTGGATGCCACAATGGCCTTCGATACCGTGGAATGGCCGTACTTATGGGCGTCCCTCGCGAAGTTTGGTTTGGGCCCAGGGTTTATCGGTTGGGTCAAACTCCTTTATGAGAATCCGCTGGCCCAGGTGGTGGTTAATGGCAGGGTTTCAGAATCCTTTACTCTCTGGAAGGGCACGCGGCAGGGATGCCCCTTATCTTCAATACTCTTTGCGCTCCCCTTGGAACCCCTAGCTGCGTGGCTGCGGTGGGAACCATTGCTTAGGGGCATTAGATGGACCCCCGACTTTGAAGACCGCATATCTCTATATGCGGACGATATCCTCTTGTACCTTACTTCCCCTCGGAAGTCACTGGGGGTACTATTTGATGTCCTTAGCTCATTCGGGAAGAATTCCGGCCTAGTGATTAATTGGGCTAAATCTAGTGTTTACTCGCTTACTGGTGGGGTACCACCCTTGCCGCGTATCTGCCCGATACAGATATCACAAACCAGCTTTAAGTACTTGGGGATCTACGTATCGCTTGACCCTGCGGTTCGGTATCAATGTAACTTGCTCCCTCCGCTTCTCCGGCTTAAATCCGATGTAGCGGCCTGGTGTGGATTGCCGTTGTCCCCGGTCGGAAGGGCAGCCCTATTCAAGATGATAGCCCTGCCCAGATTTCTATACGCCCTTCAAAATACACTCGATCTCGTGCCCGTCAGCTATTTCCCTGAGGTAGAATGCCTTCAGAGGCAGCTGATATGGGGCGGGCGTTCCCGCATCGCCCTAGCAAAGTTAACACTGCCCTGGTACGATGGGGGCATCGCGTTACAGGACATCAAACACTATTATTGGGCTTCCCAGCTGAGGGCAATCAACCATGCCTTGTACGGCCCTGCGTCAAACCCAGCATTCGAAATGGATAAATGGCTGCTCTCAGGAGGTAACTAAAACAGGGCGCTATACTCCAAATCGACCGGCAGGAAATTAACAGGGCCCACCGGAGTTGCGGTGCAAGTGTGGTGTAGTGCGAATGCAGCTATGAGATGGTCGGATAAATTGACTTGAGCAACTCCGCTCTACGTCACTGAGAAATTAGGCAGTTTATGGACTACTAAGGGTTTCGAGAAGTGGGACCTCATTGGCATCAGTAAGGTTGGGGATCTTTGGGTCAAAGATAGGATAAAGACTTTTGAGGAACTGCAAGCGGAATACGAGCTAAACAATAGGGAATATTTCCGTTACATGCAGATCCGGCACGCAATCAGTTCTGTCTTCCCGGCCGGAACCTTAATCCCGGAATCTTCACCTCTTGAAGATAGGGTGCTTGATGGACATGTCCCGGAGAGCACCATTTCCCTAATATATAAAAAACGTATTAATGATCGAACGGATCTACTTCTACAGCTGCGGGAGGCTGGACCGGGGATGGGCTGGAGCTGGATGATGAAGATTGGCATGCTGCGATATCCTCTCCTAAGGAGGTCGCGATTCCGGCCCGTCTCCGACTGGTGCAATTAAAGATCTTACATCATATCTACCTAACAGGCCCCCGGCTGTTGCGTATGGGTTATTCTGTGGATGGGTTGTGTAAGCGTGGGCGTGGTATGATGGGTACCTTCCTCCATATCTTATGGGATGCCCTGAGGTGGTGTCATTTTGGAACCGTGTGCATGTTGTCATGGAGGAGGTTACGGGAGTCTCGTTGTTGCCTGAGGCCCGATGTTGTTTACTGAATGTGTGGGAAGCAAATGACTATAACGTGGCACAGACACAATGGGTTACTCTTGGGAATATGGTGGCTTAGAGGGACATAGCGCAACTGTGGGGATCCCAAAGAGCACCTACGGTCTCAGCTTGGAAAGAGAACATGGACTGGTGCATGTTTAGGGAAAAACTGTATATGTTGCACGTGGCAGGCCCAAGAAGTGGGGAGAATATGGAAACAGTGGAACCTGTATCGCGGGGAGATCTGTACTCCTCTTGTAAATATCCCGGAAATGCCGCAGTCCCCATAGCCTGACGTTCCTTCTACCATGTAGAGTTTCGCTGATGCTGTGATTGCTTACTCTCTGTTCCCCCCCCCCCGTTCCATTGCTTAATTCACTGACATTCGTGTATCTTTCTCTGATGCGGCTCTCCCCTTCTTGGGAAGGACACTTAACACATAGTCCCCTTTTTTACCTCGCTGTTTTTTCGGTTTGTTTTTATTGTTTATTTCTATTTATTTAAAATGCAAAACCTTAATCCATCCTGTGTATTACCATATGCTCTCAAGAAATATATGCCAAATCGCCGCCGGACCCCCGGGTTGTCGGCTGAAGTGCTGTGTACCTCTGCAATATTATGCTACTGTTTGTTTTAGCGACGGCCGGCCCTTGTGGTTGTAGGCTCGCAAATGTAACAGTGTAATTGTAAATAAAGGTTTTCAAAAAGAAGCTTGTTTTGAAACAGGAGTTGTCCCCATTCTGTTAATCCAGCTGATTTTAGGGGGATTGCTAAACTGTCCCCAAGGCAATCTGGTGTAGTCTGGGAATCCCAAATCGGGGCCTTATTGCTATAGAAGGGGATATCTACTGTAGATCTGACACAATACCACAATCTAGCGGCTGATTTCAGGATCTTCAGTTTAATTTTTTTTAAGAACTTCGGGTGACCGAATTTGTACAAAAAGTGGCTGGTTTTATTTGTTAATTTTTGTAGAAATAATGGGTAATTTTCGTAAGAGCCCAACAACACTCTACTATTTTTAAATTGGAAGGCCCTGCAATATTCTAGGAGGTTTGGACAAGCTATACCTCCCTGCTCCTTATTTATCCTTAATTTATGCCAGGCGATTCTTGGTCTTTTAGAGGACCATATAAAGCTGGATAAATCTCCCTGGATCTTTTTTATGTTTTCTCTTTTAAACTCGAGAGGGATAGCGTTAAAAATAAAAGTGAATTTCGGTAAAATTGCAATTTTTCTGATGTTAGATTTACCCAGGAATGTTAAAGGCAGACCACTCCATACTTTCAAAAGCTTTTTTACCTCAAGATCTACCCTTTGGATGTTAGTATGGGCTATTTTATCAATATCTTTTACGAGATCGATACCCAGGTATCTTATTTTTTCTTTACAAAAAGGGGATACAAAGTCTTCATTCCAGCTCATGGTTTCAGTTTTAGTTTGATCTATCTGATAACCAGACAACTTCCCAAAACGTATTAAGGTCTCTTCTGTTGTTTTAAGAGCCTCTTTTAAGTCTGAAGTAAAAATCATGAGGTCATCTACATAAAGAGCTACTTTCTTATGCCACCCTTAATAACAAAATGGGGAGATTGAAGGGAGATTCCTAAGGCATTCTGCGATCGGCTCAATATAGAAATTAAAAAGCAAGGGGGAGGGGACACCCATGGCGAGTTCCTCTACCTATCAGGATATTGTTTGTTAGATTACCATTAATTAATATTTTAGCTTTAGGAGAGTTATAGATGTTTTCTACGATTTTTAAGATGTTTTCCCCCAGATGAAATTTTTTTAGAAACTCGCCTAAATAGCACCAGTTGACTCTATCGAACGCTTTAGCAGCGTCGATTGTAATTATAGATAGAGGAATTTTCTCTGTGATGGCAATATCGATTGCTCCAATCAACTTGTGTGTAAGGTCTTGAAGGTGTCTTCCTGCCACGAAGCCCTTCTGGTTAGAGTTTATTAGTGACCCCGCGATTTTCCCTAGTCTTTTTGCCATGATTTGGGTGAAGATCTTGTATTCACAATTTAGGATAGATATTGGGTGGTAAGACTCACATGTTTTCGGGTTTTTACCTGTTTCAAAAGGATAGAGATGGTTGCATCATTCCATGACTCCGGGATTCTGTCATTATTTATAAAGATCTTATTAAGTAACGTTGTTAATTGGGGAACCAGTGTGTCTTTTAGCCTTATGTAGAGGTCGTTTGGGAGGGCATCAGGACCTGCTGCCTTACCTCTCTTTAATTTTCTTATCGCTAAGTCTACCTCTTCTGTTGTTATTTCGCTATTTAAGAATTCTTTTTCTTCAGAAGTTAGAACTGGGGTGTTTTGCTCGTCTAGAAATTTGGTTATTTCTTCGATTTTTGGATTACAGTCCTCCGTATAGAGGTTGGAGAAGAAGGCTGAAAATTCCTCCTTTATTACTCCTTATTTCTAGCTTGGGGAAAGATGGCGGCCGGCTGTTGAGTCCGGTCGGGAGCTCCGTGCCTGAGCTCTCCGGAATGGCACTGTGAGAAGAGGAGGCTGCTGCTGTTGAACATTAACAGCTAGCCACGACACAGTTATCGATGTACCCAGAGTTTCACTAAATCCAGCAAGATGTATCTATTTTCCTGCCGACACCTCCGCAAAGCTTCTTACACGTAACAAAAGGTCTCAAGTTTCTGATCGAGACTTACTTGTTTCCCACTGGAAAAGTCGGGCGTTTCCTTTATTTCCCTCATTTCCCCTGGGAACGTGATGCAATGTTGATTTCGTTCGGCGTCCTGACCGAGGCTCCCGCTGTTGCAACAGATGCGTTGAGTTATCGATCCCTGAAGCGGAGCTCTCACATCAGTGATTCGGCGCTCCACACAGGCACAGACGCCGGGAGGTGGGAGGCGGCATTGCAGGCTCGGCAAAACTGCAGGAGAGCAGTAAGCCGGTTCACGGTCTCCGTTAAAGGTAAGGCGAGGGGAATTGATGTGCTGGGTAGTCGGGCTCGCCTCCCTGGGGGTTACGAAAGTTTTGAGGTCTGCCAGGATAATTGGTCTAAGGCACAATTACATTGCCTGGAATTTCTGAACAAGTTATACTGGTCCCGGTTTAAAATCGGACAGCAACTAGCTGACTCTCCTCCCAGTTTAAGACTCCTGAGCAAGTTAAGTGACCCCAATAAATTCATTTTGGTAGATAACCCTGTGGAATTTGCAGCAGATAAAACACCTCACTACCATTTTTGTCCCTCACTTTATCAGTACCAGTACCAGTATACTATCACAGGAGGCTTGTTGTAGTAAAAGTGGAGGGGGAGAAGGGAAGCTCAGACAGTTTATTCCATTCCTCATCTCCCGAACTAAGAGATCAGACCCGGATTTCAGCTAGTAACCAGGAAATAGGTAAAATTGCTGCTAAAGTGGATAAAGTATTTATAGCTGATCCTGAACAGCGGGAAAAGTCCTCATATTGTCTAAGGAACAGGCAATTCCTTAAGACAACAGCTCCTCCGGCTCCTAAACAGCCTGTAATTCCGCGGATCACAAAGAGAGTTTCACGGAAAGCTCTGAAATCACAAGTAGGAAAACCGCTATATAGAAGGGGGCCGGTAGAAGGGAAACTGGAAGTAGGCGAAGTAGGTAAAAATCACCCCCCCATTGAGGTCCTAATTCAAAGTGCAGGACAAGGCTCAGTCTAAACCCGCTATGGAAAGCTCTGCTTCACCAGCACTAACAGAAGCTCCAATGGGTGATCCAAGTAGCTCCCCGGTAGAGAAGGAGCTAGAAAATCAGTTGCAGGAAGGGTCGTTGACGCCGGCTTTAGCCCAGGGTTCAATCCTGAGTTCGCGTCCCTGCCAGAGTTTGAGTCAAGCTCAAAGCACACCCCTGGACTCTTCTGGATCTGTATCTAAATGCCCACCTATGAGTCCTTCTTCAACTCCAATTAACACTATTACTAACTCTAACTCTAATACTAACTCTAAGTCTGACAACCCTCAGAGTGACTCAGGAAACAATATGGAGGTCTTGATGGAAAAGATGCTTGAGGAGATGAGGTCCAGATTTAAAGTATCAGAGGAAAATCAGAATAAGTTACATGACAGATTCGAATCTCTGGACTCCAAGCTATTAGTACTAAATGATAGAGTCTCCACAGTGGAGGCAGAAGCTGTGGGCCTGACTAAGAGAGTAGAGCTAACCGAACGGAATATTAGAGACTTGAAAGCAAAGGACAAAAGTATAGAGGAAAAGCTAGAAGCTTTAGAAAATCAGTCCAGAAGGTCTAATTTGAGATTTCTCAATGTTCCGAAAGGGCGAGAAGGATCCGATACAAAGAAATTTATAATATCACTAATAGAGGAACACTTCCCATGGAGTAAAACCCTAGATCTGGAAAATGACATTCAGCGGGTACATCGTGATCCTTTTGGGAAGCCTAAAGAGAGGAAGAACCCAAGAAAGATCCTAGTGAACTTTAGATCATACAATCTCAAAGAAAGAATCCTGAATGAAGCCCTAAAAAGTGGGGCATATATAACAGAGATGACTGGTCTTTTAGGATTTGATCCGACATTGCAAAAGTGACTCAAGACAGGCAATGGGAGCTGGGTCAAAAAATGCCCGAACTAAAATCACTTGGGGCAACTGTCCAAATAAAGTTTCCAGCCTCACTCAGGATAATGTGGAGAGCCAAGGCGTTCGATAGAGTTTGCTGGGCATACCTATGGGAGGTTCTGAGGGCTATGGGTTTTGGTCCTATTTTTATTCAGACCCTGCAGAATTGTTATCAGGGTGCCTCTGCCCGAATATTTTTGAACGGGTTCCGCACCGCGAGTTTTAATATTCAGAGAGGAACGAGGCAAGGGTGTCCGATTTCATCTCTTTTGTTTAATTTATATATGGAACCACTGGCCCAGATGATTAGATTGGATAAGTCAATTGATCCATTCAGATCAGAACATTATAGCTCAAAAATAGCTCTGTATGCTGACGATCTGGTTCTGTATACAAGCGACCCGGATACAGCTATCATAAGGGTGGAAGAGCGTATGCGCGAGTTTGGAGTAATTTCTGGGTTTCTTGTAAATAGAACCAAGACGGAGGTGATGTGTTGGAATTTGGAGTGGACAGGGACAGAAAGTGAAGAGATGAGATACTTGGGGATTTATGTAGTGAAGGAAATTGAAAAGATCCCTGAGTTAAATCTAAAGAGGGTGGTAAAGGAAATTGACAGCTTATTCAGTAGATGGAGAAATCTACCTCTGACTATATATGGAAAAACCAACTTAGTAAAGATGGTCATCCTTCCTAAACTGTCATACCTCTTTTCTTCAATTCCTTTGACATTTTCAAGTAAAAGTTTGAGTAAAGCACAGAGTAAGATCAACAGTTTCATTTGGGGCAATAAAGGGGTTCGACTAGCGTGGAAAAAACTTAGACGCAGACTAAAAAAAGGAGGGTTGGCGCTCCCTGACGTAAGACTATATGCAGAAGCGTTCCAGTTTAAAAGCATACGGATGCTGTTAGTTAAGCCAGGGGAATCAGCTTGGGGGAAGCTATTAGGCGAAATGGTGCGGGTAGAAGGGGGAGGCAATGGAGAAGCACTTTTGTATAAATTTGGATCACCTAGGTTCTTCAAGAGGGTCCGTCTGAAGGTACTAAGGACAGCTCTGGAGACTTGGTGTAGGCTCAGGCATAGATGGGGCATTGGATACTACTCTGATCACGCCCCTGTATGGGATGCCCCAGGGACCCCGGGTTGCTTGCAGGATGGCTTGGCACTGCCGATAAAGAGGGCTGGTGTCAAAATCTGGTCTGAACTGTTGGACAGTGGGGGGATACTTCCCTGGGATTACCTGAGGGCTAAGATTGGCACCGGGTTCTCAAGATTTAAATACATACAGTTAACATCATGGTATGTGGCAGAAAAGCGGGAGATAAGCGGAAACAGGGAGATTGAAGACTTGCTGCAAGAGACACGCCCACTGAATAAGGAAATATCTATGTGGTACAATAGTCTGCTGGATGCCGAAGACCATAAGACTCCTGCCTCCGTAGCAGTGTGGACGGGATCCCCACTAGGGCCACCAGCAGACCTTTTATGTGAATCCTCACTGAAGACCCTGTACAGATCAGTTAAACCTGCCTGCCTAAAAAAAAATCATTTTTTTGTCATGAATAGACTCTATTACACCCCAGCGAAAATTGCAAAGTTTGCTCCTTTTCCCGTTCCTAAATGCCCTAGATGCGCAGTACCCTTAGCAAATGACTTACATATTTTCTATGAGTGCCCAGCACTCACAAGATTCTGGGCTGAGGTATGTGACAACTTACTGGGCATATTTAATACCAACATTGAGATCAATATACAACTGGTATTTTTTGGAGATGACGGTCGCCTCAGCCAGAACCTCTCGCGGAAAGATAGGGGTCTATTACTGAACTTGATACTGCTGGCAAGAAGGGAAGTGTGTAAGAGGTGGAAGGATGCCCTACCCCCGCAAAGGGAGGATTGGCCTAAAGCTGCATTCTCTATGGCGCGACTGGAGTACGATGGAGTGGAAGATAAACTCTCGAATATCTGGCACCCCTTGGTGAGCTGGGGCAAGGATTTAAGATTACTGTAACATCATTGGTCTTACGATTACACCAGGGTCCCATACAAAATAATGGGACTGGTCGGATGACCCAAGCGAGTGTGGTAAGCCGTAGGGGTGACCAGTAACGAAGGCGGCTTCATAAGACCCGCAGAAGCTTGTAAGGTGAGATGAGGACCAAAAAAAAAAAAAAAAAAAAAGGATAATGTGGAGGAACAAGATGTATAACATCAGAGACCCCCAGGAAGTTGATTCTCTCTTAGTGCAAATGCGCGATCAGATTCAAATACATTCTCATTCCTAGCTTAAATACATTTAATACATTCAATGATGAAGTAGTGGAAGTGGTGGTAGCAATAGCAGTAGTACCCTCAAAAAAAGCGTTTTTATATATTCAGGCACGGGGCTCGAAGTGGGCTATAATTAAGGCCTAAAGGAAAGGGAGGCTTTTCCAGGGAGGGAGTGTGTCTCCCCGTGCCTTCTTCTTTCTTTTTTTCTGTTGATTTTTCACAATCACAACTGGTTTTATGTGCACTCAAGAAGGGAGGAGGGGGGTCACACGGGGGATGGGAGCAGAGTAGGGAAAAATAAGAAAAAAAGTCCTCATCTAAAAAAAAGGGGATAATCAAGGCCCAGCTTGTTAATAATGGAATTCAGCTATTTAACAGAAAGAGATGGGAAGGAACCTAAAGAATATACAAATAACTTCTTGTAATGTTAACGGGCTAAGAACTTAGAGCAGGCAACGGAAAATCTTGGAATATCTGAAATCTATTGATAGTGAAATTTTAATCTTACAAGAAACACACTTACTTAAAATAGAGTGGGAAGAGATCATTAAAACCCTCCACTGGGTCGACTCTTATATATGCACTGATCAACAGTGTGTTATAAAAGGGGTTGTTATCCTTTTAAAAAAATCTTTGAAAGCAAGAATCTTATCATCTGAGATAGACCCTAAGGGGAGATGGGCGATAGCTAGGGTTAGCATACTTAGTAACACTTTTACTGTGGTTGGATACTATGGACCAAACACAGATGATCCTACTCCACTACAATCGCTATACTCCCAATTGATTTCAGCAAATTCTCCAGTGATTTTGGTCGGAGATTTTATTATCTTCCTAGATCCAAAAGTAGATCGGAATCTTAGAGGAAAACAGGCTAGCTTGCAAAAAATGAGGGAATGGTTGGGAGTGTACAAAAGGGATTTAAACCTCATTGATGTACGGAAAGAGAAGGGCATCAAACTGGATAGATTTACCTTTAACAACAAGAAGCTTGGTATACAATCAAGAATCGATTACTTTTTAATAGATCAGGGGTTAGTAGAAAATACTCATAATGTAATTCATCTTCCCGCTCACCTCTCAGATCACTCGGCTGTCCAAATGATGTTAAAAATAACTAACGATATAACGATTCCGAGATGGACACTAGATCGCTCAGTTCTCTTAGACCCTACGATAATTGACCAACTCAAACAGGAGACTGAACTATATTTTCAGGACAACAACGGAAGTGCTTCACCCCAAATGGTTTGGGAGGCATATGAGGTAGTAATAAGGGGCAAGATCTGTGGCCGAACTATCTATAAATCAAGGGAGGTAAAAAAAGACATCCAGAGAATAGAAGAGAATATAAAAACACTGGATCGACAGATCTCGGCAGATACATCATCCCCGAGAAGTCAAGACCTAAATAAGGAAAGGCTTAAACTGAAAGAAAATTTATCAGTGTTACTAGAGGGTAAAATTAGGGAGAGATGGGAAAGTAGTAAACTCGCCCATTATGAATATGGAGAGGGCTGCGGGAAAATGCTCGCTTGGAAGCTTAAAACAGACCAAGCTAGAAATAAAATTAGCAGTATAGACCCAACGGATAGTTCCCAAAATGGGTCTGAAGATTCTGGGAATATTGTCCATGAATAGAATACCTCTGTCTGAAAAGATTCATGTGCCTCTATCACAAAAACCGCTCTACCACCTCTTGGTTTTAGGTCATGTTTTATAAGTTTTAGAGTGATGGCTCTCCTTAAATTTGGATGGATGTTTATAACACCCTCATTGGTTTCATTAAAACCCGTATGATTAAAAGCTGTTGAAACTTTGTCGGTTGCAGCTCCACCTGTCCCGGTGTTACTGTCCTTGCTACTGGACATTGTTTAATGAAAAATGCAGAACAGGTTTCAAGGAAACAAAGATGTGTTCCAATATTTTGGAACACTGTATCCTTCAGTGTTGAACAAACCAAACAGCTAATACATAGGATTTTCGTCCTACTCAGCTATAGCGGATATTAACCCTACCCACTCCAGACGTCTTATGGAGTTTTATGAGTAGGGGTCTCTGAGAAAAGCACAACTGAGTTACTTCAGTATCTAGTGTTAAATTAGTGCCTTACCAAACCGTTGGGCGCCATGTAGTGTAGTTCCTATTTCTCTTATAGGCTCTGCGCATTGGAATAATATACACTATAGTTTTTGCATAGAACTGAGGTCAGTATGCCTATATCAAGCATGTTAAACATAATTACTTTGTGTGCCAGCTAACTCAGAGGTCACTAGAAACTTCTTGAATAAACAAGAGAGAGTAGTTTCTGACAACCGCATAAACATGACAACTTTGTTTCCCTTATGATTGGAACAGTTCTCAGAATCGTGCAAACAATAGATATCAGTTTCACTCAGTCAATCGTGCATGCTTAGTTTCTTCAGAGTTACACAGAAATAGATCGACGGGTGTTTCAATAAAAGGATGTATTGACCAGTCTTATTTCTCATGCAAGAGGTATGAGCTATTACAATTGCAAGACAGTATGCGAAATATAATACGTACAGCGTAAGCAGTAGGAAGAAATAATACTGCAATAGCATTGTCTTTTAGCTATGACATATATTAATATAAACATACATAAAAAACACAGGGTAAAACGTGAATGCTCGTCTGGTGCTTCTAAATAGTTCTACCCCAGTGTACCTAACCTAAGTGCAGTACGAGATAAGAAGTAGGTGCTGTTTTCTATAGTATGGTATGCTATAGTTTGTATATGCCAAGAGTCCCTCTAGGTTCTAGTCTGCTCCATACCTTAGAATGAGAGAGGTTGGAATCTCTTTCTGGATCTCAATCCTTAACACCTCTCAAACGGAGTCAGGACACTGGAAACTGGACTCTCTGCGAGCAGAATGACAGCGCCTGGTCAGTGCGTCAGACGGGGACTCGAATTCCTTCCGAACTTGCCCTGGCGAGCCGTATCGAGCAGTGTAGCCGAGCCGTGGTTTGCCATGGTAAATGAAGGTATATTTATATCTAGAAGGTGCCTAGGAATGCTAGCATTGACGTAAAGTCGGGCAGTGGATAAAAGTAGTGTTATATAGGGTTAGTTATGTGTTATTTAATTCAGTTATCTTGTATTTAATGTTGATATTGATGCATGTGGGTTTGTAAATGTTACTGTGGGAGGGTGTTCTTTTTTTTCTTTACAGGTTTTCTGTTTTGCGTACAGATGGTGCTGACAATACGCGTATTTTTTTTTAAAGGAAAATGTGTTTTGTTTTTTTTAAACAAGTTAATTTACATTTCATTTTATTTTTGGGGTTTGTTAGAGGGTTTCGTTATTGAGAGGATTGCATCGTTGGAACCTTTTTTCAATAGTTACATTTTTTTGTTTTTTTAAACTAATTTTTGGGTTTTTGAGGGTTTTGTTATTGAGAGGATTGCGTCATTGGAGCCTTATTTTACAGTTATGTCTTTGAATTTTTTGGGACTTTATTTTTTGATGGATTCGTCTTTCGATTTATCTACTATGGATTTTTTCGTTTTCGAGGATGGTCTACTACGACATAATTAAGTTATTTTTTATTATTATGGGTAGGAAATGTTTTTGCTTACATTGGTTTGTTTGTTTCTTTTTTATTTTAATAAATATATTATGTGATATTTTTGTGTTTGTCTTTAAATTGTAAAGGACATTCTTATAATTATCAATTTAAAAAAAGAGTAGAATTATATTATTTAAATGTTTTATTTTAAAATGCTTATGATGTTTAGCATTTTTTTTGTTTAAAGTATAGCTTTAGCAATCATGTCTAGGCATTCTAGCCCTTTGGTGTTTGGAAATAGTCGAGTTTGTGTTGTAGGTATTCATACATTGTTTTTGTTCACTGAGTTGAGGGCCGATTTTAGTTAGAGATTCCTCTAGCCTTAGCTCTTGATAGCTCTGTTCATTTTTGATAGCTTCTATTAGTTTGTGTAGGGTAGGTTGTCCTCTTCCTATTGTGGCTTGGAAGCTATTCTGCCATCCTTCCACTGCGTTGTTAGTTTTAGATTTTTGAGCTAGAGTGCTATCGTAGACGTTCCACCAGGGGATTTAGAATTTTGGTTGTCTACAGTGCCCTGACCTATGTAGCCTTCCTACCCAAGTGTCTTCAAAGTAGTAGGAAAGGAGTTAGTTTAGTTTTGTTGCTTGATAGAAAGGGATTTCAAGAAGTATGTTATAATGGTTGGCTACTTCACTTGTTGGTACATAGGCCAGGGCTATTAATTTTTTTATTCGGTAGGCAAAGTTACTATTGGTTGCATATTTTTTACTTAGAGCCCTATTCCGATCTTGTTCGGGAAGCAAACTGAACGACTTGTGTCTGGAATGCTTTCCGTACGACTTGTGTCAGGGGATTCCGACCGAACAAGTACGATGCGTTTGAAGTGTTCCAGATATGATTCGGTCGGACTCCCATTGAGTTCAATGGGAGCCTGTGTAGCGAATGCGTACACAGGCTCTCATTGAAGAAAGGGGTGACTGGGGAAAATTGTGAACCCTTTGGTGGGCACCGCTTGGTGCCTTCCACACTGTGCATGGTCAGAAAGGGGGGACCCATGGGTACCCCCAGACACGATATGGAGTGCCCCGGGTGAAGGGGTGCCTGATATGGGCCCCCAAAGACCGATTCCAACAGCCTTTTCAATCTGGGCACATACTCGTAAAGGCTATCCGAATCATTTATCGTGCGTGCTCGTTTGGAAAACCTACCTCATAGAGCTTTACGATTAGGCTCCGGAGGGCTCTATCTCTCCGTATGCCTTCCGGAAACGATTCGGTCTGCGCTAAGGGTTTCCAGGCATCGTACTTGGCTGTTCGGAATTGGGAACGAGTCGGTCGGAAACAAGGGCTCCGGATTGGTTTAGGTAAAAATAAATCTGATTCGGAGCCCATCTGGCCGAGATCGGAATCGGGCCCTTAGATTAGATTTTTGGAGTTGTCTCCAGATAGTTTGGTTGAAGTTGTAATAGCACCCTTGTATTGCAGTGTGTGGGTATATTTTTTTTTAATTGGCTGAATCATTGCTTGTTCAAAGTCAATGATTATTTTTTGAGGAAATTAGTTTTTGGTGTATTGTTTTAGTATTGTAAGAAGCTCTATGTAGGAGATGTTTTGCTTATTAGGGAGTAGTGGGTATAGGAAGGGGATGTTAGTGTCTTCATATTCGCCTTGGATGGTATATAGTTGGTAAAAAGGCTTGGGGCAAACTTTGAATGTGCCATCCATCATCCACATATCGCAGTTTTTAAGTTTTTATAAGTTGTTTTTGGTGGCAAAGATGATAATTAGTTTTCATGACTTTCATTTTCATGAAGAAGGAATTTCTCAACTTTGTGGGTGATGGTGTATTCCGGTAATATTTCTATTTCTGCAAAAGTTTGGGGGGTGGGCGGTGTTTGAACCGTAGCTCTTTTAGTTCTGGTGATTAATCTTTTTAGAGTGGGGATGGATGGTAGTTGTTCTATGACATGTTCGGGAACCCTATTTAACAAGTTTTTTAGTATTTGGGTACTGGTCTGTTTGCAGCTGGTACTTGCTTCTCTAATTGTTTCTACAGCATCTCTGACCTCGATTTCAGTCACTTTGGGGGGATGGTTATGTTCTTTGACATAAACTACATGTACCTCTACTGTAATGGCTCTCCCATACCAAGAATTTGAGTAATATTTACTGCACTTCCAATGAGTTTTGTTTCCAGTTACTTTTTCTTGTGTATAGGTGTAGACCATGTTGCACAGTAGTTTTCCCTTTTGTGAAGTTATGACATTTTTTTTGTTTATCTGTGAATATATGCATATATATATTTATTTATTAATTATACGATTTTGAACAGTAAATATGTTTTTTTAATTATTAATTTTCAAAATGAACTTACATTTGTCTTGCTTTCATTTTCTTGATGGATATGTTACCCATGGTTGTGGTTTATTCACAGTTTTTTTTCTGTTGGTTGAAAAGCAAAATGTTATTTTTATTAAAGAGTTACATTTAATTTTATTATTTCGATTTTTTATTCTCTAATACTAATTGTACTTGCTGAAGTTTATTTCAGTGATGTTGTATTTTGAAGTTTGTAGAAGCTGTGAAGAGAAAGGTATTTGTTAGATTTATTTTATAATGTAATTTATCTTTTTTTTAGTTTGCTCTATTTGTTGGTTAATTAATATACCTAGTTTTATATTTATTTTAATGTTGATTTTGTACTTGTTTTCGAAGTTAATATTTGCTTTGAGTTTTTTTGGTAGAGTTCTAGTGAAGTTTAATACGTGAAACTTAAAAGACAACGTTATAGTTTTAGTTAATTTGAGTACTATGATTATTTAGGGGCCCATTAGGATGGCGGGCGGACTTTTGTCCGCCTGCCACCCTAACGGTGCTGGGACTGGCCGCCAGTGGTGGGGCGGTCCCGCACAGCTTTTATAATGCCACCGCCACAGTGGCGGTGGCATCCTCCATTCGCAGCATTGTGGCGGGTGGTGCTCACAGCACCGCCCGCCACAATGCTGGCAGTCTCTTCCCGTCTGCCATGGTACCCCCACCATACTAATATGGCGGGGGTAAATGGGTGGGGGGTGGGTAAGGATGTTGGGCGGATCGCCACCGCCATGCAGGCTGTGGCGATCCGCCCTACATCCTAATGACCCCCTTGGTCTCTATTTTAATTTATGTGTGAAAAAAATATACTTTTTAATTGATTAAGTGTTTTTCGTTGATGTGGTTTTGTTGATTTATGTAGAAGCTGTTAAGAGAAAAGTATTTGTTAATTATATTATGCATTTTTATTCATTTATTACTTTTAAATACTTTACTTTATTTGTTGGTTAAGTTATATACTTTGTGATATATTTTTTGAAATGTTGATTTTATTTTTGTGTACGTAAATCTTTATGCTGAATTTTCTAGTTGGATTTTTTGTGAAGTTTAATCTGTGATATGTAAAGGAAAACATGTTATAGGTTTAGTTAAAAAAAAGCACATTTTATTCATTTAGTTATAAAGTTTTGTTCTTACCTTTGAGAGATTTTTAGAATAGTTGTTTGTGCAGTCCTTTTTTCGTTCTGTGTTCTCTCTTGCAAAGGTTTGCTCATCCTCCATGTTTGTCCAATATACCGTAAACTTTGTGTTAATCAATTGATTGTTTTTATAGTGTTTATTTAATTAGTTACAGTTTTCTATTGGTTTGTGTAGTTTAAAGGTATTGGTCGCAATAGCTTTTTTGACATTTTTAACTGTTACCTTTTAATTTGTTTAATATTTATTATGTTTATGTAGGGCCTGATTCGGATGTTGTTCGAAAGGTCTTCGAATCGGATTTAGCTTTCCCGAATCTGATTTGTAACCCTTGTTTAGGACCGAATCGTACACAGGTCCGCATGACCAAGTACGATGCGAAGATCGCGTACCTTCTGACCGAATCGTTTCCAGGAAGCGTACCTGTCTGTGAGACTCATTCGAAGCTTAATCGTGCCGTGCTATGGAGGTGTAAGTTTTTCCCCACCCACCCCTTTTCTGCTAAAGGAGCCTGTGTACGCGCCTGTACACAGGCTCCCATAGAGTTCAATGGGAGTCCAAGCTAACAAAGTCCGTAAGCATACGGCAGCATTGTACTAGCTTGTTCGGACTCCCGGAGCACGTCTCGCTCTGAAAGCCCTCCGGATCCGAGTCGTATGGAGGGTTTTCCTAGCGAGATCGGAATCGGGCCCTTAATGTTTGTTTTTATTTTGTTTATTGTTCTTGTTTAAATGTATTTGTAGATACATGTGATATATAATTGTATATATGATATATATTTAAGTTTGTTTATTTTCTGTAGTTGATATATTTTTTATGTATTGTTTATTTATTTGTGTTTGGATTTTTCATGTATTTGTTTTATTTAATGTTATTTATTTTGTAATTCTTTTTATTGTTGGTTTAAAATATTTGGTATATGTTATTTTATTACATAATTGTATATAGTATATTTTTATTTATAAATGTTATTTTCGATATAGTTTATATGTATTTTACCGAGGTTTGTGTTGTTGATATTGTTTATATAAATATTTTTGTGTTCTTTATTTTTGTTGTCGATATTTTGGTCATCAAGGTATTTTTATGGTTTAAGTCTTTTTATTGAATTTTGGTTGCACACAGTAATGAGAGGAATAGGAGTGAGAAAGATAAAGAGATAGGGAGGAAAACTGAATGATAGAGAGGGAGAAGAAAGAAAGGGACCCACCCATGTTCACAGTGCATGACATATTAGGGTTCTAGTCCTCATGTGGCATTGCTCGTCTCGGGGTAAAGGCTCGCCGGCAAGGGGATTAGTGGGAAACCGCAGGACTCTTAAGTAACTTGGGCAGGTGAGCTCAACGAACTCGGAGGACAAATAAGCCACAGAGGATCCCCATGTCTTGTCACACTTGGGCAGTGTGTGATTATTCACGGCTGTAATCCTTTACATCCCCACCACCTCCCAAACTCCATGAAGCCAATATGGTTTGGTTGGGATTTCTTCCATGCCCCACTTTGCTAGTAGCGCCTGTTTGGCCGCCCCAAGTGCCAAGGTAATCGCTTTCCCCCTACAGGACTTAGGAGGGTATGTAGGAGGGTTGGGAAGTCCCAACAAGATGTAGCTAGGGAATCTAGGAAGCTCCGTCTGGTATATATGGTCAATGACAGATAGGATAGTGTCCCGGAAGGCTTGTATCGTCAGGCATTGCCATAGTATGTGGGTCAGTGTGCCTACCTGTCAGGAATTGCGTGGTCCGCACCTACCCAGCCTCTATAAACTAGATTACCCAGAGGCAGGCGGGCGGAATTTGCATCTACAAGAAGACACGACGTACATTCAACTAACGTGCGTAATACTGATTAGTTTACGGATTTGTTCTCGGCTCAACAGGACGTCAGAGCCAGTTCTTGAGGATCGCTGGATAGGCACCAGGGAATTCGCCGTTCATATTGCAAGCCGGATTCCTCATACTGAGGGGAGAGGTACCGTGACATTTCCAGCAGCGCGCAGCCCAACTTGGAGGTTTGGGTTTGATGGCGATGAGTTAACCGCAATGCACTTTGGGCTGAATATATGGCTTGAGACGCGGTGCGTTAACCACAAAGAGCATTGGAATTGCATTGTGGCTTGACCGCGGTGGGGTTAACTGTGAGGCCACCTTTTCTGAAGTGAACCTTTTTGAATTACCTTAGTTAAGGTTCTTTTGGCAGATCAGGGATAAAGGATAAGCTTCTATTAACAGACTACGATCCTAGTAGTGTACAGTGTGGGGAACGTTTCATGTGCAATTCATTCCATTTTGCATCAGTTTCTGGAGAATTTACGGAGATGACACTGCTTTGACTTTCTTTCATAAAGCCCCTAGCTTCCTCTCTGATCTCTACATCTTCTGTTAATAACACTCCCGAATCCCGCTGGATTAGTGAACTGATATTGTTCCTGTTCCTCTCTGATCTTGCCTTGCAGGCCAGAAGGGCACTGCACTTCTCTCCATACTCGAAATCATTCAATTTACTGACCTCCCATCTGTCCTTAATTAGTTTGTCGACTCTTGCTTTAAATCGTAATTGTAGTTCTAGGAGTTCTTTTTCTAGGTTTGGAATTTTTTCCCTGTCTTCAAGGCCAGCTAGCTGTAATTGTGACTCCTTTTTAATAAAAATCAAGGTCATTAATATCCTTTTCCTTAATAGATCTTCTTTTGTGGGCCATCTGGGAGCCCAATATCCCTCTCAAATAGGCCTTAAAAGACTCCCAGACTATACATTCTGTGCCTGTGCCTATATTGAATAGAAAAAACTCCGTCAGACTATCCCTGACCTTGATATCTGATAGGTGATGCAGCCAATTGGGCTGTTCCGTTGGTTAGGAACAATGATACAGTGTGTCTGATTGGGATGCTTTCTAGGCCACGTTTGAGAGGGTTTTCAATAGGAAGACCACCACCTTTAGTGCTGACAGAGAATTGCTAGAACTAAGACAAGGGCGACAAGAACTAGTAACATACCTCACTAAGTTTAATCGATTGGTAGCGGAAGCGGCATGGCCAGAGGAGAAAAGGATGTCTTTGTTCTATCAGGGTTTGCGCGATGATTTGAAGGATGTGATAGCTCAGATCGATCCTCAACCAGTTACCTGCTCTGATTTAATTAGTCTAACGTTGAGACTAGATGGTCGCATGTCTGAGAGAGGCGGAGACAAGCACAAAGAGGATAGGTTTCTCTATAGGTCGGACAAGATGGTCAGGAAAGAGACAGAGTCCACAGACACGGAAAATGAACCCATGGAGGTAGGAGCCATTAGGGCACCGCTATCGCAAGTTGGGAGAGAGAGCAGACGTAGACAAGGTCTGTGTATGTACTGCAGTAAGCGAGGGCATTTAGTATGTGATTATCCATTGAAACCCAAGTCACAGGGTTATTCCTACAGGAATAAGAAGGCGGCAGTGACAGTGGTTGGTACAGGTTCTGGGGCTTCGGGCACCACTCCTTGGACGCTGTTGGAAGAGAAAGAGTAGAAGATCCCCTCCTTGTCTATCAACAGGGTAAAAGATACAGAAACACATTGTGTTGACAGTAGGATTAGAGTACAAACAGCAAGTGCCTCAAGTACTAGCCATGTTGGATTCCGGGGCAACAGGAATTTTATTGATAGTGGGTGGGTAAGACAACTAGCAGTCGGTAGTGTACCTCGAGACACCCCGGAGGAGGTTTTGGTTGTGGATTATAAACCATTAGAATCAGGTCTCATCACTGAGCAAACAGAAAACCTCAGGCTGTCAATAGAGGATCGAACAAAACAGCATCTGGAAGAGATAGCCTTGAACATCATAGACGCCACACAGTACGAGGTGATACTGAGAATGCCATAGTTCTGGCACCACAATCCCACCATTGATTGGAAGACCAAGACGTACAGTTCCTGCCCCAAGAATATGAGGAACACTGTATGTAGGACCATATGTCACAGGCTACAGCTCTAGCTTCCCCTTTTTGTGTAGCTACAGCAGCAGAGAAGAAGGTAGTGTTACCTGAGGTGTACTCTCAGTTTCAGGATGTGTTCAGCAAGGTACAAGCAGAACAGCTTCTGCCTCACAGGGCGTACGATTGTCAAATAGACTTGATTGTGGGAGCAAACATTCCTGTTTGTAGGGTTTACACCTTGTCAGATCCTGAGACTCATCATCTTAGGGAATATCTGGACCATTTTCTGAAAATTGGTTTTATCAGGCCCTCCCGGCAGCACCTCCACTTTTCTTTATAGCTAAGGCTAGTGGCGAACTTAGAGCGTGCTGCGATTACAGAATGTTAAACAAGAATACAGTGTGGAATCGATATCCTTTGCCACTTATCTCAGTCTTGTTAGATCAGGTACGAGAAGCCACAATTTACACCAGATTAGACTTGAGAGGGACTTATCATTTAGTACGCATCCGGGAGAGGGATGAGTGGAAAACGGCTTTTAAAACATGCTACGGGTTGTATGAATATACTGTGATGCCGTTCGGGCTGTGTAACGCCCCGGCGGCATTTCAGTATTTCCTGAACGATGTATTAAAAGACTATGTGGACCGTTTTGTTGTCGTATATATATAGACGATATGTTGGTTTATTCAGTACCAATGGAGGAACATAACAACCATGTCATCTTAGTGTTGGAGAAACTGAGAGAGTATATTTTGTTTTGCAAATTGTGCAAATGTGAATTTGGGGTGAAAGAAGTTGAATTTTTACAGGTAATGCTGTGTCCGGAAGGGTTGAACATGTCTGATTGCAAGGTTACTGCAGTACAAGACTGGCCTATTCCCAAGAGCACGAGAGATGTTCAATGCTTTTTGGGTTTTGTGAATTACTATCGCAGATTCATCTTGCATTTTTCCCAGATAGCAGTCCCCATCACCAGACTTCTTCGAAAGGGGGTCCCTTTCTTATACACCAAGGAGGCATCCGAGGCTTTTGCCTGCTTAAAACAAGCATTCACCACTGCTCCAGTGTTCAGGCATCCCCAGTTGGAAGTACCTTTCATCGTGAAAGCGGACGCTACTGATGAGGCTATCGGAGCTATTCTCTCTCAGAGAGACAAAGATACAGGACAATTGCATCCTGTAGCTTGCCTCTCCAAAAAATTGAACACAGCGGAAAGGAACTACACGATTGCAGAAAAGGAACTGTTGTCCATCAAGGTGTTCCAGGAATGGCAACATTACTTATGGGGAGCTCGTTCAACTATCACCGTGTATTCCGATCATCGGAATCTGCAATACATGAAGACGGCGCGACATCCCACACAGAGACAGATGAGGTGGACATTGTTTTTTGCTGAATACAACTTTATCATCACTTTCAGAAGCGGTCGCTCCCTTCGCCCCTGCTCCTGCCTGGTATCGTTGACTGTACTATTGCTATATTTGACTCCGCATACCTGCTGCTTTGTACACAGCATAGCGCTGTAGCGCGAGGGCCATTGCATTATATTTTAGCCATATGTAACGCTTCTGGGGTAATTAAATAACGACGCTTTATATTTCAGCCATTTGCAACGCCTCTGGGGCAATTTATTCACGGCGCTCTAATTTTGCACTCTCACAGCTGTAGCGCGATTAAGCAGCAAGCATTGTCGATTGTCTGTGCCCCAGCCTACCTCCAGTTTTGTTTTCTTGCGCTGCCGCCATTTTAGTTGTTGTTGGTGGTGCCTCAGAGCCCGTCCCCCACAGCCCGCCCCGCCTCCCAGCTGACCCTCCCTCGCCCCTCCCCTTCCACTATCCATATATGACAGATGCCTTTCCGCTTAGCGGTCGCGCCCCTTGCGCGCCGAAGGTGCGCCAAAGGTAAGCCCGTCTACGCCCGTCCGCACCTGGACCGTGCCCAGCGCCAGACCCCCTGGCCCCCGCAAACCGCACTCCTCCCGCATAATGTATGACGCCGCCACCCTCTTAGCCCTTAACCCCGGACGCACACCACAATGCTACGAAGCTGCCCCAGGACGTACCCACGGTCCCTTCGCCTGCCACTCCTGCAAGTTCGCCTGCATCAAGACCCACACCAAATCCACGACCTCCAAACACAGCTCCGGCTCTAACCACCTGAAATGTATCCTGCTAAACACCCGCTCGATCCACAAACACGCCACAGAACTCTGGGGCCTACTCGACACTGCGTCACCGGACATCGCCTTCCTTACAGAAACCTGGATGAACGCATCATCAGCAACCGACATCGCCATAGCCATCCCGGACGCGTACAAGATCATCCGAAAAGACCGTACCAACCAAACAGGAGGAGGCATCGCCATCGTTCATAAGAACACCATCAGAATCACGACCAGCTTCGACGACTACCTCGCAACCGCCGAACACCTCCACTTCCAGATCCACACCGACCCCAGAACCACACTTAGAGGCACCCTCATCTACAGACCACCAGGAACCCGTAAACAATTCTGCGAAGACATCACTGACTTCATCAGCCCACATCCCCTCCCCTCCGAGAACTACATTCTACTGGGAGACTTCAACTTCCACCTGGAAAAGAAAAACGACTGCAACACCACCACCCTTCTGGACAACCTGGCCAATCTCGGACTCAAACAACTTGTTGACACCCCCACCCACTTAGCCGTACACACGCTCGGCCCTATCTTCACCTCCAGCAATCACATCTCCTTCAATCATACCACAGCTCTGCATTGGACGGACCACAGCTGTGTTCACTTCAGCTACAAAACTACCATGACTCACAACCCCCCACAACCTATTCCTCGAAGAAACTGGAACAAAATCACCACCGACCAACTCATCACATCGCTCAACCAAAACCCTCCAGCCCTCTCATCAGACCCAAACAAAGCTGCCACCAAACTCAAACAATGGATCACTCACAGCGCTGACGAATTAGCACCCCTAAGAAACCACCAGATCAAACAAGGGAGCAAAAAGGCCCCCTGGTTCAACGATGACCTTAAGAATTCCAAGAAACTATGCCGTACTCTCGAAAAAACATGGAGAAAAAACCCAACCACTGACAACCTGACCACCTTCAAGGCAGCCACCCGCAAACACCACCAAATGATCCGAGCCACCAAGAAATCAGCATTCAAGGATCGACTCAACAACAACGCCCATAACAGCAAGGAACTATTCAACATCGTCAAAGAATTTACCAACCCCACCGCAGCCTCAAACGACATTACTCCCTCCCAAGACGTCTGCGACTCATTATCCTCTTTCTTCTACAACAAAATAGCCGACATGCATAACAGCTTTAAGAACATTTCGAAAGAACAGCCCACCCCACCCACTTCCAAAACCAAACCGCTCTCTAACAACCTTAACGCCTGGAACCCAATCACCACTGAAGACACCATCCGCCTAATGAACTCCATCCATTCAGGTTCGCCAACCGACCCCTGTCCCCACCACATCTTCAACAAAGCAGACTCCATCATCGCACCCCATCTCCGCGATGTCATCAACTGCTCCTTCAACTCCGCTACCTTCCCAGAAAGCTGGAAACACGCCAAACTCACTGCCCTCCTGAAGAAGCCCACAGCTGACCCCTCTGAACTTAAGAACTACCGCCCCATTTCCCTCCTCCCTTTCCCAGCCAAAGTCATTGAGAAAGCAGTCAATAGCCAGCTCGCCGCCTTCCTTGAGTCCAACAACTCCCTCGACCCCTCACAGTCCGGCTTTCGAGCCAAACACAGCACCGAAACCGCCCTCATTGCAGCGACAGATGACATCCGAACATTACTGGACAGCGGAGAAACAGCTGCCCTCATCCTACTCGACCTCTCTGCCGCTTCGACACAGTCTGTCATAGCACCCTCATACAACGCCTCAGCAACGTCGGAATACAAGGAAAAGCCTTGGATTAGATCATCTCATTCCTTGCCGGGAGAAACAAGAGAGTCCGACTCCCCCTTTCAAATCAGAGGCCACCGAAGTCATCTGCGGAGTCCCACAAGGATCATCACTCAGTCCCACCCTCTTCAACGTTTACATGAGTCCCCTCGCATCCATCGCGCGACAACACAACCTCAACATCATCTCCTACGCTGACAACACCCAGCTGATCCTTTCCCTCACCAAAGACCCTAACACCGCCAAAACCAATCTTCATGAAGGCATGAAAGAAGTAGCCGAATGGATGAAAAACAGCCGCCTAAAACTGAACTCAGACAAAACGGAAGTTCTCATCCTAGGATCTTCACCCTCTGCCTGGGACGACTCTTGGTGGCCATCGGCCCTGGGCACAGCACCCATACCCACAGACCACGCACGCAACCTGGGCTTCATCCTAGACTCCTCCCTCTCGATGACCAGACAAGTCATCCTCTTGCTTCAATGTACTCCGAATGCTCAAAAAAATCTTCAGTTTGAGCCCCATCGAAACAAGAAAGACGGTCACCCACGCACTGGTCACTAGCCGACTGGACTATGGAAACACCCTCTACGCCGGAACCACAGCCAAATTACAGAAAAAACTCCAACGCATCCAAAATGCATCGGCCAGACTCATATTGGACATCCCTCGCCAAGCTCACATTACCGGCCACCTGAAAGACCTCCACTGGCTTCCCGTCAATAAGAGAATAACGTTCCGTCTCCTCACCCACGCTCACAAGGCCCTCTACAAACTAGGACCCGAATGCCTCAACACACGACTGTCCTTCTATACACCCACCCGCCAACTAAGATCCTCCAACCTAGCGCTTGCCGCAGTTCCGCGCATCCACAGATACACCATGGGAGGGAGATCCTTCTCCTACCTGGCGACCAAGACCTGGAACTCTCTCCCCACTCACCTCCGCCTCACACAGAACCACATCTCCTTCAGAAAGGAACTTAAAACCTGGCTATTCGATAAATAATGCACCCCCTCCCACAAGCGCCTTGAGACCCTATGGGTGAGTGTGCGCTATACAAATTTCTGAACTTGAACTTGAACTTTCGACCTGGGACGGAGAACCGCAAAGCTGACTCGGTATCCAGGCAGGAAACAGCATTAGAAACCCTAGCTCAAGCTCCTGCGGCCATAATTGATCCGGCTATAGTCATATGTGTCCTACGGGCTGACAATTTCTTAAAAGAGGTGATGTGAAATAAATCAGACAGTCAGTGGACGACCTAGGCAACAAAGGAGGTGGATTGTCACATCAAACAAGGTCTGCCATTTCGGAATGATAAGCTGTACCTCCCTACCGAAGTGTTACGGAAAAAGGCATACAGCTGGGGTCATGTTTCTCCTTTGTCCGACCATCCGGGAAGAGTTAAAACAGTGCATTTGGTCCAGCGTTATTTTTGGTGGAAAACGTTAAATAAGGATGTATTTTCATGGGTTGCTCAATGTTAAGACTCTGCAAGAGGGAACACCGAGACAAAGGGAATGCTCAGGCCCTTGCCGACTCCTCAACAGCCCTGGCAGAATATCAGTCTCGATTTTATCACTGGGTTACCTGTCGATCAAAGTTTTTCTGCTATTCTCGTAGTAGTGGATAGTATCACAAAAATGGGCCACTTCATTCTGTGTAAGAATCTGCACATGGCTGGGCAGGCAGCACAACTACTGATAGAAAATGTTATAAGACTGCATGGACTACCACAGGTCATAGTGTCCCATAGATGCCCTCAGTTCATTGCAAGTTTCCGGAGAACATGGTGTAGAGCCTTGAAAATTGAGTTGGCGGTCTCAACCAGTTTTCACCCACAAACTGATTGGCAGACTGAAAGAGTGAACCAAACACTTAAAAATTATCTCAGATGTTATGCTTAGAAGGCTCAGGAGTCATGGCTGTCCCTGTTATGGATGGCGGAACTATCGTATAACAACGCTGTACCCTGCTCTATTGGGGTATCCCCTTTCCTGGCGAATTATGGGTACTGTGCGAAGCCTTTGCCCATCCTTTACCATCGGATTTCGGGAATCAGCCTTCTGTGCAGGCACACATTCAGTTCCTACGCTCTGTCCTTAAGAAAGCCAGACGATGTCTGTTAATGGCTAAAGAGGAGTACAAACGATGGGCGGATCGACACTGGACCGACGGTCCTCAGCATCAGGTTGGCGACGGAGGCTGGTTGTCCACCAGGAACATCAAGTTGAAGATACGCAGCTTGTTCCATCCCAGGTTCATAGATCCTTACGCTGTGGTGAAACAAGTTAATCCTGTGGCGTATAAACGTATTACCAGGCAGTCTCTGCATTCATCCGGTATTTCATTGCAGTCTCCTGAAGCCGGCTTTGGGATCACGTCAGCGAAAGCCCCCACCGATCTCTTGCAGGGGAGGTTTGGAGTATGAGGTGAAGAGAATCGTTAATTAACAGTTACGGAAGGGCAAGCTGTGGTACCTCATCTCATGGAAGGGTTATACCGCGGAGGACGATTCTTGGGAGCCGTGCTCCAACGTACATGCCCCAGCGGCTGTGAGATCCTTTTACCGCAGACCTCCCTCTTAGCCTGGCTCTAGGAGGCGCTAGGCGGAGGGGCCTTCTGTCATGAATTGCGTGGTCCCGCGCCTACCTAGCCTCGATAAACTACATAACCCAGAGGCAGGCGGGGCGGAATTTGCGTCTACAATAAGACGCGACACAAGTTCAACTAACGTGTGTAATACTGATTAGTTTCTGGAATCGTTTTCGACTCGACAGGACGTCGGAACCAGTTCTTGGAGGTTTGCCGGATAGGTACCAGGGAATTCGCCGTTCGAATTGCAGGCCGCATTCCTCATACTGAGCGGAGAGGTACCGTGACATTTCCAGTAGCCCGCAGCCCAACTTAGCGGTTTGGGTTTGGCAGCGGTGAGTTAACCGCGATGCACTTTAGACTGAATTTATGGCTTGAGATGCGGTGACGCGGTGCGTTCAATCAATCAATCACAAGATTTGTAGAGCGCACTACTTACCCGCGAGGGTCTCAAGGCGCTGAGGGAGAGGAGGGGGGTTGCCGCTACTGGTCGAACAGCCAGGTCTTGAGTCGTCTCCTGGAGGTCAGCAGGTCTTGGGTCTGTCGTAGGTTGAGGGGAAGGGTGTTCCAGATCTTGGCAGCGCTGTGGGAGAAGGATCTCTGGATGCGTGGGACGGTGGCCAGGGAGAGTTCGGCGGAGTAGAGGTGATGGTTGGTAACGTAGAAGGAAAGTCGACTGTTGAGGTAGGCTGGGCCGGTCTTGTGGAGTGCCTTGTGTGCGTGGATCAGGAGTTTGAAGGAGATTCTCTTGTCTTCGGGGAGCCAGTGCAGGTTTTTCAGGAGTGGGGTGATGTGGCTGTGGCGTGGAATGTCAAGGATCAGGCGTGCAGAGGCGTTTTGGATTCTTAGCAGTCGTTTGATGAGCTTGATCGGGGCTCCTGCGTAGAGGGCGTTTCCGTAGTCGAGTCTGCTGCTGACGAGCGCCTGGTTGACTGTTCTTCTCGTGTCTGTTGGGATCCACCTGTAGATCTTGCGGAACATGCGGAGGGTGTTGAAGCAGGAGAAGGAGACTACGTTGACTTGCTTGGTCATGTTGAGCACTGATTCGAGGATGACTCCCAGGTTGCGTGCGTGGACGGTTGGTGTCAGGAGTGCCCCTAATAACGAGGGCCACTAGGAGTCGTCCCAGGCTGAGGGGTTGGAGCCAAGGATGAGGTTCCCTGTCTTGTCTGTGTTCAGCTTAAGTCGGCTGCACTTCATCCAGTCGGCGACAGCTTTCATTCCTTCGTGGAGGTTGGATTTGGCGGTGAAGGAGTCCTTGGTGAGGGAGAGGATCAGTTGAGTGTCGTCAGCATAGGAGATTATGTTGAGGTCATGCTGTCGGGCGATGCGTGCGTGTGGAGCCATGTAGATGTTGAACAGTGTCAGGCTGAGGGAAGATCCCTGGGGTACGCCACAGATGATCTCGGAGACTTCGGATCGGAATAGGGGGAGGGAGGAAGGAGGTGTCCAATCCAGGGCCTTGTCTGGGATCCCTGCGTCTTGGAGGCGTGTGCATAGTGTGCGGTGGCAGACAGTGTCAAAGGCTTCGGAGAGGTCCAGGAGGATGAGGGCCGCCGTCTCGCCGTTGTCCAGCAGGATCCTGATGTCGTCTGTGGCAGCGATGAGGGTGGTCTCGGTGCTGTGGTTTCTGCGGAATCCTGACTGGGAGGGGTCCAGGATGCTGTTATCTTCGAGGTAGCGGGTGAGCTGTCTGTTGACTATCTTCTCGATGACCTTAGCTGGGAATGGAAGCAGGGAGATGGTCCGGAAGTTCTTGAGGTCGCTAGGGTCCGCCTTGGGTTTTTGAGTAGGATGTTGATCTCGGCATGTTTCCAGCTCTCTGGGAAGGTCGCAGCCTCGAAGGAGAGGTTGATGACATTGCGCGGGTAGGGTGCGATGGAGCTGCCGGCTTTGTTGAAGATGTGGTGTGGAAAAGGGTCTGATGGGAAGCCGGAGTGGATTGTGCCCATGGTCTTGATTGTGTCCTTGGTGTTCACGTTGACCCAGGCTGTCAGGGGGTTGTAGTCGATGGGGTGCGGCGGGTCTGATGTGTCGGGCCTGTTGGGTTTGTCTGGGAGTCGAAGCTGTGGTGGATTTCGGTGATCTTGCGGTAGAAGAAGGTGGCGAGGGAATCACACAGGGCTTGCATCGGTGGTATGTCGATGGCGTTGGAGCTGGGGTTGGAGAGTTCCTTCACGATGCTGAAGAGCTCCTTGCTGTTGTGTGCGTTGTTGTCGAGGCGGTCTTTGAAGGAGGTCCTCTTGGCGGACCTGATGAGGTGATGGTGGTTGCGGATGCCGTCTTTGTGGGCTTTGCGGCTGTCAGGCATCTTCTCGCTGTGCCATTTGTTCTCCAGTTTCCAGCAGGTGCGCTTGGATGCTAGGAGTTCCGGGGTGAACCAGCTGGCTCTCTCACTGGTGTTTTTGTAGGTTGTTTCTTTCAGCGGGGCTAAGGTGTTGGCGCTGTCGTCCATCCATCGTCTGAGATTGCAGTCGGGGTTGGAGGGGTCGGTGGGTGGGCTGAGTGCGAGGTTTGTCTGGAGTTGGTCTACTGGGACTTTGCTCCAGCATCTACGGGGGATCTGTAGGGTGCGGTAGTGTGCGGCGGCTTTCCGGAAGGTGAAGTGGATGCAGTGGTGGTCGGTCCAGGTGAGTTCAGAGGGATCTATGACAGAATTTCGACAGACAGAATTTCGACCTACACATATATCGACGCAATTATATTGATGGCAAGAATATCGACGCCCTATCTACAACATAGTAAGTACCAAAATATCGAAAAAATAATATCGATGTTAAAAATATCGTTGTTAAATATTTCGGGGTTTTTTCTGTTTAAAAAAACATGTAAAATAATGTAAATAATACTTATAAATTAATTAAACATATTTAAACATATTTAATAATGTTAAAAATAAATAAATAATACATATTTAATAAAAAAATAAATACAAATTAACAAAACATATATAATATATACTTACTTAACAATATTTTTTGTTAATTATTTCAATTATTTATAATTTAAAAAAAATAATATAAATTACTAATGCATTTACATACATAAATTAATATAATATATAAAAAAATATATTTTTAAAACATAATAATTAAATAATTCTATATTTTTAAAGTTAATTAAATACAACATTATCTAAATTACTACAAAATATATAAAATACATAAATAAATAAAACTACTATTTAAAGTATAAAAATAACTACAGTAATAAAAACATTGGATAGCGTAGATTGTAACATTTCTATTCCCAATTAAGAAAATTAAATAGTAGTGAAAACGTTAAATAGTGTAAGGGTCAAAATTACTATTCCAACTCCAGAGAGTGCAACAGTAGGGAAAGCGTTGGATAGGGGGTGGGTAAAAATTACTATTCCCACTCCAGAGGGTGCAACAGTAGGGAAAGCGTTAGATAGCGGGTGGTTAAAAATTACTATTCTCACTCCAGAGGGTGCAACAGTAGGGAAAGTGTTGGATAGCATAGGGGTAAAAATTACTATTCCAACTCCAGAGGGTGCAACAGTAGTGAAAGTGTTGGATAGCGTAGGGGTAAAAATTACTATTCCCACTCCAGAGGGTGCAACAGTAGGGAAAGCGTAGGATAGCGTAGGGGTAAAAATTACTATTCCCACTCCAGAGGGTGCAACAGTAGGGAAAGCGTTGGATAGCGGGTGGGTAAAAATTACTATTCTCACTCCAGAGGGTGCAACAGTAGGGAAAGTGTTGGATAGCGTAGGGGTATAAATTACTATTCCCACTCCAGAGGGTGCAACAGTAGGGAAAGCGTAAGATAGCGGGTGGGTAAAAATTACTATTCTCACTCCAGAGGGTGCAACAGTAGGGAAATTGTTGGATATGGTAGGGGTAAAAATTACTATTCCCACTCCAGAGGGTGCAACAGTAGGGAAAGCGTTGGATAGCGGGTGGGTAAAAATTACTATTCTCACTCCAGAGGGTGCAACAGTAGCGAAAGTGTTGGATAGCGTAGGGGTAAAAATTACTATTCCCACTCCAGAGGGTGCAACAGTAGGGAAAGCGTAGGATAGCGGGTGAGTAAAAATTACTATTCCCACTCCAGAGGGTGCAACAGTAGGGAAAGCGTAGGATAGCGGGTGGGTAAACATTACTATTCTCACTCCAGAGGGTGCAACAGTAGGGAAAGTGTTGGATAGCGTAAGGGTAAAAATTACTATTCTCACTCCAGAGGGTGCAACAGTAGGGAAAGTGTTGGATAGCGGGTGGGTAAAAATTACTATTCTCACTCCAGAGGGTGCAACAGTAGGGAAAGCGTTGGATAGCGGGTGGGTAAAAATTACTATTCTCACTCCAGAGGGTGCAACAGTAGGGAAAGTGTTGGATAGCGTAAGGGTAAAAATTACTATTCTCACTCCAGAGGGTGCAACAGTAGGGAAAGTGTTGGATAGCGGGTGGGTAAAAATTACTATTCTCACTCCAGAGGGTGCAACAGTAGGGAAAGCGTTGGATAGCGGGTGGGTAAAAATTACTATTCTCACTCCAGAGGGTGCAACAGTAGGGAAAGTGTTGGATAGCGTAGGGGTAAAAATTACTATTCCCACTCCAGAGGGTGCAACAGTAGGGAAAGCGTAGGATAGGGGGTGAGTAAAAATTACTATTCCCACTCCAGAGGGTGCAACAGTAGGGAAAGCGTTGGATAGCGGGTGGGTAAAAATTACTATTCTCACTCCAGAGGGTGCAACAGTAGGGAAAGTGTTGGATAGCGTAGGGGTAAAAATTACTATTCCCACTCCAGAGGGTGCAACAGTAGGGAAAGTGTTGGATAGCGTAAGGGTAAAAATTACTATTCCCACCCCACCCTATTCCCCTATAAACACACAACCCGCGCCAGTACTAACACATAACATTTAATTGAAAATTAATTATCAATTAAATAATTACTTTATCAATTAAAATAATTAATTGCCAATAATTTTTTAATTAAAAATTAATATATACATAAAAATATAATACATTATTTATAATTAAATCAGTTCCCACCCTATTCCCCTATAAACCCACAACCCGCTCCAGTAGTAACACATAACATTTAATTAAAAATTACATTAATTACCAATTAAAGATTTAATGTATCAATTAAAAAAATTAATTACCAATTAATATTTAATTACAAAATAAAATATGCTTAAAAATTATTTAATTAATTACAATTAAATTACTTCCCACCCTATTCCCCTATAAACCCACAACCCGCTCCAGTAGTAAAACATAAAATTTACTTATAAATATACATTAATTATCAATTAAATAATTAATTAATCAATTAAAATAATTCATTGCCAATTAATATTTAATTACAAAATAAATTATTCATTAAAAAATATTTAATTAATTACAATTAAATTACTTCCCACCCTATTCCCCTAAAAACCCACAACCCGCTCTGGTAGTAAAACATATAATTTACTTTTATATATATTTATTTATATAAAAAAATTAAACACATATTATAACAATTAATTTAAATACTTAACTAAAATTTATAACACATATTAGTAAATCGAAATTACTTACATCGATATATATGCTATCGATATAAGTAATTTCGATATTACTTACATCGATATATATGCTATCGATATAAGTAATTTTGAATATTACTTACCTTAGGGTCGATATTCTGTCCATCGATATTCTGGACATTGATATTCTGTCCCTTCGATATTAGCAACTCGATATAAGTGTAGGTCGAAATTAAAGAACCGATATTTTGACTGAGTACCAGTTCAGAGGTGTGGCTGAAGGAGACGTGGGAGCTTGAGGAGAAGATGGCGTCAAGCGTGTGTCCGGCGATGTGGGTCGGCGTCGGGACGAGCTGTTTCAGTCCGAGGTTGTCGATCAGGGCGGAGAAGTTACTTTTGTTGTTGTTCTCCAAGAAAAAGTTCAGGTCTCCGAGGAGGATGTAGTCGGTGGAGGTCAGGACGTGCGTGCTGATGAAGTCGGCGATTGTGTCGCTGAACTGGGGTCAGGGTCCAGGGGGGTCTGTAGATGAGGGTGCCTCTTACGTGGTGTTGGGATCCGTGTGGATCTGGAAGTGCATGTGTTCGGCGGTGCTGATCGAGACCCTGATGGTGTCTTTGTGGACGCTGGCGATTCCTCCTCCGATTCCGTTGGTGCGGTCTCTGCAGCTGATCTTGTAGCTTTTGGGGATGGGTTTGGCGATGTCGGGTGCGGAGGATTTGTTCATCCAGGTCTCTGTCTGGAAGGCGACGTTTGTTGATGAGGTGACGACTAGGTCCCAGAGCTCGACGGCGTGTTTGCGTGCCGAGTTGGTGTTTAGTAGGATACACCGGAGATGGTTGAGGTCCTTCTTGGTGGGAGTCTGAGGGTCTCCGAGGCAGGTGAAGCTGCAGTTCCGGCAGGTGAAGGGACCATGGGTGCGTTTTAGGATGGCTTTGAAGCAGATGGAGGTCTGTCCTGGGTTGAGGGTGATGAGGGTGCTGGCGTCGTATCGGAGGTGGTCTTCGTTGCGGTTGCAGGCGCCAGAGGTTCTGGCGCTGGGGGCGTTCCAGGCGCAGATAGGCGCAGACGGGCTTGCCTTAGGCACGCCTTCGGTGCGGCCGCCATATATGGGGAGGTGGGAGGGAGGAGCAGCTTGGAGGCGGGAGGCAGGGGCAGCGAATGGTCAGCGAGGGGCACAGAACGAAAAACAGTGCACAGCATTGGGGTCACAGAATGGAAGGGCAAAAACAGTGGTAAGACAGTGGGAGCGCAGAACGAAAACAGTGCACAGCAGTGGGGGCACAGAACAGAGGGGTAAAAACAGTGGGGGCCCAGAACGAAAAAACAGTAAGCAGCAGTGGGGGCACATAATGGAAGGGCAAAAACAGTGGAAAACAGTGGGGGCACAGAACGAGAACAGTAAGCAGCAGTGGGGGCACAGAACGTAAGGGCGAAACAGTAAACAGCAGTGGGGGCACAGAATGGAAGGGCAAAAACAGTGGAGAACAGTGGGAGCACGAATACTGAGGGGCAAGACAGTAACAGTTATGCTCACAACGACAAGAACCTACCTACGGCCTACCACTGGCCACCAGGGATGAGGCGCAGGTGGTAGCCTGCGGGTGGAGGAGGGCCTCAGATTGAGCAGCAGCAGAGAGCTGGACGCACAGGTGGCGCTGCGCGGATGGGTGAGCGTCCTACCCAGAGGTCAGGGGTCGCCTTAACCGCGAAGAGCATTGGAACTACATTGTGACTTGACCGCGGTGGGGTTAGCCATGAGGCCACCTTTTCTGAAGTGAACCTTTTTGAATTACTTTGGTTAAGTTTCTTTTGGCAGATCAGGAATAGTGGATAGGCTTGCAATTCATTCTATTTTGAATCAGTTTATTGAGAATTTACGGAGAAGACACCACTTTGACTTTCTTGATATTGGAAGGAGAGTTATCAAGTGGATTTCCTTTAGTAAAAGATTTTGTATTTTTCTTTTGCACTGTTTTTTAGTTTAGGTGAGCATGAGGTATCCCGGGTTTGGGAGTATGAGTCCAAGAAAGAGTATGTATCTGATATGTGTGTGATAACATGTACTTGTGTTCTGTTTTGTAGACCCATCCACCCTTGGAGACTGGTTGTTCTCACTTGGCTATACCTACTTACTATATACTACGGTGGATAAGGTATTTAAAGTACTTTCCTAGTGAGACTTTATGAGAGTAGCATATCATATGTGTATTTACTCTGTGTTGCCTTTGTATTTCAGGTTCTCCTCCCTGCTGTTCCCATCCTTTCCTTTTCCTCACTTGATCGCCCTACAGCTCAGTAACTTTTCAGTTGGAGTTTGGGGATGTCAAGGGGTGGACCCCTTATTGCATCAACCGAACCCCCAGGAGTACACAGATTCTGACACTACCTGTCCGCATACGTGCCAGCAGAGGTCAGTGCTACGGGGTCTCCACCGGGCAATATATGCCATGGTATAGTACCAGTAATGCGCAAAATTTCCTTAATCGAGGTACTGCATGAGGAGGCCTGGGCCCTGTGAATAATGTTCTCCCACTCTTTTGGAGGGAAATCGCGTTCCAGCTCCGATTTCCACCTGCACTGTGCCAGGGACTTAGCGGGATTCTTAGCCTTGTTGAGAAAGTTATAGATATCTGATAAGAGACGTTTGTTTGAGGTGCCGGCGATGAACTAAAGCTTCAATTTCGTAAGGAGTCGACCTGCGTGTGCACACACCTGTGGTTACATGACCCAGTGGGGTAGCGCCAGGTACTGCCAGAACGCCTCTTTGGGAATCCCATATCCTTTTACCAGTTGGGGAAAGTCCATTACTCCTTGCGTGTCACATAGATCGCCTATACGTTTACCATTAGCTTCCTGCCATTTCAAATACGCGTTCCCTACATGAGCCGGAGGGAAGTCCGGGTTCCCTATAAAGGGGGTCCAGGGCGACACGGCAGTCTAGAGCTTACATCTCTCCTGCACCTTGTCCCATACCTTCATAGTAGAACTCAAAACCGGGGAGATGTACACACCATGCGGACGGTGTTGTTTGGGAAGCCAGGCAACGTTCCAGATGTGGATACCCGCCACCCCTTGGTCTATGAAACACCAATGCTTTTTTCCGATTCTCGTTGGTACCACGTACAGAGTAATTGTGCTGCCTCGTAGTAACGCCCCAAATGTGGGACCCGAGTCCCCCATCCTTCTGTCTCAGATACGTGAGATGGCGAGCAATCAATCAATCAATCAGGACATTTGTTAAGCGAGCTACATATCCGTGAGGGTCTCAAGGCGCTGGAGGGGGGGGGTGCTGATACTGATCAAAGAGCAAGGTCTTGAGAAGGCATCTGAAGGCCAGGAGATTCTGGGTCTGCCGTAAGTTGGTGGGGAGGGTGTTCCAGGTCTTGGCGGCGAGGTGTGAGAAGGATCTGCCGCCGGCAGTTGTTCTTCGGATGCGCGGCTCTGTGGCTGGGGTGAGGCCGGCGGAGCGGAGCTTGCAGGTAGGGGCTTAGAAGCTGAGTCGTTTTTTGAGGTACGCTGGGCTGGCGTTGTGGAGGGCCTTACGTGCGTGGATGAGGAGTTAGAAGCTTATCCTCTGACGGGGAGCCAGTGTAGGTCTCTAAGGTGGGGTGTGATGTGGCTGCGGCGGCAGATGTCGAGGATCAGTCGTGCCGAGGTGTTCTGGACACATTGCAGCCATCTCAGGAGCTTGTTTGATGTTCCTGCGTAGAGGGCATTTCCGTAGTCCAGCCTGCTGGAGACGAGGGCCTGGGTTACTGTTCTTCTTGTTTCGGTGGGGATCCACTTGAAGATCCTGCGGAGCATTCATAGGTTGTTGAACAAGGATGAGGAGACGGTGTTGACCTGTTTAGTCATGGAGAGGGTGGAGTCAATGATGACCCCCAGGTTGCGTGCGTGGTCAGTGGGTGTCGAGGCTGTTCCCAGAGATATCGGCCACCAGGAGTCATCCCAGACTGAGGGGTTGGAGCCAAGGACGAGGACCTCCGTCTTGTCCGAGTTCAGCTTCAGTCGGCTGTTCCTCATCCATTCGGCGACAGCCTTCATTCCTTCATGGAGGTCGGTTTTGGCGGTGTGAAGGTCTTTGGTGAGGGAGATGATCAGCTGGGTGTCGTCGGCGTAAGAGATGATGTTGAGGTCGTGCTGACGGGCGACGAAGGCGAGGGGTGCCATGTATATGTTGACCAGCGTTGGGCTGAGGGAGGAGCCCTGGGGTACGCCGCAGATGATCTTGGTGGCGGTGGAGCTGAAGGGGGGAGGCGGCGCTCTGTGTTCTGCCGAAGAGGAAGGATGTGGTCCAGTCCAGGGCCTTATCTTGGATCCCGGCGTCGTGTAGGTGTGTTCGTAGTGTGTGGTGGCAGACTGTGTCGAAGGCGGCTGACAGGTCCAGGACAGGAGAGCTGTTGTTTCTCCATTGTGGAGCAGGGTCCTGATGTCGTCAGTGGCGGCGATGAGGGCGGTTTCGGTGCTGTGGTTGCTGCAGAAACCGGATTTCGATGGATCCAGGATGTTGTTGTCCTCAAGGTAGCGGGTCAGTTGCTTGTTGACGATTTTCTCTGTGACCTTCACCAGGAACGGGAGCAGGGAGATGGGACAGAAGTTCTTGAGGTCCTTGGAGTCCGCCTTGGGTTTCTCGACTAAGGCGTTGATTTCGGCATGCTTCCAGCTCTCTGGGAAGGTTGCTGTCTCGAAGGAGGTGTTGATGACTTTCCGGAGATGGGGTGCAATGATTGTGCTGGCTTTGTTGAAGACGTGGTGTGGGTATGGGTCAGACGGGGATCCAGAGTGGACGGAGTTCATGGTTTTGATGGTGTCATCGTCGTTGACATTGGACCATGCGATCAGGCGGCAGGTGGTCGCGGCGGTGGGGGTCTCAGTGGTTGGTGGGGAGGTCGTGGCGTTGAAGCTGTCGTGGATGTCTGCGATCTTGCGGTGGAAGTAGGTGGCCAGTGAGTTGCACAGTTGCTGCAAAGGGGGGATGTCGTTGGTGTTGGAGCTGAGGTTGAAGAGTTCCTTCATGATGTTGAAGAGCTCTTTGCTGTTGTGTGCGTTGTTATCAAGGCGGTCATTGAATGCGGTCCTCTTGGTGGTTCTGATGAGTTGATGTCTGCGGGTGGCGTTCTTGAAGGCCTTGTAGTTGTCTGCTGATCGTTCGCGGAGCCAGTTCTTCTCCAGTTTGCGGCAGGTACGCTTGGAGGCCTGGAGGTCTTCAGTGAACCAGGTGGCTGTCTTGCTGGTGTGGCTGTTGGAGGGTGTCTTCAGCGGGGCGAGGGTGTTGGCACAGTCGTTGATCCACTGACGGAGGTTGAGGGCGGCGGTGTCGGGTTCGGTGGAGTCGGCTGGTGGGCTCTGGGCGAGGGTGGTGGCTAGCTCCTCTTCAGTGACTTTTCCCCAGCAGCGACCTGGCATCTGTTGGGTGCGGTGATATGCGGTGGGCTTCCTGAAGGTGACGTGGACGCAGGGGTGGTCAGTCCAGTGTGGTTCGGTGGTGCCAGGTCTTGGGGAGTCTTCTGAAGGAGAGTAGGTCTTGGGTCTGCCATAGGTGGGTAGGGAGGGTGTTCCAGGTCTTGGCGGCGAGGTAGGAGAAGGATCTGCTGCTGGAGGTCTTTCGTTGGATGCGGGGGACAGCGGCGAGGGCGCGGCTGGCGGAGCGGAGCTGGCGGGTGGGGGTGTGGAAGCCGAGTCTGTTGTTCCGGTAGGCTGGTCCGGCGTTGTGGAGTGCTTTGTGTGCGTGGGTGAGGAGCTTGAAGGTGATCCTCTTGTCGACGGGAAGCCAGTGTAGGCTCTCAGGTGGGGGGGTGATGTGGCTGTGGCGGGGGCATTGACGATCAGTCGGGCGGAGGCGTTTTAGATGCGTTGTAGTTGTCGTAGGTGTTTGGCTGGGATTCCTGCATAGAGTGCATTGCCGTAGTCCAGTCTGCTGCTGACGAAGGCCTGTGTCACCGTTCTTCTTGTTTCGGTCGGGATCCACTTGTAGGGTGTTGTAGCAGGAGGATGAGACGGCGTTGACCTGTTTAGACATGGAGAGGGAGGAGTCGAGGGGGTATGTACATGAGGGTTCCTCTGAGGGTGGTGTTGGGGGTCGGTGTGTATCTGGAAGTGTAGGTGTTCGGGGATACTGAGGGGGTCGTCGGTGCTGGTTGAGAAGCTGATGGTGTTCATGTGGACAATGGCAATTCCACCTCCTGTTCCGTTGGTGCGGTCTCTGCGGGCGATCTTGTATCCTTCCGGCATGGCTATGGCGATGTCCGGTGCTGAGGCGGGGGTCAGCCTGGTCCCTGTTAGGAAGGCGACATCTGGGGCGGTTGAGTCGAGGAGGTACCAGATTTCGAGGGCGTGTTTGCGGGCGGAGCGGGTGTTGATGAGGATGCACCTCAGGCGGTTGGGTTCGTTGGTTGGTGGTTTCGCGGGTCGGATACTGGGGAAGCTGTAGTTCCGGCAGGTGAATGGCCCATGGGTTCGCTTCGGGGTGGGCCGGTAGCATTTGTGTTCTCGCCCGGGGTTGAGTGCGTGGAGGGTGCTGGCATCGTTGTGTAGACGGGTGTCGTGGTGCCTTCAGGGTTCTGCCACTGGGCATGGTCCAGGCCCGTACGGGCGCAGACGGGCTTGCCTCAAGGCCGCCATATAAGGGGATGTGGGAGGGAGGAGCAGCTGGGAGGTGGGAGCAGGGCAGCAAATGGGAGAGCGGGGGGGCGGGGGGGGGGGGGGGCGGGGCCGCAGGGAGGCAGTGGCGGGACGGGACGGAGAGAGATGTCAGGCAAAAGGGGGTGGGCGGGGGCAGGGGCGCTATACAACAATGCAGGGCAACAGAACCGGTAACAGTGAAAAAAATAAAAGTGGCACAGTACAGTTTTAGAGTAAGCAACAGAACAGGAACAAAACGGCACAGTACAGATTAACCAGTGGAGGTGGGGGGAGCGGCGAACTCACGAGGCGGCAGCAGCTGGCTCAAAGGCGGGAACACACAGGCGAAGCTGTGCAGTGTGGGGGGCGGCCTGACCTGCAAGCAGGGTCATGGGTCGCTCCCTCTACCATGCAGCGACCGCCATATAAGGGGATGTGGGAGGGAGGAGCAGCTGGGAGGTGGGAGCGGGCGGCAAATGTGAGACCGGGGGGGCGGGCTGCAGGGAGGCAGCGGCAGGAATGGACGGAACAGAGAGAGATGGAAGGCAAATGGGGGCGGGGCAGGGGCGCTATACAACAAAGCAGGGCAACAGAACTGGTAACAGTGAAAAAATAAAATTGGCACAGTACAGTTTTAGAGTGAGCAACAGAACAGGAACAAAACGGCACAGTACAGATTTACCAGTGGAGGGGGTGGAACGGGGAACTCACGAGGCGGCAGCAGCTGGCTCAAAGGTGGGAACACACAGGCGGAGCTGTGCGGTGTGGGGGCGGCCTGACCTGCAAGCAGGGTCAAGGGTCGCGCCTTCTTCCCACCCCATATGAAGCCATCGACTAGCTGCTGTAGTTGGACCATTATCTTGGGCGGCGGACATAATGGGAGAGTCTGCATTATGTAAAGAAGATAGCGCAAAATTGTCCCCTTAATGGCAGCCACTTTGCCCAGCCATTAGAGGACATGTTTCTCCCAACTGTGTAGCTCTTGTCGGACCTTGGTCAATATCACTGTGTAAATTACCTGGGCAATCTTTACAGTTGTCGTAAAGATCTGGATCCCCAGATAAGTGATGCCGCTAGAGGCCCAGGAGAACGGGAACTGTGTCGCTATCTGGTGTTGATCTGTGCTAGGCAATGGTTTTTTTTTTTAACCTTTATTTGTAGCACATGTAGTTACAGGTATGGGCCTACAACCATCCCGGCCGGCCGCTAAACATAGCTGGAGTAAAGCCAGCACTATACGTAATTATAGCAGTTCGAAAACCGGGATAAGAAAAGAACAGTACGGAACTTGCAATCATACACAACAGTTGAAAATCAGGATTCGAAAGGTTCATTTTTCAAATAGGAAACTAAAGAAGCGTCGCACAATCGTACTCAGTCCCCCAATAATGCGCAAAACAGGATATCTGCAAACAGTAGTGATATGAAGGATTCATCGGGGGCAAGCTATACAAAACAGGAGAAAGGTAGATACAGCCCCATCGGGTAACAAGTCTAACCCCCGCCCCTCAACATCAAGCAGATCGCAAAGAGCATGAGTGACGACAACACTGAAAAGGAAAAAAGACTAAAGGGCCATAGAAACAAATATCGATCAAAACCCCACCCCACAACCCCCACCCTGCACACCCGCAGAAGGCCATGCCCTCCCCCCCCAGCAGCGTGCCTGTCGCCCTAATAGAGACCCGAAATATAGAAAGATAGAGAAAGAAAGCAAGAAAGTAAGCGGAGGAGGGCCCTCATCATGCCGCCCAGCCCCGCCCTTCACCCCTACACAACGGAAATCACAGGATGGAAATAATACTGTACTGGAGAATAACAAACCCCAACCATAAGCACAATGAGATATCGATCGAACCGATCCACTGCGCCGTCTATCAATAATATTACCAATTGACCCTTAACACATCATCCCTGTCCCTGTCTGGCAGTGGCCCTGCCAGAAATCCTCTCGGTAATCAATTTAGAGCACAATCGTGAGGGTCCAAACAGTATGAGCGAGTCCGGCAGAGGTGCAGCCATGGAAGAGTACAACAATCCAAGCCCATCAAGGTATAAACAGCAAAGATCCGACAATATCAACGCCGGTCCCGGGAGCCTCCCGAAGCTCACAAACAACCACGCCATCAAGGAGAGGAAATCACACAGTCCAGCCACCGCTGCGACACGACCAGGCCAGTCCAAGAGGAGAAACAGCACTCCACCGCCAGCTGCCAGCTGGATAAATGTCCCAAGGAGACATCCGGACGAGCAATCAAGTCGGCCCGCTCGGGCACGGGAGCCCGATCCTCAAGCGGCCCCCGGTGCCTCCCCGGACCGAAACTTGCTCAATGGGCTCAGCAGCAAGTTCACCGGCAGTCCCGTGGAATCGGGGCGTGGCCGCCAAAGACGATGAAACAACAATGGCGTCCATTCTTCCGCCCAAGTCTCGAGCAAGGCAAAGCATAGTCTCGTGCAAAACTGTTAAGGCAGCCATCACGTCTCGGGAAATGACCTCCTTTGCGTGTGGCGAGCCTCCCGGCCCCATCCGTGCATCAGCCGTCCGACTTGGACTCAGGTCGTAATGGAGGGCACCAGCCGCCATCTTGATCCAGCAGGCCCCGTCCCTCTTCCACACTCAGGGACCAGGCCTCACGGGATGCGTCTCCAGGGCAAACAAGCAGGCCCCAGAAAGGAAAGCCACCAAAAGGCTAAAGTCCCGGCCGGGAGCCGCCTGCCAATATCGGGGTCAGACCTTGGTTATGCCCGGTCAACAGAGTTTGGGGAGGGGGGCAGAAGTCAAGCGCCCCCTCCGACACAGTGCCACCCCACTGCTCCTCAAGGTCGCCGCAAGCGGACCGAGTCTTCACCGCCAGAAGCGGTCTTTTACGTCAATGGCACCCACCGGCAGGCCCCTTATCGACAGCAACGGCTGTTGATGCTAGCGCCGCGGCTGGCGGCCCCGCCGAGGCAACGCTCCGGTCCCATCACCGCATAGGCAGTGGAGCAGACGGGGACAGTTCTCAGGATCCGCTGCACACCGGAACTCCGGGAACAAACGGTAGGTGTTCGTTTTCCTTCTCCTAGCAAAGTATGCCTTCACGGCTCAGGATAGACTTCAGGATAGACGCGTGGGGCGAAAGGGCTTACGGAGCCGAGCGACTATGCGGCCATTTCGAATGCCTGCTTGGCTCCTCCTCTGCTAGGCAATGTTAAGCTAAGAGCCTGAGTCTTTCTCAGGTTGATTTTAAATCCCGACGCTGCACTAAATGTACCGATCTCTGCTAGCAGATGGGGGAGAGAGAGTAACGGACGAGTAAAAAAAAGTGCACCACGTCGTCCGAATGGAGCGAAATCTTGTGCTCTTTAACTCCCATCCGGATCCCAGTGACGGTGGAAGTTTGACGAACTCGTTTGGCGAAAGGCTCTATATAGAGCATGAATAAGAGAGGGGAGAGTGGGCACCCCTGCCTTGTACCCTGCCCGACTTGAAAGGGACGAGAGGCCACCCCGTTCACTGTGATGCGGGCCTGTGGGCTATGGTATACACAGTTCACCCACTTCATGAATCTTTCCCCAATACCAAACCTGCATAGGAACTGGCGAAGGTAAGGGCAGTGGACCCGCTCAAACGCCTTCTCATCATCCACTGGCAGAAGTATAGCTGGGGTCTGGGTGCGTTGCATCTTATCCAAGAGGTGGCATAATCTCCGGGTCCCGGGACTGCAATTCCGCTCCAGGATGAAGCCTGACTGATCCGGATCAACCAAGCCCTGCATATAGTGGGCAAGCCTTGCCAACAAAATGTGTGGAAATATATTCAGGTCAACATTAGGCAGAGGTATAGGGCGGTATGATGCACATTCTTGGGGGTCCTTCCCTGGTTTAGGGTAACTACCACCTCCGCTATGCAAGCCTCCCAGTTGTGCTAAAGGCTTTAAACAGGCGTGTCTGAAGGGGTGCCAGATCCGAGTCAAAGATTTTATAGAAATCGGCTGGGAATCCATTTGCCCCCCCAGGGGTTTCCCAGTGGAGAGTCCCTGAATGGCTCGTAGGACCTCCTCAGGCCAGGTATCCGCATCTAAGTGGGCCACCTCTTATGCCAACAGAGGGGTTACCAGCGCTGCATGGTTGTATTCCCCAGCTGCCACAGGGTCTAGGCTTTCCGCCGAGTAGAGGGAAGTGTAGAAGGCCTCGAATTTGGCTGCAATATCTCTGTCCGACCTCAGGATCTCTCCCCAGTAGTTCTTAATCTCCGCGACCTGTAGTGCCGCCTTCTCGGCCCGAAGTGCATGTGCCAGAAGCTTCCCAGCCTTGTTCCCCCATCATAGTAGCGCTGCCTAGTCTGAAGCAGAGCATATACGGCCCCATTGAGATCAAGGATCCTCTACTGTTTCCTCGCCTTAGTCAGTAACATACTTGTTTGAACCGCCCCATTGCGGCGGTGGACTCCCACAAACTCCTTAATTTGGTCTTCTAGTTCCTCCTTTTTGGCTCTACAGTCTTTGTTCAGGTCTGCCGCAATAGCTATACAGCGTCCTTGGAGGACAACCTTCAGGGCATCCCAGACCGTGTCTATACCGACTGAGCCCACGTCATTCACCCCCAAATATGCTTTGATAGCCCCCAGTATCTTGGCAATGTTAGAGTCGTATGTGAGCAGTTTGTGGTTCAATCTCCACGACCTCTACCGAGGAGAACCTCCAGGGAAGAGCAATGTTAAAACAATCGGGGAATGGCCCGAGAAGGCCACCACCACAATGAATACGTCTTCTGTGGACGCCTTGACCCTGGGCGAGGTCCAAAAGAGATCTATACGGGCATGCATTTGGTGCGCCGCCGGAAGGAAGGTGTATTCCCGAGCCTTCGGATAGCGGTGTCGCCAAGCATCCTTGAGCCCAACCTCACCCAATCTCTCTAGCAATGTGCCAGAGATAGATCCAGAGTGTCCCACCCTGAGAACCGTTCTGTCCAGATGGGCATCCGGAGCCAAATTGAAATCTTCCCCTATTACCAAGTCCTCGTCTGGGGATTCCAGGATAGTGTGCATCGTATCTCGGAGAAAAGCTTCCTGACGATCGTTAGGGCTGTAAACAGAGGCTATTGTGTGCATGCGCACCCCCATCGATACTCTTAATGCCAATATTCTACCTGCTACATCCACTTGTACCCCCACAACTGACCCTTGGAATTGTGTGGATATGAGGATTGCCACACCAGCTTTCTTCCCCATTCCCGATGAAAAATATTGTCTGCCAAACCATTTTGACCGGAGCCTTTTCCAGTTGGCCCGCAGAAGATGCGTCTCTTGTTAGAGACAGATATCACATTTTGCATCTCTAAACAAGTTAAGAAGTCCACAGCCCCGAACATTGAAGCTCATATTAACCACTTTAAGTCCTGTCATGGGTATATGTTTTGAGTGTACGCCTGGGCTGCAGCTGGACTGTGGCACACTAACCTTACTGCACATAGCCTTCTATTCCCCTCTGCCTACCCTAGTCTAGTGGACGGCACCCCTCCCAGAGTGTCACCCGCCTCCCGCCTAGTGGAGTATAGTAAGCCCTCTGTGTGTGGTGTTGTGTGGAACTTTGTCGCACGTCTGGATTCCTTGTGTTTCCCTCCGAAGAGACAACTCTGGCTACTGGACTTGGACCATCTTTACCACTACTGGGTCTTATGTCGGCAACTGCTAAGCTCAGTCATTGGCTTGGTCGCTGGTACCTTCCCAATCTTGGAGTTGACGCAGAAGGGCTTCCCTTTCCTTCTGACGCTCTTCCTCTGATGGCTTTGTGTTATTTCCTCTCCTGAGGTCTCTTCTCAGGTTTAGGTGGCTTCCCATAGGATGGGCCTCCCTCTGTTGCCTCCGAGTCGCCTGCCACCTCCAAGGCACTCCTAAGGACTTCCCTCGCTTCCTTTAGGTTCTGCACCCTTTGCGTCTCCTTGTTCCAGACAAAGGACAATCAAAAAGGGTGTCCCCACCTGAACCAAATTCCTTGCTCTCATAGGAAGACTGTAACTGGTCGCAGCTCTTTATGCCTCAGAAGGGTGAAGGGCGAGAGGTTCTGGAAGGCCCCCTATGAAGCCCCTCAAACTCCACAGTAGATTGGTACTGAGTGGAAGCCATAATGATCTCCTTCTGGCGGTAGGAATGCAGGCAGGTGAGAATGTCCTGAGGTTGCCCGGGCCCGGAGGCAGGCCGTCCCGTGCAATGGGTGCGGTCCTGAGTGATTTCCTTATCCCTCAGGTCTGGTACTACATGTTTAAAGAAGCGGCACACCTTTGAGGCGAATATTGGAGCGCCTCGAGCGGTTCTCCAAATCTTCCAGCTTGAGATGAAGCTCCTCATTCTGTTCGCGTAGGTCAACCAGCTCCTGGGCTTGTTCAGTGAGTTCTTCCGCTCTGCGGTCCCCATTGCGTTCCAGGGAGTCCGCCCTGTCTCCCACTTCCTGAAGGTCAGTTTGCAACTGTTTAATATTGGAGTCCACTTCTTGCTGCAATCCCGCGAAGTCGTCCTGGAGCGAGCTGAACAGCTTCTTCATAAAGCCCTTTTTGATCGGGTCCTCTACTCTCCCGGTGTCCGGGTCTATCTCTCTCTCACTTGGCTGAGACCCCTGTGGGTGGGACCCGGGCCCCCGCTTTCTTCACGCTCTGTTTCTGTAGCAAGTCTTTAAACGATGAGTCCTTCCTGGACCTCGGTGTGGTCATTGCCGTGCTCTGGTGTGGCCCACGGACCCTCCTCTCAGTGTTCTTTCAAATGAGGATCAGTGAACTCAACGATCCCCTTCGAGTCTTCTCCTCTGGGCTGTTGCCTCTGGACCGTTCAGGGTGGGCGTGGGCCGGCTGTCACAATGGACTTGTTGCCAAGTGGGGGCAGGGTCCCTTACGGCTATGCTCCAGACTCCCTGTCACCGCCTCTGGGGAGTGCACCCCTGGTCCCGTTGCTGGGCTCCACTCAGTAGTGGCCCTCAGGACTAAGCCCTGAATATGCGCCTGTAGTGACCTGTCTAATCAACCCACCCGCTGGATGGGGTCAGATCTTGGCCGTGACATCTGGATCGGCGAAGTATGGAGAGGGGTAGTAGGCCAAGCTGTTTTCATGGCACAAGAAATTCGTTTTACCCCCCCACACTATATGCACAGCAGATAGTGGGATCTGGGAGCCACTTCTATGACCCTTAATACCTCTGGGCGTGCTCAGGGGCTGATGTCAGCAGAGGCCAGCTAGACCCCGTCTTTCGCGCCACTGACCACGGCTCCTCCTCCGTCCTGGTGCCCCTTCGTGTCTTTGCGGCTTCTGTGCTCAAATCTGGCCGGGGTGTCACAGGCGGTGCATTGTCCCTCTAGGTCTTTTCCCCGTTGCCTGGCATTGGGCCAGCAGACCAGGCCCTAGAGTCAGCGCTGTAGTGTCTCACCCCGCTCTCTCACTCCTGTGGTAGCCTGTGAAACTTGGCGGTAGCAGGGCCGCTGAGCTCCTCTGGTCTCTCTTTATAGCATTCCCTGCTTGGTTGAATTTGGGGGAGTGCCTCTGCATGGTTTGTCGGTGATTTGGCCTCGGGCCGCACCACCCCTACACAGCGCCAATTCTAGGCCTCCCCTCTGGCCTCTGCCTCGTGGTCACAGACTCTGGTGTTATCTCACTGTGGCGCCTGGGAGCGCCGCTCTTCTGCCGGGTCGTGGTCCCGCCGGGTCATCGTCCCTCCGTTGCGCCTCCTCACCTCTCTTGTTTACTGAGGCTCCAATGGCGTCTGTGGAAGCCCATAATTCAGGCGCTGCGCCCCTCCACGAACAGCGGACTCCTCACGGTGGCCTCAGCGCGAGACGGCCCCAATGTCGCCGCCAGATGGGGTGAGCCGCGCCAAAGCGGGCCTCCAAATTTTGTTGCGGTGGCTCAAGGAGGTATCGCTGTCTGTCCCTTATGACCGGGCCTCAGGGGAATGCACCACAGCTCCTCAGTGTCGTCACACCGGGCTACACCCGGGGTCTCCGGGCTCCAAGTAGGCATCTCCTCGGCTGCGCTTAGGGCTACTCCCCCACCCGGTCGGGCGCGTCGCCGCTCCACCGTCTCACCTCTTGGCCTCTCTGAGGCCCGCCGGCACCTTAGTCAGCGGGAATTGCAGCTCCCGTGCCTCTCTACCACTAACAAACTCCATGGAGCAGCCTCAGCGGCGTCCCCACCTTCACTGCCACTCGCAGCACTTGAATCGTTACAGGCGGGTACCGCATGGTTCGACAGTCGCCCTCGGGTCTACACTATCCTCAAACGTTCAGGAGACCCCGAGACCACTTTTGGCTACCACTCGGGTCTCAAGGCTGCGAATTGATGCCTTTTGTCGACCTCGGCGAGGGGTGCCCCAAAGAAACTGTGCTACTCCGCCGCCATCTTGGCCACAAGCCCCCCTTCGAGGTATTTTTAAACTATATTTTTTATCAATGTTTGTGTCATTTCTTTTTTGTGTATTGTGTGTCGATATTTTTGCCTATGATATTGTTGACTCAATATTTTTTAGTTCAATGTTATAAGAGTCGATGTTGTATCAGTGATCCAGTACATTCACAATAGGCTGCGGGGATTCTTTAACCCCTTGGCTGCAGGACCGATTCCCCCGCTGTGCTGGGAGGAGGGGGGGCGCGCACAGCGCCCCGGTGCTCTTGAGCCATGTTTCTCGTGTGCTCATAACTTCGTTAGAACGCCCAGCACAGCAGGGGAATTAGCTCCGCACCTGAGCGTTCTAACGGCCATGACGAGCTCAGCTCGTCATGAGCACACGAGACCCGTGGCTAATGACGTGCTCAGCTCGTTATGAGCATTGGAGGGGTTAAAAGTGTATTATTTCAACACAATAAAATTAAACCACTATTATACAGCCATAGTAAAGTAAATACTAATAATTCCATTTTCAAACAGCTACCAATGCCCATGGGAGAGATGTTTCTGAAGGGGAGACCCTTCAGGCTATCCCAATGCAACAGAATGAACCACTTTTCGATGAGAGTCTAGACACAACTCCCCTGCAGTGCAAGTACAGTCTCAGTCATCCAATGTATTGGGTGCAGGAAGCACACAGAGTCTGAGCCAGGAACGTGTAGCCCATCCAAGAAAACCATGGGGCAGGTGCAAACATCACACTCGCCGTGTGTCCACTAATCTATCCCATGCAAACAATGAAAGTGGTAACATTTCACAAAATGTGCAAGCGTTTAGTGGTTGGGAGGCATTGATGCCAAAGTTCAGCTCCTATAACAGAGGGAATTAAAGTTGATTAATAATAAACGTACTAATATAGAAAAAGGTATGGCAACAGGATTAGACAACATTGCAACAACCCAAGCTGATAATCAACAGCACATGTATGCATAGATTGTTGATCTTTAACACCTTGGCTGCTAGGTGTTTTCCCCCCCTGTGCTGGAAATTGCTCTTAGGCTGTATTCATGACGAGCTCAGCTCGTCATCAGCACAGCTCAACTGTGCATCATGACGAGCTGAGCTCGTCATCAGCATCGAAAGGGTTAAGCGGTTCTAAAGACCCTATGTTTAGATATCAATGCAGACGAAGTACAATAGAGACCTAGTGAACTCCAACTGACTGCTCGCATTGAAGGATTGACCAGTTGAATAGACAGACTTGCACAAGCGACATCTCTGTTGTAAAAGTGTACCGTCAACCTCCAGGTTGAAATGGGGCATTACAGCTGGGATGTGGCTCGGACTGGTACAAATAACAACTGCTGTAGTGACATTACACTCAGCTAAGTGGAGGTGTCAGTCAAGTAGTAATCCAGAGAGTGAAGATTGTTCAGGTGTCATTTGCATATCTGCCAGTGACACCATGAGTGTGCGCGAAACCGGCGTTGCACTGCTGGAGATATAAATCTGTCTGCTAACACTTCTGGTCCTAGCAAATTCAAGTCATACCCTGATATCCTCGTGCTTATGTTGATTAACATGTTTGTCTTTACTCAAGTCAAGTCAAGTCAAAGTTTTTATTGTTTGATTAGTTAGATTCATTGCATAACCCCCCTAGAAAAATGGAATAAATCTGCAAAGGCGAATAGCATTATCATGCAATAAAAAAGATTGAAATGCATCGCTATTTTATAATACAAAAAGTACATGGCAATAAAATTAAATCATTAAAAGTATTACTTTAACGATTTTAAAACTCGAGTATCTGAAAAATATACCCCTTAAAAAGGGTGTGGGGGTGATTTAACATGAATTTGTATTTAGTCTTCATCAGCTTGCAATAGGAGACTATTGTCAAGTTTCATGAATTTAACTCCTCAGCAAGCCAGGATACACGACGAGCCCTCCAACCAGAGTATAACTGCTTGTCTGCTGGACCGGATGTTCAGTTCATTAAAGATGGCTTTCAGATACTGTCTCCTTTGGATTTGGATGGCTGGACAGGTGCATAGTAGATGGATTAATGTTTCTTTTTTAAATCCACATAGTCGACAGGATTCTGAATTGAAAGCTGGTTTCCATGAGGGGAATAGGTTCTTAGAGTCATGCACGCCTAAACTTTGAGAAGCTCATTTTTAGATAAGAGCTGAAATGGGCAGATAAATAAGCTTGTGGCTTTGAGAACCTGTACGATTTTATAACTGTCCATCCATGCCGCCTCTTGGTGAGCGCCATTTTGTCCTCCAGTAAAGATTTCTTTTTGGCTGTGAAATGTATTATTTTGTTGAAAGTTCCTCTATTCATCCCTTTGTCCCACACTGATTGTAGTTCTATCTTAACCAGAGAGATACTCAGGAAGCTCCCCAGGAGTTTGGCATTTCCTGCTCCCTCTGAGACTTGATTTCGTCCCAGCATAGGCTGTTCAGAGTGCCCGGGTCGGAGGAGCAGAGAGTGTGGCAGAATTTTATAAAGTGGGAATAGTTCGGGCAGTCCATTTTTTTACGTATTAATCTATAAGCATAGATCAGTGATTGTGCCTTAGCTTTAAGTGCCAGTTTATGTTCTTTATTTAATTTCAATATTATGGCCATAAAAGATGCATAAAAACAAAAATACATGTCACAATATAAGAATGAATAATTTACATAATGTCGGATGGGGTTTGCAGAAATACAATAAAATCCATAATTTAATTAAGAAGGCATATAAAACATTTACTTAAAAACAATTTGTACATATCCAGTAATTTAAAATCTCAGGAACAATTCATTAATATACAACCAATAGATGATCAGAACAACCTTATCCAGTACAAAATCAATGCGTACAGACCTAGCCATTTATAAGTCCAAACCCAATTTTTTGCGAGTATAGCATGCTGGCAATAGAAATCTGCTAACACACAAGACAACCACTTGTCTAGAGTCTGTTTTAATAATCCTATATGCTTCAACATAGGAACGTATACCCATGGCATTGCACAGTGGCTTAATCCATCTTTTTCTTGCTAATAGGTATGTAGCACAAAAGAACAGGATATGATTATCATCCTCTTTAGGACTGGACTGACAGCACATACACTTCTCACTTTTTGGAGGCCCCACCGTCGTGGACCAGCTTGCTAACATTACATTCGTTTTGAGTATTCCATATCTAAATTTCAAGTATAGGCTTTTTGCCAGAGGTGGTCAGACCTCATCTAAAAAGTCCTCAAAATAAGGGAAGTCCTTAAATGCCAGAAACATACTTGTAATAGAACCACCTGTGTGACTATTTGGGAGATTACATGCTATATAAGCCCAAAATTGTGTTTTCATGAGTTTCTTACAACTGTGTGTCAAACATAAAGGATCCTCCCAAAAATGAGACAACCCAATTCTACAGAGCCAAATTTGGACGTGTTTCAGCCAAGGGTTCGAATTGAAAAGGTCCAGACTCTTTCATTCTAAGAGGCCATCTCTATAATCTCCGAGTTCGGGTGTACACCAGAGTCTCACCCTGTAGGAAAGTGGACGTAGGATTGCTAAATGGTCTGTGCGTTTCGTGCTTAGGTCTAATAGTAACGGTAAAAGTGGGGTACGCTTAGGTAGTCTTAAAATACTTCTATAGAAGTTATTTTCACTTTTTATAAAAAGATTTTCAGCTTTTGGGCCCCAAATTTATGCGCCATATAGCGCTGCAGACTGGGCCTTGAATTTAAACACTTCTAGTGCTGGTGATATTGATTTGCTAAGACTCGCCCCGTCTTTCTTTAAGATTGGTAAGGAGTTCTGGGTCAGAATAGTTTTACTTTTTTCAATTTGGGGTTTCCATGAATTCTTTGAGTCTAAGGAAACACCCATATAAGTAAAATTAGACACAAGTTCCAGTTTTTGATTTTTTAAAAAAAATTTCCCCTTAAATGATTTGTGAGGATTTAGGGCCATACATTTAGTTTTTTTGTATTTATCTCTAGGCCTTTCTTGTTACAATAAAGTTGGAATGTGCTTAGAAGGGTTTGTAGACCATTAGGCGTCTGTGAGATCAGGATAGTATCGTCCGCGAATAAGAGTGCGGGGACCCTTACTTCATTCAACTTAGGTGAATCATTGTTACATTCTTCTAAGTGAGCTGGAATGTCATTGACAAACAATGAAAAAAGTGTGGGAGCCAGCACACACCCTTGGAGGACTCCCCGCTTTATTGGGAAAGGTTTTGACAGTTCCCCATTTTGTCCCCAATGCACTGTAGCATAATTTTTATTTTTTTTGTAATTTTTTTTTTTAAACCTTTATTAGTCTTGCAATCAATTACAGGTACGGGCCTACAACCTTCTCGGCCGGCCGCGAAGCAGAGAAAAAGTATAGCAATCAATGCGGAGAGTCAGAACAGTTCAAAAGCCAGGGCGATACGTAGACCAGGAGACAACTCGTGGACAATCGATCAGGTCCGAAGTCAGGATTACAGAGGTTCATTTTTAAATTTATAAGAACTGAAAAAGTGCCATACAATCACATGTGGTCCTGCAACACAGCACGCAATCAGGATATCAACAATTAGTATAAACACAAACGAAGTAGTGGGGTAAGGCACACAAATCGGGAGAAACGTAGGCACAAATCCAATGGATAACAACCCCTAACCCCACCTCTCAGAACAATACACGTTACAGGAACCATGAATGAAGACGACACTATAGAAAAAGAAAAAAGACTAAAGGGCCATGGAAACAAAGAACAAGCAAACCCCGCCCCCTACCCCCACCCTGCACACCCGCGGAAGGCCAAGGCCTACCCCCCCAGCCGCGTGCCTGTCGCCCTAATGGAACCCGAAATTTAGAAAGAAAAAGAGAAAAGACAAGAAACATATGTGGAGGAGGGCCCTCAAAGTCGCCGCCCGGCCCCGCCCATCACCCCTGCACATGGGGAAGATTCAGAAGCGGAATAGAGTATCATGGAGAACATCAAGTACCAATTACATCAGTAATACAATCCCAATGTAACACATCCAAAGCACTGTCAGTTAACGTGAGGGCCACCGAAACCTAAAATGCATCATCCCTGGCCCCGTCTAGCAACAGAACCACCAAATGACCCCTTGACAATCGATATACAGTACTTTTTGAAGGATCTGGAGGATCCGAGCCAATCAGGCCCGAACAACACCAAGAAAAAGTTCAGCAGTTCGAGTCCATCAGGACGCATGTAGCTGAAATCCAAGGGCGTCGGTACCAAGCCCGCGAGTGTCAGAAAGTTCAAGCACAGTAATACCATCCATGAAGGCGAAATCTCACAGGCTGGCAAGTGCCGCAGTGTTGTCGGGATGACCCGAGAAGAAGAACAGCATCGCGTCTCTAGATTCAGGCCAGGCACGCGTCCCAAAGAGTCACTCATGCACACAGCCGCACTGTCCAGGGAGGACGAAGGCAGTTCCCAAGACCCGGGCAAGGCCAAAGTCCTCCCCAAGGAAGTAGATACGGGCACGCCGGCACTCATTTGGAATCAGACCACGTCCCCACAGGGCGGTGAAACAGCAATGGCGGCCATTCTTCGATCCAGTTCACAAGCATTGCAAATCAGGGTCTCGCGTAGATCAGTTAGGGCGGCCAAGACATATTTGGGTGTGGGCTCCATAGTGCTCTGCCAGCACCCCAGCTCCGCGCCTACGGCAGCCGTCCGACCGGGACAGGATCCGTGAGGGAGGGTGTCAGGCGCCGTCTTTGTCAGTTCGGCCCCGTCCCTCTACACCTCACTGTAGGGACCGGCCTCGGCACAGGGCGCCACCAAATGTACGCCCGGAGCACAAAGTGGTGAGGTGGGTTCCCCAGGGAGAGTCCCCAAAAGGCTAAACAATAGACCCTACCACTCCCTGGGGGCTGCCCGCCTGTCTCAGGGGCGATCCTTGGTTATGTCCGGGCACGGAGTCCGAAGAGGGGGGCCAAGAGCCACACACCCCCCTCGACTCCAGTATGCCTCGCAGGCCCCCAAGGCTCTTCGAGAAGGGACCGGGCCGATACTGCCGTCAGCGGCACTTCAAGACAACGGCACCCTCCGACCGACTCCCCACCACCAGAGGCGGCTGCTGTTGTTGCAGTCGCGGCCGGCTGCCAGTTGCAATCGACACCCCGGCTTCGTCACCGCACGGGCCGCAGAGCAGTGGATGGGAAATTCTCCGGATTCACAGCACGCAGGAGTCTCAGGAGCAGGTGGTAAGTGAACGCTCTCCTTCTTTTATCCAAATACACCTTCTTAGTTCAGAACGAACACCAGGATGGGCGTGCAGGGCGAGAGGGCTCACAGAGCCGAGCGGCTATGCGACCATTTCGGATGCTGACTTGGCTCCTCCTCCTCTAGCATAATTATTATCATGGAGTCTTATGATCTGTTGAAGCAAACAGACAGGCAACTTCAACATAGACAAACAATCCCATAAACGATCACGTAAAACTAAATCAAAAGCTGCCCTAAGGTCAACAAATGCTACATAAATGGGCCCCTTACGTAAAAAAACATACTTCCAACAAAGACAACAAAATCTGAACACTTGGTCAATCGTACTTATATTGCTCCTGAAGCCAGCTTGGAACTTTGTGAGGATAGAATTATCATCTATCCAAGAATTCATACGTGTTAAAATATGCCTGGCGAATAACTTTTGTAAAATATCCATTAAACTGATAGGGCGATAGTTAGACGGATCATTTCTATCACCCTTTTTAAAAATTAAAACAATCTCTGCACCCCTCCAGCTATCAGGTAAATCTGAACCATTAACTAGAATATTAAAAATCCGATTAATATAAGGTGCCCAGACTTTAATCTCATGTTTATACAAATCGCCTGGTATTTTATCTAGACCTGGTGCTTTATCAGTTTTGACTGAGTTAATAGCTAACTCAGTTTCCTCTAGAGTGAACCCTAGAGTACAGGTGCAAGGTGTGTAACGGGGTGCTCCATTACATTTGCCTCAATATGTTCAGGAACTTCATATAGATGGGTAAAATGGTTGACCCAGTTCTGTTCATCGATGAACACGTCGTGGGTCAATCTACCTGCGTGATTCCCATTTGCTACTAATCTCCAAAATCTTACATTATCCTTGGACTTTTCTGCCAGTTACATATTCTCCCAACATTCCTCATCCCAGTTAGATCTTGCTATAGCCTGGATCCTCTTGTATTCCTTCCTTGATGCCCTGATCGCTTCAGGTGCTTTGTTTTTAATTGCCTCTATAAGTAAGGCCTTGCCTGAGCGACAATCTTTGTTGTACCAAGGTTGAGTACCTAATGAACTAATTTTCTGGTGGCACTTTTTTTTTAGACATTTTAGACACATAGGGTAATAATGATGTAAAAAACCCATTGTGCAGATCAATGAAATCATTATCCCCTACCGGTTGATTTAAGACACTGCCAAATGTGTCAGCAAACAGCAAATAAATACCTGCTAATCCTTCTCCATTATCTAGTAAAAGAGCCCATTTAAGTGAACGTCTGTTGTTAGTTACTAGTGGTGGATCATTATTGCTAATGTCTAGAGGATAATACTCCTTCTCCAGACCATCACTAAAAAATAATCGATGATCTATTGATAATTGAAGTGGACGATGATCACTTTCGAACCGAGGCTTGCTCTCAAGATCTATTGGGTAAGTCCAGACATCAAAGGATACTAAAATATAGTGAATTTGACTTTTGGAATTGTTTTTAACAAAGGTTGCAGCCTTGGGAGAATCAGATGGGAGACGGCCGTTACAGGCCCTCAGCCCATACGTGGTTATCAACCTCATCATTCGAACTGCTAGGGCAGTACAACGCACTGTTTCACTATGAGATAGGGGTGGAATGTTGTTAGCCCTGTCTTCATCTCCAAAAACATCACCAAACCCTGAGATTGGCTCAAAATTGCAGTTCAAATCCCCACTTATTATTTTGTTGAAAGTTACTCTATCCATCCCTTTGTCCCATACTGATTGTAGTTCCATCTTAACCAGAGAGATACTTAGGAAGCTCCCAGGAGTTTCGCATTTCCTGCTCCCTCTGAGACTTGATTTCGTCCCAGCATAGGCTGTTCAGAGTGCCCGGGTCGGAGGAGCAGAGAGTGTGGCAGAATTTTATAAAGTTACTCATTCCCCTGTATTTCTGATGCTGGAGACCAAATTCCAGTCTGACCTGGGCAGGCGAGGCACATTTCGGCAGATCAAAAACAGCTTTGTAAATTATTGACTGCAACTTGTTCTGTAGGTGCGAGTCTTTGCCACACCAAGAGACCAAGCCATAGGATAAACTGGGTTGGATTTGGGCGGCCATTACTTTTAACAAGTGGGAATATTTCGGGCAGTCCATTTTTTTTATGTATTAATCTATAAGCATAGATCAGTGATTGTGCCTTAGCTTTGAGTGCCAGTTTATGTTCTTTATGACTTGTACCCTGCCCGATTGTTCGCCCAAGTATTTGTATGAACTTTTTTCTTCAATTTTAGCCCATTGCCCATCCATTTGAACTTTAATTTTTTGCTATCAACTAGGCGGACGATTTTTGTTTTCCCTTTATTTAGCTCCAGCTGTTCCTTGTCCAATTAGGATGCCAGATTGTTTATTGATCTCTGTAACCCAACTGGGGTTTGGTTCAGCAAGACTATGTCGTCCGCGTATTGTTGGAATATAACCAGTTCGTTAGCTAATTTCGGGGGTGACAGTCTGGTTTTTCTATGTATGGAGCTATGTCAGATAAGTACAATTTGAAAAGGCTGGGGGCCAGGACACAGCCTTGTTTCAGGCCGCTTTGTGTGTAAATACTTGCGGTGGTACTCAACCCATTTCCCAGCTTGACTCTTGCCCAGGTGTCAGTATACAAAGAGATAATAGCATTAAGCAGTATGTTCGGCAAGCCCCATCTGTTGAATTTTTTCCATAGATGACTCCTGCTCACTCTGTCGAATGCGGATTTGATGCCCACAAAACAGGCGAACGAGTTTCCCTTTTTGAGCTTTTTCCGTCAAAAGTGCTAGAGTGGCAAGGTTGGATAGAGTACCCATGCCTTGCCTAAATCCTGTCTGGAATTTGGGAAGGATGTTTTTTTCCTCCATCCAACCTTGCAACTGGATTAGCAGGCACGAAGTTTTGCTTCAACGTCAATCAGTGAGATTAGTCTATAGTTTCCCGGCTTACAATTATCTCCCTTTTTAAAAATGGGGTGGATGATGGTCCCCCTCCAGGAAGCCGGGATGTTGGACTGCGTATAAATCTCATTGAAGACTATGGTGAGGATGGAAGACCACAGTTCTGGGTTATTCTTAAAAATTGTGTTCGGTATACCGTTTGGCCCGGCCGCTCCCTAAGACTTTAGTTTCACTGTGAGGCCAGTTAGCTCTTTCACGTTTGTCAGGGAGTTTGGCTCGTTGATAAGTGAATTTTATTGAGATGTGATGCCTTCTGCAGAGGCCGGAGTAGATGAGGCTTGGATTTCCTTTTGTTCGTGGTCTGACCCATGGGGTAATTGTTCGGGACCCGTCGCAGATTTGTTAAACAGGGTTTTCACGTGGGCAATCCATATATCAGCACCAATTCCTGCCTCTTGCTGAAGTATTGGTCCGGATGTTAATGTATTTACTATGCCCCAGAAATCGCTACTGTTGGATTTTTTACTGGCAGATAATAGTTGCAGCCAGGTGGACCCTTTATGCGCTGTTTTTGCTCTTTCCAGGTTCCTCCTGTACGTGCGCCTTAATGTGTGCAGCTTTGTTTTTTCTTGTTTTGGACCCTTTTTTCCTGCTCGAGATAGTCGACGCACTTCTCTCGCAATCTCTCTTTTTTGCATTCTGAGGTCTTGATTGAACCACGGATGCCTTCTGGTAACTATTGTTCAAATCCGTCCCGTGGAAACTGGAAAATTAAAGATCAAAAACTCAGCCAGTCGCTCCCAGAGGCTTACGTGGGAGTGCTCTAGTACGGGGCATTGGTTTTCTTGGAAAGCCTTGACTTTCTCCTGAATGGATTGGGGGGTCACTCCTCGCCATTTTAGCTTACGAAGATTGAACATTTCAGGCGGCTGCATTATGGTATTGCACTTTTGGGCGATTTTTGTTTTGCTCTTCAAGTTCAGAGTCAGCGGGAGGTGGTCACTTTCGGCTCGTGGGATAATTCTAAAATTGTTAATTTGTGAAAGCAGGCTATTGCTGATAAGTATGAAGTCTATTGTTGAGGCGACTTTTCCGCTCAGATATGTTGCGGCAGCAGGCGAATCCCCCGGAGCTTTACCGTTCATGATTGTCATGTCGAGGGCTGCTAGTTTACACACAAGCTCTGTAGCACTCTGGGAGGATTTACTATTTCTTCCCCGTTGGGTCGTTAGAAGGTTGCTGTTAAAGTCGCCTGAGATCACTATTTGGGTATTCACGTGGCCTTTCTGCAATGATTTTAATAACTTTATTAGGGTTAGATGTTTGCCCTTCTGTTTTTTTCTCTCCGGATGGATGTAAACGTTGATTAATATGAGTTGTCTGGTTGATTCCTTGCTGCTTACCTTGATCACTTGGATCCAGTTTGCCCCCGTGTCTAGTTCTTCCGTTGCCCAGTTCAATTTTTGAGTGATGAAGATTGATAAGCCCCCTCTCGGATGGCCGTAATTTGAATGTCTTTCTGCCAGGCAGTGATGGTCAATGAAACCAGGAATTGAGCTTGCCCCCATGTTCCAAGTTTTTTGGAGCAGGATTATTTGTTGTTGCATAAGGAATGATACGGTTTCATGGTGTTGTCCCATGTTCCTGAAGCCGTGCACAATCAACGAACAGAGCGAGATGTTGGCTATTTGGGCGTCTTCCGTTGCTAATGTTATACTTTTTCTTACTTGGTTAGGAATGCTTATTGTTCAGCGTTCTTGGGATCCAGGACCAGTCCTTGAGTTCCTGTGGGCTTCCCCCGGTATTACCAGGACATTCGCTTTTGGGGTGCCTATTCTTGCAAGAGGGAGGTACCGTTGAATTGGAACGCGCACCACGTACACATGTGGGCTGGAGTTTTCCTGGGCTTTTCACTTCGTTTGGTTTTTTAAGAAAGGGGTGTGGATACCTTGGGCGTTGATGTGCCTTTAGCCTGATGCCTCATGCTCCAAATCTTCCACTCATAGCTACTATTTTGTCCACCAAGTCCTTGGACGACCAAGTTGTCAGAGACTCCTCCACTCCCCTCCCAGTTGTTTCCTTAAATTCCACCGAAATTAGGTCACACGAACGGATTCCTTTTAATTCAGGGATTTCGTAAAAGAGCCTCAAAACGTTTCCCCTATTTAAAATATCTTGGGTGCCTTTTGATGAATATTCTGGGATGAAAGACAGTTTCAGTTCACACTTATCTGATTTGACTTGTTTTTTGTATGAAGAGGGTGCGAGTTCCTTTCTTCCACCGTTTGGTGTTGAGATTAATGGGATGTTTTGACCACTTTCTTGTACACACTCGGCCATGTATGTGGTTGGCACCTCTAACCTGGCGTTAGGTGTTCCCGATGATATTTGGGCCAATTTCCCTGTTCGTGGCTCGACTTGGACCTGGTTAAGGAGCTTACAGTGGCGATCCTTTCCCTTGATTGTTACAGCGATACATTTAGGGAGGTTTTGAGGGTTGAATGACGTTGAGACATCCAACATATTCCCCGAGGGTTGATTATACTTTTCTATGTCAGGTCCCTTGTTTGTTGCTGCTTGTTGAAATGCGCATTGTAGTATACTTGCGCCATTGCTGCTCCGTTTGCTTCTGTTTCCCACTGTTCCCCGTTTTTTTCTGTGTTCTGCTTCACCCTCTTTCTTGTCAGATGAAGCTTTTTTACCTTGTTGCTGCGCGGGCGGGGTTGCATTTTCGATGGCTTTGTCCTCTAGTGGAGGGCTTCCGGCTCCTTGATAGGTTTGGGGGAAAGTTTGAGGTTTGGCAATATGGCTAAGTCCCTGACTCTTTGAGAAGGAGAACTGAATAGATTGGGCTTGGTCACTTTCAAGGGTTCCTGCCTTGGGCAAGGGGGGGGGGGGGGGTGGGGGGGGGTGTTTTATTCTTTTCCATGGGTGTTTTTGCTGCAAAGAGTGGAAATATTTTGACCGGGGCAGGGCTATATTGTTTGTTATATTTGAGCCTAGCCTTCCTCGCACACTTTCTTTCCCGTTTTGTTGGTATGACTCCCACCATTGCTGTTGGCTGAAGGGCCACTAGTAGATGTTCACTTTGATTTACTTGTGTCTCAAATTCTAATTTAGCTGGTGCTACGTTGGTATTTTTTGGTCCCTTGTTGTTGGCTTTGGGAAGATATTCAATTGCCTCTTGATCAACAGGTGTTTGAGGTATTCCATGGCACTTGTTAATATAAGTTTTTTTTACTGCCCCTAGAACGTTTTTTAAAAGTTCCGTAAGGGTTGCCAGTTTCTCAATTATTGGGCTGCAGTATCATGAGGATAGTTGATTATTTTTGTCTCTTTGCTGATCCAGGGTTTCGCTTTTTGTTAATAACGATGTTATTAAGTCTAATTTTGTGTTTACTCCAGAAATGTGCCTGGCAATGAGGTTAATAAGGTCGATTTGCACGTCCATTTTATCAGACTGAAAGTTTAATACTTTTATAGATTGTTCAAGGGTATGGATCAGTGTTTGAGCCCATTGCATGTTGTAGTTGGCTTCGGTGTGCTGCGCTGGGGCAACCAACCCGGAGCTTGACCCATTTCCGGAGGAGATGGTTATTGGTGATGAGAGAATTGGTTGCTTGAATGTTATGGGGCTATGAACACCCTCCGGTAGCTCTGTATACTGAACGTCTTGTTGTCCCTGAGGGCTTAGGGGAGTCGACAAAACCAATTTAGCTCTTCTTTGTGGGGTTCTTTTCCTTGGGCTGGGGGTTAGGTGATCCTTTTCCTGTCCCTTCCCTTCTAGTAATTCCAGGATTTCAATCAGATTCACGTCGCTCATATTAAAGAACGATTTGATGCTCAGCACTTCCTTTGGTGCGGCGTTTGCTGCGGATTTAATTAAGTTGATTTTTTTCTCCTTGGACCATCTTGTAATTGTTCGGCACTCTTCCTTAGCACCGGGAGGAGATTTACCGACCTTGAGATTTGCGGCGGGTGTTAAATCCTTCAATGCCGATATTATTCCTTTTAGGCTGCAGTTGAGTTTTTCACGCTCTCTGCTTATCCCCGTGGGGGTCTCTGACTCCAATGGTTCCGCAGGGTCTCCAATTGTAATTGTTTTTATTCTAGATACTTTGAAACCTTCAGCAGTCGCTTCAGTTTTTGTTTTGAGGGTTGGGACTGATGTTTCTGGTGGAATCTGATGCACCTGAGCTATTACTGTCACTAATTTCCTGACGTCTGTATGAACAAACCTATTCTCTGACAATGGTTCATACAGTGATGCAATGGCCAACATTCCTGGGATGCCCGGGAGAGAAGCTTGAGATTTAGCTGGCTGCATTGGGCTTGGTAGCATGGAGGATTCCTTTGAGGGGGCATACATAGCCGCCATTGGGTCTTTTAGGAAAAATAATTTTCGAATCCCTGTTTGATTATTCGGAGTTGGCTTTGTCTTTGATGTTGGGCTGGGAACTGAGACCAGCCTCTCCCTTTGGCCCGCTCCGTTTTCGGTGTTATTAGTTTGGAAGTCCTCCTCTTCTAATGGTTTAAGTTTGGATTTTTTTTTTTTTATTTCCTTTTTTTCCTGGCGGTCTTCCTGTCGTCCCCTGGCGGACGGTTCCTGATCGCATCTGTGCGGAGCCCTGACGCTGTTTTCTTAAAGGATCGTTGAACTCTGTGGACGTTTGTAGGATTAGAGGGCCGGCAGATGACCGGGCGTGGGGCAGGGCGGCGAGCCCCTCAACTCACTGGCTCAGCCGGCCCCCAGTCCCCCGCCATTCTGTTCCGGTCTGAAACCGCACAGCCCACACCACCTACTAAGCCTCAAACGCCTCCAACACACCTTGCTCTGCTGGGCTCGCTGATGTCGGGCTAGCACACTAACGGGCTGGCTCACGAGAAAAGAGTGAACTTAGGTCAGAGACCTCGGAGATCTTGGCGCTTCTGGGCGCTTCTAGCGGGTTTCTGGGGGCTCCTTTCGCTGTTCTTAACATCCTTCCCCTGCCCCTGCCCCCCTTTGCTGTCCCGATTGCAAGAAAAGCGCTGTGGCTCTATGACTTACTTTCTCCCAGGCCCTGACAGCTCCTGCTGCAAACCAGGAAGCCGCAGCTCCAGCGGCAGCCGCTGCCCTCGGCAGGGCGGTCGAACTTGGAAACAGCTCTGGAGCGGCAGCCGTCTGGGAAGGGAGGGGCGGGAGCGGGGCCATGTCAAGCAGCGTCAAGCAGCGGTCGGCCAACAAGCAGCAGCTGCAATGCGTTGCCACAGTGGTGCGGCGGCCTGGTGTTCAATGCTCGGCGCCAGCAACCAGCCGCAACACGCCACACACCACTCCTACCGGGCTCCGATCGGCTCCCTTGAATCTCCGTTGAATCCCCTCTGTTTGTCCTTACTCATATATCAACTATGTTTCAAGACTACTTGTGACATGATGTAATGTCATTTGCTATGCTTACATCCCTAGCAAAACTTAGGAATAAAGGTTGATTTTGGGGATCAAAATTGACAACGGCTTGACTTTAAGATCTCAGATCCTCGCCCTCACTGGCACCTGTTTTGGTCTCCTCCGTATGCTTCGGAAGTTTTTTCCTTTGCTATTTGAGGACCATAGGAGGACTACGGTACAGGCCTTAATTTGTTCAAGATTGGACTATTCCAACGTCCTTTATCTTGGCCTGCCGGAGTATCTCCTGCAACGGATGCAGGTGGTCCAGAATGCGGCAGCGCGAACCATTTTTGGCCTGCACAGGCGAGTCAGAGTCTCTGGCTTGTTGCAGTCTCTTCATTGGCTGCCTTTCCGGAAGCGGATAGTTTTCAAAGCCTTAACTCTTGCACACAAGGCCCTCTACGCCTCGGGGGCTAAATACCTTCAAAGGAGGCTTGCCTTCTATCGTCCGTCACGATCTCTGAGATCAGAGTCGATGTTTCTTGCCACTGTTCCTCGTGTGAAGAAGGCCCGTATTGGAGGTCGCTCCTTTATGTCCTGGGCTCCACAGCTTTGGAACTCTCTGCCCCTGACACTGCGCAGTACCTCGAATTTGCTGGCTTTCAGGAAGGGCCTGAAAACTTGGCTTTTTGCCTCTTAGACTCCCTTTTATTTTGCTGACTCCGTTTTTTTAATCTCTGTGTTGTGTTTGTATTTTTCAGGCTGTCAATAAAGCGCCGGGACACTCTTTCGAGTAGCCGAGCGCTATAAAAGACTCAATTAACATAACATAACATAACATTATGTTTCCCTGCACAAAATGCCTTTGAGTTTCATTCAGTACTATTTTGTAAATTAGTAACGCACCCAGAAAAGTAATTCTCAGTAATGGTTGCACTGTACATCCGACCCTCTGCTGCTCCCAATGAATTAGGTTGCAAATGTACTGGTAGCTGTTTTTCTTCCTCATCAGTTTCAGAGTCCGATACACTAACTGTTAAACCTCTGTGAGTTGCTACATTATGGAGAATTGCACATGTTGCTTCAATATGGTAACTGATTTCTGGAGAGTAATGTACATTTTGACAGATCACATTTACAATTGTTGTGCTTTCATATTGCAATCAAAAGACAACAGAGGCTTATAACCAAAATGTAAGCGCAATCAAACTCTCTACTTTGTAGCCTTGCATGGATGCCACTGTGTCAAAATATGAATGAATCATTGATGCTCTCAGGGAAACACTCTACTATGTCTGTAATCAAATATTTTGCATCACACACCACTTGTGTGTTTCATAGTATAATTATTTTTCCGGTTGCAGAATAGATACTCAATGATGGAGGGTGGGCATATAGACACATGTATACCATCTACACATCCAATGACATTTGAAAAGTTGGCTATCCGGTAAATTGGGTCTTGGTTGTATGCAGTTCCTGTACATTTCTGGGGAAATATATTTAAGTATTGTTTCGCATTAACAAAGAATCAAGGAATGCATGAAAAAATTGTGACAGTAAACCCTGCGACCCACCACCAGCTGCTGCCATTACACCTTGATAGCTAATAGATGTAAACTTATGACACTTGGGATTGCCGTACTGCATAAGGTGCAACTGTCTAGCGGAGGCCTTAATTCAGCAATTAGATCTAGGATTACTGCACTACGTAGCCTATACTTGATGTATATCTCCTCTGGTACACAGACAAAATATCGATTTTTAAATATCGATATGCAAAAATATCGAAGTTTAAATATCGAAATACAAAAATGTCGAAGGTAAGTAATATCGACAGTCTAAATATCGATATTGGTATGATATCAGTAATATCGAAGTTGTAAATATCGATGTTAATAATATCGAAATTAATAACTTTGATGTTACTAATATCAATTTTTAAATACATTTAGTGTATTGTATTTATTATGTTTTATTATTTATTTTTAATGTTATTTTATTAAATATTGTCTTTTACTACTGTAGCGGGTTGTGGGTTTATAGGGGAATAGGGTGGGAAGTAATTTAATTATGTTAAATTAATTATTAATTAGTAGGAATTATTAATTAATTAATTGAGAATTAATTTTTAATTATTTTTAATTAATTTATTAATTGATAAATATGTTCTGTAGCGGGTTATGGGTTTATAGGGGAATAGGGTGGGAAGTAATTTAATAATAATTAATTAATTGATATATGTTTGTACATATTTTAATTAATAATTAATTGGTAATTAATTTCTATTAATTAGTTAATTAATTATTATAATTTTTTACATATTTATAATTATTAATTAGTTTGTAATTAATTATTATTAATTATTTAATTACATTAATTATAGTAATTTTTTATATATAATTTATTGTTATTCTAAATTAATTAATTGTGCAAAATAATATTAATTATTAAATTAAATTAATTACAGCAAATGTGCTAATATATTTACTTTATTGTTATTGTTAATTAATAATTAATTGGTAATTAAATAATATTAATTAATTTTGGGTACAGGGGTATTTTTAGGGTTCAGGGTCAGTTTTCAGTTCATGGGTACAGGGGTATTTTTAGGGTTCAGGGTCAGTTTTCAGTTTTTGGGTAAAGGGGTATTTTGAGGGTTCAGGGTCAGTTTTCAGTTCATGGGTACAGGGGTATTTTTAGGGTTCAGGGTCAGTTTTCAGTTCATGGGTAAAGGGGTATTTTTAGGGTTCAGGGTCAGTTTTCAGTTCATGGGTACAGGGGTATTTTTAGGGTTCAGGGTCAGTTTTCAGTTCATGGGTAAAGGGGTATTTTTAGGGTTCAGGGTCAGTTTTCAGTTTTTGGGTAAAGGGGTATTTTTAGGGTTCAGGGTCAGTTTTCAGTTCATGGGTAAAGGGGTATTTTTAGGGTTCAGGGTCAGTTTTCAGTTTTTGGGTAAAGGGGTATTTTTAGGGTTCAGGGTCAGTTTTCAGTTTTTGGGTAAAGGGGTATTTTTAGGGTTTAGGGTCAGTTTTGGGTTTTTGGGGTACAGGGATATTTTTAGGGTTCAGGGTCAGTTTTGGGTTTTTGGGTAAAGGGGTATTTTTAGGGTTCAGGGTCAGTTTTGTGTTTTTGGGGTACAGTCGTACAGGGTAAAAATAAAATAAATTTAAATTAAATCAATTAAATGAAATAAAAAAATATAAAATTACATTTAATTATTACGTTTTTAATTTATTTTAAATGTATATGTGTTAGTTTTAATTTTTTAATTATGTTTTAATATTTTTATTTAATATTTGTAACATTATATGTATTTTATAATTATTTTTACATTATTATTAATACATTTAAAAAAAACGATATTTTTAATTTCGATATTTTTGTACTACGATATTATTTTTTCGATATTTTTGTACTTACTTTGTTAGGGATAGGATTCCTATATTTTTGACTTCGATATTTTTGTTCCGATATTTTTGTATTTCGATATTTTTGATTTCGATATTTAGTCAGACATTCATCTCCTCTGTGTCAAGACCGCTCACCTGAAGATCCAGGCCTTCCCTTCGGGGATGATAGGACCCGACTCCTCGCGGGACCCTTTCCAGCTACAATGTTTTCGGTTTATACACTGAGCTGTGAGTAGCACCAACGGGAGGGGCGTTGGGTTGAGAGAGAGAAAAAAATAAGCACTGGAAAACCTTGTCGTAACTGGTTTTGTGGCTGGAAGTAGCGTGGTATTGGCTTAAATTGGCTCGTATGATGTTAAGGGTTCTACAAAACAAAGTAATCATCTTTCTGTTACTACCACTAACATGGAGGTTTTTATAACATGTATTGCTAATGTTTAATACTTGCCTATCAAAATTGTGTCTTTTTATTTCTCGAATATGCTGGAACAAGGCTGTAATCACGTTCACTTGTTCAGTATAATATGATCATTCATTCTTAGTATTGTGACATTATACTGTTGAAAATAGCAAGAATCATTACTGCACAAAAAGGCACAATAAATGCTGATAAAGAATAGTTGCTGATATTCTATCACTTACAAACTAATAATGTTCACATCAGTTTGAATACCATGTTAGCACAAGACACATAAGGTTCAAGGATTTCTTGTTGGATCGTAAAAGAAAGTCTTCAAGGTAATACTATTGCACATATGGTTCAAGGATTAGTTGCTGAATTATTTAGGTAAGGTCACAGAATTCCGTGCTGAGTTCGTCAGGGAAAGTCACTAAATGAAATATAGCAGATTCGTCTCTCCAAGATGTAGTCTATAAGAGTGTTCAACTGAATGAACACAGCATTTATTCTTTGTTGAAATGTCAGTACTTATTTTTTTCTTTAAACTTGTCCTTTAAATTTGAAAATAATATAAACAAAATGGAGACCTTGTCTCTCTGCTTCACCCCCACTGGATCGTCTTTTAAGCAATGACTCATGGTTCCTCTGTTTGTTTTCTTTCAGGTCTGAGTCCTGAACCGGGAGAGTGGAAGCGGCATGTGAGCGGAGTGCTCTGAGAGGAACAGCCTGTGTGAAGAGGAAGCTGCATCTCTGAATCTCAGTAAGCGGGATACAGACGAGGCCAGGTGCTGCTTTATGAGAGAACCGCGTATATAAAGCCTGTTGTAACCGCTGCTCCACTTTTATGCAAAAGCACACGCAGCCGTTAGTTCGTTGGCAGTTAACTCGTGTTAGGTGCTGACTCGTACCTAACACGAGTAATGGCTGTTCCCTGAGAGTAAACTCGTGCAGGCATGCAGATGATTTCGACCACTTGCTGTTAACACGTGCTCTAATCCTTACTTTTAGTGCACAGTACGATAGGCTAATACTAAGTGAAATACACAGGAAAATAAATAAGTAATTGAATGTGCTCTTTTACCCACATATATCATATGTTATGTACTACATTTTCAGTAATGAATTTAGTAATGTTCTGAGGTTTTGAATACTCGGGGTTGTGAGCGCTGGAGATCATTACAGTCACCCCTCTCCAAGAACGCCCGCCGGACGTGGTTAATCTGGGTTACGTGCATGGAACTGTCTTAATAACAGAGGGGCATGTATATGTAAAGTTGGTTCCCAGGAATTTTCAGTAGCATCAGATCCTTTCCATTAAACTAAATCATGTAGACTCCCCCAGATGCCTTTTGAATCACGTATGCGTTGTACCTCATATTCTTAATGCGCATTGACCAATAGAGGAGGTGGTGGTGTATCTCGATAATAAGGTTTTAGGAGGGATACATGAAATACCGTATGAATTGCTTAATCTTCTGGCAATTTTAGTTTCATAGCCACTGGATTCACTATCTGTGTGATGCTAAAAGGGCCAATGAATATAGGTATGGGTTTACGTGGTCCTTCTATTTGGAGGTTTTTTGTGGATAACCATACTTGGGAGTCGATGAGGATGGTGGTCAGAAAACTATTCAGTCCGCCTTGGTAGCGGAAATTAACCTTCTGCATGTACCATAGGAAAACCGGCGGTCAGATTAGGATGAACCACCAGAAAAATCCAACTGCAGCAGTTGGATTTGCTACGGAAAGATCCAAAACCGCTGTTAAACCAGCGGAGTGACCGCACGTGAAATTACAATACGATAGTGGTGCCAGTGGAACGATCAGTTGTTTCCGACCGCCGCCATCTCAACAAATGATGAATGGGATTGCTGGCCGAAGGACTGTTGTATTCAGACCGCCGCGGTCACGCTGGAAGAGTAATGGTGGTCGAAAGTAACCACACAACAAGGCTACCAAGTGTGGCTATAAATCTGGCTCAGCCTCAAAAAACACCAAACACACCCCTATGACGCATCCTCATGGTAAGTAAAAAATACAAATCCCAGGTCAACCCACCCAACAGACCTGACATGACTTTCATTTTGACCCACCTACATAGCTGAGTATAAAATGAGCTCCTTTCCTGCCCAGAATCCTTTGCACAGCTCCACAACTGAAGGGCCTAACCCCACAGCATAAAGGGGAGGCAAATCAGCACACATCACACCATCACAACCACACTCACACCACACACATCACCACCTTCACACCTGCACTTTTATCCCATTTGCACATCACACACCAAGTCACAGAAGAAGATGCCCAAATTCACTGACAATGAGTTGTCAGTGATGGTAGATGAGGTAATCAGAATAGAACCACATTTTTTGGAAGCATGGTCCAACAGACACCAGTAGCCACAAAAAAATCAAATGTGGGCTAGGATAATGAATAAAGTAAATGCAGTAGGGACCACCCCGCGCACCCTGAAGGACATCAGGAGGAGGTGGCATGACCTCAAGACTAGGGTGAATGAGCGTGCTAATAAGAACCATGAGCTGGCTCAGAGGACTGGCGCCCCTCCCTCCCCCATTCCACCACTAACATTCACTGAATGGGAGGAGAAGGTGCTTGCCACACTGCATCCAGAGAGTCTCACAGTAATACCGGGGGAGTAGAAGCTGGTAAGTACCAACAAATGTCTCACATTACACTACTATGTATGGTCTTGCACAACTAGAAAGCTACACTTCCCAGACCACAATGCATTTATGTACAACACTCTTCTCAACATGTCTCACATATATAACATTCCCTTCCTCTGAATCCCCCCAAAGGTAGCTAGCAATATTTCCATGGGTGCATGTGTACAGGCAGCCAGCACTAATACTCCGACCAGACACCCTTGTCCCACAGCTGAGCAAGATGGAGCACTCCCCCCATCCAGAACCATGTGGCAGCGATTCTATTGCTCACTTTCACCTAACAGGTAGGTAGCCATCTTAACAGGGAAAGATGTTTGTGGCTAGGAAGCCAGCACTATGACTCCCACCAGGCCCCCTTGTTCCAGAGCCTAGCAGGAAGGTACACTCCTCCCACCCACAACCATGTGGCAGCTATTTCCCTCCACTGTGTCACGGAACAGGTAGGTAGACAGTGCATGCACCCTGCCTTCCTTCTCAAGATGCATGGAGCCATATGACCACACCAGCCCTCACATATCATCCAACTTGGCAAAGATCCAAAAGGCACATCCATTGTGCAGACAGGTAAGCGTACGTAACATTCACAGAAATTAAACTTTGAACCAACAAGTCACCTGTTGAACAAATTCAGGGCCCAATCATGCACAGCACTGAACACAATGTGTGAGTGCCATGGTGTAAGAGCATGAAGGCCCATATGAACACAAAACATTTATGGTCAATCAGACAAACTAACTAAAGTACATGATATGAAAAAGGTACGTATAACATTAAAATAGCTAGTCCTTGCTGAGATGAAAGGGATTCCATGCAGAGCAAACCAAAAAGATGCATAACATAAAGTTGATGTGCCTCAAGTTGTTAGATGACGACATAGTTTCTATTTACGTCACACCATGGACAAGTAATGGTAGAACCTCAACATCATGTCATGATGTTCAGTATCTTGCAGCCATACCAAGTGATTGCAATGTAATGTGCGTGGTGTATCATATATAACAACCAAACGTCGAACACCAAGCCTGTGGAGTACATTTCAATGACCATTTCACCTCTGTTCAACGGGAAATCCACAAGCAACTGCTGCAGAAGACAACACCAACCTGCAGAGCCAGTCTCCCCTCCGTCCGGAACATGAACTCTCGGATGCAGACTCAGTTTTTCGGATGATGAGCAACAACCTGGCCATCTGGTCTGCCAGGGCGTACCATGTCTCAGGCCCTCATTGTCCCCACCACTGCCCCCATCACAGCAACAACAGCGCTGACCCCTGCTGCAATGACCTGTGCGGCCTCAACCACCACCACTGTTGCATGCAACACTCTCCCTACCTCAGTGGTTACCAACACCACCACACAATCAGAGGGCAGGGAGAGTTTGCTGGTGCGTTGAGGGCCAACACCACAGGTCCGGGTCAGCAGGGCAGGTGGGAGAGCAACTGGGGGACAATACAGGAGGACACTGGGACCGAAGCGCTGGTCACCATCGCCAGAGTCCTTGAGGCATATGAGCAGACCCAGGGACAGATGGGCCAGGTTGTGGAAGAAGTGCGTGACACTGACTTTGTTGACTATCCTTACCCACATTTCCATGTTGGTGGCAGGAGTCTGTTGGAATGTGTGACTACATCAATGTGGTGACTACTATATTAGTCTCATTCACCGTAACTGACAACTCATAAATTCACTTAGTACCATTTTGTAAATAATCACTTCTCTGTTACAAATACGCATTGTAAATAAACACTCTTTACACACCTGTCTTTGTGTCAGCTCCATGTTTATCACAGTATGTACAATGTCAACTCAGAATCCAATGTACCACAAGGTCTGATTGTGACAAGACATTGAGAGGGTGAAGAGACCTAGAAAGACACAAGAGAATGACTTTTACTTGTCAGGTGATGCCACACCACTAATCATCAAGGTACACAAACCAGCACACATAACAATGAGCAACAACATCAACATAGACATGAGGTACCTGGATAAAAATACTCTGTGCCACACACATCAGCCATCAGCCATTAGCACAGATCCAACAACAGCCAGCAGTCAAAAAAGGTCTTCTAGGCCTTGACACTACCATCAAAGACAACAGACAATGTCACTGTTGTACAATGCCACTAACACTCAAGGGAAGTAGTTGTCAATGAGCTGTTGACGCAGGTCAACACCTTTCTCTTTTCCACTGTCTTCTTCCCTGGGCATGTGTGGGTTTGCGGGGGGCATCTGCTGCTTATCATCATCCAGGAGCAGAGGGATCTCTTTGCACAAGGCCAGGTTGTGGAGCATGCAGCATGCAACTATGCTCTGACACCCTTTTTGGGAGAGTAGAGTAGTGCACCTCTGCTCTTGTCCAAACATCAGAATCTAGACTTCAGAAGGCCAAATGTACGCTCCACCACACGCCGTGTCCTCCCATGTGCATCATTGTAGTAGACTTCCCCCTGGGTCCTTGGATTCCTCAGTGGGCTCAGCAACCAAGGCCGGTTGGGATACGCAGAGTCACCTAGATGTGCGATTCAGAGAGTAATTTAGTTATATAAACAATAGCTGAGGACAGCATGTCACACATGCAGCACACTTCTTGACTCTGCATACTCACCAATCAGCCACGCAGGTGAGCACGCCAAGACGCTTCGGCATTCGACCTAAACATAAACAGAAAACGCGTATATAAAGCCTGTTGTAACCGCTGCTCCACGTGTATGCAAAAGCACACGCAGCGGTTAGTTCGTTGACAGTTGACCCGTGTTAGGCGCTGACTCATGCTTAACACGAGTAATGGGTGTTTGTTCCCTGAGAGTAAACTCGTGCAGGCATGCAAATGATTTCCACTTGTTAACACGTGCTCTAATCCTTACTTTTAGTGCACAGTACAATGGGCTAATACTAAGTGAAATACATAGGGAAATAAAACAAAATAAATAAGTAACTGAACATGTCCTTTTACCCACATATGTCAGCGTTATGTACTACATTTTCTGTAAAGAATTTAGTAATTTTCTGAGGTTTTGATTACTTGGGGTTGTGAGTGCTGGAGATAATTACACTGATTGTTCAAAAAGTGTGATCCTCAGTCTGAAGATCCTCTCCTGTCTTATCCGCCTTCTCTGCAAACCAGCCAAAATCCTCCTCCTTGCCATGACGTACAGAGCGGAAGTTTTTGAAAATCAGATGTATTCTGGGGCTCTTCATATAGCTCGCACATGATTACCACCTGAGTCGAGGTGATGGTAAATTGCATGTTCTATTTGGTGTTTTTGCAACTATTCGCTATTTGCGACTGTGATGAACATATGAATAGCGAATCTCAAACCACAATTTCTTATTAGCGATTCGCTATTTGGAGTCATAAATTACTGAATTAGTAACCATTCGCTATGCAAAATTTATGGCTGTGAATGGGTTTCAAACATTCTATTTTAATTACTTTGCGAGTGGCATTCAGTTTGCGACTAAATAGTGATTCACAATGATTCTGTATGTATGGCCCAAAATGTCCTCTCACTTGCCATTGGGATAGGATGTTTTAGTCCCAATGGTGGCCATTGTGGAACCAAAGTGGTGGGGCAGCGCAGGAATAAAAAAAGAGTACTTACCTGCTGCCTGTCTCCTCCATCCTCTTCTGTTCCCGTTGGCTCCCAGCAGCAAATAGGCTCCCAGACACCCCTAAGCCAATCACAATGCTGCTGTCATGTTGGTAATACTATTACCAGCATGACAGCAGCATCATGATTGGTCTGAGTGGCCTGGTTTGGCACTCAGACAGTGCCTGAAACTGTTCTCCACACGGCTGTGCAACCACGGCCAAACTGTTATGCGCACTTATGGTGCCCACCACTTCTCCTCCCTGCTCTGTCACAATAGCTTTGCTTAGCCCCACCCTGCCCTAGAGTGCCCCAGTGCTGAAAAATAAAGTTATAACATCATTTTATTTTTCCTGATGCTCCACCACCTTAACGGAGGAGCTGCCGCTATTTAGTCCTCAAGGGAGCAGAAAGACTATTGAGGCTTTAGGTGTGAGGATGGGGCTTGATGTCAGGATGGGCCAGATTCACCCCATTATTTGATAAGAAAAAATAGTCTTACCATCCAGTGAGCTTTCTGCCTCTCTGGGGCAAATTGGAAGCAAACTTCCCCTCTGTCCTTTGGGGAGACTCAAACACGGCTTCCCCCCTTTTGGGGTGGAAGTATGGCCTTATGTCAACGTGCGATGCCTGCACTCCTTTCTTTTGCCCCAAAAGCAAGATCCCTTGTGTCTAGTGGGCTTTCTACCCCGCCCACCCTCTCCGCGTGGCAGATTTGGGGCAACTTTCCCAGTTGGGACATGCCTTCCATCTTCCCCCCAGGGAGGTGGACACAGACTATTGCCCTCACTTTGGAGGGGGTATGGCTCGATGCCAGGGTAGGCAGCACTATCCTTTTGTTTGTTTTGATGCCATTTTCTTATCCTTGATGTCTAGTGGGGAGGGACTGAAAGACTGTCTTGTCTCCTTTGGGTTAGGGGTATGGCCATTGCCAGAGTGCAACACCCACACCCCTTTCTTTTGCCACAAATGTAAAATCCCTGGTGTCAAGCGAGTTTTCTATTTTTCAAGGGGCAGATTTGAGGCAACCTTCCCAATTGAGACAAGTCTCTCTCTGCCCCTCAGGGTGGAAGACGGATTCTATTGCCTTTACTGGGGCGGGACTACAGCTCAATGCCAGGTTAGGCTGCCCCCTCTGTTGTTTGTTTTGGCACCAGATTGAATTCCCTGGTGTCTTGTGGGCTTTCTGCCTCCACACAAGGGCAACCCCCTGCCTCTTTATATGTGGAGGGGAAAAAAGACTAGTTTATTATTTTTGAGGTGGAAGGGTGCCAAAGCTAGAATACAAAATCAGTGGTGTCTCTGGAGCTTTCTACCCAGGGGGCAGATTTGGGGCAGCCTCCCCGACTGGGACACACTTCCTCTCTGCCTCAAAAGACACTATTGCCCCTTCTGGAACGAAGGTATGTCTCGATACCTGGGAATGCCATCACTTCCTCCTGGTGCCATTTTGAAATCCTTGGGGTTTTGCAGGTCTTTCTGCCCTTGGTGGGGTGGGGGTGGGGGTTCAGATTGAAGATTAATACCCCAATCCACCCCCCAGGGAGGGGGGGCAAAACATCTATTGGCCCCAGGGTAGTGGGAGCACTGGCCCATGTACAGGGGATGGGGGGCTACTTCGTTTCCAAAAACAAAACTGCATAAATTGGTCCCTGGTGTCTAGTGGGCTTTCTGAGGGTGTGGGCTAAATTGGGGACTTTGCCCTCATCCACCTCCCGCTGGGGCAGAAAAACCTCAGAATCCTTGTTTGGGATGGGGGCATGGCATGCCCATGATGGCCAGCTGCCATCCCTATATTTTATTTTCTAAAACTTTCTCTGGTGTCTAGAGGGCGTCCTGCCCCCGTGGAAGTGGGTAGACTGGGGGTAATCACCACTATTAGCCCCCAGGGCAGGTAGAAAGACTGACCTTTTTAGGGGAGTGGGGGAGCACAAGCCCTTGCCTTAGGGGCTGCTTCCCCATATCCCTGGGACCTAGTGAATGGATCCCAGCTTGAGCTCAGTCTCCTGTGGGGATCCTCAAGCAGGGATCGACTGGTCAGAGATACCACTGAAAAGGGGATCTTCTTCCCTTTCGAACAATACCTCACCAAGAGAATCAGTGCTCAGGGGGTGAGATTTGCCCCCCGAGCACTGATGCAGTGAAAATAAAACTCAGCTAATTTTACTTTCACTTTAATGATGTTAGCATGCCCTGCACACTGATTGTCATTACAGTAGAATAAAAAAGCCTCAGCTGTTCAGGAGCTAAAAATAAAATAAAGGAATCCCTCTGGTGAAAAGCACCAGAGGAGCCTTTAAACCCACACCCAGTGTCGGTCAGTGGCCAGCAGACGCTCTGGGGAAGGAATGCACTTAAGGGGTTAAGAAATTAAGTAGCCACAGCATATCTGGTAAATAATCACATTAATAGTAAATTGGCCAAAATACAGAAGGACCACACAAATCTAACCCTCTCTAAGCAACAAGCAGAAAAGTCTGAAAGGCTAATAACAAGATGACAACATTGGCTCTTTCCCAAATAGCACGTAGTTTATAATGTTCTGCACAAAGAAAGCTCACAGATTCATCACATGATTTTACTGGAAATGGGCAGAACTAAAAATTTAATTTATATTAATTTCAAAACAACAAGTACTTACACATTATTTTCATTGGCTGTTAAATCTTTTTTGTTTTTACTGACTACACTTAGTTCATACTCTCCCTCTCCGACAAGACACCAAACATCCAAATCAATTTCTCTGCATGACCGGAGTCGCCAGATGGATGAAAACCTCATGCTCAACACACACAAGAGGGTAGTAGAAATCTTTGTTAAAAATGCCTTGCTTTTGGACTCCATGTGGTGTCCTACCAAACATGGACCCACACTCCTCCCTGCAACGCACACAAAGTAACTTTAATAGTAATTGACAACCAAGTTAACACAGTCTCCCTCTTCTGCTTTCACACACTCAAGATGCTCAAGACGTTCTTTGCATGGCTCTCTACCAACACTCACAGAAACATCACCCAAGCCCTTGTCACCAAGCTGGACTACGGCAATGCACTCTATGTTGGAATCCTCACTCAACTGACTAGAAGGCTCCAGACCATTCAAAACTCAGTTGCCAGGATCACCCTCAGCTTCCCACCCTGCACTCACATTAAAGAGCTCCACTGCCTCTCAAGCCACAAATGCAAGTGCACTCTTCAAACTTCGGATGCACACTTACAAAGCCTTTCACAACATTGGTCCTGTGTACCTTAACAACTGTCTAAACTTTCATAAACCTACCAGACACCTCCACTCAGTCACACTCCTACTTGCACTAACCTCCAGCATACACAGATTCAGCGGTCATGCCGTCTCCTACCTCACTTCTAAAGCCTGAAATGACCTGCCCTTCACATCCGAGCCTCCTCCTCCGTTCATGAGTTCCGCAAGAAACTGAAGACCTCGCTGTTCACCTACCCTGACCCTGGATAGGCACATACATCCTGTTTCAGCACAAGGATACCCTCCCAGGTGAGTCGTGTGCTATACAGATACACGTAAGATACCATAATATAACATAGCATAATATAACCTAATGAAAAAACATTAGAATACAAAGAACTGCTTCTGCACGTTTAAAACAACAAAGGTTTAGCTCATAGCCTTGCAATGTTGCAACACAAGTACTTTGCTTCCTATAAAAGCTAGAGATCAGTTACATTTGCACACTAGGACAGAGACCATGGCGTGCAGCTGAATATCACTCACTTTATGAAAACAGATAAAACACCTGAACATGTATTTTCTAATGAAATATTTTACTTTTACAATTCCCCTCTCAGAAACCATTTTAAATTAGCACATCATCATGCTATAATACCTGTCATCTTTCTTGATTTTATTAGATCTTCCTTCTGTAACACTCTACCTTCTTCAGTTGTCTCATTATCTGCTTCTTCTTGTTCCTGTAATTCTATCTAAAACCCCTAACGAACGAATTCATAGAGCTACACTCATTACCACTATAATTATAACTATTATTGAAATAATAACCTTTATTACCTATCCCACTAAACCATGACTATCTTTTCCCAGATTCCACGTACTCCTAATGGGTGAATCCCATTTACAATGCAAGTAAGGTTATCAATATATTTGTTAAAATACTCTCACTATTATCTGGACTATATGTGTGACACTGAGGTTTCACAATATGACAGAAACCTCCCTCTTTAGCCTAAAGCATATCAAAGTTCATTGTTTACTAAATCATCATTGATCTAAATACAAGCATCTCTTGATAAATCTTAGCTAGCTTCTGCTATGTTGCTTGCTAAACGTTGTACTAAGGTGGACAATTTCGTAATCTTTGCATCACTCAAAGCAACAAGAATCAAAACACCAAACCCTTCGAATACTTGTTGACCTTTAATTTCTCTCTTTTTTTTTATATTTATTTTTATTGTTGCATCACATATCGATAAGCTCAGTCATATATATTTTCGTTGGTTGCAGCGTCAACATTCTGCTGCAGTCAACCATTAGTGCAACTTTTTCATTTTTATTATACAACTTCATAACTTTAAAGGTCATCGATTGGATAAGTGGTACATTTTAGATAGATCATTGGAGCGTTCAAATCAACTAATACAACGGGTAAAGCCTTTAATACCACATTTTGCAGGTCTATTATGCCAAACATAAGAGTCCGGAAAACCCTGGGGCTATCCTGTCTCAACCCAACTCCACCTTCCGTCCCCCCCACTCAGTATCCTCCTCATCCCCTGAGCTATCCATGTCTTCTTCTTCTGGCAGCGGCTCACACAGATCCCCCCTATAAGTATTCCAAGGTGTCCATATTCTGTTCCATTTACGTGGGTTGGCTCTTTGTTGGTACACTGCCCTTTCCACCACCATAAGCATGTCCATATTCCGGCACCACTGTGCCAGGGTCGGCGTCTCGGATGATCCCCACCTTTGCGCTATATCTCGCTTTGCTAACATCATTCCAATGACCACCCATTGCCTTCCATGTGGTGTTAAGTCGTTTGGGCCCAATACATGCAACAGACAAACTCGGGGGTCAGGTGTTATTGGGATTTGTAAAGTCTGGGCCATCGTGCGTGTTACTCGCCGCCAGTAGTCCACCATGCTGGGGCAGGACCATAGGGTGTGGTACAGTGTACCCTCCTCTCCACAGTGCCTCAGACAGTATGGGTAATCTGCTTTGTGGATTTTGTGCAGAATGGTGCGTGTATAGTATACTCGGTGCAAAATTTTAAATTGCACCAACCTAAATCTCGCCGAGATGCCAGCTTCTTTAGGTGACGCCAGCGCCCCATTCCAGTCTGTTTCATCTATTTCCCCTATTTCCCCCTCCCACTTCTCCTTCAATTTCTGCAACGGGTCGGGTAAGTTGTTTATGAGTTTATGGTAAGTGAGGGAAGTAGCACTGGCTTCCATGTAGTCTGTAAGTAATCGGTCCTCCAACGGGGCCGATTCTGGGACATTAGTGCCTGGTTCTATTGCTGACATTAAAGCGTGACGAATCTGTATGTAACGGTATGTTTCAGTAATGCCCAATTCGTACTGTTCCCTCAGGGTCTCAAACGAAACCACCCCATCCTTCGTCCACATATCACCCACCGTGGAGATCCCGATGTTGTCCCACTGTTCGAAGCCTTTACTGTGTCTCAGATTTCCCAGAATTCTGGAGTCCCACAGGGGTGTGAGTCGTGTAACCACTCCCTCCCATTTTAGTCATGTTTGGGCTTTATGCCATAGCGTCACAGTGTATTTAGTTGGGCCGCTAAGTTTTGCCGTCAACCCTTTATTGTAGAGTGGGGCCAGAAGCGTGTTTGTTCCTAGCTGCCGTCTGTCCGCCATATACGCCGGGTCGTCCTGTGGCCTGTGTATCCACTGGTTAATCACTTTGAGGTGGGCTGCCCAGTAATACAGTTCCAAATTTGGGAGCGCTATCCCCCCACTATACCAGTCTCGAATCAATTTCACATGCGCAGCCCTGGATGGTCTGTTTCCCCACAGTAAGCTAGACAGTTGAGTCGATATTTGTCGAAAGAACGACGATGGGACCAACGCTGGCGTATTTTCCAAGACATATAGGAAACGGGGTAACGCCATCATCTTGAAAAGTGCGGCTCTGCCCAACAGTGTTAACGGGAGGGTTTTCCAGTGGTGCACATCTGATTTTAACCTTTTGAGCAGCGGCCTGAGATTTAGGTCCTGAAAAGTCACATGCTCTCGTGTGATTTGGATCCCCAGATATCTAAAGGAGGTGGTCTCCAACAATAATGGGCAGTCCGCACTTAGATTCGGCGGCGTGCCGTGTAGCATATAGAGCACAGATTTCGTCCAATTTATTTTGTATCCCGAGGCTGTGCCATGCCTCTCACACAAGGCCAGCAGTACCGGAATACCTGTTGCTAAGTCTGTTAGGTAAATCAACATGTCATCGGCATATAATGACACCCTGTCTTCCCAGTCGCCTCCCCACCGTATGCCCTTCAGTAACTGGGTGGTCCTAATGATGGTGGCTAATGGTTCCAGCACCAGAGCGAATAGTAGCGGCGAGAGTGGGCATCCTTGTCTCGTGCCTCTCGCTAGTGGTATTTCTCTTGAGATGTGTCCATTTGCCGTCACTCGGGCTACAGAGTTTTTGTGTAAAAGTCTAATCCACGCTATGAATTTCGGGCCAAAACCCATATGCTCCAGAACCGCAAAGAGGTAGCGCCATTAAACCCATATGCTCCAGAACCGCAAAGAGGTAGCGCCATTCCACCAGGTCAAACGCCATTTTGGCATCAAGCGACAGAACAGCTGCTGGTTCTGACAGTAATGGAGCCTGTGCCATCACACCGTGTAGTCTCCTGAGATTAATCGCCGTGCTCCTGTGCGGCATGAATCCGGATTGATCAGGATGTATTAGGTGCACCAGATGAGGTAACAGTCTGTTGGCTAGTAGTTTCGCCAAGATCTTACTCTCGGCATTAAGGAGGGATATTGGGCGATATGACCCGCAGTCCTCAGGTGGCTTGCCGGGTTTCGGTATTGTTATTATAGTCGCTGCGCGTTGATCGGGCGGTAGTTGTCCCTGTTCCAGACTGGCCTTAAACATATTTAGTAGGGGGGTCGCAAGCGTTTCCGACACGGTTTTATACCATTCAATCGGTATCCCTTTGGGACCTAACGCTTTTCCTGAGTGTAGTGCGGTGATGGCTATCTGTAACTCTTCAGCGGTCAGGTCTGATTCCAACTCTTCTCTATGGTCCTGTGACAGGGTGCGAGTGGGTACTCCTGCGAGAGACGCCTCCGCCATCTCCCGAGTAACATTGAATTCAGGGGAGTATACTGTTTGAAAGTGGTCAGCCAGGAGTTCAACTATCAATGAGGGACGGGTTTGTAATACCCCTGCAGGATCTTTCAAGTGTAGGATGGCCCTCTGTCCGTCCCGTTTTTTCTCTAACCAGGCAATAAGCCTACCAGCTTTGTCCCCCACGTCGTAGAGTCTGTGAGCTGTCGCCGCTATATTGTCCACTACCCTCCGGCGTATGTGGTCGGTATGACGCTGCTGACACAGTTGGAGACTGTGTAGCGTGTCCCTCGTCGGGACAGTCTCATGATCTCTGTTGGCCTTGGCGAGTCTGTCTTCCAGGTATAGGAGCTCTTGTTTTTGTGTGCGTTTGTACCTCGTGATAGTGGAAATCGCCTGTCCCCGGAGAACTGTTTTGTACGCTTCCCCATAGGATATTGGGGGATTTAACGGACCCTACGTTTTCAGCGAGGTACGTCCTCGTCCCTCTCTTAAGCGCTTTTGCTACTAATGGTGCTTTAAGGTACCCCGGGTAGATCGGGCAGATGCGTGTTCGGGTCCGTCCAGGGTTGGATAGACTCAGTGTCAGAGGAGAGTGATCCGAAACACCCCTTGGTTTGATTTGTACGTCGTCTATAGTGAGGGTGCCGTGTCCCAGTGTTAGGAAATAGTCGATCCGTGATAAACTATCATGGACCGCTGAGTGATACGTGTATTGCTGATCGTCTGGGTGGAATAGCCTCCATAGGTCCACCAAGCCCTGTGCTTCCATAAAATCACATAGCCGGGAGGGCCCGGGAGATTGAGTTCTGACCGGGAATCTGTCTCGTGTGTTGTGTGCCACTGCGTTGAAGTCCCCACCCAAGATGAGATCCCCCTCTGGAAGGTCTAGCAGAAATTTCCCCAACTCTGGTAGTGCGACTGCGTGTAGTGCCGGCGGGATATATACCGAGACCACATTGAGCGGCCTTCCTTCCCACTGCCCATGTGCCGCCGCAAAACGTCCCTGTGTGTCTAGTTTCGTGGATTGGATTATGAATCTCGAAGAGCGGTGCATCAGAATCCCTGTACCACGGGACCCCCTAGTGAACTCTGAATGTACGATCATACTGTAGCCCTTCCTATCTAGTGCTTTGGTTGCTGTGCCTGTTAAGTGTGTTTCTTGTAGTAGGAACAGGGCTGGGTTCAGTCTTTTTATACTCTGTAACACCAAACCTCTTTTAACTTTATCCCCTAGGCCCCTCACATTCCACGTCATGAGGCACAATGGTGTCCCCTGCCCCGTCCTGGCTACCTCCCTTCCTGCTTCAACCCATGTGGTGTGTGCCATAACATCTGTGGTGGCTGACATTAATATGCCGTGGAGATCGTGTGCGAGCGCATTTCCAATGTTTCGCCTTACGGTTAGCGTGTGCCATATAGTTCCAATCTTGACCAGTAGAACAGTTTGAAAAAAGCAAAACCTCCCACCCCCCAACTCCCCCCTCCCTGCCCCCCTGCTAAACGGACCTAAAACTGCCCGCCCCCCCAACTCAGCAGAGTGCCTGATCCCAACCCAAAACAAAGTACTTGCTCGCTGGGGTGAAGGACTCTCCGGAGTCGGCGGCCCCCCTCCTTGACCACGGAGGACCTCTGCCCAGTGTCCATGGCAGCACTCCCGGTCAGCGTTACAATTGGCCTAGATAGGCAGCATCGGGAAGTCATTGATCTTCATTGTCTTCTGTTTCTGGTATGTCGTTCAGAGGCGAGTGTGAGTCTGCTTCTCCCCCAGACGACTGGGAGCCCGTTCGGGGTCCGTTATTGCGATGTTTGTTCGGCCTGTTGGAACGGCGAGGCAGTCCCGCTGGTCTCCATCCCTCCAGCCAATCCTGAGCTGCCTCCGGAGTGTCGAAAAACCATGTTTTATTGTCCGCCACTATTCTCAGTCTGGCTGGAAAAAGCATTGAGTAGGGAATCTCCTTTGCCCTAAGTTCTTTTTTAAGTTCGAAAAAGGTTCTTCTTCTACGCGCGACTTCCGCCGTATAGTCAGGGAAAAATGCCAGTGTGGAGTTCTGTATTCTAATGGCGGGTGAAGTTCTTGCTGCCTGTAGGATCGCATCCCTGTCTCTGAAATTGAAGAGCCGTGCAATGATCGGCCTTGGGTTAGCGCCGGTTTTCGGGCGACCCCCGGGAACTCGGTGTGCCCTTTCCACTGTAAAGAAAGCAGAGAGACCCTTGGGATGAAGGCTTTGTTTGATCAGGTCTTCAACATACAGGTCCATCGCTCTTGTGTCTTCCGATTCCTGAACCCCTATGATACGGATGTTGTTCCGTCTCGAGCGCCCTTCCTGGTCATCCAGCTTGTCCCGCAGCTCCTTGTTTTCTTTTGTGATATGCTCCATACTTATCTGCAGTTCTGAAACATCTCCCACCAACGATTTGGTCACTACTTCCATTGCACTCACTTTTTCTGACATTTTATGGAAGTCTGCACGTATGAGTGTTATTTCAGCTGAGATCGATCCCACTGTTGCCTGTACCTGAGTGAGGGCCCGCATCACATCGTCCAAGGTTGCTTTCTTGCCCCCCGCTGTGTCCGCGGTTTTGCCCGCCTGCTGTTTCGCGTCTAGTGGGGAGGAGGTAGACTTATCATAAGCATATCTTTCAAGACGGGCTTGTGCCGCTCCGCTTTTCGGCCCTTTACCGGCTATCCTGGCAGTCCCTTCCGCAGCGTTCCGCAGAGGCTGCTCGTTATAAAACCAGTTCCCAAGTGGTGTTGCGACCGTTAAGGAGAAACCCCTGTGAAGGTCTTCCGCTCACTTTATGTCCCCTGATTGGGCCACTGATCGATGGGGTTTGCTCCCCTCCTTGCCACCAAGTCAGTTGCGGACACGGTCCTCGCTTCTTGCCAAGCTCAGTGTGCCGCCCAATCACCGTCTGTGGATCCTAGTCGTTGCGCCCAATGTTCCGCAGTGTCCCTGCAGCCCGTTTATCCCGGTGCGTGTCGTTGTATGAGGGGGTATGGGGCCCGAGAGGAGGAAACTGTGCCCTGGAACCAGGGCCTATTTTGTGGTGGGTAAGTCGGATAGGCGCCTGCGTGCCACCGCCTCCAGTCGCGCCACTGAACGATGGGTTTTGCACTCTTTCTCACGGGTCAGCCAGTGGTCTGTAGGATGACTTCTGTTGTCCTTCACCGGAACTGTCGGCTCTCGGCCAGCGCGATCCTTTCGCTGTTTCGCACCCCGGGCTCACCCGTGCACCGCGTCCAAGATGGCGGCCTCGGCCTGGAGGTCACAGGGACTATTGCTTCCGTACGTTCGCTGGGGGCGTCCTAAGCCACCACGGAAATACCGACGAGGATGTCTGGTCATCCGGACCCCAGCCCCTCAAGTTCGGCGATGGCGCAGTTCCACTGTTCCTTCCTGCTTCACGAGCTCGTCCACGAGCGGGCGCTTCCGGCGTTGTCTCGCTCTGATTAGAGCACTTCCTGTCGGCTCGCTGCTTCAGTCTGCGGCCCGGCTGTAGGCCTCCTCAGCTGCCCGCACGGGCTTCACTCGGAACTGTACTTCCCGATGTCGGATTTTTGTTTCGCTTGTCTCCGTTTGTGCCGCCCGGTCCTGGGCGTCGGCCCCTTCCCGTAGGAGATTTTTGTGTGCCGGATCAGTGGTCGGATCGTCGAGGAGGCCGCTTCAACCGCGGAGCTCGCCTTCTATGCTGCCGCCATCATCGGCTGCTAGCCACGCCCCCTTTAATTTCTCTTTTAACTCCCCCATGATGCACATCACTCAAACTATTCACATGGTAGATTTTAGGAAACTCTAAAGCTAGATAACATAAACCAGGCCATTGTTGCAGAATGGTAAAATAAGCTGCCTTGTTACAAATGTGATAAATGCCTCTAAATATATGATTAACACTACTTAACATATAGAGCCTATCCGTAATGTATGTCCCTAATGCTATTATGTAATGTATGGGTCTCGTAAGCACACACACTATTCATATCAGATAAGTATTCCCTTCTTTGTCTTCCCAAATCTTAAAACTAGGAATTATGTGGGAATTTTTGATCACAGTCTCTTCCCTCAAATCAAATCTCATTTCTTCTGAACTTTTTAATTTATCTTTTGATCTTTTCCTGTTCAGTTCACGCTCAACTTCATTGAATCTACACCAATTCCTAAGGCTAGTACTCCCAGTGTTAGTACTTTGACATTTTAAATAACTTCTAAAAGGTGCAGATGCTTGCTTCAAGTCTTGTAAAAGCAGCTAAATGCTGAGGCCTGCAGGGGCAGCATGGCTGACGCGCTTTAATTTCTCTCCGCCATTGATCCCCTTAAACCGGCATATTTATCCGGCATCTACAAAGTTTTCTGGCAGAGGGTTGAACCTGAAGGCCCGACGACGCCCCAGGGGCCCATAGAGGCGCGGATCGTGCAGGAACAGCGAGTGCAAGGCCATCGGAGTAGAGCGACGGAGAGCTGCGGGCTGAATCGAGCAGGTGGGGCGCCGGCGACAGGGCTCCAGTCGGAGGCGGTTTGCAGAGCAGAACACCTGCGAATGCCTCAATACTGTGAGACGATGGAAAGCAAGCTGGGAGCTGAAGCGCAAGCTCCTAGGACACTAGAGACGATGGGTGGCGCTGGCTGCGCAGATCCAGGAAGCACCTCAAGCGAAGGAAACGCATGAGACAGGCCTGGTCCCGAGGCACAGGAAGTTGCGGTGAGGAGACTACTGATGGACGGAGAAGGACTTCGAGGTACGAATACTCCAGCAGCCTACGACAGACCAGAAAGAAGAGGAGGAAGCCTGGGTGCGGCCAGCTGCAGAGGTAGATCGGTGGGCTGAACCGAGGAGTGGTTACTAGCTGAGAAGGTACTGGGCTCTCCGAGTATCTGGCCAAAGGACGGGCGGAGCGGTGTACGACGACGCTGGACTGGAGTAAGTTCTAGGGCTAGCTGATGTTGGGTGCGGCCCCGAAGGAGAGAACAGCCACACACTGGCCTTTCTTGCCTAGGCATGAGAGAGCTACGCGACGGGCTCAGTGAGCTGCGTGGTGCCCTGGTGCCCTTATGACCACTTGTGCTGGAGCCTCACTCCCTTTAGCAGGCAAGAGGAGTGATACTGGCTGGAACTGGTGAACGGAGCTACGATGAGCGGCGAAGGATGGAACATGCCTCCCGAGAGAGGGCAAGCGAAGAGTGAAGACGATGGGAGCTGGTAGGCCACGTGGAGGCTTTTGGTCCGGGGGATATCAGTGTATAGATAAAAGAGGTATGCTGGGAAGCAGGGTTGCACGATTGACTTGGGGTATAGTGATCCAAGGGCATTTCTATCCAATACCTGTGAATACCAGACGAATATTGAGGTGTCCGGCCTGCTCACGTGGCCAACCAGGAAGGCGGGGAGTCTACGCCACAGGCTGTGTGCTGGTTGCGCCTCTGCAGGCCTGAATCCTGACGACCGCCGGGACTTCTCCTGGCTGTACCCCTGCACATTGCATGCCAGGGTTGACTCACGTGTCCGAAATAGCACGCTGACCTGCCCCACTTTCTATCCGAAACCCTTGTGACAATTTGGGTGAGGCCTCGTGGAAAGCTGGGGCGTACCAGAGGCGCTGTATCGAGGCCTTCCCCGCAGACTGCAGGCTCGAATGAAGCGGATCAACCACTACTAGTGGAGGGGCAGAAGACCTCCGTTGATCGCCTGGACGCTATCCTGCATGCAATTGATCGATCTCACGAATCATCGGAAGCCAAGCTGGATAGAGTGGCTTTAGACCTCACCTTGTTGCACGCCGACCATCAGAAATTAAAAGAACGGGTCACTGCTGTCGAACAAGATGTAGCAGAGCTGAAGCCGGACACAGAATTCCAGGAGAAGCAACAAAATGCTCACGAGGTCAGGATCAAAATACCTTGTTGAGTTGGATGGAGGATGCGGAAGGCCACTCCAGGAGAAATAACGTTCGGCTGATTGGGCTGCCGGAAGGAGCGGAAGGACAAGATGCGGTCACCTTCATGGAGCAATGGCTCAAAACCATATTACCACATACCGAGTTTTACCGGCTCTTTACCATTGAAAGGGCACATTGTGTCCCGGCAGGAAGCCGGCCCCGGGTGACAGAGCACGAACTCTCATCTTTAGAATGCTGCATTTCAAGAATCGTAATGTGATCCTGCTGGAGACAAGGAAGCTGGACAAGGTCAAATATGAGAACACCAAGGTTTTGTTTTTTCACGACTACAAAATGAATGTGCAGAGCCAACGTGGGTCCTTCTTGCCAGTTAAGGAAAAAAGCTCAGTGTAGCTGAATATCTCTTACTCATTGCTTTTTTCGGCACGACTCCGTGTAGTCTTTGTTGGGAAGTCAAGGTATTTTGATACACCCCAGGATGCTTGTGACTGGCTTGAGACATCGGGTCAGTACTCGGGCCCACGGCCTACGAGCACATCAGCCGCATGGACTGAGGAAGCAGGCGGAAGGGGACCTCGACGGTGATGGCCTAGGAGGCAATTCCTTGGCCTTTCGGCGGCACCCAGTCCGGACCAGGTTCAATGGCAGGCAGTGGTCCGCATCACGGAACAGATGGTGGAGCCAGAGGACAAAACTGACACTTCCCTTCATTCCTCAGGGGATGGGAGTTAATCGGTGGTGGAATCATCAGAAAAGAACTCGCTGAGAATCCCAGATATCACGCATGGTATTGTATGAAATAGACTTTGTCTGGCACTCATTTTAGGTACTGTCACTTGAGCCGCCATGGGTAAGATAACTGTACACTGTTATCTGCAAAGATAGGATCTGAATATGGGGTGGTCCAGCAGATGCGTCCCGGCGCCCCTGGGGCTACCCTCCTTTACAATTCTATGGTGATGTTTAACTAGATGATACTGTGGGATTCACAATTGTATGCCCTGCATGGTTACACACCCCTCTCCTTCTCCCGTCTATTGGTTACCAGTAGGACCCGCAATTGTGCTGCTGTATGTCAAGTTTGGGCGATACCTCAAGGTTGTGAGGGTTGCTCTTGTAATGTTGTTCCTTCACCTTGTTGGTTTATCCCTTTTCCCTTTCCTCGCAGGAGTCACTCGGGGGGTATTGGAAATATTGCAGTTCATATCCAACTGCTACTCAGTGGTGTGTGGGAGGGCCGAGAAATCATTCATTGCTAGCTTAACTCAGCTCCAGGATGGGGCACATGATAATCACATGGAATGAGAGGGGTCTCCGAACGCCATCCCACACATACGCGGCATACTCCTATCTTAAAGGAGACACATTTAAATGCGGTAGAAACAGCCAGGCTGCAACATAGATGGGGGATAAGATATATGCCACGGATAACTCTCTATTTGCCAGAGGGGTCCTCATTTGGATACGTACGGGGACGCCTTTTGCAGTAGACGAGGTCCTTACCGACAAAGAGGGCAGATATGTGCTTTTGAAGGGCAGATTGGACGGATGACACATACTGTTGGGAAACATGTATGCCCCAAATGTGGATCAAGGTAATTTCCTCAGCCAGCTGTCCTTAGTGATGAAAAAATGGTGCGAGGTCCCGTGCTTACTGGGCGGTGACTTTAATTGTGTCCTAGACACGGGGATAGATGGATTCTTCACCCCACTTCGGAGTACCGCCGCCACGCTCAATTCGATGATGCTTAATGGATGGGAGGATGGATGGGATCTAATTGATGTCTGGAGACATTGTAACCCTGGGGTGAGGGTGTACTCTTTCTTTTCAGTACCCCATAATCTGCATGTTCGCTTAGATAGGTTTTTCGGATCTCTCTCCTTACTTCCTTACATTTCAGGCTTGGAGTATTGGGGACGTACACACTCTGATCACAATGCACATTGTGTCACACTGGCCAGGGAGGGTGGAATTCCTGGGGTCCCTGTAGGAGAGTAGGGTCTGCAATCCTATGATCACCCAGATTTTTTGCTTTTGTTTCACTGGTTTACGACTTTCTCTGGCTGTGGGCCTGCCAATCAGACCCACAGCCTGGCTGTTCTCTTTCTAAATTACGACATGTACCCTAGGTGCATTTACCAATTGGTACTGGGCCACCTTATCAGACCCTGTAACTCAGGGCATAGGTGAACCCAGGGCCGCCAGGGGCTGCAGCATGTATTATGCCACCCCTGGCTGGCCTCCTAAATTTGACACAACTGGCTGCATGACAGCTGGGGCAAAGTCGTGTAATCACCCTTTGCTTTAGGTATAGTAGCTCTATATCTAACTTTACAATGGACACCCGAGTTCCTATCAGTCACTCCTATGGCAGGCCTTGACAATCCTGAAGGCAGAGTGCGTGGGCCCGTGTGAACTGTGTTCTGGCCCGAGCCGAGCCCGGTTGCAGCTTGCGGAATCAAGACCCAATGGCTGTTCCATGATAACGCGTACCACATCGGTAACTTCGGTATCGCGTTATCAAGACATGTCGAGTAAGGTGTCATACGAATCGGGATGCTGCCCCCTCACCAATTCTGCCGACGAGGTTAGCATTCCGCCCTTCTAGAGGGACACGACATGTACGTAACTGTGAACCCCCGGTTAAAGTTAACTAAAGCCTCAGCTCCACAAGATGGATGCTGCCACCACAGACACGAGTCTGACCTCCTGCTGCTGGGAGTCCTTCCAGCGAGGAGCGCTTGGACAAAGGGTTTCCTGTCGAGGGCGGTGTTCGCACCGTCCCAGACAGGGTTTGTGTATTCTGGGTAGGTAGGGCTTTTGCGAGAAGGTGACTGCGGAGTGGCACCCCGGTGCTCACTACGCATCTGCCGGTCAGAACCAGTTCCAGGGGTGCCAGCCCTGGCCTGGGGAAAGTCCGGCAGGGGAGAGGGGTGTAACTACCCCCCTTCCTGGTCCCACCCTTAGGGCAGGACCTAGTCATGTACCCACCCCTTTCTTTAGGATAAAGGCCGGAGCGGGGACCCTTCCAAATTAGATCATCTTTGAATCAAGAACTACTTTCTACGAAAGGACATTCGAGACTCTTCTCAAGATTTCTCCCTTGTGACTAAGGAGTAGTCACCCTGCATCAGCAGGCACCATCTAAGAACTCTGCGGTTTGCTGTAAGTCCTTCCTCAGGAATCCGACGGCCCAGCTCGACGAGAACCGGCTTCCCTGGCACCTCTGACCTCTACCCACGTCATCAGCTCAGCTGTGACCTGTGGGTGCGACGAGACCTCGAGGGACCGGCCATCATCAAAACCTGCACGCTTTCTTAATCAGCACGACCATCGAAGTAATTCTCTGGTGAGTGCTCTGGGGTCCGAGAAGCCCCGACCCTGAGACGCTCCAGCACCGAAGTGCAGTCTCCCAGCATCTCCACGATCTGCGTGGGGCCCTTCTGCTCGCTGCTCAGCACGTTGTCCGGTCACTAGCCGCTGGCTTGTGCCCTCCTGTGACGACATTCGACAACCGACGCTGCTGGTCTGGTTGCTCCAGACTGGCCCTTGCTTCCATCTTTGAGAGAAGCACCCCGGACCCTCCTGGTCCCCTCAAGACGCCATTTTAGGCCCACCACGTGGTCCTGAAATCTGCCAAGGCTTGTTGCCCCAATCCTGGGCCCAGCGACGCCGACAGCATCATCCTTCGTGGGACAGCTCGCACCTCCATCCTGGTCGCCGACAACGCCTCCTGGTCCGTGAGACTGCAGAGCCTAGCGTCGCCCACTCACCTGGTCGAGGTGACGGCCAACCGGTGCCCTCCTGGCACCCTCTGACTACTGGCTAGTAGTACGAACTTGGTCCCCTCTGCTTTCAGGTGTCAACGATCTCTGATCCAGGCTTGGATCTCTACGAACTATTCATCACTGGTCGCCGGCCAGCAACTCCTTTTCTTCCGGCTCCTGGCTCGTCAGCGAAGACCCCGACGCCTGTAAGACTTGTGCAGCCGCAGCCCTCGTGGCTAGGTAAACTCGGCATTTCGGTGCCTGCATAGCCTCTTTACTCTAGGGTCCTGAGTCCCTCGCTTCCGACTTGCCTTATCGGGTCCGCCCGAGACCACTAAACTTTCCGTGTCCTCGGACACTTGTTTTAATTGTGCACTTGAAGTATTTTCCTAAGAGATTTGGTTTGTGCTTAGTACCCTGTCCTCATAAAGAGTACAGGGCTGTTGTGAATCTTAATAAATATCCTGTTTATTTTCATAACACTTGTGTGGTGTCCTTTCACTTGGTGTTCAAGGGGTACATGTGTGGTAAACAGCTGGCTTAACACGCCCTCTCGAGTCTTTAGCCTTAGACTGCTCGTATCCACGCTACTAGGATAGCTGGTCTATAGGTTGACTTACAACCAATCACCATAAGGGTCGTTTGGAACGATACATAGCGGTCGCTAGAATAGCGAACGCTGCATATCGGGCCAACTTCTCACATTGGTGGCAGCGTGGGATTTGAGCTTGCTGTTGTTTTACCACACGTATCCTAAGAATATCTTGTTGAAAGATCACATAAGTACTGTTAGTACATATAACTAAGCTTAGAATACTCTGAGTTCTACTGAACCAGCTGTTGCAGCTCCTCAAGGCCTAGCACACCTTGGCTGCAACTCTTAGCAAGGGACCAGTAGGCAAACACATAGTGTAGGTAGGTGCATCATTTACACCACACTAGAAACAGTATGTCGGACAAAGGAGGAAACTCTGAGTCTCCCCTTGTGTCAGTTGACCCTCCACAGGTCATCCCTTCAAGATATACTGTGCTTAGCTTCCGCGAGTTACGACAAGTATGTAACTCTAGGAAGATTAAGCAAGGGGCTAACCCCACCACCTCCTTTCTGATTGGTCTCCTAGAGACTTATGATGCCAGAAAGGCTGAGAAGCTTCTTAGCCCTTCTAATCCAGAAGGAGACATGCCTCCCCTCGAGGGAACCAGAGGTGACCCTGACCTAATCCTCCTCTCAGCCGAGAATGAGAATGTGGAGGAGGAAGAGGATGAGGATCCCTCTGGGGATGAGGCAGATAAGGGACAGGTAGAAGTCGGTAGACTAACCCGGTCCAACTTAAGCCAACATGATAGTGGTACTGGGGGACCCCCAGGACTACTGTCAGGTCAGCTTAACATTGGGAATGGACGAGCCAGATCTCTGTCAAGAGACTCTGGCAGATCCCTTCAAACCAATGGCTCTCACAACTCTTCTCAAAGAGGGATGACGTCCCCTCAGAGGAGAGTGTACGAAGCTAAGGAAAGGCAGCTAATCTGAGGATTGAAAGGGAAGAACTTGCCCTGGCCAAAGAAAGGCTTGCCTTTGCTAGAGAGCAACAGTTAAGTGGGGTAGTCCCCACTGGTGGCAGCATTGTACCTAGCAATAGGGAAAGGAGTTTTGATACGAAACACCTTGGTAAGATAGTGCCCCCCTTTAAACAAGGGGACGACATCCACAAATGGATTACTGCTTTGGAGAGGGCCTGCACTGTGCAAGGTGTTCCCCAGAGTCAGTGGGCAGCTATCTTGTGGCTCTCCTTTGAAGGTAAAGGTAGAGACAAGCTCCTCACCACAAGGGTAGAGGATGCTAATAATTACCACGTCTTGAAGAATACACTGGTTGAAGGGTTTGGCCTAACCACTGAGCAGTACAGGATGCTGTTCAGGGATACCCAGAAAACGCAGTCTCAAGATTGGTCTGACTTTGTCGATTGTGCCACTAAGGCTTTTGAAGGCTGGTTGCTGGGCAGTAAGGTTACTGATTACAAAGGATTGTATAATTTGATGATGAGAGAACAAATTTTAAACAATTGTCAGAACCAGTTGTTGCATCAGCATCTTGTCGACTCGGATCTGACCTCTCCCCAAGAATTGGGAAAGAAGGCAGACAGATGGGTTCGAACGAGAGTTAAACAGAACCAGGGCCAGAATCAAGGTGGTCAGAAGAAAGCAGACCAAAAGGGTAAAGATTCTAAGGGGGAACAAAATGACCAGAAGTCTTCGACAGGTCCCCAACAACCCAAAGAGGGTGGGGGTCAGGCTCCCCAAAAGAAGAAAGTAGGCCAATCTAAAAGATGGTGCCAATACTGCAAAAGTAAATCTCACTGGTTTAGTGAGTGCACCAAGAAAGGAGGAGGGCAGACTCCTGCCACTGCAGCCCCTAAGGCACCTGTGCCCCCTAGTACAGCCAGCAGTGGTAGTGCACCTCCCAAGGGTTTAGTAGGGTTAACCCTGGGTTCTGGGGGGTGTGACAACTTAGTTGGTACACTCACTCAGGCTGTCCTTGTCAGTACAGGGGATGTGGATATGTCCCCTGACGTAAGTCCCAATACTTTGGGCAAATACAGACAGACACCTTTCATAAATGGAAAAATGGCTCAGGCCTATAGGGACACTTGTGCCAGTGTCACCATGGTGACACCTAACTTTGTGGACCCTGGACAGATCATGCCAGGTACAGAATTCCTGGTGACCAATGCAAGCAATGTCACTACCAATCACAGTATGGCAATTGTAGCTTTCTCCTGGGGAGGGGTAACTGGCCAAAAGAAGGTTGTAGTTAGTTCAGACCTCCCAGTGGATTGTTTGTTGGGCAATGATTTGGAGTCATCACAATGGTCAGAAGTGGAGCATAGGACTCACATGGAAATGTTAGGCTTGCCAGCACATGTGTTCGCTGTGACCAGGTCACAGGTCAGGAAATGCCCCACTGAACAGGTGCTGGATCCTGGAACAACGGACCAGACACCTCCCAAGAAAAAGAGCGGTAGGGTTAAGGCGGCGCCTTCCCCCTTGCCCCAGGTCGTGGATCAAGTCTCAGAGGAGGCTGACCTACAGGAATTGAGGGAAACTGAGCCTAGAGAGTTCGAACTTGATCAAGTTGAATTCTTGGGTTCAGGGGGACCCTCAAGGGAAGACCTGGGGAAGGACCAGTTAGACTGCCCTTCTCTTGAACCCCTCAGACAGCAGGCTGCTGCTGAGGCTGCTGGGAACGCCACAGGTACCCACAAGGTATACTGGGAAGATGGACTCCTGTACACTGAGTCAAGAGACCCCAAGCCTGGCATGACCAGGAGGCTGGTTGTACCCTTGTCTCAGCGAGGTTTCCTACTTACCTTGGCCCACGAGATTCCCTTAGCAGGTCACTTAGGTCAGACAAAGACGTGGGACAGGCTTGTCTCACACTTTCACTGGCCTCATATGAACGAAGATACCAAGGAGTTTTGCCGCTCCTGTGTCACTTGCCAAGCCAGTGGTAAGTCAGGTGGCACGACAAAGGCCCCCCTTATACCAATGTCTGTGGTGGGGGTGCCCTTTGAACGGGTGGGGATTGACATCGTCGGTCCCATGGAACCACCAACAGCATCAGGGCACAAGTTTATACTGGTGGTAGTGGATCATGCCACCAGGTATCCTGAAGCTATTCCCCTTAGAACCACTACAGCGCCTGTTGTGGCAAGAGCCCTAGTTGGAGTATTCTCCAGAGTGGGCTTTCCTAAGGAGGTCGTTTCCGACAGAGGTGCAAACTTTATGTCGAGCTACTTAACTGCTATGTGGAAGGAATGTGGTGTCAACTACAAGTTCACTACACCCTATCATCCACAATGCAATGGGCTTGTTGAGAGATTCAACAGGACCCTGAAAGGGATGATTCATGGACTACCTGAAAAGCTTCGGCGTAGATGGGACGTCCTGATCCCCTGCCTTTTATTCGCTTACAGAGAAGTCCCACAGAAGGGGGTTGGCTACAGCCCTTTTGAACTTTTGTACGGGCATCCTGTAAGAGGACCCCTGTGTTTGGTGAAGGAAGGATGGGAGAGACCTCTCAAAAAGCCTGCAACCAACATAGTGGACTATGTGCTTGGCCTCCGCTCGCGGATGGCTGAATACATGGAGAAGGCATCCGAAAACCTTAAGGCCAGCCAAGAACTCCAAAAAGCTTGGCATGACCAAAAGGCTGTCTTGACTGTTTACCAGCCCGGACAGAAGATATGGGTGTTGGAGCCAGTGGCCCCAGCAGCACTCAAGGACAAATGGTCCGGGCCCTACACCATCCTGGAGAAAAAGGGAGAGGTCACCTACCTGGTCGACCTGGGAACTCCCCGGAGCCCCCACAGGGTGCTTCATGTCAACAGGCTCAAGGCATATGTCGACAGGAAGGACATGAGTTTGCTCATGGCCATAGATGAGGGACAGGAGGAGGAGAGTGACCCTCTCCCCGACCTGCTCACTCAGAATCCTGACGATGGATCGGTAGATGGTGTTGTCTTTTGTGGCAGCCTCTCCGAACATCAACAGGAGGATTGTAAACAGGTTCTTCAATCCTACCGGCATATGTTCTCTCTAACACCCAGTCAAACCAATTGGTGCACCCATGAGGTTGACACTGGTGACAGCTTGCCCGTCAAGAGTAAAATCTACAGGCAGCCTGATCACGTTAGAGACTGCATCAAGAGTGAAGTGCAGAAAATGTTGGAGCTGGGAGTCATTGAACCCTCGGATAGCCCTTGGGCTAGTCCCGTAGTTCTAGTGCCGAAACCTCACACCCTGGGCGGTAAGAAAGAGATGAGGTTCTGCGTAGACTACAGGGGTCTCAATGCAGTCACTAAGACTGACGCCCACCCAATACCAAGGGCAGACGAGCTTATCGATAGATTGGCTTCGGCCAACTACCTAAGTACGTTTGACCTGACCGCTGGGTATTGGCAAATCAGGTTAGCTGAGGACGCCAAGCCTAAGACCGCATTTTCTACCCCTGGTGGGCATTATCAGTTCGTGGTGATGCCCTTTGGTCTGAAAAATGCACCTGCCACCTTCCAAAGGTTGGTGAATCAAGTCCTTACTGGGCTGGATGACTTCTGTGCAGCATATCTAGATGATATTGCTGTCTTTAGCTCCACCTGGGAGGATCACCTGGTCCACCTGAGGAAAGTGTTAGAGGCCCTGCAAGCCGCAGGCCTCACTATCAAGGCCACCAAGTGCCAGATAGGGCAGACTCAGGTTGTATACCTGGGCCACCTTGTAGGTGGAGGCCAGGTCCAGCCACTGGAGAGCAAAATACAGTCAATCAGGGACTGGGCTCCTCCAACCACCCAGACTCAGGTTCGAGCTTTCTTGGGCCTGACTGGATACTACAGAAAGTTTGTCAGGAACTATGGTTCCATTGTGACACCATTAAATGAACTGACAAGTAAGAAAATGCCAAAAAAGGTTCAGTGGACAGCGAGCTGTCAAAAAGCATTCGATGACCTAAAGCAGGCCATGTGCACAGCGCCTATCCTTAAGAGTCCAGACTACTCCAAACCATTCATTGTCCAAACAGACGCTTCTGAGTTGGGTGTGGGAGCTGTACTTTCTCAACTGAATTTTGATGGTCAAGACCAGCCCATTGCTTTTATAAGCAGAAGGCTGACCCCTAGAGAGAAGAATTGGTCAGCTATCGAGAGGGAGGCCTTTGCTGTGGTTTGGGCCCTGAAGAAGCTGAGGCCATACTTGTTTGGCACTCACTTCAAGATTCAGACCGACCATAAGCCCCTCTTGTGGCTAAATCAGATGAAGGGTGAAAACCCCAAACTGCTAAGGTGGTCCATTTCCCTACAGGGGATGGACTTTACAGTGGAACATAGACCTGGTACTGATCATGGCAATGCCGATGGGCCCTCCAGATATTTCCACTTCGAACAAGAAGACTCACCTGGTCAAGGTTAGCTTATTGTCCCAACGTTTGGGGGGGGGGTCATGTAGGAGAGTAGGGTCTGCAATCCTATGATCACCCAGATTTTTTGCTTTTGTTTCACTGGTTTACGACTTTCTCTGGCTGTGGGCCTGCCAATCAGACCCACAGCCTGGCTGTTCTCTTTCTAAATTACGACATGTACCCTAGGTGCATTTACCAATTGGTACTGGGCCACCTTATCAGACCCTGTAACTCAGGGCATAGGTGTACCCAGGGCCGCCTGGGGCTGCAGCATGTATTATGCCACCCCTGGCTGGCCTCCTAAATTTGACACAACTGGCTGCATGACAGCTGGGGCAAAGTCGTGTAATCACCCTTTGCTTTAGGTATAGTAGCTCTATATCTAACCATACAATGGACACCCGAGTTCCTATCAGTCACTCCTATGGCAGGCCTTGACAATCCTGAAGGCAGAGTGCGTGGGCCCGTGTGAACTGTGTTCTGGCCCGAGCCGAGCCCGGTTGCAGCTTGCGGAATCAAGACCCAATGGCTGTTCCATGATAACGCGTACCACATCGGTAACTTCGGTATCGCGTTATCAAGACATGTCGAGTAAGGTGTCATACGAATCGGGATGCTGCCCCCTCACCAATTCTGGCGACGAGGTTAGCATTCCGCCCTTCTAGAGGGACATGACATGTACGTAACTGTGAACCCCGGTTAAAGTTAACTAAAGCCTCAGCTCCACAAGATGGATGCTGCCACCACAGACACGAGTCTGACCTCCTGCTGCTGGGAGTCCTTCCAGCGAGGAGCGCTTGGACAAAGGGTTTCCTGTCGAGGGCGGTGTTCGCACCGTCCCAGACAGGGTTTGTGTATTCTGGGTAGGTAGGGCTTTTGCGAGAAGGTGACTGCGGAGTGGCACCCCGGTGCTCACTACGCATCTGCCGGTCAGAACCAGTTCCAGGGGCGCCAGCCCTGGCCTGGGGAAAGTCCGGCAGGGGAGAGGGGTGTAACTACCCCCCTTCCTGGTCCCACCCTTAGGGCAGGACCTAGTCATGTACCCACCCCTTTCTTTAGGATAAAGGCCGGAGCGGGGACCCTTCCAAATTAGATCATCTTTGAATCAAGAACTACTTTCTACGAAAGGACATTCGAGACTCTTCTCAAGATTTCTCCCTTGTGACTAAGGAGTAGTCACCCTGCATCAGCAGGCACCATCTAAGAACTCTGCGGTTTGCTGTAAGTCCTTCCTCAGGAATCCGACGGCCCAGCTCGACGAGAACCGGCTTCCCTGGCACCTCTGACCTCTACCCACGTCATCAGCTCAGCTGTGACCTGTGGGTGCGACGAGACCTCGAGGGACCGGCCATCATCAAAACCTGCACGCTTTCTTAATCAGCACGACCATCGAAGTAATTCTCTGGTGAGTGCTCTGGGGTCCGAGAAGCCCCGACCCTGAGCCGCTCCAGCACCGAAGTGCAGTCTCCCAGCATCTCCACGATCTGCGTGGGGCCCTTCTGCTCGCTGCTCAGCACGTTGTCCGGTCACTAGCCGCTGGCTTGTGCCCTCCTGTGACGACATTCGACAACCAACGCTGCTGGTCTGGTTGCTCCAGACTGGCCCTTGCTTCCATCTTTGAGAGAAGCACCCCGGACCCTCCTGGTCCCCTCAAGACGCCATTTTAGGCCCACCACGTGGTCCTGAAATCTGCCAAGGCTTGTTGCCCCAATCCTGGGCCTAGCGACGCCGACAGCATCATCCTTCGTGGGACAGCTCGCACCTCCATCCTGGTCGCCGACAACGCCTCCTGGTCCGTGAGACTGCAGAGCCTAGCGTCGCCCACTCACCTGGTCGAGGTGACGGCCAACCGGTGCCCTCCTGGCACCCTCTGACTACTGGCTAGTAGTACGAACTTGGTCCCCTCTGCTTTCAGGTGTCAACGATCTCTGATCCAGGCTTGGATCTCTACGAACTATTCATCACTGGTCGCCGGCCAGCAACTCCTTTTCTTCCGGCTCCTGGCTCGTCAGCGAAGACCCCGACGCCTGTAAGACTTGTGCAGCCGCAGCCCTCGTGGCTAGGTAAACTCGGCATTTCGGTGCCTGCATAGCCTCTTTACTCTAGGGTCCTGAGTCCCTCGCTTCCGACTTGCCTTATCGGGTCCGCCCGAGACCACTAAACTTTCCGTGTCCTCGGACACTTGTTTTAATTGTGCACTTGAAGTATTTTCCTAAGAGATTTGGTTTGTGCTTAGTACCCTGTCCTCATAAAGAGTACAGGGCTGTTGTGAATCTTAATAAATATCCTGTTTATTTTCATAACACTTGTGTGGTGTCCTTTCACTTGGTGTTCAAGGGGTACATGTGTGGTAAACAGCTGGCTTAACACGCCCTCTCAAGTCTTTAGCCTTAGACTGCTCGTATCCACGCTACTAGGATAGCTGGTCTATAGGTTGACTTACAACCAATCACCATAAGGTTCGTTTGGAACGATACATAGCGGTCGCTAGAATAGCGAACGCTGCATATCGGGCCAACTTCTCACAGTCCCTACCTGGAGGTTACAATCGTCGATGCTTGAATATTCACTTTTTTAGCAGGCAGTCGGGGAGGCTATAGTGGAGTACTTTGCACTTAACGCTGGAACTGCTTCAGCTTCCTTGGTGGAATGGGTGGCCATGAAGGTCACTCTGAGAGGAAAATGTCTGGGTCTGGGTTGTGGGCTGCGAAATAAGGTAGAATCAGATCTAGTTGACATAGAAAGAGAGCTGCTGGTGCTAGAGTCTCGAGCGATTGCTGATGCTGTGGAAATGACCGCCCTGTCAGAGGCACGTAAGAAGCAGGCAGAACCTTTAGAACATCAACGTTGTCTCAACTTTGTGGTTCACTCAGCGTCCGCGCATGCTAAAGTGGATCGCTCAGGGCCTCTTTTGGCCCAGTTGATCAAACAGGAGCAGTCGGTCGGACCCATCACCGCTCTTCGGTCTCAGGATGGGAGGCTCAAACTTACACAACACCAAATACATGGCGAGCTGTCCACACATTTTACGCAGTTATACAGATCCGCCCTGGGGGTTCCTGAGATAGCGATACTGGAGTTCCTGGACAGCCTTTATTTTCCGGCCCTAACGCTGGAGCAGTGGATTGAGCTGGATGCCCCGCTCACGCTAGAAGAGGTTAGAGGTAGGACGAGAGCCTTGCCGTCTGGCAAGGTGCAAGGACCTGATGGGTTCCCCCACAAATTTTATAAGTCCTATGCTGACCTCTTAAGCCAATAATTACTTAAAGTATATACGGAAGCGCTAGAGAGCCTTTCCCTCCCGACCTCAATGAAGAAGCCACCTTGATTACGCTTCCCAAGCCAGGTAGATATCCTACTTATACGGGCGAGTACCGGCCCTTGGCGCTAATGAACGGGGATATAAGATTCTGGCAGGCATACCAGCGAGCAGACTGGAGCCCGTTATCCCACAATTGGTCCACCAGGACCAAAACAGATTTGTGCCGGCTCGAAACACATCTCTTAACATCTGCGGGCCTCCATGCAGTCTCGCTATACGCGGACGACATCCTACTCTATGTCAAAGATCTCCAGGCAGTCCCGCAGGTCATCCCGGACACGTTGAGAACATTTGCTTCATTTTCTGGGTTAGGTGTACAATGGGGCAAGTCGTATCTATTCCCCTTTACCCCTCGAATGGATGATCCTCACTTGGAGGTGGATGGGACTGTAGAACATTGGCAACTGATGGCAATCCGATACCTGGGTATACGCATTTATCACAATGACCGAGATCTCATGGATGGCAACATTTCTAGAGCAGTTACAGCACTTAAATCCCAAATCAAATTCTGGAAGACGCTCAATCTCTCAATTATAGGCAGGGAGGAATTGATGAAGATGGTAATACTGCAGCACCTTCTTTATTATTTTGCTAATCTTCCACTTTACCTGCTTACTTCAATCTTTCGTTCCCTGGAGGGGGTCATAAGGGATTTTATCTGGAATAACACGCGGTGCAGGGTAGCATTGGCGAAGCTGTGGAGAAGCGTGGGTCAATGGTTAGAGCGGCAGACCCTGATGCAGAGGTCTGGCCCGGGACCAGGGTTTAATTCCCGCCTCGGCGGCTCTTGGACTCAATTTCCCTGGACCTGATAATTCTCGCCTCAGTGCCTTGTCTAATCATGGGTCCCACTCTGTGACTCTGGGCAATAGCTTGTTTAATCTCCACAACGGCCCCAGCAGCGCTTAGATGCCTGGCTTCACCTTGGAGGTGCCCAGGAGTGGACATTTCACAGGAAAGCCAGGATGGGTTCCACAGCGGTATGAATACAGCGCTACGAGGCCTCCGAGTAGAAGTGCGCTATATAAATACTGTACATTTACATTTACCCTGGTCGCGGGTGGGCTGGCTTTACCCAACCAGGAGTACTATTTTCTGGGATCCCAGATACTACGGGTGGCAAAATGGGTGGAGGAACTACACCTGGTGGATTCAGCTGAACGGGAGGCCCCATATTTCCTGGACTGGATTATCTTTTAATTCCATCCCTGTAACAGATCGCATGAGTCTCTTACACTTCTATTTCTGATTGAACAAAAATGTTTCCGTAGAGCATTGCGTCTTTCCAGGCACGTCACGCCGTATGCGCCTATCATGCCTTTACTGGGTATGCCGACAGCGAAAGGGCGAGTACGGGTAACGGACCTAAGAGAATGGTTGGGGGTAGACACAACAACACTGGGAGATGTGTATTGAGAGGGCGCGCTGCGGCCATTGCTCACCTTGTCGGAGGAGGAAGGAATCCCCCTGGGTGATAGTGGGGAAATATCTCGCAAGGACCCCCAACACATCTCCTAATGCAATATGTGCACATAATGGGCACTGGGCGTCACCTTGTAAAATGGTTTGCGGAGTCGATCCGGGAACACACCATGGTGGACTTAACAGAACCAAATTGGAAGCAGACCTGGCATGATCATACTCAGATAAAGAAGGGCCCACAGTTTTGGAGAGCCCCAGACTGATCCCTAGAAATGCAAGTTTCAGGCTGATTCAATTTTATGTTGTTCATAGGGCATACCTATCCCCAGACAAGATTAATAGATATTTTAATAAGATAGACGCATCCTGCCCTCACTGCAAATTGTTGAATATGGATCTGTTACATATGCTCTGGTCCTGCTCTGAATTGCAATCGTACTGGGAGGGGGTAATCCATGCGCTGGCCGCCAGTACAGATAGGTAACTGCTGCGGACATGGGAGGTGTGTATAACAGGAATATTCCCTAGAAGTGAAAAGCACAATTGTGGCAACAGCTCAATACACGCTGGTGGAAAGCAGAAGAACCCCCACCAATGAAAGCATGGTGTCACTCAATGATAAACTGGATTAAGGCCGAGGCTGTCTCATTGATAAGGAAAGGCACGTTAGGGCTTCGCAAATTCCCCATGATAATGGGCGACTTTAATGCAAATTTAATGGAAATCGATCCTACCCGATCCTCCCAAATAACATATTTTAACGCAATGTGGGCAATTCCGGAGATAAGGTCCCAGTACCAGCGAAAGGATATGAATGAAATAAACCTGGCAACAAAACTGAACCACCTTGGCCTGCGCATCCTCAATGGAAGGATGGCTATAGACCAACCGGCCGCCTACTCACACACATCCTCCTCTAGAATGGCCACTCTAGATTACATACGGATTTCACTAATGGCCTTCCATCTGGTGTTCCAATTTCTGGTAGCACCGTCTCCAGACAGCGATCACGCCATTTTAACATGCAGCATCGCCCTCGGGCCACTACATCGTCCGAACATAAATCCAATAGGGACTGCTGCAGGACTGCAGAGTGTGAGGAAACTCTGATGGTCTGAAAGCAACCAGGAAGTAATTGAAATGGAGGTGGATAAGCTTATGACCAGAGGCCCCCTAGCTGCTTTCACCCAGGTGACAGCTCTCACTTGGGAAACAATACTGACTAACTTTAGAGACCTCTTCGCCACAAAACCTCCAAACAATCTCTCCAGGGACATTACGACTCTGACAACCTTGTCAGTGCAACAACAACGCATAAAAACTGTCAAGAGTAAATTAAACAAGCTACAAAAAACAACTGTCCATAACGAAAATGACCACAAACTTTTGAAGGAGGACATCACGGCTGCGCGGAAAGCCTATAGGAAGGAATGTTTTACCCTAAAGAAATTAGAGGAAGATCAGCACTGGGTAACAGCCTTTGAAATGATAAAATCTAAAGATCAAAGGAAATTCTGGAACTGGTTTAACAAGGCTAGCAAAACCACCAAACCACCTACCGCAACTAACATCTCCCCCGTGGACTGGGAAATCTATGTTAAAAAGCTCTACACAGCACCACACGGCCAAACCATTAACAGCCCGGCCTTTTTCGACCATCCAGTCAATCATGACGAAACCATCATCCCTGTCAATACACTAACGGACTATATAACTGGAATAAGAAAGAAAATGCGCTTGGGTGGTGCCCCTGGTCTCAACGGAATTCTGACCCAAGGATTTAAAGCCTCTGCTGGAAAATGGGCCCGGATACTGACAACCCTCTTCAAAGCTGGAATACTGGGTGGCCCCATCCCGGCGTCTTGGCAAGGATCGCTTCTTGTCCCCTTTCAAAAGAAAGGACCACGCTCTAACCACGATAACTATCAGATGATAGCTCTCCTAGACGTGGACGGGAAGGCATATGCCAGCATTCTCTTAACTGCACTCACTACGTGGGTGGAAACCAACAATCTAGTTCCTTTTACTCAAACCGGTTTCCAAAGAGGCTGCCACATTGAAGACAACCTGATATGTCTTGCTCATCTGATGGAATCCACCCTAGCCGTAAAAGGTAAAACCTTACATCTTGGTTTTATCGACTTTCGAAATGCCTTTGACAGCGTAAGTCGGCCAAAACTATGGGCAAAACTAGCAAGATGGGGTATTCCACAGTCGCTACTGAAAGCATTAATCGCTTTACATACTGACACCTGGGTCAAAGTGCGAGTTACACTGAGCTGGTCGACCTCCAATAAAATATACACCACCAGAGGTTTAAAGCAAGGGTGTACCCTTGCACCAATGCTTTTCAACCTGTACCTCGCGGACCTCCCTGAATGGTTGTCATACACCCGTACTTTCCCTCCACGAATAGAGTCAAGAAAGATCCAAACTCTTCAATATGCAGATGACACCATCCTGTTAGATCAAACTCAGGTTGGTCTCCAGAGACTGTTCGACTCCCTCGCTCAGTACTGCAATATGAAAACGCTTGAGATAAACGTGACGAAAACCAAAGCAATGATAATATCATCTGGAAAACCCAAAAAGTCTACGTGGTTCATCGAAGGGAAAAGACTGGAAACTGTCACCGCCTATAAGTACCTGGGGGTGTGGATTGACCACAAAGGGAGACCCTCAGTGCATACAACCGAAATGCAGGCCGTTGCCCGTAGTCTGGAATGGGCCTCTATAAGAACAAAAAGTGCTCTGCACTCTCAAAATCTAGTACCATTAATAAAACTGATTACCGCAAAACTACTCCCCACTATCTCGTTTGGTGCAATAATATTCAAGGACAAAATGAATAATTGGTTGGACAGAGCACAATCTTCTTGTTACCGTAGGGTTTTTCGGTTGCCAAATTCTACTGCCCACGCCCAAATCCGGAAAGAATTTTCATTGTTTTCCCAGAGGTGGATAATGAGTGCACACTACATTAACTATTGTTTAAAAACAAAGCACGCTATCCCTCCCTCTCTAAAGAGCTGTCTATGGTTAGTCTTCAGCAACCACAAAACACCGTGGAATAAATATTTGACGTCATGTCTAGAATCCCTCAAAGCAAAGGACATATGGTCATCCCCGTTGCCCATTGCAGCGAAAACAAAACTTCTAACCAAACAAGCAAAAAGTCTTTCAAGCGACCTCGACGAGCAACGGGTCGCCCAGCTCTTTCATGGCCCTGGGTCTCTAAATTATACACCCCGAAAATTCTTCCGTCGTATCTGGCAGCTTCTACGAAAGTACATATAAAACTTCAATTGATGCGATTTCGTTTTGGTTTAATCCTGCTGATGGCATACAAGTTTGGCCAGGGTAGAGGAAAGGGGCATCATCTCAATGCCGCTTTTGCAAGCAGGAAGAGGAAAACCTTATCCACATACTAGAAAGGGGCGACCACTCGGTCCCCCCGAACGTATGGCGGAGTACCCCGATCCCCCCGGGAAGCCATTTTGGGCGGGAGGCGAGTCTCGGCTGGTATGCCCAAAGCGGCGTAGCCGGGGCGCGCCTTTTCCCGCCCAAGAGAGGGTTGTCCTAGACACCGACACCGCTAGCCACGCCCCGGAGGCGGATTGGAGGTGGGTCCACGCCCGCCCGAAGAAGGATAAAAGGAGGGACAAGCCAAGGAAGCATCCTCTTGTTCCTGTGCTCTGAAGCTGAACCTCCCCATTGCACGTGAGCTCGAGACGGAACGAAGAGCCAATTTTGAGAATTTAATTTTCGTGTTTCTTCTTTCAGCGAGTTCGGAGCTTCCTGACCTAGGACCTTGAGGAGTATACGTGGACGATGCCTAGCAAGAAGGTCGGAAAGAGGGTCGGGACCGATCAGATGCTGCGTATGCTGATGAAAGACATGGCTGACATGAAGAAGCAGATGGCGGCAATGAATGGTGCGGGGGGACCAAAGAGAGTCATCGGACCAGCATTGCCGGGAGTGGTCCCTAACGGGAGAGGTAGAAGGGCCAAGAGGGGAGCGTCGGGTGGGGAGGCCCCGGTTCCCGAAGCACCTCCAACGCACCCGGTCACCCCGATCGAGGCCCCGACTCCGGTCCCGAACGCGGGGCAACCAATCCCTGTGGTGGTCACTCCTGCGAACGGGGAGGATATGCCTCCTGAGCTGGCTGCCCAGTTGGCAGCATGGTTGGGCAAAGAGAACGAGGGGGCCACGGCTGAAGAAGCCAGGTCGATAATGAAGCAGTTGCGGCAATCGAAAGATGCTGCGAAGGCACCTTGTCCTTTTGTTTCCCCGCAGGCTCCCGTGGAACAACCAGTATCGGGCGTTGGTTCGGCAGGGACTACGGTCACAGCTACCGGTTCAGGTAAGCAGCCATTGCCGTTGGCGGGGGAGGGATTGGTACCTTCAAGGAGGGAAAAAGTTGTTCAGCATATCCCGATTGAGGTAAAAGAAAGGATATGGGCGGATAAATACGTGAACATGTTTTCCTTGTTGACCGATCACTATGAGATTGAGCATGTAAAAAATCAAAAAGAGTTTTTGCATCCTAGTGTATGGCGCGCAAAGATGGCCGGTTTCAGAGTTGACGAAACGATAGGCAATTGGGGCAGAGCGTTTGGAATGTTCACTGCAATTATGGGGGAACGTAGGCCCGAAGTGTTGGTGGAATTAGCCGTGTATCAGACACGTATCATGGAATTTTATGAAACATATGGGGGTAGTCAATGGTTTTCTTATGATAGTATATTTCGTAAGTCCAAGGAGCACGACTCATCCCTGACGTGGGATTGTTTCGACTCCATTTCTTGGCAAAAAATGGAGAAGTCAGGCACGGCGAAGTCGCCATCTTTAGGGGGAAATGTGGTTGAGTCTTCCCGCCATTCGTCAGGGGCGCCCTTTCGGGCGGGATCAAGCAGTGATCAGAACACAAGGAATAATGGCAACTCAGGTAAAAAAGGGGTGTGTTGGAGCTTTAACAGAGGCAAATGTACTAGGCCACAGGGGTCTTGCAGGTTCAGGCACGAATGTGCAGTGTGTGGGCAGTCCTCGCACCCCGAGACTATGTGCAGAGCCAAGACTGGCGATACGGGAAGTAGAGGGGGCGCCAAACAGGTCTGAAATAGTCCGAGAGGCGCCCCTACCTACCCCGGTTGATATCATGGCACTGATCCCTTGGCTGAACGAATACCCGGATCATATCTCCGCTGGGGTGTTGCGAGATGGTTTTTCGTATGGTTTCCGCATCCCGGCGGGGAATTTTCAGGGTAAAGCACAATGTAGGAACCAACTATCGGTTCAGCAGAATACGGCGGTGGTACAAGCAAAGATTGGGAAAGAGGTGGCCCGGGTTGCTGGACCTTATGACATGCCGCCAGTTGCTAATTTTGTTTGTTCACCTCTGGGAGTGGTTCCCAAAAAGGATCCAGGGGAATTCAGGTTGATACATAACTTGTCAGCTCCAAGGGGTCTTTCGGTGAACGATGCGATTGACCCGGGAGTTTGTTCGGTGCGGTACGCTTCTTTTGATGAGGCCGTCGCCATTTTGAATCGCCTGGGGCCCGGAGCGCTGATGGCTAAATCAGACATCGAGTCGGCGTTCCGGTTGCTCCCGGTTCACCCAGATGATCAGCGTCTCCTTGGTTTCATGTTTCAGGGACGCTATTACATGGATAAATGTATGCCAATGGGTTGCTCCATCTCTTGTGCGTATTTTGAGAGATTCAGTAGTTTTTTGCAATGGGCGTTCACAAGAACAACTGGGTTTACACATGTTATGCATTATCTTGACGATTTTCTGTTCCTGGGGGCAGCCGGGGACACGGAATGTGCACAGGCTTTGAATGAATTCTGTGATCTCATGAGACGCTTTGGCGTGCCATTGGCACCAGGTAAGACAGTGGGGCCGTCTACTTCGCTCGAGTTTCTTGGAATAGAGCTCGATTCCGAAGAGGGGTGCTTCCGTTTGCCCAAGGCAAAGGTAATGAAATTTAAGGCCTTGCTTGAAACATGTATTAGCGAGACGAAAGTGAATTTGCATCAGTTGCAGCAGGTTGTGGGCCAGCTGAATTTTGCCCTTAGAGTGATACCGATGGCTCGCCCCTTTTCCCGCTCTATTGCTCAAGCCATGGTTGGCCTTAAGGAAGGGCACCACCGCACAAGGCTCTCGGCAGAGGTCCGCCAGGACATGCGCATATGGTTGGCATTCCTGGGGGATTTCAACGGTCGTGTCGTGTGGAACAAACCAGCGGTTTCCTCCGAGGAGCTGGGGTTGTGGACAGACTCGGCAGGGAGTGTGGGCTTTGGCGCCATCTTTGGTAATCATTGGTCAGCACGAACATGGCCGGCATGGTGGCACGAGAGTGGGCTCACGGGTAACATTGGTTTTCTCGAACTGTTCCCTATTCTGGTGGCCTTAAAAACATGGCCTGACGGGTTTCGTGATCGCTCTGTGGTGTTCTGGTCTGATAATATGACCGTGGTTGAGTGTATCAATAGTCAGGCAGCCCGCTGCAAATGGATCTTGAGACTCCTGAAGGAAATTGTCCTGCTATGTATGAGACTAAACGTCCACTTTAGGGCAAGACATGTGCCAGGGGTGTTAAATCAGGCAGCTGATGCGCTTTCTCGTTCCCGTATGCAGGCCTTATGGGGTTTTCTACCCTCAGCGGACCCGGTGGCGGCACCATTTCCCGAAGCTCTCTGGTCTCTCGGTGCCCCGGACTACAAGACCTCGTGGGAGAGAGTCTAGCACCCAGGACAGTTCCTATTGGTCCTTTTTGGGTTCAGCTAGGGGGGAGCTTTGGGGCCAAGAGGAGTATGTCCTGAAATTTATGTTATCATTACATCAGGCAGGCAAGTCAGTGGCTACGGCCAATAGGCACCGGGCCGCCATTTCTTTCATGGCACGGGCTCATGGCATCCAGGACCCCACAGCGTCTTTTCTGGTACAAAAAGCGCTGCGTGGGTGGCAACGCCTTGAGGGTCGCAGAGTGGACGAGAGGCACCCGATAGGTCTGGAAAGGTTGGCCCTGTTACTATCCGTACTTCCTGCGACATGTTCATCTCAACCTGAGACAGTGCTATTCTGGGCCGCTTTTGCATTAGCATTCCATGGGGCTATGCGGGTAGGCGAACTGGTAGCAAGGAACAAGCAGGATACAGGGGGTGGTCTGTGCCGAGAGCACATTCAAATTAAGGGGGAGACAATGGTAGTCTCATTTGCCAGGTCCAAGACCGATCAGGGAGCGATCGGGGACAGTGTAGTAGTCCAGCGGATTCCGGGATCTCCCATGTGCCCGGTAGCATGCGTTGAGGAGTATTTGGCGCAGAGGGCGGCATCATGGGGGGGAAGCTTGCTGAGGCACGCCGACGCCACCCCACTGACTAGGTTTCAGTTCCAGCGGGTGCTAGCAATGGCAATCGCAGCTGCGGGCTTGAACCCGTGCGAGTTTGGGACCCATTCCTTCCGGATAGGGGCTGCTACAGAAGCTACAGCCAGGGGTCTGAGCGTGGAGAAAGTGAAACAGTTGGGGCGGTGGTCCTCGAATTGTTATAAAAGGTATGTGCGGTTGCACATGTTGTGAAGCTAATGTCATGCACTCACGCTTCTTGTTTTTGTTTGGTTTACAGTTTCGCGAGCTTACGAGGCGGGGCGGACTGTGCAGTCGACCCGACACCTGGGAACCAGCGGTCAAAGATCACCGGCTGAGGAAAGAGTGGTGTGGGTCGTGGGCCACTCATACGTGAGGCGTGCCGCGGACGTATTCAAAGCAGGTGACATGATTCACATGGCTGGGGAATACGGGTACAGGGTGACCTTCTACGGAAGGGGCGGGCTCTGTATTGACCAGTTCCAATCTTTTATGGAGGGTTTGTTAGGGCGGACAAGGTCACCGCCATCTGTAGTCATAGTGCATCTTGGGGGCAATGATTTGGTGACCACTGGTCGACGAGTACTTCTCGAGTTAATACTATCCACAGTAAGTTGGTTGGCGAGAAGGGTTCCGGGGTGCACGATTGCGTGGTCCCATATGATCCCACGGAAGGTATGGCGGGGGGCTAATTCTGTGTCTGCTATAAATCATTCGGTGAAGAAAGTGAATAACAAAATTGGTAGATTGTTCCGTACAAGTACATTGCATTCTATTCCTCATGGTTGTATCAGGGGGGACCATATGTATCTAGAGGATGGGGTCCATTTGTCCCGGGTGGGGAATACTTTACTCATAGGAGACCTCGTAGCTTGGTTGAGGAGTTTGCAGTCATGACCTTTAAGTAGGAGTTTTTGTGGGGGGTCCGGATAGCCGGTCAACTATCCGGCCTGTGGCGGTAAGGTCATGATCGGTGAGCAGTAATTGGAAGATCCCTAGAGGTGGGGCGTCACCCATTATGGATGGGAGCGCCCGGGGGGAGGCGGCCATTGGCCCCTCAAACGGGGAGGCGGTCCCCTCTAAGGATGGGGACGCCGAATAGGGAAGGCGGCCATAGGCCCCTCCCTGGGGAGGAGGGGCTAGGGCCCCTCCTGGGAATTTCCCGGGGCCAGGACGTCTGCGACGGCAGATGTGGTAAGTTGTGTGGGGTGGGAGGGGGGTCTACGCTACCTTCTAGACACCTCACACGAGTCCTCGGACGACCACTAAGATGGCGTCGAGTTAAACAGGGGCCCCCGCTAAGACAAGGGAAATTGGAAGTAGGCACAGAGGTACAGTCCTCTGTGCAACCGCCCCTCACAAGTGAGGGGGGAGTTCTGGTATTAGGGATCTGACACCGGTTACGACCTTGCCGTTGGCCCGTAATGTTAGGATGTACAATTTCAATTTTGAGAAATGCATTTGCAGGATGTTTAGTCTCGGCTAGGAGAACCTTTGTATTAGAGATATGTTAAGGTCAGCCAAGAACATCGTAATGTGTAAATGAAATTGTACATGATATGAAACTGTTATTTTAATGTTTTAATTTTGTTTCATATTTTAATAAATACGGCCGGGAGGGTAACTCCCTCCCGCCTTCCAAAAGTTCAGAACCGTTTCCGTCTTCCCATCCTTGGGGACTGTGTTGAGAGGGGGTGGCGGGTATCTCAGCCATATGGAAAGGGGCGACCACTCGGTCCCCCCCGAACGTATGGCGGAGTACCCCGATCCCCCCGGGAAGCCATTTTGGGCGGGAGGCGAGTCTCGGCTGGTATGCCCAAAGCGGCGTAGCCGGGGCGCGCCTTTTCCCGCCCAAGAGAGGGTTGTCCTAGACACCGACACCGCTAGCCACGCCCCGGAGGCGGATTGGAGGTGGGTCCACGCCCGCCCGAAGAAGGATAAAAGGAGGGACAAGCCAAGGAAGCATCCTCTTGTTCCTGTGCTCTGAAGCTGCACCTCCCCGTTGCACGTGAGCTCGAGACGGAACGAAGAGCCAATTTTGACCCACCCACCAGCCCCTGATGACAGCAGTTGTTTGAATAAAGTCGAGTGACGTGATATTGTTTCTCTTACAGGTTGTTCTGAATAAAGTTGGTAATTTCGTATGTAATAAAGTTGATAATTTTTTCTTTTTCAGTATGTTTTATCCAGCAAAGTAGTTGCACCAGAGTTAAACAGTGATGCTTGGTAGAGGTTATACTTTAAACTGCTTAAGTACGATTGTCTTTTCTCCTCTTTAGTCTTAGATTGTCGTATTTATTTTGGTCGGGCGGTAAGGTCATGATCGGTGAGCAGTAATTGGAAGATCCCTAAAGGTGGGGCGTCACCCATTTTGGATGGGAGCGCCCGGGGGGAGGCGGCCATTGGCCCCTCAAACGGGGAGGCGGTCCCCTCTAAGGATGGGGACGCCGAATAGGGAAGGCGGCCATAGGCCCCTCCCTGGGGAGGAGGGGCTAGGGCCCCTCCTGGGAATTTCCCGGGGCCAGGACGTCTGCGACGGCAGATGTGGTAAGTTGTGTGGGGTGGGAGGGGGGTCTACGCTACCTTCTAGACACCTAGCACGAGTCCTCGGACGACCACTAAGATGGCGTCGAGTTAAACAGGGGCCCCCGCTAAGACAAGGGAAATTGGAAGTAGGCACAGAGGTACAGTCCTCTGTGCGACCGCCCCTCACAAGTGAGGGGGGAGTTCTGGTATTAGGGATCTGACACCGGTTACGACCTTGCCGTTGGCCCGTAATGTTAGGATGTACAATTTCAATTTTGAGAAATGCATTTGCAGGATGTTTAGTATCGGCTAGGAGAACCTTTGTATTAGAGATATGTTAAGGTAAGCCAAGAACATCGTAATGTGTAAATGAAATTGTACATGATATGAAACTGTTATTTTAATGTTTTAATTTTGTTTCATATTTTAATAAATACGGCCGGGAGGGTAACTCCCTCCCGCCTTTTAAAAGTTCAGAACCGTTTCCGTCTTCCCATCCTTGGGGACTGTGTTGAGAGGGGGTGGCGGGTATCTCAGCCATATGTACATTTGCCAAAAACTTCGAGCCCAAAGAAACTTCTGGTTGCGTCCCCTTTGGCTTCTTCTTAACATCAGGACCTGCCAGGAAGCACTAGACGCCTGTATGAGAGGAGACTCTCCGCAGTTGGCGGCTCCTTTTGTTAAGTTTATTTTAGAAATTAATTCCCCTAACTTGCTTTTTGACCCAGCATGAGTTCCTTTTCTGGTGACAATATTGCACGTTCTTTCTTTAATTTACAATTTTTCTGTTTTAATTGTTCTGTGCATCCTTTTACTCTTAACATGTAACGTCCATCCCAGTGCATGTACATTGCAACGATTTTAATTAATTGCGCAATAAAAACTTTTACTTACTTTTTTCCCCATTTCAACGGCATGAAATACAATGTTGTGCACGCTTCAAGGGATGTTTACTCAGGATGATCCACCTGACATTCCTATCACTAATTAATGTTGCTCAATACATGTGTCGAAATGTGGCCCGAATTGTGACCTGGACAGTATGGTATGTTCCATACACCTCAAACCGCCATTTACTCATTTCACGTAGATAAAATATGCAAACGTAGGATTCTATAAATTGCACTTTCCTGCACTGATCAAGGACAGCGTTCCTTACCCACCTATACGAGGATCCTCCTTTCTTCCCTTAACCCTCTTTTTGGTTGTGTTATTGGTTTAATATTATCAATAAGGTCGTTTGATCGATTAGCTAGTTGAACTAACATGGTGGAGAGAAGCCATACGAGTTGTATATATGTAAACAACATATATACGCAAAGTATATTTTGGGAAAAAAACAATAGCAAACATACATTTAACACATTACACTTTTACGGTGCAGTGATTGATAGCCCACAAATTGATATATGGAAAAATATATATTTATTTTTATTCTATTTCATTCTCTTTTCAGTATTTTTTGTTTCTTTTCTATTATGGTTACAATATTTAAACTCATAAAACACATTTTCTTATTATTATTTACATTTCACTTTTACATTCATAATTCTAAAAACAATCAATACAACAACAGATACATATGATGATGGCTAGCAGCAGAATAGAGACTACGCGCGTTTCGGCACTGCTGCCTTCATCAGGAAACCGTCTTCTAGCATAACTATCAAAAGAAGAAGAATATAGTAACACCAATTAATCAATATATACATGACTTTTACGCACCTAAAAAGTGAAAATTACCTCAAATTTATAAAACAGTATATACATGATATCTTATCTATATGAATACACTATACTTTTTGCATTCATTGTACACGGTTAGAACCTCTTTTGTTGCTTATATTCTTATGATAGTCATGTGATTCAATGATTGATATTACCAAGACTTGTCCTATTTAGGACTGCATATAAGTTGGAAGAACATAGTGAAAAAATGCATAAAAAGCAAATACATAAATTGTTACTCTCAAAAAAATATAAATATATATTTACAAGTGACTTTAGTTGTTTTATCGTCCCAAGATTCTTGAAGATAAAAAACAGTTATGGTAAACAAGGAGAAAGAAAAAGAAAGGAGGGGAAGAATAAAGAAACGCAGAAAAAAGAATAGAGAAAAAAGAAATCAAGAAAGGGGGAAAGTAAAAGAATAGGAGATTGATACACGAAAAAGACTCAACTTTTTTCTTAATAAATAGTGCGAATAAACCAATTGATCTAAAGGTGTGAAGCAAAATATTTCAAAAAGTATTGCTTCATAGTGTACTTTCCATATTTTGATGTGAACTGTGAACTCTAATAGCCTATTCTAGCTAGCCTCAACAAGTATATTGTTCTATTATATAATTTTCTATGACTGTACATTGGCCTATATCATGTCTATGACACTGATATTTGGCATAGAACTGATATACTTACTTTCTCCCGAATAGATTAAGCGTTTTGACTATCTGTATATATAGGGTTCTCCGGCACATATGTTTGTACGTGAATCAATTCTATTTTCTGCACTGAAAAGAATTTTTGTGGGAGAAAAGCATCTTTGTTATTATATAATTCTATATTCTCTAGTAACCATAATTATACTACAAACAGTCAGCCTATAATTACATAAATAAAAAGATGTGTCACCTGAATCATTAGATTTTTTTTAAAATTATATTTCCATCGACCTAGATTTTAAAAGGCTTCTTTGGTCAAGCTTGATTGTTTTTGGTCATTCATTTCTGACTAGACATGATTTTTATATATACTTTAAAGGAAGGTTTAACCTAGTTAGTTCCATATTTATTATATCGAGTTAATTTAGCCTTTCTTACTTGAAATTGTTGGATAAATAAATGCGCTGCATCTGTTATTGTGTGACGCGACCGCTGTGTCTTAATCATTGATTTTGGTAAATTCAGTCCTCTTTCAAATTATCTAATGGGGAGAGAGCACCATATATAACAGCTACTGTATTTGGCGTCGTTGGTTTGTCTTTTTCAATTCGTATCAAGCAATCACTTACTTTACAAGGCACTTTACATATTCTGTTGTTTATAGAATCCACCTGGTAATTTTCACTGTTTCATAGGGCAAAGAAAGCATCTGTAATTGATTAAAACAAATGCTTTATTTCATGTTCTTATCGAAAAAGCAGAATTATAAATTTTTCATTTCGAGCATGAAATTTATTTTACATTCTCCCAGTCCCTGGCTTACCGATTGATGGGATATATTGTTTTTTTCCCTTTTTCCCGACGGTATCTACATTCTCTGCGGGCAGCTGTAATATCTGGAAAGCAGTTAAATCAAAACAAGAATCTTTTTAAAAAAAATCTTTCGGGGGTCAACTGTTGTTAGAGGTCTCTTTTATATATGGAGATGGGGCATTTCTTTGATATCCTCCCGTTGCCAGACTTACCGTTAAAAGTTAGCAGGCTCCGCATCTATCCAGGACTGAAAACGCTTAATTGAGTATCCTCATTCCGGCGTTTCTTTATGTATAACAAACGCGATCACGTGTTCGCAATCTCATAGACATAGAAAGTGGATTCGCTTGAATGAGCGCCATCTTTAAGTGGCTAATGCCCAATACAGACTAGTTGAAATGATAACATTCACCACGGGAAAATGATTAACAATCCTTATCATAAATTTTGTTTAAAAAGTGGAGCTACCTAAATAGCGCCATCTTTAGGTGACCTTAGTTAAACTAATGTGTACAGCTCATATAAAAGTTATCAGCATGTTGGACATCTATATGATTGCATTTTCCCACGGAATTTCGAGATTTAACCCCTTGGTAACAGTATCTAGCAGAAAAATCCAGTACACTTCAGGTTTTTTTCTTATATTTTCTGAATTTAAACCCTCTTTGGCTTTGATTTTCTCGAGTATGTACCATGCAATATCATTTTCTGTATGGCCCTCTTTTAGAAAATGGGAAACCATTGGGGGTGATACTTTTTGTGTCCTGATGGCTGATCTGTGCTCCGTTAACCTAACACTAAGCATGCAGGAGGTTTCCCCCACATATCCTTTTGCACAGGGGCAGATTATTAGATATATTATGTTTTTAGATTTGCAATTTGTCATACCTTTAGATGTTATTTTGTGTCCATTGAATTCAAATTCTTTTGTTTCTATGGCTAGTGGGCAGCTTTTGCATGTACCACATTTGTAATTGCCTTCAATAGGTTGCATACTTTCAACACCTCTCTGTGTTGGCTCTTTTATACTGGAAGTCATGCTGGACCTTACTACAATATCTTTGAGGTTTTTATTTTTTCGATAAGCAAATAAAGGTTTTTCCAATGGAGTCAAGAATACATTGTTTATGTTCAATATGTGCCAGTTTGAAAAAATTATTTGACAAATCTGTTCATTCATGACAGAATGTCGGGTGACAAACACCAGTTTTTGATCTTGTTTAGCGGGAGTAGTTTGTAACAAATGCTGACGATCGTAAAACCTTGCCCCTTTATAAGATTGTCTCACCAATCTTCGCGGATATCCTCTTTCTACAATTTTTTTTGTCATATCTACAGCTCTTAGATCAAAATCGTCCAATTTGGTACAGTTTCTTCTCAATCGAAGAAACTGGCCAAAGGGGATGTTGTCTTTTTGTGTGGTGGTGTGGAAGCTATTGTAATGTAAGAGTGTATTACGTGCACTCTTCTTTACAAACAGATCCACCAGTAATTGTCCATTTCATGTTTAATCCAAATGTCCAAGAATTCAATCTTTTGATTGTCAGCTTTGGATGTGAATCGCAAATTAGGATCACACAAATTGAGCCATGACAAGAATTCGTCCAGTCTTTCTATGTCATCATCCCATACCAGAAAAATATCATCTATATAGCGTGCTCAGTGTAGTACTATCTCATAAAAGGGTGCCATTTCATTATAGATGAATTTATTCTCAAAGTATGCTACATAGATATTAGCTATAGTTGGGGCGTAATTACGCCTTTAATTTCTTTATATAGGTCACTGCGAAATTCAAATATATTTTCTTCTAGGACTATGTGTAAACAGTCCAGAATGAAGTTGACATTACAGTCAATATTCATTACGTGTATAAACCATTCAACTGCATTTATTGCTCCATCACAAGGGTTGTTGCTATACAGACTTTCCACGTCTAGAGGAACTAACCATTGTCGATTTGAATTGAGCGTAGTTCCTTCAATTAAGTTGATTATATGGCGAGTATCTTGCACATGACCTTGGATGTCTTTAACAAAAGGACGTAGGATTTTATCCAAATATTTTGAAATCGGTTCAGTGACTGACCCTATGGTTGTTACTATGGGGCGAAATGGCGGATTAGTTTCATCTTTATGTATTTTCGGTGTACCATATAGACTAGCTAGTCTGGGATTGTCAACATTCAAGTATTCATATTCTTTTTGACAAATGTCTCCATTTCTAAGGGCCTTAGATGTTCTTTTTAAGATCTTTTTCTTTATTTTATCTGTAGGATTCTTATTGATTTTTTGATAGAATTGATTGTCATTAAGCATTTCTTCAATTTTGGTTTTGTAATTTGTGGTGTCCAGTATCACTATCCCTCCTCCTTTATTGCAACATTTGATAGTTATTTCTGGAGAATTTTTTAATTTCATTAGTGCAGAATATTCTTCTTTATCAATGTTAAAGGGGGTGTTGGGCACAAATTTAGTTGCGGCTAATAGTTTTTTATACACCACTTGTGCAAAGATTTTTACTTCTGGTGCAATCTGGTCACTTGAAGGAGTGAATGTCGATTTTGGAGTTAAGCCTGATTTATTTGTTTCATTGATGTTAGGTATAGTGTTTGTGAAAAAACACTTAATACGTATTTTTCGAAAGAATGACATAAGGTCATTAAATAACTCAAATTTATTTAGACTAGAGTGTGGTACAAATGTTAAGCCTCTAGATAATAGCGTATTCGTGGCTTCAGTTAGATTTGTTGAACTTAGGTTGAAAATAGGAATTTCATCTATTCTCTCCAATAATACCTGGCATTCCTTGTTTCCAGGTACTGGTTCTGATTGTAGGGTTGATGTCCTAGGAATTGGTTCTAGCACTGGCCTCTGGGTTGATATTGTGGTCGTGGTGTATATTGTGTTTGAATGGCGGTCGCCAATTTCCCCTTGTTTGTCGGCGTCTCCCTAAAAAAGGCTGGCGATAACTTTGATTTGATCGAGAGTTATATCTCGTGCCTCTGTTATCAAAATTTCCTGGTGAGCCCTCATTTTCTGACTCTGAACTTTCTGAGAAAGTAGTAACTTTCTTGTTGTATGTTTTATTTGATTGTTGATATGAAAGTTGGTCTAAATCTGATGCATCTGAAGGCGCATAATATCCTTCAGTTAGATAGGGATATGTATTTTCTCGACTGTAATATCTTATATCTTTTTTAGGTTGTCTGTTTTGCGTTTCAATAGATATTCAGTATAAGAGTTTAATTCCATATCTAGATCATCAAGTTTCTTCTTAGCATCATCTACAGCAGTAGAGTTTTTTATCTTACTTTCTAGTTCTGTAATTTCATTAAGTAGCTGTAGGAGCAGTTGTTTTGCTGTCTCTACTATTAACATAATTAGATTTCTACTGCATCTGTTGGCAATCAGAGTCCACTTTTCTAGGAAATCTTTTAGTTGTACAAACAAGCCTGGGATGTTTTTAATTTGGAGGCCTTGCGGGATAATTCCTGCTCGCAAATAGTCAAGCATGAATTGTCCATGTAGCTCAATACGTTTAGATTTTTTCTTTAATGACATTAATTTTATAAAATCCTCATTTTTGTCTGTACCTGCTGATGCTCTATTGTCAAAGTTAGCGGCCGATCCTACCATTGAGATGAAATCTTCGTCTGAGAAGCCAAAAGTTTTCAAACTGGCCATCTTATCTGGATGTGGTTTGAAAAAAATAAGATTTAGCTCTGACCACTGGTCACTGATCAAGACAAAAGGGGAGAAAGGAAAAGAAGAAAAAAGAAAAAGGGAAGAATATACACAAAATTGTTAAATATGGTAATTAACACGAATCTTGAGAAGGCAAATATCTTCTGTTTGTCACTTAGAAATATATATAGACCAGACAAAGCTTTTACTATACAGTATTTTAGAATGTACAAAAAGCATTTATTGTCTTCCAACATAAATTACCTTATCTAGAGATTTGCCAAATACTAGTATTCATTTAGAAATCTAGCCTTGTATACTTCTTAAAATTAAGATTATACCTAAATTAGAACATCCCCTCATAGACAGGCTATGAAATATATACTTTATAGGAAAAAATGGGGACACCTACTAAACAAATAGGTTTGCTACACGTAGGGAAAAAACAATTTGGGAAAAAAACAATAGCAAACATACATTTAACACATTAAACTTTTAAGGTGCAGTGATGGATAGCCCACAAATTGATATATGGAAAAATATATATTTATTTTTATTCTATTTCATTCTCTTTTCAGTATTTTTTGTTTCTTTTCTATTATGGTTGCAATATTTCAACTCATAAAACACATGTTCTTATTATTATTTACATTTCACTTTTACATTCATAATTCTAAAAACAATCAATACAACAACGGATACATAGGATGATGGCTAGCGGCAGAATAGAGACATACGCATGTTTCGGCACTGCTGCCTTCATCAGGAAACCGTCTTCTTGCCTAACTATCAAAAGAAGAAGAATATAGTAACACCAATTAATCAATATATACAGGACTTTTACGCACCTAAAAAGTGAAAATTACCTCAAGTTTATAAAACAGTATATACATGATATCTTATCTATATGAATACACTATACTTTTTGCATTTATTGTACACGGCTAGAACCTCTTTTGTTGCTTATATTGTTATGTTAGTCATGTGATTCAATGATTGATATTATCAAGACTTGTCCTATTTAGGACTGCATATAAGTTGGAAGAGCATAGTGAAAAAATACATAAAAAGCAAATACATAAATTGTTACTCTCAAAAAAATATAAACGAGGGGAGGAGCCAAGATGGCGATGTGCACGGACGTGTAGTCTCTCGGCTCCCCGATCCTTTGTCCTTCTCGACGGAATCCTGTCCTGTCTCCTGTCATGAAACGCTAGCGAGAGGACGGGAAAAGTGAGCTGAGCGGGATGGTGCTCTCCCGAGGTCCCTGCCTGCCTGAAAATCCGCCGGATTGCCGAGTATTCTGCGGCGTCCGTCTTTGCCCCCGCTCCTGTGTCCCGAGTCGGGAAGCGGATATGGCGGCTGCCGGAACAACGAGGAGCTGTGCCTGCGGACTGACCCTGGCGCCTTGACGGGCACTACCATCTGCTGCCGCCCACGCCTGCCTTTCACTTGCTCACTGAGAGCCTGCCGACCGGGAGTTCTTCACGGGTGACTCCGCACCGGGACCCTCAAGTAAGACAAGCTGCGCCACCTCCATGATGGCGGACACTTGAACACTGCGAGTCCCCCACTAGCCTGCTCCCGATCTGCTGATATCATCACGGGGCTTTTGTTGCGCGCTGTCCACTGCTTGCAAGCCCTGCCCTGGCATAGCGACCTGTGTCCTCGCTGTTTTGGTGATACCTGTGCCTCTGCGCCCCTGTGTTTCCCCTGCTGGAGCCGACGCAATGGTGGGTCTGACCGAGCTCAATGCCAATCCTGCCTCGAATTATGACTGTACTCTGCTGCAGCGCCCCGGGTGCTATCCTGCCATGAGTGCCGCATTGGTGACCGGTGCGAAGATGGAACCCCCGGCCGCTCTGACCTGTGGCTCTATCCTTGACGCTATTCGTGACCTGCGAGCAGAAGCGCGTGTGGGCTTTCTTTTGCTGTGCGATACACTTGAGGCTGCTACGCCCTCGGCGGATTACGCACCACCGGTCTGTCTCCCTCGTTATGCTGCTATGTCTATCCTGACTCTAGACCGGGCTACAATGTTGCCGCGAGCGCCCATTAACTTTGCCAGCGCTACACTGTTACCGCCTTCGCCGGAGCCCATGGTCCTTGCCGAGACTTTGCCGCCTCGGGGACTGCCGCCAAGTGCCCCTCAACCGCCTAATCTCCTTGCCCATGTTTTTTTGACTCAGCTTGTGACTTTCCTTCTTTTCTCACTTTGGGAGAACCAGCTGGCGTTGCTTCGTGGGGTCAACGGCACTGATCGAGGACGGACCCGTCCATTTTGTATTGAGACACCATCTATCTGCTGGGAGCGGCCATCTTGTCCCTTTGTTTTGCCAGTGGGGATCGCTCTGTGTGGACTTTGGCCGAAGGGTCGAGTGCGGACTGGACAGGGTTAGCTGATTTCTCCTTGAGGACTGCGCATTCCTGGCTAGCGCGGGTTTGATTTGGCGCTCCTTCATTTTTGTTCTAGTGTGACTCTCCTTGTTTTATATGATGTTCGCAATGCACTGTATTTCGCTGGCACACATGAAGGGAAATTGGCACCGTCCATTTTGTGACTACGAGTCTCCCCCTTCTTCTACGCTTCCATCTTGTCTCTTTGTTGTGTAGGGGGTCGGCATTCGACGAGGGGTGAGTCCTGGGGAATCTCCGAGATTGGGCCAGTGTTAGGCGGTTTCTTTGCTCTATTGCTCTCCCCCTTCTCCTATGGTTGTTACTTCTTGCGGTGGGTGGATGCATGGGGTCGCCCGAGATCGGGCCAGGGCTGGGTGATTACTTTGGTGATATGGACGCGTTAACGGGCTGGGACTAGGATGGGACTGCCCTTTTTCTGATTTACTCGTATATTTTGAAATGTCTCTCCCCACCTGCAGCTTTGATTGCCGCTACTGCTGTGTTGATGACAATTGTGGTTGGGGCTGTTTACGGGGTCGGTGGAGTCCGGGAGACTGCTGCATCTGGCTCCTCCCCCCTCTTCTGAGAGTTTGAGAGTGGGATGGTTTTTCCCGCTCTCCTTATTCTCTTTCCCACTTGGGGGTCTCTTGGGGCGACAGGCATGCCTACTGGGGGGGGGGGTGGGCCGTGGCCTTCCGCTGGTATGCAGGGTGGGGGGATGGGATGTGTTTTGTGTTTTCTCTTTGTCTCTATGGCCCTCTTTTCTTTTCTTCTTTCTTCTGTTCTTTTTCTTTTACACCTCTTTGTTTCCTTTGGGGTCGGGGTTCAGTCTTATCAAGGGGCTTATTGCATCGTAACATTATGTGACATAGCGGTTGGCCCTTGCTCTCTGAGGACGGTGAAATAGCTTTCTGATACATGCCTTCCTCTATTACGCCTCCTTCCGGGGGCTCCTTGAATGATAATGGCTATCCTGGTCTGCTATTAGCTTCTACCCTTTTTGTAGACTGATAACTTGTATTCCACAAAATCATAAAATTAAACCTTGTTCTATCCTTATGTTATGGTTTTACGCTTCATACAAAATACTGTGTTCATTGATGGCTTCAACGGCGTTCTGTCCTATTGGTTATTTTATATTCTTTTCCTATATGTCATAGCGGCCGGCCCCTAGGGGTTGTAGGCAGACGCTGTGTACTGTGCTTGTAATAAATAAAGGTTTTAAAAAAAAAAAAAAAAAAAAAAAAAATATATAAACATATATTTATAAGTGACTTTAGTTGTTTTATTGTACCAAGATTCTTGAAGATAAAAAACAGTTATGGCAAACAAGGAGAAAGAAAAAGAAAGGAGGGGAAGAATAAAGAAACGCAGAAAAAAGAAAAAAAGAAGAGAGAGAAAAAGCAAATCAAGAAAGGGGGAAAGTAAAAGAATAGGAAATTGATACACGAAAAAGACTCAACTGATTTTCTTAATAAATAGTGCAAATAAACCAATTGATCTAAAGGTGTGAAGCAAAATAGGTTTAAAAGTATTGCTTCATAGTGTACTTTCCATATTTTGATGTGGACTGTGAACTCTAATAGCCTATTCTAGCTAGACGCGACAAGTATATTGTTCTATTATATCATTTTCTATAACTGTACATTGGCCTATATCATGTCTATGACACTTATATTTGGCACACATAGAACTGATATACTTACTTTCTCTCGAATAGATCAAGCGTTTTGACTATCTGTATATATAGGGTTCTACGGCACATATGTTGGTACGTGAATCAATTCTATTTTCTGCACTGAAAATAATTTTTGTGGGAGAAAAGCATCTTTGTTATTATATAATTCTATATTCTCTAGTAACCATAATTATACTACAAACATTCAGCCTATATTTGCATGAATAAAAAGATGTGTCACCTGAATCATTAGATTTTTTTAAAAATTATATTTCTATCGACCTAGATTTTAAAAGGCTTCTTTGGTCAAGCTTGATCGTATTTGGTCATTCATTTCTGCTGAGACATGATTTTCATATATACTTTAAAAAAAAGGTTTAACCTAGTTAGTTCCATATTTCTTATATTGAGTTAATTTAGCCTTTCTTACTTGAAATTGTTGGATAAATAAATGTGATGCATCTGTTATTGTGTGACGTGATCGCTGTGTCTTAATCAAAGTATGTTTACATTGTATTGCACCCAGGAAAAACTGCTACGCTGAAGTGGTTTGAACTGTATGAGAAGCCTGGGGTATGATAATTGCTGTTAAATAGGAAGAATTGAAGACAGATATGTACTCATGTCATTGCAGTGCTATGTGAGACACTCTGTCTCATAGACTGCCTACTGGTTCTATATCGAAATGAATATGCTTTCACGCAGACTGCATAAAAAACCTGGGTGTGAAGTGGGAGGCTGATCTTTCATTTTCGGCATGGAAAACTGAGAAACTTGAAGAAATTCTTGCATTTGCTGGCAGAAGAATGCCAAAAAACCATAGTCAACGCCGTAGTAACATCGAGATTGGACTATGCGAATTGCCTATGTTTTGGCCTACCAAAGACGTCTTCAGATGGTACAAAATGTGGTTGCGAGACTGATTAGGCAGGTTCCTTTCCGCGAACATGTCTCTCCGCATCTCAAGGAGCTCCGCTGGTTACCAGTGGCCAAAACAATCAAGTTCAAGGCGTTGACGCTTGCATTCCAAGCTATACATGGTAAATGCCCCAGCTACCTAAAACAAAGACTACGCGGTTTCAAGCAGTCCTTAAGATCTTATTCGCAAAAGCTTCTCTGCACACCTCGCTTCAAGAAGGCTCGCATGCGGGGAAGATCCTTCTTGGTTCGGGCGGCAAAATTATGGAACTCCTGCCAAATGAATTCCGCAACATTGATACAGAACCCCTTTTTTGGAAACTGGTTAAGACCTGGCTCTTTAGGGCACAATAATTGGGCCGGGGGTCTAGCCATCCGGTTTGCCATCCACGCACTACTGATCGCCTTAGTGCCGGGACACCTCTGTTTGAGGTAGCTGTCACGCTCTATAAGTGTCTGTATTATTATTATTATTACTATTATTAAGTGTACTATTTAAGTAAAAATATTTAATAAACAGATCAAACAAAAACAAAAAAAGCAGCTAAATGCTCTACTGGGACCTCACAATCGATGTTAGGTTTGTACAGATAATTCAGCTGCATTGTAAGTGAAGAGTATCTAGAAATGGACAAACTAACTGAAAGATAATTGCATATATGTCACACTTTCAGAAACAGAAGTAGGTTAAGTGAGTACAAATATGCCAATCAGATACATTAATTATGTCTCTATAGTTCTTTAACAAATCTATGTAAGAGCTTTCTTCAAATTCTTTACCATAACAATCTATATGTTCTAACTTATGATGTTTAGTAGTATCAAGAAATTTTGAGCCATTAGTAGTGTTTTGGAGGTATCCACCAGGACGATATATATATACACAAACACACAAATAAGTGCAGTTCAAATGAAAATTATTAACATTAGAAAGGCATGCAAATTGTTTTATTTCATTTCAGTTACATTACGTTATATTGATTCGTACAGCAGGGGAGGGTATCCAGGTGCTTGGACATGTGTTTAGGTATGTAGTCGCCAAGATGGTTGTACAATGAGCCAGGTCTTCAGCTTCTTGCCGAACTCAAAAAGTTAGGAGGAGGTTGTGATATGTTGAGGAAGATCGTTCCATGTCTTGGGTACAATGTTGGAGAATGAGCGACCTTCAGTTTTGCTTTTGCCAATGCAGGGAATATGTGCAAGTGAGAGTGAGGCAGAGCGTAGGTGCCTGGTTGGTTGTTGAAAGTGTAGGCAACTGTTCGGGTATTCTGGTCCTGTGTTGTGTGGGGCTTTGTATGTATACGTGTGAAGTGTGGGTGTGGCGTGGGAGGTTGAGTATGAGTCTTGTAGCAGTGTTATGGATATTCTGGAGTTTGTGTAGGATTTGTTTGCAAATTCCGGCATAGAGAGTGTTGCTGTAGTCCAGCCTGCTGGAGATGAGTGTTTGTGTGACGGTCCATCTAGTGTTCTGAGGCAACCATTTGAAGCTCTTTTGTAGCATGCATAGGATGTGGAAGCAGTAGGTGCACACTGCATTTGCTTGAGCAGTCAGTCCTTTCAATCAACGTCCTTTCAAAAATTCAATCTTCAAAATGCAAAAATATGACAGTTAAAAAAGTAATCAGTAATCCAAGTAACCTATAGTTAGTCTTCAAAACTTCAACCTATCAAAAACAAAGAATTGTAAATGGAAAATCTTCGTTTTTCAAAAATTTAGAGCCAACAAATTATTTCATTAGGAAAAATATAAAATATTGATCATCTCATAGTTCATTTGTCATTTCACTTCACAGTGGCTCTTCGGTATTTTCAAAAAAAGGTAGAAGACCTTTCAAATCAATGTCTCTTTCATCCAATGTAATCTTTTTCAGATATGCCCTTTCAGGAGCTATGTACTTCTTGTTCGAAACTCTCGTTGTTCTTGTTGCACCACCTGTTACAAACTTCTGAGATAATAATTCTCAACTGTTCGACTCAGCACTTTCTTTTACTGTGTTAGCTGATTTGCACCTCTCTGCATTTTTCTCTCACAGGCACATCAGCTTAAATCAAGTATCCATTTCCTTAATTTCTTTGATCTGTTTGAGCTTCATGAATTTCGATTGCATGTTTTCTCAAGTTTCATTTGCTTGATTTTCATTTCCTTGAGCTTGATTTTGTCCACCCTGTAGATCCACATATCAAACTTGATTTTCACTGTGTGTCAACAGTTTGTCTCATTGTTTCTTCTTCAGCAGTGCCCTTTCCTGGTGTGAGATGTGTGGATACAATACTACAAACCTCCACACTTCAAAGCCATATTATCACCAAATTCACCTGGTAGAGGCCCTTCCACCTTGGTTCGCAAAAGGGTTTTATCACATATTTTTTGATGAGAACCGATTTGCCTAGCTGCATATGACATAGTTCTGGGGCTCATTATGATGGCGGATGGATATCAGTCCGCCCGCCATCAGAACAGTGATAGGACCACTCGCCAGACGTGCAGCAGTCCCACCAGCCCAATTAGGGTGCACCCGCCATACTGGCGTGCACATCCTGGGCTTTCAACATTGCGGGCGGTGTTTCTGGCTGCAGCACACTCCACAATGTTGAAAGTGCTTGCACCGCATTTCCCTGTATCAGGGTACCCCCCCCCCCCCCAGTGCAGCAACCCCTCCCCCCCCAAACAAGGGAGGCCGGCAACGGGCCCCCAAACCAAATCCCCGCAAGTCTTTCCATGGCAGGCGCCTCCAATACCCACATCCTAATATGGCAGACAGTGCCTGCTAGGCACTGCCACCATATTAGCGGCCCTGCTTCGCCCGCCAGGCAATCGTTACGATTGCCACCGGCGGAAAAGTGGTGGTCGGACTTTGCATCTGCCTCGATACCCACCGCCATCCTAATATGGCGGTAGGTAAATCTCATCGTGATGGCGGAACGATCGCCACCGATTGTTCTGCCATCGTAATGAGCCCCTCTGTTCTTGCAGAAGGTATAGTTAATTGCACCAGTTAAGAGACAGAGTAGTATATCAGCTAAACACTTGCAGTAAACCAAGATCAAATCATCAGAAATTTTTGCAAGAGCTTCAAACGAAACTCCAGGAATCCTTCAGGCCCTGCCCATTAACAAATTGTGGGCACTGTGCTTTTGTTCAGAGTATATCTTATCTCTATTAACACCAAGGTGAGTGCATGTGGCCATTTCAGATAAGTTGATGCACACACTTTTCTCGCTTACCTTTCAAAACACTGGTGTCCCTCTCTACCATACCTCATTCTTCAGAATGATAACAACAAAGGAACTTCTGATCAATGCTTAATGCAGCATACAAAATCTTCATGATGTTCTTAAAATGTGTTCCCTTATCTGTCTCTTTGGCATTCCCAACCTAGGTATCAACCCTCTCAATTATAGTTTTACAACTGTTAATCCATCACACCTCCTTGTTGAGTAAGCCTCAATCCACTTTGAAATAATCACTAAAGTATACCGTAGTCCATTACAAGGTGGCATTTCTACAAAATTACCTGCCAGTCTTGTTTAGAGGCTTGTTTTTCCTACATGACTCATTGTTACACAAGTTTTTCCCTACATTGTTTGGTTCACATACTATGCATCTCTGACACAAATCCTGTGCAATATTTGCAAAAGGATTATTAAACCCGTGATTTTGAAAAGCTTCACCATCCAAACACCTTCCACATGTGTAGGTACATGCACCAATCACGACTTATGCAGTAACAGCGAATCCGGTAAGACAAACCTCTAAACAGTGCTCATCCTGCCTTATCTAACTTTCTTTTCTCCTCTTTCGATATCTCATTGTGTACAGCTCTTAATTCGTCAAGTGCTTGAACTGATAAACAAGTAAAGGCATTTGCATTTTCTGCAGAGTCAGAATTTTCCTTTTTTTCCATTGGCAGTGTAGTACTCATTGTAGCACAATATTTAGCAACCTCTTCATCAAATTTGTTTCTGAAGTTCGTAAATGTTGTGCAGTAGTGAGTAATAAGTATGGAAAGGGGAGACCACTCGGTCACCCCGAACGTATGGCCGGGTGCCCCGATCCCCCGGGAAACCGTTGCGGGCGGGGTGCGTGTCCTGGCCGGTATGCCCGTAGTGAGGTGGTCGGAGCACGCTCCCGCCGCCTAAAAGGGTTGTCCTAAACACCCGCCCGGAAGTGCGTGGACCAATGGGCGGGATGGGGTCGCGGCCCCGCCTTCCCACTGCTGGATAAAAGGCGCAGGAATCCGGGAAAGCGTCCTCTTGTTCCTGCGCTCTGAAGGCTGCACCACTCGTCGCTCGTGAGCCCTCAAGGGAACAAGCTGCAGATTTTTTGAACGTGTAATCGTTTCAGTCGTCAAGGCGTAGCTGGAGTCCAAGTCACTTCTGGAGGACAGGCTGAACTAACGTTGAACGCGGACATGCCTGGTAAGATGACTGGAAAGAGCTCCGAGATGGAACGAATGCTGCGCACATTGGTGAACCAAGTATCGGCGATGGACAGGAAGTTCGGTAAAGTAGACCAGCTGGGTCGCGGCTTAGCGGCCCTCAGGAAACAAGTTGAGGCCCAGGCGGGGCCCTCAGGGCGACCTAAGAGGATCGTAGGGCCTGCTTTGCCAAACATTACCCCAGGGGGGGGATAAGGGGAAAATGAAAAAGGGGAAAGCGGGTCCTAGCGAGGCCCCAGTCCCGATGGAGGTTCCACCGGTCCCAGTAGCACCAGCGTCCAGCCCGGTACCCACACCGGATGGGGGATTGCCAATCCCTGTGGTTATCACACCGCTGGATGACAACCAAATGCCTCCCGAATTAGCGCTTCAGTTGGCGGCTGTGTTAACCTGGTTGAAGAAGGGAGCGGGGGGATCCGCGGCCGTGGAAGACCCGGCCGAAGAAGCTAGACTGATTATTGAGCAGTTAAGGCAGACAAGGGGTGCTGGGGCGGCGAACGTGCCTTCTATTTCTCCACAGGTGGCAAAGGTGGTCGCCGGCGAAAACCAGAATAAGTCGACGGACACGGCTGGAGGTGCGGCGGAAGCCGGTAAGAGATCACTCCCAATGATGGGGAAGGGCGCGGTACCCTCAAGGCGGGAAAGCTTGGCGCAACATATTCCCATGGTTACTAAGGAGATGGTGTGGGGCAATAAATATATAAACATGTTTTCATTGTTGACTGATCATCGAGAGTTAGAATATGCCAAGACTCAGAAGGATTTATGGCACCCCAGTGTTTGGCGGGCAAAAATGCTGGAATTCAGGGTCGAGGAGTCGATGATGAACTGGATCAGGGCATTTTCTATTTTTGTAGCGATTATCGCTGAACGTACATCGGAACTGTTGAGTGACCTGGCTTGTTACCAAAGCAGGCTCACGAGCTTCCATGAGAAGTATGGAGGAGAAGAATGGAAAGGGTATGACATGGCGTTTAGAAAAGCGAAAGAGTTTAATGAAACACTGACTTGGGATTGTTTGGATACTGTATCTTTGCATGCGCAGCTCTTGCCGGGATCAGCGGGTGGTTCACGGTCGAGCACAAAGTGCTCCAGGCCTTTCCACAGAAACAGTCGCAGCCCTTTCGGCCAAACTACGTGGGGGAGTCTCAGCCTAGATCGGGCGGGAACGGAAATAAGCGAGGAGTGTGTTGGGGTTTCAATAAGGGGACGTGTAGCAGGCCGCAAGGAACATGTAGGTTCAGGCATGCGTGCTCCAGTTGTGGTAACACCTCACACTCTGAAACTAGCTGCCGATCCAGAGCTAATGGTACCGGTGGCAAAGGGGGTACCAAGCAGGATTGATACGGTGCCCCGGAAGTCCACACCTTCGCCCGTAGATATCCTGGCTTTGACCCCATGGCTGAACAGATACCCTGATCATGCGTCCGCTGGGATCCTGCGAGATGGCTTCTCACATGGCTTCAGGATCCCGGCGGGTGATTTTTGGGGGGCCCCCTCATGTAAGAACCAACTGTCTGTTCAGCGCAACCCGGTGGTTGCCGCCACAAAGATCGCCAAGGAGGTTAGCTTGGGTGCCTAAAAAGGACCCGGGGAGTACAGGCTCATCCATAATTTGTCGGCACCGAAGGGGGCTTCCGTCATTGAGGCGATCGACCCTGACATTTGCAGTGTGAAGTATGCATCTTTCGATGACGCAGTGGTAATGATGAATTGCTTAGGCCCCGGTGCATTGTTAGCAAAGTCGGATATTGAATCTGCATTTAGGTTGCTTCCGGTGCATACCCAAGATCAGCGCTTGCTGGGTTTTACGTTCCAGGGGAAATACTACATGGATATGTGCATGCCAATGGGTTGTTCAATTTCGTGTGCCTATTTTGAAATGTTTAGCTCATTTCTGGAGTGGGTGTTCTCAAAGGCCACAGGGCACCAACATGTGATGCATTATCTTGATGATTTCCTCTTTCTCGGCCCAGCGGGCACTCGGGACTGTGCACGGGCATTGCAGGACTTCTGCGTGCTCATGCGGGGTTTCGGGGTACCGTTGGCGCCAGGTAAGACAGTGGGGCCGACTACCTCCCTGGAGTTTTTGGGCATAGAACTAAACTCCGTGGAGGGTTGCTTCCGCTTGGCGGCGGAAAAGATCGCCAAATTCAGGGCTTCCTTGTTGCAGTGTCTCCGGAACGAGAAAGTGACACTGCACCAATTACAGCAAACAGTGGGTCAGCTTAACTTCGCATTAAGGGTGATACCGATGGCTCGCCCTTTCTCACGATCCATTGCCCAGTCCATGGTAGGCCTCAAGGAAGGGCACCATCGCACGAGACTGTCGGCGGAGGTTCGCCAGGACATGCTCATTTGGCTGGCATTCCTGGCGGACTTCAACGGCTGAGTGGTCTGGAGCAAACCCCCGGTCTCGTCGGCGGAACTAGGCTTATGGACCGACTCGGCGGCAGCGTGGGGTTTGGCGCGATCCTCGGAAACCATTGGTCGGCCCAAAGATGGCCAGCATGGTGGGAAACAAGCGGTTTGACGAGTAACATTGGCTTTCTAGAGCTCTTCCCCATCTGGGTGGCTCTGTCGGCATGGCCGGAGGAGTTCAGAGACCGCTCGGTGGTATTTTGGTCCGATAACATGACCATGGTTGAGTGCATTAATCAGCAGGCAGCACGCTGCAAATGGATATTGCGATTGTTGAAAGAAATTGTGTTGAAATGCTTGAGATTAAACGTACAATTCAGGGCAAAACATGTGCCGGGTGTACTGAATAATGCAGCTGATGCGCTCTCTCGTTTCAAAATGCAGGCTTTCAGGGATTGTTTACCCTCAGCGGAGCTAGTGGCAGCGCCATTTCCTGAAGCACTATGGCAAATCGGCTCCCCGGACTACAAAACCTCGTGGCAGCCAGTTTAGCGCCCAGGACAAGTAAAGCTTATGAAGGGGCGTTCCGCTCGTACTGCGCCTTTTTGGGCCCGGAAGGGGAGCATAAATGGGGTCAGGAGGAGTCCTTTATCCAATTTTTAGTAGCACTTCATGAGGAAGGCCGGTCGGCGGCAACTGCAAGTCGGTATAAGGCCGCCATATCATTTATGGCTCAGTTCCACAGGATCAGGGACCTGACAGACTCCTTTCTAGTCAGGAAGGCTCTGCGCGGCTGGCGGCGCTTAGAAGGGTGCAGAAAGGATAACAGACACCCAATAGGATTTGACAAGTTGACCTCCTTGCTGGCTAAACTAGAGGAGACATGCTCCTCACCTAGCGAGGTTATACTATTCCGGGGAGCGTTCGCATTGGCGTTCTATGGGGCCCTGCGGGTGAGCGAATTAGTGGCTGCCAACAAAAGAGATATGGAAGGGGGTCTGCGCAGGGATCACATCCAAGTAAGGGTGGATTCCCTTCTGATCACTATAGCCAGGTCAAAGACGGACCAGGAGGCCCAGGGGAATAGTGTTGTGTTGTAGCGCGCTCCAGGTAGTCACGGTTGTCCAGTGAGGCATGTTGAGGCCTACCTAAAACAAAGGTTGACAACGTGGGGGGGGGGGGCCTTGCTGCGACATACGGACGGCACCCCGTTGACAAAGTTTCAGTTTCAGAGGGTGCTGGCAATCACGATTGCAGCGGCGGGCTTGAACCCAAGTGATTTTGGGACCCATTCATTCAGGATAGGGGCCGCTACAGAAGCTACGGCTCAAGGTCTGCAGGCAGACAATGTTAAGCAGTTAGGCCGCTGGTCTTCAAACTGTTTCAAGAGGTACGTGCGACTGCACATGTTGTAAGTTACTGATGAAATGCACTCACGCTTGTTGTCTTTTGTTTGGATTACAGTTTCACGAGCCTGTGACACAGGGCGGAAATTGGGACCGGCACAGCACCAGCTAACCACCACTTCAGGAATAAGGAATGGAAGACGTGTGGTCTGGGTCGTGGGCCACTCATACGTGAGGCGTGCCGGGGACATATTCAAGACAGGTGATGCGATCCACACATCTGAGGAATATGGGTTCAGGGTGTCCTTCCATGGGAAGGGCGGCTTGTGTATTGACCGACTGAAAAGTTTTGTGGAAGAATTACTAGGGCGGCACAGGTCACCGCCATCTGTAGTCATAGTGCACATCGGGGGCAATGACTTGGTAAGACTGGGCAGACGAGCTTTAGTTGAGCACATACTTTCTGCAGTTAGCTGGTTAGCAAAAAGGCTCCCGGGATGTATAATAGCTTGGTCTCACATGATTCCGAGGAGGGTATGGCGGGGTGGTTTGTCCACGACAGCGTTGAACCATTCGGTAAAGAGGGTCAACAATAAAATGGAGAAATTGTTTCGCTCTGCTCATCTTCAAAGCATATCTCATGGGTGCATCTGGGGTGATCACTGTTATTCTCATGATGGGGTACACCTGTCCAGGGTGGGGAATGACTTATTGATAGGAGACATGATATCTTGCCTAGTGGGGTTGAGGAGACATGACCTATAGGAGGTGTGGGGGGGGCCAGATAGATAGTCGGTCAACTATCTGGCCTGTGGCGGTAAGGTCATGATCGGTGAGCAGTGATTTCAAGGTCCCTAGGGGGGGCGCCACCCATTATTGATGGGAGCGCCCGGGGGAGGCGGCCTTTGGCCCCTCCCACGGGGGCGGCACCCATTACGGATGGGTCACCCAGGGGGAGACGGCCATAGGCCCCTCCCAGGGGGAGACGGCTATAGGCCCCTCCCCAGAATTTCCCGGGGGCCGGATATCTGCTCCGGCGGAAGAGAGTGCGGGGAAAGGGGGGGAGTCCACGCTGTCCTTCTTACGGATACCCCGCACGGGAACTCGGACGACCTTCAGATGGCGTCGAGTGAAAGGGGGCCCCCACGACAAGGGAAGTTACAGTTGACTACGAGGGTTAAGTCCTTTGCGCATGCGCCACTCGCACGTGAGGGCGGGAATTTGGTGATAGGGACCTGACACCGGTTAAGACCTTGCCGTTGGCCCCTAACGTTAGGATGTACAAATTCGTTGTAATGCATTATGTCATGATGTTAGATTCGGTTAGGAAATCTTTGTATTAGAGATTTGTTAAGGTTAGCCTGAATACCTGTCTTCATCAAATGTAATGGAAGTTGAATTTGTACATGATACATGAAACGTTTTTAATTTAAAGTTTTAAATTTTGTTTCATATTTTAATAAATACGGCCGGGGGGGTAGTGAGGCCCCCCTGCCTTCCAAAAGTTCAAACTGTGTCTGTCTCCTCCCATTGGGATTGGTGGTGGAAGGGGTGGCGGGCCTCCCGGCCCATATGGAAAGGGGAGACCACTCGGTCACCCCGAAATTATGGCTGGGTGCCCCGATCCCCCGGGAAACCGTTGCGGGCGGGGGGCGTGTCCTGGCCGGTATGCCCATAGCGGCGTGGTCGGAGCACGCCCCCGCCGCCTAAAAGGGTTGTCCTAAACACCCGCCCAGAAGTCCGTGGACCAACGGGCGGGATGGGGTCGCGGCCCCGCCTTCCCACTGCTGGATAAAAGGCGCAGGAATCCGGGAAAGCGTCCTCTTGTTCCTGCGCTCTGAAGGCTGCACCACTTGTCGCTCGTGAGCCCTCAAGGGAACAAGCTGCAGATTTTTTGACCCACCCACCAGCCCCTGTTGCAAATAATTTGAGAATAAACAAAGTTCTAGGTTGCAATTTGATGGTAATAAAAAATGTCTTGTGAGAATCATTGCCTTCATCGTAAGTCGATGCCAAGAGTATGCATGTAACTGAATACTTGCTTCTAGGCCTTTTTTCCTTTGTAGAAATGTCAAGGAATGTATGCAATAAAGAACGTTCTGTGCTATAGGACCTTTTTTCCTTTGTAGCAATGTTAAAGTCATTGGATATATCGAGCTGTACTGTAAGAGTAAGCATAGGTTTTTCTCCCTAGTAGGTAATTAACTGTCGTATTTATTTAGTCTTCGGTCCGGCGGTAAGGTCATGATTGGTGAGCAGTGATTTCAAGGTCCCTAGGGGGGGCGCCACCCATTATGGATGGGAGCGCCCGGGGGGAGGCGGCCATTGGCCCCTCCCACGGGGGGGGAGGCACCCATTACGGATGGATCGCCCAGGGGGAGACGGCCATAGGCCCCTCCCAGGGGGAGACCGCTATATGCCCCTCCCCAGAATTTCCCGGGGCCGGATATCCGCTCCGGCGGAAGAGAGTGCGGGGAAAGGGGGGGGAGTCCACGCTGTCCTTCTTACGGATACCCCGCACAGGAACTCGAACGACCTTAAGATGGCGTCGAGTGAAAGGGGGTACCCCACGACAAGGGAAGTTACAGTTGGCTACGAGGGTAAAGTCCTCTGCGCATGCGCCACTCACACGTGAGGGCGTGAATTTGGTGATAGGGACCTGACACCGGTTAAGACCTTGTCGTTGGCCCCTAACGTTAGGATGTACAAATTCGTTGCAATGCATTATGTCATGATGTTAGACTCGGTTAGGAAATCTTTGTATTAGAGATTTGTTAAGGTTAGCCTGAATACCTGTCTTCATCAAATGTAATGCAAGTTGAATTTGTACATGATACATGAAACGTTTTTAATTTAAAGTTTTAAATGTTGTTTCATATTTTAATAAATATGGCCGGGGGGGTCGTGAGGCCCCCCTGCCTTCAAAAGTTCAAACTGTGTCTGTCTCCTCCCATTGGGATTGGTGGTGGAGGGGTGGCGGGCATCCCGGCCCATAATCAATCTGCTGCTCGTTACATGGTGAGTTCTCGTGTGGGTTAAAAGTGTGTCCCCTGAATGAGGCACTAACACGTTCAACATGTGAACCGTGACAATTGATTCACTCTAAACAACAGCAATCACTCTAGTCGCTAAGGGATTACATACAATCAGGTAATGCAGCATCATCTAGCTCAGTGGTTGCAGAAAAATAAACAGTCGGTCTCTTTGCATTGCAGTATTGTGCTAGAACAAAAAGTGAGCCCCCTTCTTTTTCATTACACAATATATAAAACTCTTTTTTGTTAATCAGGCATTCCTAAAGTGGGTGCCGTAGACAAAGTGTGTCTTAGCTCCAGGAAGGATTTCATATATTCGTTGTTCCAAGGTACCTGATCTATGACATTACTGTGACTCAATTTCTGCATTAGTTATGCATTCAAAGAAAAGTTGGGAATGCACGTACAACAGTAGCCATCTATTCCTAGAAACATCCTCCCTTCGCTTTGTGTTGCTGGTGGATTCATTCTCACAATTGCAGAGATACTATCCTTGGACACCTTCCTTACTCATTAGGTCTCGCTGAGTCAGCGCGCATGCGCTGCTCGGAGAGACATTTAGGAGCATCTTTGAGAAGTGCTCCCAAAGCGGCGATCAGCTTGCCAGAACGCGCACGGGCGCTCGAGACGTGCACAGCTCTTTTTCACGTCGCGCGCGACACAACTCCCGGCCGGGTCTCGCGGCCAATGCTTGTCTTGGTTTCAACTACCGTTTCTGTCAGACATCCTAAGATATCGTCTGGTTTCCATGCACTGTTTTTGATATTTCCGAGTCTATTTTCTTACGGTTTGTATGGGTGTAAATTAACCTTCATAATATCGACCTATTTCCATTGATTACCACTATATTGTTCAGGTAAGTTATTGTACTAATTATATTATTGTCCTTGATATCACCCCTTTCTCTTAAATTAAGGTCGTTTTTATAACAATCTTTCATCTTATTTATTATGTTTTCAATACTGCACCCTTAGCCTTATTTTTGTTAGGTAACCTATTCTTATATATTTATAAAATGTATCCGTATAAGTATATAAACCCTCTACTTTAAATTATAGGAAATATGTTATTATATATTTTTCTTCACAATTTGTTAAATACCTTTACTCTCCTAATCCTGTATGAATATATTGATTGGCCCAGTTCTACTACTGTAACTACAGATTAACTTACATTTAGCTGACTCTCTCGTGCAACGGAGATGGTTGATATATTGTGAGCAATATTACTGCATATTTAGTATTTAGTTATGTGATATAAGTCGGAAATACCCCTTTGACTTTCAGAGTGCAATGTCTGTTATGGGCAGGGCGAGTGAGCAGCAAGTAGCATGTGGACATTGGTGCGGGGGCTCCCCTGCTGCCCCGCTCACTCACAACCATTAGAATCAGCCACCGCCTCTACAGATTGACTTATAGAGACTATAGGTGATTTTCTAAAGGCCTCTACATTAATATTGCTTTCGTTTTGAATAGCTTCTCGTCTGTCTGATTTTCTTAAAATTTTAAGACAGGTTGGCGCAGTGACTTTTTAATCCTCATCCCTTGAAAATGTCCTACGTGATTTTTCCCATTAATAGTAGGAAAATAGTCTCAGCTGTACAAAATTAGTTCTTTTTCTAAAACAAAAAGCAAAAGATGCAATTTTCAAGAGAGGTGGTGCCTTTGTAAAAAAAAAACATATTGCAGGATGCTGGCACTCAAAGCTTCAAACGCCCCATCCTCAGGGAACCTTCGAGGAGAGGGAGTAAACATTGTTAAGTTTACGATACACAAGCTCCCGCCACATCACACTTGAAAGTCTTGGTAAAACAGGCTGCTTTAAGTCCACTGTGCGCACTTCTCGGCTTCAAGCAAAGCACAGTTACTCACATGAAGAGAGGAGAGCCGACACACTTCAAAAACACGGGCGAAAAAACCATCAACAGTGATAAACATAGCTCAAAACCGATGGGAGGAAAGAAGTATTTAATCCATGGGAAGGCAAGAACACAGAGCTGTGGGCTGCATGACGAGTGTTTCAGACTGCCTTGTATTGTATATTTAATTGTAGCATTTACATACTTCCTCATTTCATGCGTATTTTCTTGAGCTATGTATGCTGCGAAAGCCTCTCCTGTCAATAAAGCATGCACCTCTCTTCTGTGCCCCAAAAATATAACAAGATGTGCATGCTTTAGGCTTAAAACAAAGTGAAACACCAATAGCAGACGCCTGCTGGACAAAGCAACAGTGTATTAACGCCCATGGCATTTAATGAAGATGTGCTGCCTAGGTTTACATACAAAGAATGGACTCTGCTCACTTCCACACCGAGGAGGGAGCTGTCAGATCACCTAACAACCACATATTTATCAACTACATATGATGGGAAACCCCACATTAAAGACACTAAGAACCATATTTATCATTATTACACTCAACGCAATGCAGCAGAACACCTTGCTGTGCTGCATGAAAGGGAGAGGGCAGGAATGCGCCATATTAATCAAGACATGGCACATTCCTGCTCTTTGCCTGCGCTGAAGCACACACCTCTGCCTAGCGCCAACACAGGCACCCTTGAACCATGGTGCAGGAGTGCCTGATTTGCAGACAGGATTGTTTTCGTGCAGGAAGGGACACCTTCTTGCACAAAAACAGTTCTCCGAGGCGTTTTGCTTTTTTTATGCTTGCAGAAAACACACATTCAAAGAAAAACAAGCATTGGCATAGCCAATAGGTCCCACCTTTGGGACCTTATCAGTATTTAGCCATGCAACAGTTGCTGTTTTTGCAACAAGGATATTTTGCTGCATAACAAAATACCTATAAGGTCCCAAAAGCGAGACCTATTAGATATGCCAATTCTTGTTTTTGAGTTTGTTGTCCCTAATAATTAACTTCTGAGAATACTGTAGCATTGTGGTAGAAACTTTATGCCCATTATCAGCCAAATGATTCAATAATGTAATGGTGTCCAGTTCACAGCCCTCTTTTGATTTTGCAGCAATTATCAATGTATTGCATCAAAACCGGATCACAAGATAACTTTACAGATTCTAAGGTCTTCATGTACAAATATTCCATTTAATGAATCAGTAAATTGCGGCAAATAATGATTAGCATTGTGCAGTTGCTTAAATGGAGTGTACAAAAATGGGTTTATTGGAATTGGCTGTAATTTACGCACCGTCTTCTAATGAATCCATTGTTGTTTTGTTAGTCGACCTATGTGATGACAGGTTGGCTGTCATAATACTGATTCGAAGTGGGTCGCAATCGACCTACCGCATTAATGCATGAGGTAGGTTGCAAATGGCAACACACAACGACTGGCTATAATGACTAGCATGATGGCTGGGGTCAGCTGACTATGTCTGTGATTGCTTTTTTTTAAATGCTGCCAGTTTTCCTTAAAAAAAATGGAATGTGTTTAAAAAAGAAATCTGACATAAACCTTTTTTAGGTTTAAATCTTTTTGTTTATTTGAAAGACAAAACAAGACGCGACAAGCAGTACACAGCCCAAATTGTGGGCTGTAAGCATTCGCAGTGCTATATAGAGCATCAAAAATGAAACAAAAGCAATGTCCCGACCTCCCGCCCACCCCCGCTCTCCCTCACCTCCCTCTCTCCCCCACCTCCCCACCTCAACGGCCACTGGAGAAGGAACTAGACATGGCATGGGATATGTCAGTGCGCCAGAGGTTGGGCTAGATCCTGTGACAGCGCTGGAAGTCGCAGCAGCCGCATATACCAGGGGCAGGTGAGCTTGCAAAATTCAGAGCATAAGAGTGCAATAAAGGGGCGCCACAGATCTGAAAAAGGGGTCCCACCCCCCTGGATTGAGAAAAATGCGCTCCATGCCGAGCACATACCACAACCTGTGCAGCCACCCCTGCAGCGGGGGGGTTCAATCTGTGCCCCAATGAGACAGTATGTGCTGTAGTGCTGCCCCTAAAGCTTTTCCCATCTGCCTGCCCTTACGGGAATTGAGGGGAAATGTGAGTCTGTCAGAGACGCCCAGTATGATGTATTCCGGAAAGCGTAGCATATTGGTATCGAAGTGTTTGTCGCTCTCATCGAAAATCTGTTTCCAATATAAAGTGAGAGTGGGACATTCCCATAATAATGGAGCAGTGTACCCGCAGCCCCACATCCCTCCAACAGCTCGAGAGCGGCTGGGGTCGCTCCTATGTAGTCGGGGGGCTGAGATACCAATATGTTGTTATCTTGGTGGCAGATTCTATGCTAGAGATCGTGTGCTGAGTGTGGGGCCCTGTAGTGAATGTCGTCCCATTCTTTTTGAATGAATGTACAACCCAGCACCATTTCTTACTGTTTCTGGCTGGCCCTCAGATTTGGTCAGTTCTTCCGGGGGCGTAAGATGTGATAAAGTTCTGAAATAAGTCGTTTGTTAGACTATTTAGAGAGCAACCACCTCTCATACGGGGTAAGCCTTCTCTCTGCTCCCTGGCATTTCTCGGGTTGTATTACCCAGTGGTGTATCTGCTGATAGTGGTTCCGCTCAGTTTCGGGTATTGCAGAGTCGGATCAGAAGTTCTCGAAAGACAGGGGACCCTCAGCGATCAAAGAAATGCCCTATTTAACTGTGACCTTCCTGGTCCCAGTGACCCAAAGCTGCCTGATTCAAGCCCCGGGGTGAAGTCAGGATTGTTGGTTATGGGGGTGAGAGGCAATGGGAATGAGGTAAGACCGTTGCACGTGGCCATGGCGTCTCAGGCTTTTAAGGTAGCCCGCATTATTGTTGATCCCTAGAGGGAAGGGGATCTTACACAAGGGTTTGCCAGCTAGTGCACGGTCCATGAAGAGCAGGTGCTTCTCAGATTCGGGTTGGGTCCATTCTAGCAAGGATCGTATCTGCGTAGCCTTGTAATAGCAGTCAAGGTGGGTGATTCCTAGGCCCCCTTCCCCAGGGGGTCTAAAGCTCATGTGCCTGCTCATCCGTGGTTTCTTATCCACCCAGACAAAGGAAGAGTACTCATTCTGAAGTTGTTTCAACATGCCCGGGGGAGGGTCTAAAGGCAGAGTTTGAAAAAGATCTAAGATTTTGGGGAGTATGCTCATATTAAGGGCTGCCACTTGGCCCAGCCACGAAAGGTTAAATGGCTGCCAGTGGCGCAAATTCCGCTAGACCTGTGCCAACAAATGGGGGTAATTTAAGGAAACTGTCTCAGAGGTGGATACTGATAGTTTAATGCCTAAATAAGGTATAGTTTTCTGATTCCACAGTATCGGACACACCTGTTTAAGGGCGGTGATAGTAGACCACTTTAAGGAGAACCCTAGAGCTTGTGACTTGGACACATTGACTCGGAAGCCAGAGGCAGCTGCAAACATCTCTAGTTTGGCAAGGAAGGCCGGTATTGATGTCTCTGGAATCTCTAGCGTGGCGATTACATCGCCCGCTTTTTGGCTGATGGTATGCCGCTCTCCCTGGAAAAGAACCCCTTTGATTTGCTGGTTCTCCCAGACCCTCTGTGCTAGCGGCTCCATCTAGAGAGCGAACAGCAGTGGGGAGAGTAGACAGTCCTGTTTCGTGTCTCTAGTGATCAGGAAAGGGTCTGACGTATAGCCATTCACCCCGACAGTAGCCAAGGGGTGACTATATCCACTGAACACCCACCTGCAAAAACAGCTTCCTATCCAAAACTGCTTCTGAGTGGTCTCTAGAAAGGGCCAGTGTACCCTGTTGAATGCCTTTTCGGCATCGAAAGACAGCAATACTCACTCCTCTGACTGGCGGTGGACCTTATCCAGGAGGTGAAGCAGTCTCCTGGTGTTGTTGCTGCATTGTCTGGTCGCAACAAATCCTGCCCGGTCCAGCTCTATCAATCCCGGCATTAGTGGTCCCAGTCTGGCTGCCATGATCCCCGTAAAAATCTTGAGGTCGATGTTTAGCAAAGATATAGGCCTGCACGAGGCATAGTGTCCACCATCCTTTCTGGGCTTAGGCAGTACAGCCACCGATGCCAGGAGCATTGTGGGTGGTATTGTAGAGGTGTCTCCGATTGCGCTAAAGAGTTGGGTCAGTATCGAGGCTAGAATTGAGCAGAATGTTTTATAAACAAGCATTTGCAATGCAATAGGTCTCGCATTAGGAAAGTTTGAGCTATTGGTATTGTAAATTACACATTTTTTATTTATGTTTTCTTTTTGAAAGTAGCGAAATTAATAGCTTTGTCATTTACAATGCCGATAGTTATAACTTTCCCAAATGTGACACCTATAGCATTTGTAATGCAATATGTGTTGTATTTACGTGACGTAGATGTATTGATATTACAAATAACAATGGCTTTTAATTTTAAACGTTATTGTAATTTATAATGGCAATAGCTTAAACTTTTGTAAATAACTTTTGTGAAGATTATGTTCAGTGTATTTTATTGTGAGGAAAATCCAAGAACAGAAGTGAAATATTAACATCTTTTTTGTTACATTCGTAATAAAGCTTGAAACATTGAGAGAACATATTTGAACCAGTTGTTGTTGAAAGGTTGCACAGATTGATGCTGTGGTGGCGCTGAGTGATGTTGTGATGGCGAACGAGTGATGCTGTGGCGTTCAGTGATGCTGTGGTAACGCATAGTGATGTTGTGGTGCCCCTGAGTGATGCTGTGGTGGTGCTGAGTGATGCTGTATGCTATGCTATGTTTTGTTTTGCTTTCCTATGTTTTGTTTTGTTATGCTATGCTATGTTTTGCTATCCTATGCTTTGATTTGTTATGCTATGCTATGCTGTGTTTATTTATGCTATGCTATGTTTTGTTATACTATGCTTTGCTATGCTGTGTTTTATTATGCTATGCTTGGTTTTGCTATGTTATGTTTTGTTATGCTATGCTATTTTTTGTTGTGTTTGGTATGCTATGCTTTGCTATGCTATTATATGTTTTGTTTTGCTATGCTATGTTTTGTTGTGTTTTGTTAAGCTATGCTATGTTTTGTTGTGTTTTGCTATGTTTTGTTATGCTGTGTTCTGTTTTGTTATGCTATATTTTGTTATGTTATGCTATGTTTTGTTATGCTATGCTATGTTTTGTTTTGCTATTCTATGCTTTGTTTTGTTATGATATGCTATGTTAAGTTTTGCTATCCTATGCTTTGTTTTGTTATGCTATGCTGTTTTTTGTTGTGTTTTGTTATGCTATGTTTTGTTATGTTATGCTATATTTTGTTATGTTATGCTATGTTTTGTTATGTTATGCTATGTTTTGTTATGCTATGCTATGCTTTGTTGTGTTTTGCTATGCTATGTTTTGTTTTGCTATCCTATGCTTTCTTTTGTTAAGCTATGCTATGTTTTGCTATCATATGCTTTTTTGTTATGTTATGCTATGCTGTGTTTTGTTATGCTAAGCTGGTGAGGGTATGTGAGGGTGAGTGAGAGTGAGTGAGAGTGAGGGTGTGTGAGAGTGAGGGTGGTGAGGGTGTGTGAGGGTAAGTGAGGGTGTTTGAGGGTGAGGGCGTGTGAGGGTGAGGGTGTGTGAGGGTGAGTGAGGATGTGTGAGGGGGAGAGGGTGTGAGGGTGAGGGTGTGTAGGTGTGAGGGGGGTGTGAGGGTGAGGGTTGTGAGGGTGTGAGTGAGGGTGGGTGAGGGTGAAGGTGGGTGAGGGTGAGGGTGAGAGGGTTGTGAGGGTGAATGAGGGTGAGGTTGTGAGGGTGATGGGGTGTGAGGGTGTGTGAGGGTGAGGGTGTGTGAGGGTCCGAAGTAAATGTTGGCCGGGCAGAAATCATAAGACAGAGAGAAACACAAATGTTAAGATAACAGTGCTCAAAGGGGTTGCGGCTTTTAGTATATGCGTACACGGCATTCCATGTTAGAAAAAACCTACAAGACACAGAAGCATGGTGAAAAAGAATCCGTGAAAAGGCCTCTGTGTGGACATAGGACACCCATTAAAAGCAATTGCGCACCAATTGATGACTTTTTGAAACAATGCTTTCTCCCGAGGGCAACTTAAATTTGCGGAGGTGCCTAGGTAAAGAGAGGCTGGTGGAAGGCCTGTGCATGTATTGAAGGCTGTCCCAGGAAGGCGTACACGATATAAATCAGCGAGAATCTGTCCTATAAATGCACTAATGTAAGGGTATTTTAGGGCCACACCTCTGCACACCTGATCCTCACATTTACGACATTTTGTTTCTATGAAACGGATGCTTGAAGTCAAGAAAAGTGAGATCACCTTTTCGAGTTATTCTCCAGTATCCTAGAAATGAGGGTTGTGGTGGGAGGCAAATTAAACCTGTCTGCCGATTTAAATAACAGTTTCTGAGACATGCAGTTTTCAGGAGCAAAACAAGTAGCGAACTAAAGACCTCCTTGAAAAATAACAGTTAAGAGTGCTGTGTGAGAATTAAAACACATGAGGATAAATATGAGAAAACGTGAGAGTCTGACCTACAGTGCAAGATAAAATGCACCAAAACACATTTCGACAAGTTAGCATGCTGACCATAAAATCACAGGCAGGCAGATCACTGCAAGGAAGCAAAGTAAAATAGAACAAGGACTGGGCGAGAAGGTAGGGGGGAATGCCAGGAGGAAGCGAGGGGGTGACAAATGGTGAGTATTTCGCGGCCGCTTTGATGTTCTCAGTGGCCGCACGGCTCACTGAGAACATCAAAGCGGCTGCGAAGCATGGTGGTTTGTGATGTGGCTGGTGTGGGAGGGGGGGCGAGGGAGCGGGAGGCATTCCTTTGAAGTGTCAAGCGCATTGGCAGGTCGAGACCTAAAAAGGCCTCGTTTACAATTTATACGGTTGGGCTGCAATGTAGGGTGTCACAAAACAGCACAGCTGAATGATCGGCATAAACTACAACACAATGAGATGTGAAGACAGACACATTTAAAGCAGAAATCTCTCAAGGAAAAATATAGTGTTATTACATAAGGTCATGCAGAAAAAAATGCCATAACCTTAGAAAAACATACATTGACTTAACAAACGCTGCTGTCATCTGTTTGCACTACTGAGCACCAATGCGTATTCTCTCTTGTACAACCAACTCCATTACTCGTTGCCATGGCATGCATGGGTCCAGCAATGCTGTATAAAGTCTAATGCAGCTTCCGTTCTAAAGCACAGGAATGAAAGGGGTCACGACTTGGACGGGAGCTCTCATCGCTGCAGCACAACGTCAGGTACTGTCACATTAATCAAGCTGCGGCCGCGACATCTGTCAGAGAGGAGACAGTGGCTGTCGACGCAGGCAGGAGTCTGCTAGCCGGGCCTGGCACACGCGGACGCGCTCAACTGGCACTGGGCGGGGCAAATCCTGTCAAAAAGCACATGCCTGACGATTGTAAGCACGACGATTAACGGCTAAAAATATCAGGGAAATTAGTTTATGTAAACACTGAAGATGAACTAAAAGTATTCTTGTGTATGCACCAACCTTTACAAAGTATGGCGACTTTCTGCAACTGTCAAAGCAGTGATTAAGGATATATTTTATTTGTGTAAATATGGAGTGATAAAACCGTGTGCACAACAATGTTCACTGGGAGCAGATTTTTTTGTAGCGCTCAAACGCCAGTCGATCACGCTCTAGTCTGCCAAGAAAAGGATCCCTTTGAAGTAGATCATGGCCTCGCGGCCGTGAAAGTGAAAGCAATTAGGGGGGAGGTGGGAGGGAGGCTGATGGCTTTGATGTGTGAAGCAGGCAGGCGGCTCGGGAAGCAAATGGAAAGCGCGTGCACGGACACACATGCACTCCGCAAAATCCGCCTGGTTTAGCTTTCTGTTTTCTCCTCAATAGGTCTCGGAATCTGCAATGCCAGAGGCATTGGCAGAGGTCGAGACCTAAAAATGGCGGTGAACCCATTCAGACCTGGGGATTTAAGGAGCTTGAGCCTGGCTGTAGCTGAGATAACTTATTCAACCTGGATCGGGCTGTCTAAGGAAAATGCCTGGTCAGCGTTAAGCGAGAATGCGTTATGCCCTGAAAATATGCGGAGGAATTCTGTTCTGGTATTTGCTGCGCAGAGTAGAGTTCTGCATAACAGGTCCCTAAATGTGCGGGATATATCCGCCTCTCGCGTAAGCTCGACTCCCTCAGCATCGAAAATCATTTGGACCACCGCTGCCTGGTGCTGGGCGTGCAATTTTTGAGCCAACAACTGCCACATCTGTCCCCTCCTGTATAAACCATATGTTTCAAGCAGCGAGCAGTGTATTCAGCCCTATCCTGGTCTAGGCTGGCCAGCTGAGCCTGTGTGGGTTTTCACCGCTAGAAAGTCCTCAAGGGTCTTAGTGAGGCGCACAATTACTTCAGGGCGATGGAGGAGTGTATCCCTCAGTCTCCAGGAGTATGATGGCTGGGGGTGGGAGGAAATAGTAGTGTTGTGGTTAAAGCTGTATGGTCAGATTGCGTTTGTGGTTCTATAATCAAGTCCTGCGCTAAAGAGAAAAGGGACTGGGACCCCAGGAAGAAGTTTAGCTGGGCATAGGTCCAGTGGGCGTGAGAATAGAAGGTGTAGTCAGTGGTATTAGGGTGGAAGTGGCGCCACATGTCGACTAGCCCCAGGTCTTTTAGCCACTGTCTGCTGCTATCGGATGGGGCCCCAGTCTGGCCCTGCTTCTGAGCCGAGCAGTTGAGTGGCTGGGAAACACTGTGTTCAAATCGCCTCCTAGGAGAATTTGCCGGTCCAGAGAGGATTTTAGGTCTACTACTGCTTTTCGCAGAAATATCTCCTGGCCCCCGTTAGGAGCATAGATAGTGGCCAGCGTGAGCGTGTGGACTCCTATGTTCTCAGAGATCGCCAGAAGTCTCCCCTTAATCTCTGATACCTTTGCCCCCACCACCCCATGGTAAAGTGTGAGATATGAGGATAGCAACCCCAGCCCTCTTAGTGGGATGAGAAGTATTGCTGTGGGAAGGCTTTGGATCGCAATCTGTGTGTGTTGCTGCATAATAGGTGGGTCTCTTGCAATAAAAAAATATGTGTTTTTGGGTTCGCCAGATAGGACAGGATAACCCTTTGCTTGGTAGGGTTGTTAAGCTATTTCAGATTCAGGGTTAGGATTTTAACACTCATCTATGCGTACGTTGGGGGCAAAGTTCGCTGTTAGGTTATGGTCACCCCGTACAGGGACATGTGGGGTCGTATACACAGAGGTCTACATAAACTTTTTTTAAGAGCATGCAGTGGGCTCATTGACCACTGACTGCTCATAAAAAAATTTTGGGTGAACATTCACTACGGGAAAGGGGTTCCCTTCTCGTCTGAAAATAGCTTATTACTCCCTTTGCGAGGTGATAAAATACTAATGATTTGGAACCAGATTTCAGAAACAAAACATCAATACCTAGTTTAAAAAGATTCAACATCTGGAAGGGACACCCTTAACACGCCCCTTCCAAATATGAATCTATATTTATTTCCAAACCCAATTAGTGATTCAGTAAGATTTTTTGAATCATTATTTTATGAGTTTGGTGAATTACAGAATGCCATTTTGCGGTTGGAAAGGCTCTGATTTTACGACTCAAAGCCTTACCAATTGTGAAATTGCTTGATACACGAGGGCCCAAATCTTTTTAGGCACTTGTGAGAAGATTGAAGGACTCTCTGTATACCCATGTGGGATTATTTCCTAAACTAGTACCTTATCTTTAAGTCAGAACGCAAAAAAATACTGGCTATCCTAATGCAGACGAATGGAGAAAAACGCAGAACACAAATCAATCACTGTGAACTACTCTGCATCTGCTGGATAACATGGAACTGATATTGCATTGATATGTTCTCAAATCCTGAACTATTCTCCATTTCCCATTAGGCTTTTTCAAACACATTATTGGTGAATTACATGGGTTTTCCAAAACCTCTCTCATGGTGGTTTTGCTGCATCATCTTTTCAATCACAGGTGCAGTCACTACCTCAGCTTCACAGGAAAGTCTATATTAGGAAATATGTGGACACTCAGCATCTGGTTTTATGGTCATCTGCAGTGGCTTTACATTTTTTATGAGCCTAACATCTTTTCCAGTACAACCCCAAACCTCCCTTATCACTGTGTGTATTAAACATAAAGGTAAGTCCTCATCTATGAGAACCAGGAATATATCAGTTCTCACTTCTTGTGTTTTCATCTTAAAGTCAAAATCAGGAACTTGTTTTGTTTGTAGACACCATCTGGTCTACAATAAATTATACAATTCAATTTACTCAACAGGTCACAACCCAATAGATTTACTGGACTGGTTTCACAAATTATTAATTAATGTTCATTTATGGCGCAACCTATTTTTACTCAAACATTTGCTGACTACTTTTTGACCACTTGTTTATTTGAAATACCTTCTATTTGGACGTCTTTTTCCAAGAGTAGTGGGATAGAAACTTTCACCTGATTAATTGTGTAACGAGCAGCACCAGTATCAACTAAAAATTATACGGGATGGCCATAACCTACTCCTTCTACAAATAGGCCATTGTAGCCTACCTCTCGGACTGCACCAAGCGTGCAGTCATCTTCCCACCCAGGCACTTTCACTTTACCTTACACGTTCCTTGTGGAACTCTTAGGGTTGTCGCAAATTATGGAAATTAATTACTGACTCCCATTGAACTCAATGATAGCCTGTATACCGATCGCATACACAGGCTCCCATAGCAAAGAGGAGTGGTTGTGGAAAAGCTTACACTCTGTGGCAGGCACCCCAATGTGACCGCCACACTGTGCATGCTTGTATCAGGGGGGGCACATTGGCAATCCTGTGACTGAATGGGAGGGCCCTGGACGAAGGGGGGCCTGCTATGGCCCCAGAAGTCCGATTCCGACAGCCGTTTTGTCTCGCTGAGACCTAGTCCATACAGCTGTCCGAATCGTGCATCGTACTCACTCGTTCGGAAGCTGGGTCCATTGCGCGGCCCCATTCGGCTACGAACGAGTCAGACGGACAGGTTCGGGTTCGGTAACGATTCAAATGCGCTGATGAGATCCTCGCATTGTACTTGGTTGTTCTGAACGGGGCTACTGTACATTTCCACATTCTCCCAATCTCTAATCATTTCCACAGTTCTTCTTAAATTCACTCCTAACTGTATGGGTCTCTTTTCGTATCTCATTTTCTGTTTGTTCAATTATATCTGGCTTACCAATTCTTCTTTTGTTCTCATGTGCATGATATGCAACATTTCTTGCTTCTAAATTTATATTGCCCGATTTATCAAATGTCAATTTCAGAACCCTATTTTAATCATCTTTTGAATCTATCATTTCTTGCAAACTCAATTTGATTTTTGAAGGACCATACTGAGTAACTGCTGTCCCATTCTTCGGGGAAAATGATCATACTGAAATTCCAATATCTAGATCCAACTTTAATTCACCAACCTCATTAAAATGTGGTGAATTAGTCACAGTCAGCAATCCATTCTTTTTATCCAAATTGCTATATTTATCATTTTTAATATTCATTTCTTTTGATTTGTCCTTAACAGGATCATTGGAAATCACAGGAAATGTTTGCCCTGTTTCCTAGACTTCGTATGCCAACCCTGTTTCATCAACCGCAACCTAGTGTCCAACCAATCACGCACAGCCTTACCCATCTGATCTTTTTACATTTTCTGATGCACTTTCATATTGGCTACCAAATTCCATTAATTCAATGTTTCAAACTGCACAGGTCTTCATTGTGGGTTTGTATCAAACAATCTACGTCTCATGTAAGTAAGTTTCTTGAATTAAAACGCACCATTCTCAGGAAATTTTAGCTTTTTGTAATTTGCAGTAGTTTGTGTCACTCTTTAAACCATAAGCAAACATGCATGCCAGAATTTCAAAAGTCGGACTCCCAACTGGGGGATGAGGTTGTATATTTGTCAGTAGGCTCTTTTTAGAGTGACCCAGATTTGCACCCATTGTAATTTCAATCATCACAATACACCATATGATAAAGCACCAATGTAATCACAAAACAATCTTTTCAAAAACAATAGCTTATAGACAAAAAAACAATAAACTTTAAAACGTGTTTGTGTACCGGGAAACAGAACAGAAATCAAATTCTCCACAAGAAGGAAGTATCGCTACAGGGCAGTTATCATACACAATAAGCTAGGTTTCGACCTGCGATCGCTAACCTTGAATCGGTATAGCTTACCCTTGTGCATAGAACAAACACCACTAGATCTCCTCTATCCCTCCTTGCATCACCCCAAACCACATTTTACTACTAAGATCTCCCAAACTTTCTACATTCTTCCTGCATGTATCTCTCCTTAGACTTATCCGGTGCCGCATTTTAGTACTATGATCTCCGTAATCCATTTCTAGAGACTCTTCCCTCCTCCATCTCTCCTTTACTCATCCCAAACCCTCCTACTACTACTACTATGATCTCCCAATAAACACTCTCTAGACTCCTCCCTCTTCTATCCATCCTGTCTCCATTTCAATCCAACGAACAGACTCACATATCCACCGCTCAAGTTAATTCACATTTCCCTATACTAATTCACCACTAATACTTTTTGGGTTCTGGAGTAGCGTGCTATTTGGCGAAAACTGCTTTGATGCCTTGTCAGGGGCAGTAAGTGCTATATAATTACAATCACAATACAGTACAATTCCACTCTTAATTAGTGTTCACTCACAACTAGACTATTAAGGAACTCTTGAACGCAAAAACCCTAACGCCACACCTATAAACTTTCAGACACTATACCTAACTTGAGTTCCCCAAAAATCCAATATCTCCATATAAAATAAAGTGTCAAGACAATTAACTCTTCAACAAAATTTAATAATGCGCCTTCATCCAACAGACCATACTATGCCACATTTTGTACGCGACACAATTCCCAAAGCAAAATATGGACACATTCTGCAAAACACACTCACTTCTCGCAAATCACTATTCCCACCCCTAATTAAATAAAGAGGGATAATGGGCAGGAAGGGGAGAATCATGAACTTTAACACCGAGTCAAGACCATTAAGAAATCCTGCACAATAAAGCTTTTCCAGTTCTCATTATGTGTAGATTTTTTCAAATATTATCATTATAGAAAGCAAAAGTCATTAAAGCAAGGGAATTAGTATAAAACCAAATAATCATGATAGCAATAATGAAATATGCCTTTAAGAAATTAAGTAGCCACAGCACATCTGGTAAACAATCAAATTAAAAGTAAATAGTCTTAAATATGAAACGGATCACGACCATCTAACCCTTTCTAAGCATCAAGTAGAAAAGTCTGAAAGCTTAAGAAGATGATAATATTAGCTGTTCTCCAAATAGCAAGTTTTTTATAATGTTCTGCACAGGGCAAACACACAGATTTATAGCATAGGTTTACATAAATGAGCAGTACTAAAAATGTTACTTGCACCGCACGAATCATATATAACACCTTACCTCGCTATCAAGACAATATCAAAGAGGCTATGAGGGCTCATTAGACTGCCCTAGCAAAGAGGAAGGCGAAGCTTAGAGAAGCCTTGTGGGATCAGTTAGTCTTAAATTCTACCTCTAGAGATTCTAGGGATTTACGGAGCTGCTATTTGGGGAAACCGAAAGAGTAAAGCAATCCAGCTGGAAGAGAACCGATTTTGTAGGAAGCTCCTGGGGGTGGGCCCAAATAGCTCCTCATTTGTCATTCACGAGGAATTGGGTCTAAACTACCTGGAGGATCAAGTCAAACTGGCTCCACTGTTATTATGGATCTCTGTTTGGGCTAATGAGAGTTTGTGGTTCAATAGGAGTGTGATTGAGGACTGCATGGATTGCTCCTCTGGGCTTAAGATACTGCGGATGAATTATATAAAATCAGTCGCCCACTCCCTCGATCGCACGGGTATCTTGGATAAGCCACATCTCATCAAAAAGGGTGATCGCAGAGCTTTAAGGGAATTATTTCTTAGTAAAGTTAATGAGGAAAGGGAAGCCAGGGTGCTGATGAAAGACTCTACTATGTCTTTCCTGTTGTTGAAAACTGTCAGTAGCCCTGAAAATTATCTCACAACAGTTAAGCGCCCTACGGATAGATCCTTACTTACCAAATTTCTCATGGGTACTATCCGTACGATGATTTGCGTCCCACCGGGCCAGGTTTGATCCTCATGCTCTTTTCATTTGCCCTTGTGACGATCGTTCCCCCAAACCCTAATACATCTGGTCCTCTATTGCAAATACTATGAGTTTCTTCGCAGAAGATACTTATTACCACTTTTAAAAGTGAGGGGATTCACCCAACACCGCCCGCCTTTTTATTCTTACAACTTTTACAGAATCAGGTGGTGGGAACGGCAGTCATCGGCTATTTAAAAGGTGCCCTATTTCGGAATAAAATACTTGGTGCTTAGTAGTAACAAGGCGCATGCTAGGCCGGGGTCCTTATCTTAATCAGGATTTAATGAGTTTATGTATATTTTAAAATTGGATGAATTAAATTGGTGTGTGCCTAAAAAGGGTTTTAAATGTCTTTTGTGCTCTTTTATAAATACCATTGTGTTTCTTCTTTCTTCTTGTTTTTAACACATGATTACTATCTTTTTTGATTATTGTGTATAATCGAAATAAAGATCATTTACTACTACATTATTTTTCGTGCAACAGAAATTTTACATATTATTAATGCAAAGACACGAGAAAATAAAGAACTGCTTCTGCACATTTATAATGACAGAGTTTTTGCCGATAGCCTTGCAACATTGCAACACAGGTACATTCCTTCTCGAGGACGCTGGAGATAAGTTACATTTTCACAAAAGGACAGAGACCATGGTTTACAGCTGAATTTTGATCATTAATTTAAATTGAGGTTTGGGCTACGGCAATTGTAATACGATTTTTCGCGATTTTAAAAGTACCAGGTATTCCCGGACTGACGAAAGAGCATGATTCAAGCATGTGACTTTATGAGAGCTCCAATGGTGTAGATGAACGGAATTTGATTTTGCATACATATTTGACAATTTTTAGCACCAATACATCTTTTGTTATCTTCTGCCAAGGTGGAAATGTTTGGAAATGTTCCCCCTGTCATGATGCTGGATGATGGTGGTAAAGAGAGGTAGTGGTTATTTAACAGAAAGACAAAATGGACAGTTTATGAAACAGGATCAATGCAGATTTTGCATGACTGACCCCAAAATTAAGGCGTTACAAATTATGGGGCCTGTCTGCAAATCGAAAAGTTACTTGTGTACATTTAGTTGCATGTAAGTTTACTATTGCAACTAGTAATAATGTAACTTTTTTTGCTGTTCACCCGTTCTGATTGTAATTTTACAGCTAGGTTCAGATTTATGTCCCTCCTTCCTCCAAACTGGGGATGGAGTCTTTTAGAACAGGTTGTAGGAGTGTAAAGTTAGTATTAGTCACTTTATACTAGTAGGTAGAGATATTTGACACTGGGACAGAGATATCACTAAGTTAACGCATACAGAAAAATAATAAAGTTCAATATTTAGTCAAAAAACGATACAAAATATTTGAATGTAAAATAAATATGCAAATTAACTTACAATAATTATTATTAACCTATAACTTGACAAATAAACTATTCAGGCACAATAACTCATCAATTTAAATGTTATTGAAATAAATAAATACATAAAATAAAGTAATTTAATTTATAGTTATTTCAAGTAAATTTAAACCCAATGCTCACTATAATTTTTAAATGTAATTATTATTTACTAAAAGTTATTTAAACTTGTTTAATAATGTTAATCAATTATATTCTTTTTAATTAAAAAGTTTAATTATTTTTTAAATAAGATATTCATTCATTTGCTTTTACAAATAAATCAAATTGAAGATAACTTTTAACATTTAAAATGTATACATGTAATTTTAAATTCAAAATAAATGATTTTATCCAAAATTACTTCGATGGGGTGTTTTTTTAAGTCCCTGCCTCCACTGTTTTCTATGGCAGTAAGTTACCCTGCCTGTGAAAGGAGGCCATGTGTGGAGCTGGACATACACCAAGGCTGGACTGGAATACATTTATGACTGTTTTAGGTTTTAACTCATGTTTTAACTCAGGTTTTAACTCATGTTTGCAACACTATGTTTAGCTCCGGAATTTTCCCGGCTTCTCTGAAACATACGTTGGTCAAACCCCTCTTAAAGAAAGCCAATTTGAATAAAGATGACCTGAAAAACTATCGTCCGATAGCCAGTCTTCCTTTCCTGGCTAAGGTAATAGAAAAAGCCATGAATCAGCAACTGTCGGAATTTGTGGAGCAGCACCAGTTGCTCGATAACACCCAGTTCGGATTCCGCAAATGTCATGGCACGGAAACTGCCCTTCTAAAGGCTGCGGATGACATCAGAGCCATACGAGACCAGGGGGGGACAGCACTCCTGGTTACTGCTGGATCTTTCGGCGGCCTTCGACACGGTCGACCACAAGATCTTAGTCGACCGTGTCGAACGACTGGGGGTCCAGAAAACTGCTCTGGACCTGCTTGTATCGTTTCTGGCCAATAGATCACAAGCAGTATCTCTAGGACCCTACCAATCATCGAAGGTGTCTCTGCCGTGTGGGGTCCCTCAAGGCTCATCCCTGAGTCCGACACTATTTAATATCTACGTGTCGGACCTCGCAAATGTCATCAAAGCATTTGGGATGAGCCTGACCTCCTACGCCGATGACACCCAATTGGTACTGGCTATCAAAGGGGACGGGGAGGAAGTGGCCAATCGATTCACGAGAGGAATGATGGCAATAGGTGACTGGATGGCTACGAATTGTCTGAAACTCAATTCAGAAAAAACTGAAGTGGTCATCTTCGGTCACCTCTCCCCGGGCTGGTCACCTGTCTGGTGGCCACCATCTTTCGGTCCCCCGCCGAGTCCAGCTAGCAAAGTGAGAAATCTAGGCGTCATCTTCGATGCTGGCCTCAATTTTATGGCACATGCGAATAAAACTGCGGCTTCAGCTCATATGAAATTGAGAATGATTAGGAAAATACTACCTTTCCTACCGAACACGGCCGGGAAAACACTGGTCAGCTCACTAGTCCTGTCCTCCTTGGACTAGTGTAACGCTCTATTCTTAAATGCCCAAGTCCGAGAGACAAATAAGATGCAGTCAATCCAAAATGCAGCCGCACGAATGCTGGCTGGGATCCCCAAGTTCGCACCAGTTACAAACATCATTAGGGATCTCCATTGGCTCCCGATACGCAGCCGTATCAAATTCAAATCGCTGTGTATTGTTTACAAGTCACTCAATAATCAAAGTCCCCACTTTCTCAAACAGAATCTTCTCCATCATGTCCCAACCCGATCTCTTCGTTCCTCTATTCAGAACTTCTTGGCTGTGCCTTGCACTAGAACAGTCACCTGGGGCGACAGGCATTTCCTGGTTGCCGCCCCTAGACTCTGGAATACCCTTCCTGCACATATCCGAGCAAGTCCCTCCCTGTTCACATTCCGCAAACAGCTAAAGACGTGGTTATTTGACCAATAGCCTTGTATATCTTCTTCACCCCAGTTGCTGATCCATCCTTTAACTAGCGCCGAGACGCCCACTGGTATTCGCCGCGCTCTACAAATGTCAATAAATAAATAAATAAATAGGTACTTTTTAGTTGTAGTTACTTTAAATGTGAATAGATATGTGTATGTAAGTGTCTCTCCAACATTTTTGTTGTTCCAAAATGACCAACGAAATATATTTTGAACTGAACCCACGTTTTATTAAAAAAATTGTGTGGTAAACTACCTCTCCAAGGGGAATGATCTGAGTAAAGCAATGACTTGTGTACATTATTCTAAACTCAAACTGTTGCTATAAGTATATTCTGTGCAAAACCCAGCAGATATATATCAAATGTGCTGTTAAATGACAAAAATTACCTGCACCATCTCAGGAGTTCTCACTTTGTTTACTTTGTCTTCATGGACTATCAAAACAGCTTTCGTTAGAGAAGGACATTTTGCTGGTGATGCAGCCGACATTATTGGCTGACGCAAAACAGGAGTTGCAGGAGAATCTGCATAAGATAAAAGATGTCACAAATAAGAAGATAATAGACCTACCATTTGTTTCTCAAGGCTTTACAAACTGTGTGACAATCTAATTTTCACTAGACAAATTACATTACTTTCTGGTCTTCTGGGGTAATTACAATGTTGTTGGCTGATGGAAGAGAGCACTGACACTAACCATATAGAGCACTGCTAAATCAGATCAGCCCTGGTGATTCAGCTGTATAATCTAAGATGGTGACAGACACTTTAGTCAATTATAATGAGATCCTGGCATTAATTAAGGGGACTAATGGTTAACACATAATTGGTCCAGATTTACCTACCTACCATGAGGTCTAGCAGTTGCTCAGTGAAATCTGCCCACTGTGCACACAACAGACGTAAGTAAAATAGGGCTCTATTCCACAGAAGATGCTCAGAGGTATTGTTGCAAGCTGCTTGGGTGCCCATAAAATGTTTATATCCTGGTTACATTTTTTTTACTAACAAAAGTGCCTGTTACACTAAGAACAAAATCTGTGTGTTTCATACCATAATTCTACAGCATCTATGGGCTTGATAAGCAAATCTTCAATAGGATTTCCTATTTTAGTGTGAAGACAAAGGGCAAGAATTAGAGTTTGTAGGAGATGGTTCTCCATCGCAATAGTGACTAAATACCCCCTCCGCCAAAGTCTCTGTCTGCCCAATTTTGAGTCAGATGAACTACCAGGTTTATGACAACAGAGTAAAATATGCTCCGTCCATATAAACTTTCCTCCAACAGCCCGACAGCTGAGCTATCGGAGAAAGCACATAACATCGTCTGCCCAATTTAGGGTGGACAGTTATGTATTTTTTTCCTGAGCCTCACAGCCAGGCAAAACCTGGTGGTGAAGCAGAGGAGAAAAGTGATCCCCAAACTATGGGAGAAAACTTGCATGGTGCGGGACTACTGTGATGACAGGAACCTTCCAATGTATGAAGATGTCCATAGTGCCAGTGGACATATCTCAATTTGCCAGTCAGAGTAAAGGTAGTGTGGTTCATGTAAAGTCGTCCACCATCCTGTCTGCCTTTACTCTGTTGAAGCCTAAATCAGGCCAAAAGCCTTGTTCCCTGGTTTAGGGCACATGATATATTTGCGTAGTTATTAGCACCAAGGTGGGGGGCAACTACTATAGCTTTCTGTACTCAGCATGTTCCAGAGAACACTGAAACAGCCACAGTAAATGGTACTCCATGAAGACTGATTCTAACTATAAGTATGCTTAATACCTGTGCTTGAGAACGTAAACCGTTCCTCGTCTTTTTCCTCTTCTGTATCCACATTAACCCTGGGCGTAGTTTGCGTTGTGGCGCTACGCAAAGTGCACTTAGCTACGTGAACTGCGTATGCGGTAGAATAAAAGCTGTTCGTACTAATTGCACAGTGCTGGATGTTTGTCTGCACTGTGCAATCATTGCACAGCATCTTGCACAGTGCAAGCGGTCGTTTTCTGCCGCTCAAGTAGATTTGTACTCGAGCGGCAGCTTTCTCAACACGGACTGGTAGTTTCTCATTGCGAGCGGTCGCGAACATACGCAACCACTCGCAATAAATAACCTGCCCTTCCTGCATTAAGAATCGCGCCGGGAGGTTTATTTTCCACGCTCGCGATCGGCAGCTTGATGTTGCTGATCGCGAACGAAGAAAAAAGTCTTGCCGGGATGTTGATTTTGCTCGCTCGCGGTCGACAAATTGACGCTCTTTCTCCAGTTTAGACATGGTACCCTACTTCTGTTTGCTTCAACCAGCAAATGGGCGGGAGCTTCAAAACATCCTTGCCCTGGCTGTCTAGAAGAGGAAGAAACAGCTGTTCATGTAGTTCTTTTCTGTGAGGCGTACAAAATTCCTAGGCGGAAATGGTTAATCCAACTATGTAGGAACTTGGGAATTAGGAATTATCTTGTTTTTTTCAGGATTCTAAGAACTGATTCCAACCCTTTATATGTAGCTGCTATAGCAAAGTTCCTATTTTCAATGTGGCTAATCCGCAGGAAATTATTAAAATAGTATGTGTAAAAATTACGGAACTGTATTGCCCACGCCAAAAGGACACATTGTTTACTAATTGTCTTCATGGTGGGATAGAGAAGGGGCGCAAGTGTTTTCTATTTAACATGGGACAGGGCGATCAACTCTTGGCTTGTAGAATTTTAGACTACATATTTATCTTATTTTTATGAACTGTTTTATAACTACGTTCATGCATTTTAATATTTATTGACCTTTTCGTATTTTAATGATGTTTACAGCCCGACTTGCTAATTTATGTGTCAATGGGTAACTGTTTGGGTGGAAGTCTCTGGGCTCAGGTGCTACAATTGTCAGGGCCCAATTGTGTTGTGGCACATTCCTCATAAAAGGCTTCACCCAAGAGCCATTGTAAGGGTAAATGTAGAGAAAATTTGAAGAATAGTGCCCTCATGATTTGTCAACAAGAGTTCAAAGAGAAAATTCAAGCGTTCTTTGAAAGTTTCAAGTGAGTGGTTTTTATTTTTTTGGTTTGTGAAAAAATTCCTAGGCAGTCTAACCAGTAGGCAAACAATTAATCTGACTTATTCACCATTGTACTCTAGGCACCACCTATGAATTAGGGTGTCTTTTCATTAAATTGTTAAAATCTTTTTTTTAATTTTATGTATTAATTGTATATGTTGTGATTATTGTATGATTTCATCATATAGTCTGATAATTGTTCAGGTCTCTATATGATTTTTACTATGTCAATTAAAAGTATGCTTGTTTTATAAATGTATTTCTTGAATGTTCCTTTTGCTATTTGGTCAGATTAATTGTTTGCCTACTGGTTAGACTGCCTAGGAATTTTTTCACAAACTTTATTTACCCTGCCCTAGGAGTCTGCTTACATTACTACCCAGGGGGTCCTTGTTTTTCTCATTCCTTTTTATTTTTTTGGTTACATCTGGAAAAAGGAAAAAGGACAGCCGACACGTGTTTCGCCCTAGTGGCCTATTGGCTGTGGGCTTTTTCAAGGCTGTAAGAAGCCGGCATGTAATATCTGCGGTCCTGGAACAAGCAACATTTTAAAACCCCAACCTGTATCCGTAATTTGAGTATTTGTTTGCACTTTTATGGTTACAAAATAACCGCAATAAAGTTTTTTTTTTACTTTGACTTTTGACATATTGTAAAATCTTCTTTTGGGTTGTGAAGGTACTACTTAAACGATCAGAGAGCAGGGGTGAAATTGCCTAGGCTGAAGAAACTACAAATATAGCTTCTGAGGAGGCTGTAATAAGGAAACTGGAAAGGGCTACAGCAAATCCGTCATCAACTGGATTGTTCTTGAGCACTGTTGAGAGCTGCATGTCTGCCACTATTAAGCTATAGAATGTTGACAAGGAGATTTTCTCTGTTGACAAGGGTGTTGATGAAAGAGCAGTCGTCAAACATTTGGGTATAGACTACTCTGTGCTGGCAACCGTTTACGATGCTTCTGTTGCTGATGACAGGTGCTTCTATGACAACTGTGATTCAGAAAAGGGGGTGGTGATGAACAGAGTGTCTGAATTAAGCAGACCACTCTTACCCAGTCCAAGGATCAGGGCTTGATCCATCACCGTTTTTTAGCTCACTGCACCATCCCAGCTCAGAACTTGGCTATTTGCAAATTAGTCTAACCCTGGCCCAGTGCATCATGGGAACAGGGCAGACCAAACTACCAAGCCAATTCTTATACTGGGAAGGAAACAAGCTACCGGGGACCGGTTTCTGGCATTTCAGCCGTCTTCGGCCCGGCTTGCTTGAATCCTGATGGTGCAATGAGCTAGGGACTCACATCTGAGTATACCCTTCCACGCTTATGGTGGACAAAAATGATTCAGAAAAGGGGGTGGTGATGAACAGAGTGTCTGAATTAAGCAGACCACTCTTACCCAGTCCAAGGATCAGGGCTTGATCCATCACCGTTTTTTAGCTCACTGCATCATCCCAGCTCAGAACTTGGCTATATGCAAATTAGTCTAACCCTGGCCCAGTGCATCATGGGAACAGGGCAGACCAAACTACCAAGCCAATTCTTATACTGGGAAGGAAACAAGCTACCGGGGACTGGTTTCTGGCATTTCAGCCGTCTTCGGCCCGGCTTGCTTGAATCCTGATGGTGCAATGAGCTAGGGACTCACATCTGAGTATACCCTTCCACGCTTATGGTGGACAAAAATGATTCAGAAAAGGAGGTGGTGATGAACAGAGTGTCTGAATTAAGCAGACCACTCCTACCCAGTCCAAGGATCAGGGCTTGATCCATCACCGTTTTTAGCTCACTGCACCATCCCAGCTCAGAACTTGGCTATATGCAAATTAGTCTAACCCTGGCCCAGTGCATCATGGGAACAGGGCAGACCAAACTACCAAGCCAATTCTTATACTGGGAAGGAAACAAGCTACCGGGGACCGGTTTCTGGCATTTCAGCCGTCTTCGGCCCGGCTTGCTTGAATCCTGATGGTGCAATGAGCTAGGGACTCACATCTGAGTATACCCTTCCACGCTTATGGTGGACAAAAATGATTCAGAAAAGGGGGTGGTGATGAACAGAGTGTCTGAATTAAGCAGACCACTCTTACCCAGTCCAAGGATCAGGGCTTGATCCATCACCGTTTTTTAGCTCACTGTACCATCCCAGCTCAGAACTTGGCTATATGCAAATTAGTCTAACCCTGGCCCAGTGCATCATGGGAACAGGGCAGACCAAACTACCAAGCCAATTCTTATACTGGGAAGGAAACAAGCTACCGGGGACCGGTTTCTGGCATTTCAGCCGTCTTCGGCCCGGCTTGCTTGAATCCTGATGGTGCAATGAGCTAGGGACTCACATCTGAGTATACCCTTCCACACTTATGGTGGACAAAAATGATTCAGAAAAGGGGGTGGTGATGAACAGAGTGTCTGAATTAAGCAGACCACTCTTACCCAGTCCAAGGATCAGGGCTTGATCCATCACTGTTTTTTAGCTCACTGCACCATCCCAGCTCAGAACTTGGCTATATGCAAATTAGTCTAACCCTGGCCCAGTGCATCATGGGAACAGGGCAGACCAAACTACCAAGCCAATTCTTATACTGGGAAGGAAACAAGCTACCGGGGACCGGTTTCTGGCATTTCAGCCGTCTTCGGCCCGGCTTGCTTGAATCCTGATGGTGCAATGAGCTAGGGACTCACATCTGAGTATACCCTTCCACACTTATGGTGGACAAAAATGATTCAGAAAAGGGGGTGGTGATGAACAGAGTGTCTGAATTAAGCAGACCACTCTTACCCAGTCCAAGGATCAGGGCTTGATCCATCACTGTTTTTTAGCTCACTGCACCATCCCAGCTCAGAACTTGGCTATATGCAAATTAGTCTAACTCTGGCCCAGTGCATCATGGGAACAGGGCAGACCAAACTACCAAGCCAATTCTTATACTGGGAAGGAAACAAGCTACCGGGGACTGGTTTCTGGCATTTCAGCCGTCTTCGGCCCGGCTTGCTTGAATCCTGATGGTGCAATGAGCTAGGGACTCACATCTGAGTATACCCTTCCACGCTTATGGTGGACAAAAATGATTCAGAAAAGGGGGTGGTGATGAACAGAGTGTCTGAATTAAGCAGACCACTCTTACCCAGTCCAAGGATCAGGGCTTGATCCATCACCGTTTTTTAGCTCACTGCACCATCCCAGCTCAGAACTTGGCTATATGCAAATTAGTCTAACCCTGGCCCAGTGCATCATGGGAACAGGGCAGACCAAACTACCAAGCCAATTCTTAAACTGGGAAGGAAACAAGCTACCGGGGTGATGGATCAAGCCCTGATCTTTGGACTGGGTAAGAGTGGTCTGCTTAATTCAGACACTCTGTTCATCACCACCCCCTTTTCTGAATCCTCTATGACAGCTGTAGCCACGTTGGCCGGTCCTTCGTCAACCGAGTGAAAGGATATGTTACCAAGACCATAGTCGTCGCCACTCTATTTGTAAATAGTTCAGAATTTGACAAAATTACTGGTCCAGGAATTTTTGCCTTTTTTGTGGCAACTCAGGGCTTTGCAGCATTGACATTTTTGTCTTTTGTGTATGTTTCTTGTGAAGATCACTTTGTTTCTGCATGTTCTTCAATGACATTGATGGCTGACCACAAGTCTTACCCTTTATAGCAGGGTCAGGGGTTATTTGAGAAGTATTGGATTTTGACTTATCTGAGGCATGCTTTAATGTCATCACCTGCCTAGCACTGCTGGATGTGTATGCCTTTTCCTCTAGGATTGCCACTACCGATCTTCTTTCTGTCTTTCAGTGTCTTAGAAGACAAAATCTTGCAGATGTCGCATTTTTCAGGTCGTGACTAAGATGTAGTCAGTATAAATACTGGTGTGAGTGTTGTCCATATACATTTTACTCTTGCCACATGCTTTACACAAACAATTCAGACAGAATGATGCTGTACTGCTAGAAAGATCTGAAGCTGTCGAAATTGGAGCTGTAAGAATAAAATAAAATGTCAAATGAAAACAGGTCTCCAGTGGATATCCTATCACTGAATGTTTAGTAGAAACTCTGGCAGTTGGAAGCCTCTGTCAGGGGAAAAGCTGTGGGTCCTGGCGCCTCATTGGCTGAAGTTTCGGTCACACAATAAGGTGGTCTGGTTGTGTGTAGTCTATGGCTTTTTTCAATCAGATTTAGTGTAATGGGAAACTGTTATGTTAACATTAATTACAGAGGATTCCCATCAGGATAAAGAATTCAAGCATGCAAATCTATGAAAGATTTAATGCCGGAGAAAGCAAAGGAGTGAGGCTTAGCTGGAAGCAGTGATGTCATCTTCAGCATTTCGCTCTAGGTTTGACTGATTTCTCTGCTATATGGCTGCTTAAAAGATTACTTTAATTTGTAGCCATCAAATTATCAGTAAAAGTGATTTTACACATGCATACTTTCTTTTTTGGGCCCGTCACCAATAATCATAAAACGTTTGGCGCCCTTCAAGTAAACTATAAGACACCTGACCCTCTCTCTGTCGGACTTGATAGCTTACAAGGTGTCATCGACTTGCTTTCCGAAGATATTGCCCTATTTGAAGGGAATGTCCATGAGCTTAATTTCGATCTCAGACCTCTATGGGTGTTTTAAGACAACTGTCATACTGTAATATAGTATCATTATAATTCTTCGTGAAACCGGTTGTAGAGGATTCCACTGTAGCATTATTGAGCAGTAAAAGTGTTAAGTTAACCTCCCTCAAAATGTAGTTACCTTGAACTTTATCTTCATCTGAGAGTTTTCAATAAATGTGGAGATGTTGTGCTGCAGCTACCGATTGTATCTAGATAAATTGTCCGGGCTTGTGGTCAGAACCTTTACTCGCTAAATTACGGAGTTCTATGTGCAACCAGTGGTCGAAGTGGGGGGAAAAAAGTTGGGGAACTGTGGGCAGAGACTCAGAGGGGGGAATACACCAAGGATTGGATCAGTGGGCGGAGCCAGAGCTGTGGCCAGAATGCGCACCCATCCCAATTTTTTTTATTTGTTTGGCATTTCATGACCCAGTTTAATCAACCAATGGATACACATGATTATTTAAGGTTAAAATGAGTTAATTACATTAAAATACATTCAGAAAGTGGGCTATGCTTCTAATCACAGAATGTCCTAAATAAGACAAAATGTGGAAACACAAGCCATTTGTCTCCGAAACATGGAGTTTCTGTTATCAGCACTTCTCTTTTTTTCCACAACAGCAGTTCAAACATAAATGGTAAAATATCCTAGTTTGCAAATGTTTTCTATATAATTATGGCTCTGCTATATTTGCCTCATAATTCAAGATCTGCTGCATGATCTGACCATTTAAACTAATAAATTGTTTGTAGCTCAAAAGTATCTAAAGTTAATAAAAAATGGGATTTATGTTGCTGCGTAGTGGATGGCCTATTTCAAAAGTTGACTGATCACCTTTCTCACTGCTACATGTGTATGTTACATTGGTACTAATATGGCAAAATCTTTCCCGAGACGGTTAGCGTGGGTACACATGTTTAAATAATAAAATATCAGAAAATATACTGCATTATGCTGCAGCCTTTTTTTAATGCATAATTTAGTCAACACTGCGGCATACTTGTGTCCTCCTTTGGTGCATAATTAATTCCAGTGGCCACACAGCAGGCAGCACATGTTAAAAGTTCTTGTGAATGAATTAAAGAGATTGTAAAGTTTGCAAACTTAGTTCAGTTTGAGTGCAGCTCCTGCATTGACAATCCCTGGTGAACTGCTGCTACTACTGCTGAAACAAGGCCAATGGAATTACCCATCGGTGAGGCAGACTGGCCTCATGGGCAGGGCCGGCGTTAGCACTGGTGGCGCCCTGTGCATTAATGTTTGTTGGTGCCCCTCAATGACCACCTCCTCCATGGATTCCCTCACTACCACCCTTTAACAGTGCCCCTCAAGTCTCCATAACCACACTCTCTCTCAGTTGCATTTAATTTGATTTACAGCACCACTCATACCATTGTAGCGTGTCAGAGCACTTTACATCGCACACATTACACAATCAATATGTGTGTAAATCACTGTATAGAAAATGTTACATAAGACTAAGGACTACAAGGTGTAGGAGTCACATGACAACCATACTAGTATGCTGTATAGTTTAATAGTGATTGGTCTGGAGAAACACAAACTCATAATTTAAAACGTAATACCATGGTTGGGGGTTCTCTTTAATAATCAGAATTGATTTATCCAAAAGAACACTCTTTGCAATATTTTTCAGCGCCGCTCATACCATTGTATGGTGTCCGAGCACTTTACATCGCACACATTACACAGAGACAATCAATATGTGTGTAAATCACTGTATAGAAAATGTTATATAAGACTAAGGTGTAGGAGTCACATGACAACCATACTAGTAGGCTGTATAGTTTAATAGTGATTGGTCTGGAGAAACACAAACTCAATTTAAAACTTAATACCATGGTTGGGGCAGTGCTTAATTTGTGACGGAGCTTTCCGGTGCTCCGCACTGGCACTTATTTTCTGGGGCCGGTACTACAGCTTTCTTCGTGTGGTGTTAGGCCATTCCCAGATATGACAGAACAGTCGTATCAAACCATGTATTACACGTTTATCACAATTAACACTTCCGGGTAAATTTATTTAGCAAATTGTGTTGTGGAGAGCTTGAGGCACGAAGCAAAGAATACAATACCTCCTTGGATCATGCGCCAAAACATCTCGTGAGACTCCAGGAGTTATGGCTGCCGTCTTGCCTACGACCGCCGTTTAATTACAGATCATGCCTGAGTCACGTGCTTGTGAATAGCGCACAGACTCCTGTCTGAACCAAGGTAGGAAGTGCGCTTCATCGCTCGTTTTGTAAGTCGGCCCTTATTTTGGTACTGGTATGTGGCATATAGAGGTCAGGCTCACTGACTCGGAGGTTTAGAAACTCCTGCAGGCCCTGCATCGTCCGCCTGCCGCAGCACCCTTTCCCTCCCAGGCAGATTTCCGTGGCTCGGCACTCTAGCCAGATTGAGAGTTAATATTCACCTGCCCTCCACGTGGGGGCCAAGGGGACACATTTTTTTAAACAAACTAGGGGCCAAGTGGACCCATAATTGCACTGAAGAAGGGAGTTTCTATTTTCAGAAGCTGCCTGGAGAGCTGCACAACACCTCTCAGACCCTCGGCAGATTGACCGCATCCATTCTCGGGCCTCAGGCCCTTTGAAAATGATACAAAAGTCCTGTTCCAGGTCGACGGATTTACAGCAGTGCTGCAGAGCTCAAAGAGAGAGTCTTCTGGGCCGTCTACAGCATGCAAACACCACTAAACACCAGCATGGGGAGATACAGGCTGGAGATGACACTTGTAAGTATGTATAGCAGCAGTTCCTTAATTGCTGTTCGTTTCTTTTGGCATTTGGCCTCTTGGCAAAATATACATGTAAGAGGAGCTGTTTTGATGTACCGATGATTGGGGTTCCATATCAGTATGCTATTATTGTAGAGTGTGCTGCATCAATATCTAGTGTATTGTAATTTAAGATTACTGTTTACACATGTTAAGGGGGAGGCAGCCAAAATAAAGCAATTTTTGCTTTAACCTTGGATCAATTCTCTGGTAGCAGAGGATGGTTACTATGGTAACTGACATGCTACATGTAGATACATAGGATACATGTTTAACACATGTTAAGTTTGTCCAGTTGTTATATGTAGTCGAAAGGTTTTTTCCAGCAGTGTGAAAATACCTGGTTAAGTTGACGGCAGAGTAGTGTAACAGGTGAAGTTACACAGTTCATTTGTTCTGTTTCAGATTAGTGAAATTGACATATCATATCACTAGTGTTGTGGACGTACAGCACAAGTTTAGGGATTTTAGGTATGACAGGTTGTATGTATAGTGAGGATTGCCTATGAAATCGTAGCTTTGAGTATAGGGACTAGGAGCCCGTTTTAAAACTTGCTGTGAAAAGAGTAGTAGGATTTTTCTAAGCTTGAGTGAAGGGTAAGGAAGCGTTGTCTATTCTTACTGGCGATTGAGGATTTCTATTAGTAGGTTAAAGTCCTACCAAAGATTTCATGTGTACATGGTCAGGGTTTTCTGTTTGAATGTGTATAAATGTTTTTGTGAAAATAGCGTTGTCTATTTCATGAGAGTGAGTACTCGAATGATTGATAAAAAACTATCACTTTATTTAGCGAATCAGACAAATGGTTTGTTTTTCTGTAGTTACTAATTGAATTTCATTGAAAAGATTTGTTTTAAAATGGCGCTGTGAAAATATTTTGTAAAGGAGGGGTGAGTTTGTGGAGCGGAGACAGTGAAGCTGCAGCGGCAGTATACGTCACAGGGTTCGCGCTGCAATTGGTTGACATACGTCACAGCAAGCGCACTGATTGGTTCACGTGACCGAAACAAGCTGTTAGCTGATTGGTCCTTTCTGAAAACAGTATTTCTATTGGTTGAGCTAGGTAGTGACGTGGCTTAACCTGATTGGCTTGTTGGTGAGTTTCGCGCACGGATTGGCTAGAGTAGGGGAACAACAAAGAAATACTTACGATCTTTTCCAAATTAAACGGAATAGTTTTAAAACATGAGTTATTGGTACAGAAAGGAGGAAAATAAGCCTTCATGGTTTCATAAATTGAAAAATATATTCAGCCCTGATAAGAAAATTGAAACGCGAGGTAAAAAAAAAAAAAAAAAGTAAATTGATACTTGTATAGCGCACTACTCACCCGCAAGGGTCTCAAGGCGCTTGTACGAAAACCGCTGTGGAACCCGTCCTGGCTTTCCCTGTGAGGCGTCCACTCAGGGTGAAGGCCAGGCATCCTTAGCGTTGTGGGGGCCGTTGTGGAGATTAAGCAAGCTATTACCCAGAGTTGCAGAGTGGGACTCCATGATTGGAATAGGCACTGAGGCGAGAATAGCAGGTCCGAGGAATTTTTGAGCCCAAAACCCGCTGAGGCGGGGAATTGAACCCTGGTCCCAGGCTAGACCTCTGCATCAGGGTCTGCTGCTCTAACCATTGAGCCACACTTCAGGAACATGAAGGTGGAAAATTACTTCATAAGTACAAAACACCCGCAGCATATATGGAAGGTGAATATGGTTATCATACTGTCCTTTGGTTTGAAAATTGGATGCAATATCCCAAAGATGATGGCGTATTGGCGTGGCCAGAAGGTGGATAATTTAATGTTAAAGTTTTGAAAAACCTGAGAGAAAAAATGATGGCTCTTATGCCAAAGCCTAGACCTACTCAATTTGAAGCTTTAGTTGAATGGGAGGTTGAAATGATGGAACTCGAACAAGAGAACAGAGGAATATCAAGAGGCCCAAAATTAGACATAAATAGGGAAACTCATCAAGATAGAGTGCGTCGTTGGACAAAAGCAGACATGTATGATGGTTTGTATCCAGTAAGGGAGATGGTTACTGAAACATCAGGTCAAAGAATACCCGAAAGAGAGGTCATCTTGATGAAGAATTAGATGATGCGGTTTTAGAAGAAATTTTTATTACAAATCGTAATAATCCACCATCCTATCAGCCAAGTTGTTCACAGTCTACCCCGAGAGTTTCTTTAGGAACCTCTCCTAGTGCACCTCCTAGAGAGTCTAATGAAAATTCACCCAGATTTTTAAGATTACCTGAAAGAGTAGGGTCAAGAAGTAACTCTAATACTCCAAGAGAAAACAGAAATTATCCAGAGATTCCAAAGCAGAGAAATGAAATCCTGAGAAATGTAAAGGGAACAGAAGGACTTGAGAATATACCAGATATTTCAGAATATTAAAGAGCTAAAGAGGAATTAATACAGCAATTAACAAAAGGGATGGAAGCAGTAACAGTACCAGTAACAATTGGTCCTGTTGTACCGGTTTTTGAACAAGGAGAAAATAGACAGTCAGCTCTGACTGTTCCATTAAATGCTGAAATTCAGAAAGTAGCTGAATTTTTTTTTTCAGAATTATCAGAAATACATCGAGAAAAAACAAGGCCAGATTTAACTTTTAATCAAAGTTTGTCAAATGGTCAGACACCAACTGTTGCAGGATCTGATTCTGGATCTCCAGAAAAGAGCATGAATAAAACAGATTTAACACAGACTCCATTAACTCCACAAGTTCCTGAATCTAAACAACTTGATGTCGCAAAATTGAAAGCAGCTTTGGAAGAATTAATTATTGGCACAATTGGAACTGACTGTTTAAAACAATATCAGGATGATGAATTGTTATTAATCTGTAAGAGTATACAATGGAAAACAAAAAACAAATATGATCAATTTGAAGAAGTGGCTGCTGAATTAGACATAGATTTGAGTAGACAGAAACAATTGCAAAAACATTACAGAGTGGATTTTTTTGAAAAAGACATTGAAAACATAAATACCACAGGTAGGATAATTAATGTAAAGAAATTAATTGTGTTCCTAAAAAGATTAGGTGAATTAAGTAAATGGGGAGTGAAATGGACTAAGAAAAGAGAAGAAGAAAAAAGAGAAAGAGGGGAAGTTGCAACCGAGTTTCCTATGAGGGAAATAGCTGGCGGAGGTTATGTTCACGTCCCTTGGACAAGACAGGACATTTTACTCTTTACAAATGATTTTCCTCGGCTGAGAGAAAAGCCAGTAGAATGGTATCGACAGGTAGACAGATTCATTAAAGTTTCAAACGTTCTGTAGATTGATCTTGATGGATTCTTTGACATTGTTGTCCCATCAGCTCTTTGGACAGAATGTAAAATTTCTGTAGGTTGGCCCAAAGAAGAACCAGCTCGAAATAAAATAACAGGTGCTCCTTCAGCTGATGTCATGGATTTCTATGACAAGGTAATTGTGAGGCTGAAAAACAAGATTCCTCCAAAAGAAGTAGATTGGGTTAAAATTGACAGAACAAATCAAGAACCAAAAGAGTCAGTACATTCATTTTATGAAAGATTACTGCTGGTATTTAAACAATACAGTGGTTATGAAAAATTAAGTGAAAGGGATATGAGCCATTTCATATACAGGTTTGTCTATGGCTTGAGACCTGAAATTGGTGAGATGATTAGAAACGGAATTGTCGGCTGGCAATCACTTACAGTTGATGACATTCTGAGAAAAGCAAAATACTGCAGTGATGAGATAGATGCAAAGCAGAAGAAGCTTAAGGAAAAGGCAATGTGGGCACAGGTGAAGGTAGCTGAACAGCAAATAGCAACTTTAGAAAATAAAAATGTTCAGCATTATCAAGGCAAGTTTAAAGGGAACTTTAGCAAACCAAAATGTAATGTAAATATTGAAGAGCTCAAGCAGAAGCTCCCATGTTTTAATTGCGGCGAAATTGGACACTGGAAGCGTGAGTGTAAGAATCTGCCCAGAAAGGTTAAAAATTCATCATTAAATCCACAGATGCAGAATGAGATAAATCAGCAGCAACAGCTACAGCTACAGTTAAATGAAATAAGTCAGCAGCAACAGCTACAGCGACAGTTAGTGAATCAGCAGAGCCAGTTGAATCAGCAGAGCCAAATCCCACAACCGCCACTTCCAAATTGTGTGAATGCGCAAAGGTTCAGTCCTGAGTCGGGATTCTACGGAGGTGAGCAGGTAAATAGATCACAAAGAGTGAATGTGTCAAATGTTTCTCAACAATTTTGGTTGAAGGAAAACGAAGGGAGTGATTCAGAGGATTACTCATGATGGTGCCTGAGAGAGGAAGAAGAGTGTCTGCTTGGAGCCACTCTTGAGGTAGATCAGTCAGGTCCATTTGTAAATGGTAAAGTGAATGATGTAGAAATCACTTTCCTTGTGGACACTGGTGCTACCCGGTCTACTGTTAGATCAGTGGAAATTGAAAACCTTCCTCTCTCTGGTGAGTCCATCCAAGTAGTAGGTGTAGCAAATCAACAGATTAAAACAGATTTAACAGAACCAGTTAAAATTGAAATTGGAAATTACAAAGATAAACACAGATTTGTAGTCTGTAACAGCAGTCCTGTTAACCTGTTAGGGAGGGACATTTTGTGTAAGATGAACTGTAAAATATATTGCTCACCAGATGGTATTGAGCTCCAAACTTACACAATTTTGATCAAAACAATTTACCTGAAGAACTGAAAGAGGCAGTTAATCCAAAAATGTGGGATTTATCTGGAGATGAAATGGGTTTGATGAAACATGTGGACCCAGTAAAAATTACTGTAAAGCAAGGAATAGATTTTCCAAACATTCCTCAGTACAAAATGAAAGCTGAAACTATTGAGGGTCTTATTCCTGTGATTGAGAAATTCATAAAACAAGGTGTTTTAAAAGAAATTGCGAGCAGTCCATGTAATACACCGATTATGGGAATCAAAAAGCCAAACGGAACTTACAGAATAGTTCAGGACCTGAGAAAGGCCAATCAAATAGTTGTTACTTGTTGCCCAGTTGTACCAAACCCAGCGGTAATTCTATATCAGATTCCGCATGATGCAGAATGGTGGTCATAGACCTGTGCAATGCCTTCTTTACAGTTCCACTGCATCCAGAGAGCCAACAAATTTTTGCGTTCAGATTCCAAGATCGTATCTTAGCATGGTGTCGTATCCCTCAAGGGTATACTGAGAGTCCATCTATCTTTAATCAGTTGTTAAAGAAATCTTTGGAAGATCTAGATTTGCCTGGAAAATCAACATTGGTTCAGTACATTGATGATCTTCTAGTGGCTGCAAAAACACGAGAAAATTGTGTAACAGACACCATTACACTTTTTAATCGTTTGGCAGATGAGGGACATAAAGTGTCACCTGCAAAATTACAGTTTTGCAAGCGAGAAGTAAAATACCTTGGTCACAGAATTGCAAAAGGAATCAGACAAGTGACAATTGAGAGAATAAAAATGATTCGAGCAATACAACCTCCAACAACACAAAGACAGGTCAGAATGTTTCTAGGAATGGTAGGTTATTGTCGCCAATGGATTAGTGGATTTTCAGTAATTGCGAAACCACTGCAGAGGCTGACAAAAGCAGACATAAAAGACCCGATTACTTTGACAAAAACTGAGTTAGAGGCTTTTGAGCAGCTAAAGAAAAGTCTGTGTGTAGCTCCAGCATTGGGAATGCCGGACTATGATAAGGAATTTTAGCTGTATTGCAGTGAAAGGGAAGGTTGTGCATTATCAGTTCTGATTCAGAGACATGGAAAACTGAGAAAGCCAATAGCTTACTTTTCAGCTGTTCTTGATCCTGTTGCAAAAGCATTGCCAGGTTGCTTAAAAGCAGTGGCTGCAACAAGTGTAAGCCTTGAGCAAAGTGAAGGAATCATAATGGGGTTTCCTGTAAAAGTGTATGTACCTCATTCAGTTGAAACTCTCCTTACCAGAAGGATCATTATTGCAGCTCAAACAAATTTTTTAAAACGTTCTTATAATTACAGAGGAGTGTAAAAAATACTGACGCCTGGTGATGATGTTACTTTTTATTCAGTGTTTATTAAATAGATGTCATGAAATGTACATAACGTTACTGGAGAGCACTATGCTCAGTGGCTCATGAAGCCATGTACTACTCATATAAAATGGTTGTTAATGTCTTGTACCTAGAGCATAAAAGAACTATGGTCATATTTAAGATGTTGCTTACTACTGATTCAGCATTATTTGTTTACATTGTGTCGTAGGAGTCCTTCTTCCTGTGTAAAGAAATCCTGCCCACTCAAATGAATTTGTACATTGAGATGTTCACAGTGCCATGGTCCTTGTGATATTTTGTCCACTTCATCCCTTTTCCCCCTACAAGTTAGACATGGGTTTATATTTGTTATATTGTGGTTAGTTTAGCTTAACTATGTGTGTTTGAACACAAGGATCTAAAGACCATCTCATTGCTCAAATGGGTGTACTTTCTGACATATGTTTCCCTCGTCCTCATTGCTTTATTTTGCTCATGAGAAAGTGTCTCTCATAGTCTTTGAAATGTCAGTCATAATTGTACTGAAATTATGAAAATGTCACACATTGCAATCTGAAACCTTGGCAGCTACGTATGTTACATGGTTCTTCGGTGAGCTGGGGCCGGTTGCTCCGCAACATTAGTTAAATGGACAGCAGCTCCACAAGGCCTTCTCCCCCATCCGCTCCTTGCAAGGAAACCACACATTCTCTATTAAAATATTTGTTATTTTAAAAACATCTTGATATACTTGGTGTGTCAGCTCATTTTCTCTCCTTGCAGTGAGGCAGTAATCTAGATTGTGTGTCCTCTCAACACCAGTCAATCCACAATAGTGCTAAATTCTGATCTAACTCTCCAGGGCATTGCACATGAAATACTGTTCTGTAATCTGCATGGAACACATTCTTCGCATCAGGCAAAATTTAAATAACACACCTGTGAATGAACCTTACCTGTAGAGAAATTGCTAATGAGACTGTTTGTGATGAGTGACTTCAGAAAATCCAAACAGCCAATCACACCAGAGTCTGGAAGGAACTCCTAGCAAGCATAAGGTGCATGATAGAGTTTATCAACAGACCCTAACACTGCTCTGTGGGATGCTGCTTTTGTCACATAGATCCTATTAATACTGTGAAGTTTATAAATTATAACCTAGCACATTGGGCTATGAACTGCCATCAAAGAGCTACCAGCATGCTACAGGTTAGAACGTTATATTTTTCCCCAGTCTTTGAGTATCCTAACTTTACTAAAAAGGGTTTGTTTGGGTAGAAATACATTGTAATTAGTAAAGTCAACCCTAACCACTGTGTGGCGCTGCTGAAGTTGCATTAGTTGTTTTAGCTAATTTATTCCAAAATAGTGCTTTACATGGATTTTTGCATTCATTTGTTTCAAAATGTTATCAGGGACAGGGAGAACCTCCTATCAAAATCTTACCTGAGGAAGGCTCCCTTGCTGAAATTCAGATCGGCTATTACATTTGGCTTTCAGAAGCTCCATTTGAGGATTTGGGTGGAGTCAATAGGGTAAGTGGGTGGTGCCAGTGGAGGAAGTGTGTGGAGTCGGGAGAAGTGGGTGGAGCCAGAGGAAGTCGGTGTGGCCTCCTAAAAATATTTGAGCACCTCGACCTAATATTTTACAAATTAAGCACCGGGTTGGGGGTTCTCTTTAATAAAAAAAAAAATACAAAAAAAAAAACCACACAAGAGATACCAAGGGTCTTTCTGATTGTGTTTGTGATTAGGACCTATAAGTATCCCAGACAACATATACCAAGAGGTTAATCATAAGGTAAGTACAGGAGAAGAGAAGAGAATATAGTGTAGTAAGAAGAAAAAGTGTACCCATCAGCCCACACAATAGTGGAACTTCGTCATCTGGGGTTTTCTTAAAAAGTTGGTGTCTAGTTGGCCCTTCCACAGGAACACTCCTGAGGCTAGCCAAACTTAGACCCATGGGTTGTACCATCAACTGGAACCGATGAGAGTTTCAAAGGCTGACAGGGCAAGTTGCAGTGCTCAAAAAATGTGTGAAAAAGTGAATCAAAGGAAAGAATGATCTTGGTGATTAAAAATACCTGTCTTCATGTCTATAAGAAAACTTTATTAGGTGCGCCCATCAAGACGGTATGATTAAGAACAGAGTGTAAATAGTATGAAAGAAATTACTATTCACCATGAGTGAAATTTGGTCAACATGTTTCAGCCCTCCTGGGCTTTTTTCAGGACCTATGGTGTACACTACTGCAACACTTACCACATGCTGTGATAGATAATTTTCATAGTGTAGACATATCCATTATTACAGTTGTATGTCTTTGTTTATCAAACTTCTCCTGTGAAGAGATAGAGTGAAAGACACACAGAAGGACACAATACATAAATCAAGTCACAATCCAACATTTAAATTGTATCGATACTCTGTGTGTCTGATTAATTTCACCTTCCTACTTACCCAATATTGTAGGGAGGAACAGCCTCACCTCACCTGGCGCTTGCTCAGGACAAAGGAGGCAAGCGCCAGGTGAGGTGAGGCTGTTCCTCCCTACAATATTGGGTAAGTAGGAAGGTGAAATTAATCAGACACACAGAGTATTGATACAATTTAAATGTTGGATTGTGACTAGATTTATGTATTGTGTCCTTCTGTGTGTCTTTCACTCTATCTCTTCACAGGAGAAGTTTGATAAACAAAGACATACAGCTGTAATAATGGATATGTCTACACTATGAAAATTATCTATCACAGCATGTGGTAAGTGTTGCAGTAGTGTACACCATAGGTCCTGAAGAAAGCCCAGGAGGGCTGAAACATGTTGACCAAATTTCACTCATGGTGAATAGTAATTTCTTTCATACTATTTACACTCTGTTCTTAATCATACCGTCTTGATGGGCGCACCTAATAAAGTTTTCTTATAGACATGAAGACAGGTATTTTTAATCACTAAGATCATTCTTTCCTTTGATTCACTTTTTCACACATTTTTTGAGCACTGCAACTTGCCCTGTCAGCCTTTGAAACTCTCATCGGTTCCAGTTGATGGTACAACCCATGGGTCTAAGTTTGGCTAGCCTCAGGAGTGTTCCTGTGGAAGGGCCAACTAGACACCAACTGTTTAAGAAAACCCCAGATGACGAAGTTCCACTATTGTGTGGGCTGATGGGTACAGTTTTTCTTCTTACTACACTATATTCTCTTCTCTTCTCCTGTACTTACCTTATGATTAACCTCTTGGTATATGTGGTCTGGGATACTTATAGGTCCTAATCACAAACACAATCAGAAAGACCCTTGGTATCTCTCGTGTGGTTTTTTGTCTAGTTGGGGGACAAGATACAAGGAGGTTTATAAATATTTTCTCCCCTAGGGCCCCCCTCCAACCTTTGTTGTCTGGTTCTCTTTAATAGTCAAAATTGATTTCTATCCAAAAGAACACTCTTTGCAACATTAGGCTAATCAAAGACTAAGGGAAAAAACATAACACTCTAATTTATACCTTGCAGTTTGTATTCAGCTCTTAGATGACAGTTAATAGCTCACTGTTCTATGTTAGGAATTTAACTTATAAACTTCAAGTAACAAAAGGATCTCTCTGACAAAAGCAGTAGCCCACTGACCTATTTATAGTATGTGCACTTTGTTATCTGCATGGTACATGTTCTTTGCAGCAGCCACATTAACCCTCTTAGCTACCTTTTCATGAGTCAAAACTTCACTAGACAAAACTCCGATCTCTCTCTAGGAAGCACATTAATCACCAGAGTCGTCATGACATTTTTATTGTTGCCGAAAATTGCTGGAGGACAAGAAGGAGGCAGCAAGCGCTTTTAAAACCATAATATACTTGTAGAAATGATGCCCCCACTCGAAGTCAGCACCCGGTGCATTCACACCGGGGGCGCTGGCCCTTCTCAAGGGTCCTGTGACCTCAGTGACAGAGTCACTGTTGTTCTAGGGCGTGCTGCTTCATAGACCTGCCCGTAAGACTGGAGGTTAACTTCAGTATGTATTGTGGTGGACAAGCCTTGAAGGTTAACTTAAACTTGTCATTCTAGGGTCCACCTGCTGGTGCTAAGACACCAGGGCTTCTAAGGTCTTGCGAAGCCTTCTAAGGTCTATCAAGGGATTGTGCTCCCTCAGGAGAGATGTCTGGTTGACTGGTTATTAAGGCTGAACCTGGTTCCCCAGTTCCATATTCAGCGGCTTTGGCCAAAGTGCCACATCCTCTTCCCCACTGAACACCATACTGCCCCACTGAGAAAAACTCACACTGCCTTCAACTACAACTCAATTGTTGCCGGCTATAAACACCTGGATGCGGCTCAATTTAAATTAGGCACTAGACAAGAGCAATATGAGGCCTACAAATAAAAGTAACATCATCTTGGAAAAAGCAAACACTCATAGGGAATGCTACATTTAGCAAACCATGTGAAATGTAAGCAGGAACAACATGGTTACCTTAACGTTTTTTTACTCACTAATCAGTAGTCAGTGAGCGCTTTTGCCTGAAAAGTTGAGGACATGACTACAGGGCCCTGTCCATTGCTTATATCCTTACAAACATAAGCAGAATGGTGAAAAGACCACATCCCTGAACACATTTTGTTTTCCAATCCATGCATTGCAGTACCTCCAGGATTGGTGCACTAGTTCCAAGCCTGGGGAAAACAAAGACAAGAAAACAAAAATAGCGCTTCACTAGCAAACTCTGCAAAAGTGGCACTAATGTGTTTGTGTGTGAATAAAATCAATCTGGACAGTTTGCTACCACTCTGTCTTACTTTATTTATTTTTCATAGTTTTAACCTTTTATTCTGGATGCTTACTTTGAAATTAAAATGTCAAAAGAATATGACACTTCCAGCAAAATTCATTTTCTTTTTTGGATCCATTTCACAGGGGAGCAAATAAAAGAAAGGAGAAGACAGCGAGCAGGTGCCCCTTCTTGAAGTCACAGTTTTCAGGAAGAGAGGAACTGCTAAACTGAAAGAGAGGGAAGAAGGGAAGAGGGAAAGAGTGAGGGGGCAGCTGAAGCGGCAGAGCACAAGTGGACACGTTCTTTGTCTTCTCTGGGCAAGAAGGAAAAGACAGAGTCCTGTTACTTCTCTGCATTCCCGTCACAAACCTATTTATAGGAAAACAACGGTTGCAGTGGAGTAATAAAATAACTTGTCTAAACTCTCCGTACACTGACTTTTCGAAACTAAGAAGTGCACATCTCGAATTGACTCTTTGGGCCTGATTCCGATCCTGGTAAAAAAAAAACGTCCGTACGATTTTCATCCGGAGCCATCGCTGTACCAATCGTACCCGTCCGTCCGAGTCACGTAGTACGATCCGTCAATCCGTCCGAATCGTCGCGATCTGTACGTATTGCAGGGCTGAAACAGTGAAGCGTACGACTCGTACACATGCCGTACGACCCGACGAGTACTATCGGGACCGAGGAATCAGGACGCGATTCGTACGGTCCACGTCAGGTAAGGGCGATTGGTACGGAAAAACACACAATCACATACACACCGTACGGTGCGTACACTCCATGATCGCAGGGGTACGGTGCGTACCCCCCATGATCGCAGGGGTACCGGCCGTACCCCTGCTATCATGGGGTGTACGCGCTGTGCCCGGGGGGGGCCGTTCCGTACCTGTTTTGCAGCGAACTCTGCTTTTACGGCTGTTTACAGCTCCCATAGGAAAAGGGTCGTACGGTGCGTACCCGAGACAAATCGTACTTGCCGGGTCGGAAAAAGCAGCCGCGAATCATACAGATGTCATGTACAGCGGGTTCTGGGGGAGATTTGTGCGGAGATTTGAGTCGTACGGTCTTTGTACGATTCGTACGGAGTCCTGCTCCTGGTACGAATCGTACTTCGTCGTACGTACGGGGGACGTTGTAGGGTACGATTCGTGCGGGAAAAATGCTCCAAACGGCTATTTGGAGCGGTTTTTCCAAAATCGGAATCGACCCCTCTGTGTACTCTACTCTATGGTTATCCCCGGAACTCTGTTATACTATGTTATTACTTTATATTCGTTGTTCTTATATGCTATGTTTTACTAAATGTGCTATGTTTTACTAAATGTGTTACACGTAGCCTTGCTCTGTTACCCTACCTTGGGTCTGCTTCGCGCTATAGAAAACTCTAAAAATAAATAAATAAAAGAAAGAGTGCGTATAAATCATCCAATTTTGATTTTTCCTGCAGCAACATGTGTAACATATGCTAAGCAAGCGTAATTAAAAGATGATTTCCAAACACTTTATGAATCAACAACGAAGGTAGCGCTTTGGGGCTGGCTTGGCAACACGAGTGGTCACCCTTGGTGTTAAATCCTGACTCGCAGGACCTGTGGCTACCTGAAAACCATTAAAAGCCTGACAATACTGAGGACAGTGCAATCCCAGAGGGTGGGAGGTTTTGGAAGGTGGGGGGTTGGAGAGTTTCCTCCTTCTCTGGTTTGCAAAAATGTTGGTGATCAATGGGTAGTAAAATAGTAACGTAAGGGTATTGCTTAGAGTAAAAACTCTCATCCCAGACTCTAAAATTCAGGAAGCACATCTGCCAAAACTAGTTAAAGAGAGAAATCTTAAAAAATGGAGTAAAGACATTACTTCAAATGGAAGCAATAATTAGAGTACCTCAAAAGGGAAGATGTGCAGGCATGTACTCAATACTCAATACTCAATACTTTTACCACAGAAAAACTAAAGCAGTACTAGACTTAATATTATTCTCTTAAAGGCAGGAGATTACTTAGCAGCCTTGGATCTCCTAGATGCATACCTCCATAGTCCCATTCACCTGGGCTGCAAAAATACCTTAACTTTGCTCCGGTGAAAGATCACTACCAGTTGAAGGTGCTTCCCTTGGTTTGTAGTTCAAATATTGCTGGACAAAAGTTGTGTAAAAAATGCTGTCTACTAAAAAAATAGAATCAAAACACTGTGGGAACAAAAATTATGAAAAATGCTGTGCTCTCTAGAGAAAAGGCAAGTGCATTCGGAGCAGGGTCATTAAGGCATCCTCATGCTAAATTAGAGAGGATCATTTGCAGTGAGTTGGGGGTCGAGGCAGGGGAATAGTAAGGAGGTCGTAGGATTCAGGGAAGGGTAATATTAGGGGTTGGCAGAGTTCAGGGATTTATAGTGTTAAGGAGTAGTTATAGCTTTCAAGGATTGAGGGAAGGGCAGCAATAAGGACACAGCAGTTTTAGGATTCAGGGATAGGTAACAATCAAGGGTAGTAAGAGGTTTAGTAGGGTTCCAGGAAGGGTAGCACTAAGGGGTAGTAAGGGTTTTCTTTAGAGTCAAAGGAAGGGTAACAATAAGGCATAGTAAGGGGGTTGCAAAGTTCATGGAAGGTTAGAGTTATGGAGCTTTTAGGGTTCAGGGAAGGGAATCGTAAATGGGGAAGTAGCTGGTTTTTAGGGTTCAGACTAGAGTATTGTAAAGGGGTAGAAAGGGGTTGGTATGGTTCAGGGATTGGTAGTGTTATGAATAGGACCACTGGAATTATGTGATTATGCGTCTGCAGATTTTTTAGCTTAGATAAGGATTTGCTGGATTTGGCATATAATCCATCATCAACCGCACAATCTGCAGATTTTAACAAAAAAATAGTTTATAGCCAAAATGGATCAAAAGTTACTAAAACTTGGCGATATGTGTTCATGTGCATTGGAATACCCGTTGTAAAGGTCAACTGGCCATCTTTGAGCTTCTGATTTAAGTATTTTGTTGTTAGACTGGTACTAGTGTGGTGAAGTCTTTACCCAGACAGCATTACCATGTGTAAAACTGTAACAATATTGAAATAATGCTATAAAAAAGTGCCTCATTATGCCACATGATTTGCCTTTTCTTTCTGCATAATTTAGTCAACCCTGCTGCATAATTTGGCACTCCCCTGACACATAATTCCACTGGCCCTAGTTAGAGGGTAATTAGGAGCTTTTAGGATTCAGAGAAGGATAACGTAAGCGCTTTTTAGGGTTCAGGGACGGATAGCATTAGAGGGTAGTTGTGGTTTTACAGGGATGGAAAGCTTTTATGTAGGATTGGGGATTAGTGTATAGTTAGTTAAAGAATTCATGTAATAAAGCAGCTTTTAAAATTCAAAATATTTTAAATTGCAATTTCATAAGCTTTATTCGACAGATTGTCATAAAAGCAACATACATCACTATACAATACACTATAAATAATACATAACCATACACAAGTTAAAAAGTTATTAAATTCAATGATGCTGTCGTTTTATAATACAATTTATCTAAAAAGCACATTTGTTGCCAGTTAAAAATTATTACAATATTTAAGACCATTTTTTTCCTTTTTGGGAACAACAGGTAATTTATTAACTAACATCGTGTGGCTGAAAAGTGCGAGTGCGTATAATCCAAGCCCACTTTAACAATTTCGCAACTGCAACCGCTATACAGGGGGAACAATCTGACTCCAATATTCTGAAGGCTTCAATATGCCTCCGGGTACCCAGATTTGAGCAAATGGGTTTTAACCATTTGCGACGAGGTGCTACGTAGAGGGGGCATGCAAAAAATACATGTGCTATGGACTCAACCACGTTTAAACAGTTCTGGCATTTGTCATCTCTTAATGATGTCCATTTAGAGGTAAAAGCTTTTACAGAGAGTGTCCCGACCCTAAATTGAAAGTACAATTTACGGTCTTGCAGGCTTTCTATGATGTCCCAGTATGCCTCACAAAGGAGACCTGATTTATAATCTAGGAAGCGATCTGTTAAGTTGGCACTAGTTCTACCTCTCTGAACTTTTGCCCAGACCATTTCCCAGTATTTCTCTTTCAGTTGCTTTTTAGATGGAAAAGTTGTCAGGTCAGATTCTTCCCATAACTGGTTAAGTTCCAGAACTTTTAAAAGTGACCTTAGCTCCTTGAGCCACTGGATAGTATGAAAGCTATCTGCCTTGATCACATCCCTCAATGTTATAGCATAATGTTCCAATTCTGGGGTGGTACAGATACGTCTCCAGTATAATAATGGCTGCAGTCTCGCTATATTCACCACGTTTTTCCTACCTAAATCAAGAAACAACGGGACAGTGGGGGTGCTTTGGGGAACGCCAACCAAACTACGTAGAAATGTTCTCTCTGATTTTGCCAGGTGGCTCAAATTTGAAAATCCCCAAAGCTCTGAGCCTTACAGAATAGCACCTAATACTTTTGTATGATAAATCTCCAAAGCCGGTGTAATAGGCTTTGTAAAAGAAGATTTATGTTTTGAGGATAGGGCTCCAGTGAGTTGTGGAATTTTAAAATAGCCATGTCTGAATGGCCTTTCCAACCCATATTGCTCTGAAGTGAAATACCTAGATAAGTAAAGGCCTCTACTTCCTCTAGAGGGGTATCGTTTAGGATAATTTTGCCTTTAAATCTTTTCCGCTGGTTCAGGGACATGAACTTGGTTTTTGAGGTGTTAATCTCAAGCCCACGTGATTGACAAAATTCCCCAAATGCATTAACAGCCTTCTTCAGCCCACTCGGTGTCCGCGAAATAATCAGCGTGTCGTCCGCGAACATGAGGACAGGTACTCGGATCCCCGCTAGAACAGGGGCATCTGTAGGGGAACTACGAAGATGGTCCACTATACCATTTATGTATAGTGAAAACAGTGTGGGTGCCAAGACACATCCCTGTCGAACACCTCGCTCGACAGGGGATGCGTCTGTGACCTCACCCTGTGCTCCCCATCTAATTCTGGGGAAGTTGTTCTCATGAAGGGGGATGACAAGAGTCAATAGCTCGGGGGACATCCCTAAATCCGCCAGGACCTTCCACAGTTTGGAGCGGGGACTAAATCAAAGGCTGATTTCAGGTCTACAAAGACGGCATAAAGAGTCCCTTTAGTTAAAGCAACATTCCTCCAATAAAGTGCAATAAAATAAAAGACTTGATCAACGGAACTAGTGCTGGGGCGAAAACCGGCTTGAAATGGGGATAAAATGTTATATTCCTCTACCCATGTTTGTATTTTATTTTGAACTAATCGACCAATAAGTTTTTGGGCTGAGTCTATTAGACTAATAGGTCTAGAGTTACTTTGGACTGATTTATCACCCTTCTTGTGAACCAGGATTATTTCAGCTCCTTTCCACGAAAAAGGGATCGGAGCACCCATAGCCACTGCATTAGCTGGAAGTAAAAAGTACTCGCACCATGACAGCCTATCACTTAAAAAGACATCAGCAGGGATGCCGTCCATGCCAGGGGCTTTACCATTAGCCACACAATCTAATGATGTGCTCACATCCTTTAAAGTAAAGAGCTGACTTTGATAAAAGATGGTGGGTGGTGGGGGATCTCTGTCTCTGACAAGCTACAAGCATATTGTGGTTTGAAAAAATCCAATCACTGGGATTTAGCAACATTATTTTGTGGTGGTTTTGCTATACCTCCCCAATCCCATTTTATGAAATTCCAAAATCGCTTGGAGTATTTTGCAGTACAGGCTTATTTCAAATCCTTAATATACAATAAGACCCAATCCAACTGGCGAGCAAATCTATCAGTGACATATGGGGGGTCACATACATCCCAATCCCCACTAATCTCTTATCCACATAATAATGAGATAATGCACTGTGCTCTGCCTTGTTTAAAATATCTGTTCTCCACGACAACCAGACAGAGCGAAGATCTCAGAGTGACCTCACTCTTAGTTATTCACAACAGTCCACAACACACATTGGACATTACTCTAAATAGAGGAAAAAATGTGCGAGAAGCAAGTGACCCCTCACGGAAACACCACCAAGCGGGGTAACTGGTATGCAATTTCCAGACAGGCCCCTGTCTCATCATCGGTGGTCACCTGCTCCTCGGGAAAATAAAGGTGATAGAAAAGAAGACGTGTCCAAAACAAACAACATATAAAGTGCTGCAGTGAAGTGCAGAAAACTCTGCTAGTGACAAACACACACAAACATAATGATAGAGTGCCTAAAACCACACACAACACACCAATCCCTTATCCACTTTTATTCGTAGGGTGGTGATTGCGTGCTATTGAGTGTTAAAAAGGCTGGTAGCTAGTCATGCGTACCATTACCTACAGTGCCGACATGTTTCACTGCTGTATAACGTAGAGCAGTTTCATCAGGGCTGCACTCAAGTGCTGCCACTTCACTCTTTTTGGACACTCAGCTCTATAACGTGCTGTAAATGGAGAACAGATACAAGGTTAAAAACATGTAGACTTAGGCTGGCCAGAGGTATACTATGAAGGTATATGCCAAGTGGTAGTGTGAGGAATATTTACCCAGGAGCAGCAAAGCATTGCATACCGGCCACTCCGTTATCAAACTGGGACCCTAAATACTCCAAACGTGAGTGTGCCCCTTGATTTGTAATAAAACTATTATATCTGCAAAATGAAAGAAACAAATACATAGTTGTAGTGTTCCTTATGCTGTTATGCCATGAAGCATCTCATGTATACTACACCTATATTCGAGACTGAGCAACAAGTATCATACATGCTTAGCGCTACTATTACAAACTGCATGAAAAGGGTTATTCAGCCTAGAAGAGATACACCACTAGGGTGCTGGTTGTAAATACCCCTCCCTCAGCGACCCACATGTCAACCATAACGCAGCCAGAGTGACCCACATATCAGTAATAGCGCAGCCAGAGCGAGCTTAGAGTTACCAGTCACGATCGTGACCCACTTCAAACTGAACATGAGAGGCTACGCGGAGTCGGCGGGTTAAAGCATATAACATTTAGCCCATTGAGCGAAAAACGAAAGAGTACTTCCCTGGCGCTTCGTTTAAAACGAAAGAGTACTTCCCTGGCGCTTCGTTTACAATCCGTCTCACCGTGACTAACTGGGAAGACGCCTTTCCTCAGCCGTGTCGGACGCCCACACCAGGAGCACTCAAGACCGCAGCGCCGGTGCAGCCACGCCCATCGCGTCACATCACGTGATCGCGACTCCTTGCGTGGCGGCCATCTTAGCCTAGTCAATAGGCTTCAAACACTACAGCAGTGTACACTGGCCCAGCCCTATTTAGGGGTAGTAAGGTGCTATACCACTGCAACATAGCCCTGGCAAAACTACTGGGTATTGGTACTTGGAGGGCAGGGACATAATACCATAGAATGTCAGAACTTCCCCCCATAAGTAAAAAGTGAAACAGGACATACTGATTAGTTAATAAACAAATGAATGATATGCTAGGTATCGCACTGTCCCCCTAGACCATATCATATGCAATTCACCCCCATGAGCATATTGAAAATAGTGTAATAAGAACCCCCGTAGCTCCAGAGTAACACACAGTCAGGGAGTGCTGTGCTAGAAAGGAAATAATCATCAAGGGGCAACCAATCTGGAGCGACTGGGTTCTGGGCACAGGAAGGGCAAGTATACACGAAACCACTCCTTGATCCAACTGGGAGATCGTGAACCCAAGTTTGGCCGGGGGGCATGACCCAAAAACATAGAGGGGGACCCAGAATGGTGCAACATAAGACCCAGGTTCACAGTTTGATCCTGTTCCATTCTATGATTTCGTTGAGCCCAACTCTATCAGTTTTCTCATTATAGATCCAGCGCGATTCTTTAGCCAGCAAGATCTCATCAATGTTCTGGGGGGAGCCTGTGATTTTCTCAAGCACTGTCCACTGAAAGGTGTGTTTCTCAGTAGAGCAGTGCTGAACGAGCTTTGTTGTTAATTTACCTGCCCTTATTGTGCTGAGATGTTCCTGTATGCGCATCTCAGCACAATAAGATAGAGTTGGGCTCAACGAAATCATAGAATGGAACAGGATCAAACTGTGAACCTGGGTCTTATGTTGCACCATTCTGGGTCCCCCTCTATGTTTTTGGGTCATGCCCCCCGGCCAAACTTGGGTTCACGATCTCCCAGTTGGATCAAGGAGTGGTTTCGTGTATACTTGCCCTTCCTGTGCCCAGAAACCAGTCGCTCCAGATTGGTTGCCCCTTGATGATTATTTCCTTTCTAGCACAGCACTCCCTGACTGTGTGTTACTCTGGAGCTACGGGGGTTCTTATTACACTATTTTCAATATGCTCATGGGGGTGAATTGCATATGATATGGTCTAGGGGGACAGTGCGATACCTAGCATATCATTCATTTGTTTATTAACTAATCAGTATGTCCTGTTTCACTTTTTACTTATGGGGGGAAGTTCTGACATTCTATGGTATTATGTCCCTGCCCTCCAAGTACCAATGCCCAGTAGTTTTGCCAGGGCTATGTTGCAGTGGTATAGCACCTTACTACCCCTAAATAGGGCTGGGCCAGTGTACACTGCTGTAGTGTTTGAAGCCTATTGACTAGGCTAAGATGGCCGCCACGCAAGGAGTCGCGATCACGTGATGTGACGCGATGGGCGTGGCTGCACCGGCGCTGCGGTCTTGAGTGCTCCTGGTGTGGGCGTCCGACACGGCTGAGGAAAGGCGTCTTCCCAGTTAGTCACGGTGAGACGGATTGTAAACGAAGCGCCAGGGAAGTACTCTTTCGTTTTAAACGAAGCGCCAGGGAAGTACTCTTTCGTTTTTCGCTCAATGGGCTAAATGTTATATGCTTTAACCCGCCGACTCCGCGTAGCCTCTCATGTTCAGTTTGAAGTGGGTCACGATCGTGACTGGTAACTCTAAGCTCGCTCTGGCTGCGCTATTACTGATATGTGGGTCACTCTGGCTGCGTTATGGTTGACATGTGGGTCGCTGAGGGAGGGGTATTTACAACCAGCACCCTAGTGGTGTATCTCTTCTAGGCTGAATAACCCTTTTCATGCAGTTTGTAATAGTAGCGCTAAGCATGTATGATACTTGTTGCTCAGTCTCGAGTATAGGTGTAGTATTCATGAGATGCTTCATGGCATAACAGCATAAGGAACACTACAACTATGTATTTGTTTCTTTCATTTTGCAGATATAATAGTTTTATTACAAATCAAGGGGCACACTCACGTTTGGAGTATTTAGGGTCCCAGTTTGATAACGGAGTGGCCGGTATGCAATGCTTTGCTGCTCCTGGGTAAATATTCCTCACACTACCACTTGGCATATACCTTCATAGTATACCTCTGGCCAGCCTCAGTCTACATGTTTTTAACCTTGTATCTGTTCTCCATTTACAGCACGTTATAGAGCTGAGTGTCCAAAAAGAGTGAAGTGGCAGCACTTGAGTGCAGCCCTGATGAAACTGCTCTACGTTATACAGCAGTGAAACATGTCGGCACTGTAGGTAATGGTACGCATGACTAGCTACCAGCCTTTTTAACACTCAATAGCACGCAATCACCACCCTACGAATAAAAGTGGATAAGGGATTGGTGTGTTGTGTGTGGTTTTAGGCACTCTATCATTATGTTTGTGTGTGTTTGTCACTAGCAGAGTTTTCTGCACTTCACTGCAGCACTTTATATGTTGTTTGTTTTGGACACGTCTTCTTTTCTATCACCTTTATTTTCCCGAGGAGCAGGTGACCACCGATGATGAGACAGGGGCCTGTCTGGAAATTGCATACCAGTTACCCCGCTTGGTGGTGTTTCCGTGAGGGGTCACTTGCTTCTCGCACATTTTTTCCTCTATTTAGAGTAATGTCCAATGTGTGTTGTGGACTGTTGTGAATAACTAAGAGTGAGGTCACTCTGAGATCTTCGCTCTGTCTGGTTGTCGTGGAGAACAGATATTTTAAACAAGGCAGAGCACAGTGCATTATCTCATTATTATGTGGATAAGAGATTAGTGGGGATTGGGATGTATGTGACCCCCCATATGTCACTGATAGATTTGCTCGCCAGTTGGATTGGGTCTTATTGTATATTATTGACTGTGAGTGGAGGGCGACCCTTTCCGTATTCCCTCTAAGCTCCATTATTGTTTGAGTTATTTCAAATCCTGCCATCTATCCTCATCCCACTGTCTTTTAGCAGCTCTCTGTGCGCATCTATATATATCCCTTGCCTCTCTTACTTTACAGGGATTCTTTGACCTAAGTTCCACGCTTAAATTTTCACTGGCTTGTTTACATGCGTTGTTGTACCAACTAGCCGTATGCAACTTTTTATCTCCCTTTTTGGGTTTTGTGGTCTTACTGAAAAAGGATTTCAGTCTAGAGAAAAAATGTATGTATGCCTCTAGCATTATTTTAGGAAAATCCAATCTACCGGATTGTGGGATCAAAAGGGCTAGTTCACTGACAACCTCGATTTTAAGGCCCTCTAATTTCTTGGTGTTCTGAATGAATTTACCCCATTTGATGTGGCGCATATTATTTGAGGGAACTATATCTAATGTGTCCATCCCTCCCCTTGGGGTGTCATCTCTAACCCTCTGGTGTATTTGGAATATTGAACAAAGGGGATTGTGGTCACTTTCCAGTCTGTGTTTAACAACCATATCTACGAAATATTGCCATGCTCTTATATCCACCAGCAGGTAGTCTATTTGGCTACTATGTCTTTCATTATCAAAGGTGGTTGCTCCCAGACGGTCAGAGGGTGTTCTTCCATTAGCTGCTCTAAGCCCTCTTTCTAGGCACATAGCGTTTAATTGTATCGCTGCAGGTGTCCATCGCTTTACAGGTGGTACTTCAAGTTGTGGAATTCCCCATCGGTTATCCTCATCTGCAGTAAGTATCTGATCCTCTTGCCATACGTAATATAAAGACAAGACATTATTACCTAGACAATTTCAACCTGAAGGTATTCACTTATTTATATAAACAATTGGCTAAAAGGCCCAAGAACTGATAAAAACTGATTGTGCAACTCTTCAAGAATTCAATGTACTACTTCCATTTTGTTCAGTGAAGGAATTGAAATGATGCTATCTCAAGATAAAAAGTTTATAGGAGCACACTTCAAACCTGATGGGGGTAAAAAGTGTTCCTTCCAAAAGACTGTCTCTTGACGCTTCAGTCTTAACTAGGATCTCTTATGCAGACAGATAATCCAACAAGTGAATATTTCATGAAAGTCTAAGGACTGGTTTCAGTAGCAATGAGTGTGGTGACAGTTGCATCTGAAACCTCTAGTGCATCATCTTCTTAATCACTGGGGCCCAATTCCTCCGAACATGAAGAAAAAGTTATTTATCTTTCATGGGCCTGGTTTATAGTTTAAAGATGATGACGATGGAGTAGCATCTCTGCCAAACTTAAGTTTGGCTCCCTCATTTTGAGTTAGGTGGATTTCCAGTATGTTGACGGCAGAGACTACGCCTTCTCGGCCACCGACAAACACCACCAGCGACCCAACAGAGTAGGGGCCGTCGGACGTTTGTCAATTTTCCGTTCACCCTATTTGGTGTGGGTGGACAAATGGCCACTTTTCAATGTCCATCAATGCCTAGCAGTAAGGGACAGTGAAAACTGTAAAATTACCCCCACACCATGGGAGAAAACTCCCAAGGCCAGAGGGCCATTGTGTTTTTTTAATTTTCAAAGAGAAAATCCTGCTTTAGGATTTTCTTTTTTTTTTTTTAATAGAAAAAAAAATGAAAAGCTTGCCGCACTGCTCCATCATATTGATGGAGCTGTCCATCAGACTTTCAGTGAACTTACAGGAACCGCTGTGACAGCTTTTTTAACACTCTATCTTACAGGGCTACAGAGCAAGCACCAGAACTTTGTTTCTTTCAGAAAGAGGCCTGCGCCACTGGACTTTTTTAAGATGGGTGAACAGACAAAGTTCGCTCCCTGTGTGCCAGTCAATGACGTCTGTCAACCAAATGTTTTACTGCTGGGGCTGATGTGGGTTTCTCCCAGGCAGCATTTACAGGGTGCACGTGGGCCTTATTAAAAGGCCCCAAAGATTCCGTTGTTGTTGATGATGAACATTGCAAAACCTCTGTCAGAATGCTGGACCTAAATTTTACAGTGGATAGAGGGAACTCCAGCACATCAACAGCCTTTTTGATCATGGCATAAAAAGAGGCCACCTCCAGAGAGTGCTTGCCCTGAGAAACACTATTTCTAGGTCATGCTGAATGTCCAGACTACTTGCATTTGGCAGAACCGAATTGTCTGCCATGTTTGCATGGGGGATGAGGGGGGAGTTGTTGACAACAAGGTGGCTGCTTCGCTGCTGTCATCTGTGTCAAGCTGAATGACTTCTGACATCTGAAGTAGATGTGTGTCAGTGCCAAAGATGTCATGCATCGTGTGGCAATAGTTTTGGTGTGAGGTGTCTGGTTGCTCCTCCATATACCTTTTCACTTGTGCTATCCTCTGGGCTCCTCTTCATAATTTCTGCAGCATGGGCTTAGACTTAGACACTGGCTGCTTTGAATGGGTGTCAGTGGCACTGGAGTCAGTGTCGAGCTGGACGTCAGTGGGAGGCCAATGGATGAGGGTCTCAACATCAGAATGGCTGGGCCTAGGTAAAATTGGGAGAGCTTCTGCATGAGAGGTCCTTGTGGAAGAGATTAAACTTAATGACCAGGAATCCGGATCAACCACCCCTACAGTGCCCTCACAACAAGGGAGCCCGTTGAGGCATGGCCAGGATGGGGGAATAGAACAAGACCACGGGTAGAATAGCCCTTAGGAATTGTAGGAACTGGAATGATAAAGGACCGAGGAGAAATACCTGAAAGATCTGGAGTTTCATGATACAAAACAGAAGACGCAACAGACTAGCTATATTATGACAACCTGAGCAACAGCAGGGAAGGGGAGGGTGGAGGGCGTTGGGGTCAGTTGGGGGGGGAGTTGCCTAAATGTAAGAACCAGCTCAAATGACCTAGAATTAATGTATACACAGTGGTATATGACATACTGGGACTATATGGAACAATGTAAACCAACGCAATGCACTTTGTATGTATAGTATTGAGCTGATACTGGAATGAGTAAATGGAAATAAAATGTTTTTAAAAAACTACAGAGTACAGGTAAGCAACTTATTTTTGCCCCAGTATTGGAACTTTCATAGATTCCCATGCTTTTGTATCATTCCCCGTCGTCGGAATGGGAGTCTAGGTACAAAAGAGAAAGAAAAAGGCCTAGGCCTCATTCCCTTTTGTAGCATATCACCCTCTTTTTGTAAAAGAGACCAAACCTAGGCATCAGCCAATCAGAAGTGCCTCACCCGTTAGAACCCTCCTGAAGGAACCTCAGAGCCTCAGATTTTCAACCACACGTTGTGCTTAGGGAGTCTCCTTTGAGCTCTGCTCAACTTCTACTCTTCAGAGAATTTCTTCAAGGTTTTTTCTTCAGATTGTTTTCAGATTCACTTCAGATTGTTAGCTGCCTTCCAGGATGTCTGACAAGGAGAAGAAGAAGGCCCTTTTCAAGCCATGTTCCACCTGTGGCAAGAAAAGGCTTTTCATGGAGGATAAGCATAAAGACTGCATCTATTGCCTCTATCCTGACCACAAGCCTGCGGACTGCAAGATCTGTCGCACCTTTTCAACCAAGACCCTCCGGGACCGTGAGGGTAGGTTTCTGACATGGCTCCAGAAGTTGAAATCCAGGAAGGATACTGTCTCCAGTGACAGTGAGGATTCGGCATCGGCATCTTCCTCAAGAAGGTCAGTGAAAAGGGTAGGGGTTCCCCTTCTCCTTCTGTGGAGCGTCCTTCTAAGGCCTCAAAAAAGACCCCCAGTGAGTCTGAGAGCCAGGATCCAAGCAAATCTCCTCACCGAGGTGAAAAGGAGAGGGTAGGACCATCTACGCCTTCCAAGGGTGAGAAGACTCACCCAGCCTTCAAGAAACTCTCTTCCCAATCTTCTGAGAGGAGTTCCAAGTCCTCGACGACGAAGGCGTCGACGGCAGAGTTTCCGTCGACGAAGAAATTGAAGACGAAATTAAAATTGGTTTAGTCGAAGAAGGAAGCGTCGACGGCAGGTTCATCAGCGTCGATGGGAGGTTTGTCGACGACGAAGGCGTCGACGAGTACCACAGCATCGATGACGAGAGTGACAGCGTCGACGACGATAATGACATCGACGACGGCGGTGTTGAAGACGAGAGCATTGACGACGACGACCTTAACAATGACAACAGCAGGATCGTCGACAGTTTCATCGTCGAAGACATAGACTACACCAATCTCGTCGACATGTGTGCAACCACCGTCGACGGAACCGTCGACGATATTGTCATCTGAAAAAAGGATTACAATTTCAGTGACAAGAATAACGCCGGAGATGACCTTTCCTAGGAGGGTGACCCCTTGCCACCAGCTTTGCTCTTTGAGGAAGGTGAGTCGGATGAGGATGACCAGGACTCATATAGCTATGCCAATAGTCCCTCTCAACTTCTGGTCAAATGTCAAGAGAAGGACTCTGAAAGGGGATATGACCAGGAGGATGGTGGACATCATCAGGCGGTCCAGTCACAACAATATTCTGGACAGAATATGGTTACAGTACCATCTTCATTCCTACAGGACCTGCATTAGATGCTGCAGGACTACAAATCTAAGGCTACTAGGCCAATTCTGGTTCCGACAATGCCTGCAACTCCTGTCTTGGCTTCTGCCTCTACGGCTACTCCTGGATTACCTGCTCAGGTGTCCCCTCAGCCTCAGACATCCTTTCCGCAAGATCCTTCCAGGCCGGCAGATACCCATGATGATTCCTCGGATGAGGATCAAGATTCGGATCATGACTCTGTACATACAACTGAATGGGATGAATGCATCATTCTGGATCCTTCATCTCCAGTTCTGGATCCGGATCCAGTAGATTCCCCGCCAGTGAACATAGGAGCTTTCCATCAGCTGATGGAAAGAGCAGTTGGCAGGTTCAAATTGGCTATGCCTGCGGTGGCCACGGATTGTTTCTTGTACAACTTCAAGGGACCCTACAGGAAGACAAGAAGGTCCATACCTATAGTAGATCATCTGTGGAAGTAGGGCCTGAAGGCTATGAAGAACCCAGCGACGGTGGTTCCTGTGCTACCGCGTCTGGATAAGAAATACAGAGCACCTGACGATGGGCCGGCGGCCTTAACGGGGCATCCCAAACCAGACTCAGTTATTTCGCAAGCAGCGCAGAGGAAATCCCGTAACCCCTCTGGTCCCTTAACAACTCCTCCGGACAAGGAAGGGCGGAGATTGGATAATGCTGGGAAAAGATTCTCGTTGATGGCGAGTCTTCTGGTGCAAGCTGCCAATGCCCTGGCGATATTGGGCAGATACGACCGCCAACTTTGGTGTGATGTTGCTCCGTTCCTGGACCAGCTACCACCAGAATCAACATCAGAGGCAAGAAAGATCTTGCAGGAGGGAGAGGCAACGTCAATGGAGATCATTGACCGTGCCATGGACATTGCAAAAACATTGTTTCGTTCCTTGGCTGGGGCTGCAATCATCCGTCGCCAGGGGTGGCTGAAGGCTACCTGGTTTCGACCGGAGATTCAAAACAAAGTCCTGGATCTTCCCTTTGATGGGGAAGCACTATTTGCAAAGCTAATCGATGACACTCTTAAGGAGATCAAAAAGGACACAGAAACTGCCAGATCCTTGGGTACCCTTCAATACCGCAAGTCTCCTTTTAAGGGTTCCAGAGGCAGAGGTAATAACTATAGGGGATCCTATCAACAGCAGCGTTATTCATCCACTGGCTCAGGTTCCCAGCAGTACCGCCAGCCTTATCAACAGAGACAAGGCCAATCTTCTAACTACTTCAGGCCTTACAAACAGGCTAACCGAGAACGGGATACGTCCAAGCGCCAATAGCGGTCTCCTGGCCCTTCCTACTGGACTCTTCTCCAAGAAGTCATCAGTTGGAGGCAGGGTAACCAAATACCTTCAGAACTGGTCCAAAATAACATCGGACCGTTGGGTGCTCAACATCATTCGGAAAGGACATACCTTGGAATTTACGCAAGTCCCTCCACCCAAGCCCCCGGCAGCCATACCATCGAAACACCTGAATCTCCTGCGGCTCGAAGTCCAACAGATGCTCCGGAAGGGAGCGATAGAGCCGGTCACCTCCAATCAAAGGGGACAAGGATTCTATTCCAGGTTCTTCCTGGTAAAGAAGACGCTGGAGAAATGGCACCCCATTTTAGATCCCAGGGAGCTCAACACCTATCTCATCTCCCTGTCCTTTCGGATGGTCTCTCTCCAAGACATCTTGCGGCTCATCAGTCCAAGGGATTTCATGGCCACGCTCGATCTCGTCGACCAACTGTACTTCCATGTCCCGATTCACCCAGCACACAGAAGGTTTCTACGATTCACAGTAGCCAAGAGTCACTTTCAAATCAGGGTTTTACCCTTTGGTCTTCGCTCAGCCCGAGGATTTTCACAAAGGTGCTGGCGCCTGTAGCGGCATTCCTACGAAGGAACCATTTTCAAGTCTTCCCCTACCTGGACGATTGGTTGCTGAAGGTCCCGTCCAGGGACGGAGCGCGGGACGCTGTTCGGGCCTGTACAAACTTGTTTCAAAATCTGGGACTCACTTTAAACAAGGAAAAGTCATCCCCAGTCCCGTCCAGAACAGCACGTTTCTTGGGAGACATCCTGGATTCAAAGCTCTCGAAAGCCTTTCTGACCCTGGAAAGGATGGAGAAACTGCAAACCTTGGCTCGGGACTTACAAGAAAGAAGGTGTCTTCCAGTACGCCGCTACAAATCTCTGCTGGGGGTAATTTCATCATGTATTCCCCTGATTCCTCACTGCAGACTGAGGATGCGTCCTCTACAGGAGCAACTAGACAACCAATGGAAACAGGTTCACGGATCGTTCAAGGACAAGGTGACCGTCACTCCAAAGATGAGGGAAGCAGCCTTACGGTGGGCAGATCAAGACAACTTGTCCCAAGGTCTATCCTTTGTAAACGACCTGTCTCCTCAAGTAGTAACAACGGACGCGTCATTGGAGGGTTGGGGAGCAGTGATGCAAGACCTACATGTCAGTAGTCATTGGTCTCCTCAGGAGCAACGGCTCCACATCAACCTTTTGGAGCTAAGAGCACTAAGACTGGTTCCGCAAGCCTTTCTTCCCCGCTTAGGAGGTTCGCAAGTGCTTATCAGGACGGACAACACCACGGCCATGCACTACGTGAACAAGGAAGGAGGAACCAGATCTCGTCCGTTGTCGCAGGAAGCTCACCAGATCTGGGAATGGGCGACACTTCACGGAATATCGCTAAAGGCGGAACACTTGCCAGGAGTTCTAAACGAGAACGCCGACAGACTGAGCAGGTCATCCTCAGTCACTCACGAGTGGGAATTGAACCAGCGAGTTCTGGAAGAGGTCTTCAGCCAGTGGGGCAGACCGGAGGTGGATCTCTTTGCCACACCAACCAACAAAAAATGCCGGTCTTACGCAAGCAGATTTCACCGCCGAGGGTCACTGGGGAATGCGCTTTTGATAGCCTGGTCAAGGACATTTGTCTACGCCTTTCCCCCCATCCCTCTGATCCCACGGCTCATCAGGAAGATCAAAGTGGAGCCGTGCAGGATGATCTTGATAGCCCCTGCTTGGCCGAGACAGTTTTGGTACACGGAACTCCATCTGTTGTCGCAAGTTCCTCCTCTTCCTTTGAGGATTATACCAGATCTCCTCACAATGTCCGAAGGACAAGTTTGGCACCCAGATCCACAGTCATTACACAATGTCCGAAGGACAGGTTTAGCACCCAGATCCACAGTCATTACACCTGACAGCATGGATCCTGAGCAGCGAGAGTTTATGAATCTCCCCATCTCAAACAAGATTAAGGAGGTCCTCTCCAAGGCAAGGGCTCCTTCAATGAACAGGGCTTACTGTCTTAAATGGAAAATATTCTGTTTCTGGTGTAGGAGAGAAAAGTTTGACCCCTTTGCTTCCAAGCCTCATCAGCTCCTACCTTATCTGCTGTCCTTGTCTAATTCGGGACTAGCCCATTTGTCAATTAAGTTTCATTTGAGATACAGAAGGTCTGGGTCTGAACCTTCCTTGTGGTCTTCCAGGATTGTCAAACAATTTCTCAAGGGCTTGTTCAGAGTCTATCCACCAGTGAGGCCTCCACCTCCTACTTGGCATCTAAATCTAGTCCTTTCTCAACTCATGAAAGGCCCATTCGAACCAATTCATCGTTCTGACATGAAGTTCCTTTCATGGAAATTGGCTCTCCTCCTTGCTCTCACATCGGCTAGACGTGTTGGAGAGTTGCAGGCCCTTACTATCCAGGAGCCGTTCATACAATTTAAAAGGAACACTGTAATCTTGAGGACTAACGCTAGGTTTATGCCCAAGGTACCCTCGGACTTCCACTTGAACGAGCCGGTTATTCTGAAAGCGTTCTTTCCTCATCCGGCTACACCAGCGTAAAAGACACTTCATTCTTTGGATGTACAACGGTGCTTAAAATTCTACTTAGATCTCACTAAGGGATTTCGGAGGTCCTCTCAATTGTTTGTTGCCTTTGGTGGTCCAAGGAAAGGTCTCCCGCTATCCAAACAGGGGATATCAAGATGGATCACAAGTGCCATTCTGCATTGCCACACTGCAGAAACCTCTGACTGGCAGGATTCATGCACATTCCACAAGATCAGTGGCATCTTCAATGGCCCTCTTTGCGGGGGTACAGATTAAAGACATTTGCAGAGCTGCTACCTGGAGCAGCGTTCACACCTTTACTGTATTACTGCTTGGAGTCCCTACTAGAGGATGCGGCAGTGGGCCAGGCTGTCCTGAGGAACCTCTTCCAATAATTTGTGAGCTTTCCTTTCTATCCCACCTTCCGTGGTTACACATTTTGTATCTTTATGTCATGTTGGCTATTGCAATGTATTTATGACATAAAATGTGTTTTTTTTATTGCTAACTGCTTGCTACTCTGATACAAAAGCATGGGAATCTATGAAAGTTCCAAAACTGGGGCAAGAAAACAAGTTACTTACCTGTAACTTTGGTTCCCCAGTACTGGTAACTTTTATAGATTCCCATGCGCCCACCCACCTCCCCGAGGAAAGCTCAGCCTACAACAGATATGGTGACTGATACACAACAGCTATGAAAATCTGAGGCTCTGAGGTTCCTTCAGGAGGGTTCTAAGGGGTTGGCACTTCTGATTGGCTGATGCCTAGGTTTGGTCTCTTTTAGAAAAAGAGGGTGATATGCTACAAAAGGGAATGAGGCCTAGGCCTTTTTCATTCTCTTTTGTACCTACTGCTATGGTATTTTTGTTACCGAGACTTCCATTCCGACGACGGGGAATGATACAAAAGCATGGGAATCTATGAAAGTTACCAATACTGGGGAACCAAAGTTACAGGTAAGTAACTTGTTTTCTTTCTCCAGTATTGCATCTTTTTTAGATGCACATACTTGAATCAGACTAGCTAGCAGTACACAAAGACTAATGGCGAACCATCCCACCGTGATACACAACTAAATTACGAGTAGCCAGTTAAATTCCTGTGAAATTGCACAAAATCATGATAGACATATATTCAGCTTAATCAAATTATTACTATAATATTAGAACAGAAAAATCTGTTTACTGCAGAACAGTAGCATACCTTATGCACAGAGTCACTGGAGAGAAGCCTGACCAACTGCTACATCTGCTTTACTCCAGCCATCAAGGCAGTAAATGCTTCGTAAAGGTGTGGGTGTTCACCCATGTCGTTGCCCTGCAGATGTCTGTTAGAGATGCTCATGCGAACAGAGCTGAGGAGGCTGCAGCCTTCAGAGTGGAATGAACCTTCAACTTTGCAGCTAGTGGATGCCCCACCCTTTCATGGCAGAAGAGTATAGCTGAGGAGACCCCCCCCACCGAGCAATACTAGCCCTTGTTAAGGTGTGTCCTTTTCTAGGAGCAGAGAAAGAGATTAGTAACTGAGTTGATTTACGGAAGGTCTTAGTTCTTTGCAAGTAGAATTTCAAACAACGATTTATGTCCAGCAAGTGCATTGCTATCTCCTCCGTTGAAGAAGGATTGGGAAAGAACAAAGGCAGAATCACTGGTTCATTGAGGTGAAATGTTGAAGGCACCTGGGAATGAATGAAGGATTAGTGGGCAGGACTACTCTGTCCTCCAGGAATTGGAGGTAAGGCTACGTTGTGGTGAAAGCTTGAATTTCTCTAATATGTCTTAAAGATGTAATGGCAAAGAGAAAAGTCACCTTCTAAGAAAGGAATTTCAGATAGCACGTGTGAATAGGCTCGAATGGAGACTTCATGAGTTGCGAAAGAACACTGTTGAGCTGCCAAAGCACTGGAGGAGGCTTAATGGGTGGAAAACTCCTGAAGAGACCTTTCATAAATTCCTTGACGAGCTTGTCAGACCACAAGGACAATTGGCCAGACGGCCGTCTGTACCTGGAAATGGATGCCAAGAGTACCTTAATAGTTGCTGTCAGGCTTCTGTAGACTGCTTGGCTGCCTGGAAGGAGGAAGCTTTGATTAGCCAATTGTCCAGGTAGGGAAATATCTGGTGACTGAACCTTCGGAGAAAGGCTGCCTCTGGGGCTATGCACTTGGTAAAGACTCCGAGTGCTCACTTCAACCCGAAGGGTAGCACCTTAACACCTTGGCTGCTAGGTGTTTTCCCCCTCCTGTGCTGGAAATTGCCATTTTGCTGGTGTCATGACGAGCTCAGCTCGTCATCAGCACAGCTCAACTGTGCATCATGACGAGCTGAGCTCGTCATGAGCATCGAAAGGGTTAAATTAATAGTGGCACCGTGCCACTTCAAACCTGAGAAACCTGCGATGCTTGGAAAGTATGGGGATGTAGAAATATGCATCCAGCAGATGGAGGGAGGACAGATAGTCTCCCTCGCATCCATAAGAAGCAGGATCGCCTGTAGAGAAAGCATCCTAAATGGTTGATTTTTATTGAAATCGTTCAATAACCTGAGGTCCATTATTTGCCTCCATTTCCCTATCTTCTACTTGATGAGGGAGAAGTGGGAGTAGAATCCTAGATGACACTGATTACTTGGTACCTCTTCTATTGCCTGTTTGGAGACAAGTAATCGAATTTCCTTTAGGAGAATTGGAAGATGGCGATGTCTTCCGTAAAGGGAAATCTGGAGGTCGTTAAACAAATTCCAGGGCGTGGCCATGCTTGGAAACATCTTACATACATTTATCGGAAGATATACACTTCCATTGATCGAATAATTTGGACAAAGCAGGACTGAATTGTAGTTAGAATGTGGTGGCAGGTACTTGCAGCTTCTCATTGTCTCCTGCTGGTACCTGAGACCTCTCAGCCGCTGGTGGACTTTGGCGTCCCGATGCCCTTGAATAAGATGGCATTGTGTTTGGGTGGTAGGCCTGTGCTGGACAATAAGCTTGTTGGGAATAAGGCTGAAACCACTGCTAAAACTGCGGCTGAGAGAGCTATAGGCATTTACCTCTGCTTCCAAAGGACTGAAATTTCCTCTGCTGCAAGCTGCTGAGCAATTTGCTATGTCTGTATCTGACTTGATTGACTGGAGTGCATCATCGATGTTCTTACCAAAAATAAATTCTCAGTCGAACGGCATGTCCAACACCATAGCCTGCATGTCAGGATGATAAATGGTGGCCTTAAGCCATCCATGGCGTCCCAACACCACCGCTCCAACCATCTGCCTGAAGGCGGTAGACGAGATGGCCTTGGCAATATCAATAATCTCAGAAGAGGCCCTTTCTCCCTCAGATAGAATGACTCTCACCTCCTTTGTCTTGTCCTCACGGAGATACTCCAACAAAGACGAGATGCCGGACCACATCTGGAGGTTGTATCTCCCTAGGATGGCAATGGCATTGGAGGCCATGATGGAAGTGGCTGTCAGAGTAGAATATCATTTCCCTGTGATGTTGAGATGGCGACCCTCTTTATCCGTTGGAGCCGTGCTTGGCGATGCAGGGTTCTTGGCCCTTCTCTGTGCGGCCTGCATGATGGCAGAATCTGTCTGAGGGTGGCCAATAAGATATGTGGGGGAATTTTCAGGGGCCTTATATTTTTTATGGAGCTTTGGTATGAAAGCGGGAATGGACGCTAGTGTCTTCATTAGTTTGAGACCCTCCTGTCACAAGATATCTTCAAAGGGGATAGCCTGAGAGGTGCATTGTGTCCCAGGTTTAAAATCGTCGACGGGGCAACTATGGTCGCAGCCGTCGACAGTGAGTTGATTGATGAGGAAATCTACATCTTTCGGGGACGGTCTCGTCTCCATCAACGACGGAGTTAAAATCACGTCCCTGCTTGATGACGCTGTCGATGTCTTGATTGTCATTGTGGTAGCAGTCGCCGACGAGACTCTCAACGGTCTGCTTGAACCAGCGGTCTTAGCTGTAGACCACAAATTCTTCGACTGTGCTGTTGACGGATGGTCTGTTAGTGTACAAGGCTCTTTGAAAGGGGTGTGAGGAGCCAGATCTCTGAGGAGAGGTGGAAGAGCAAGCCTGTTCTTTCTTAGATTTTTTTCTCCTCAGTTGTCTCTTCACCTTGAGAATTGGATCTTTTAATGTCTCTGTGGGCAGAGGAGGATTCTCCCTCTTTTATTTTTCTGGAAGAGGAATGTGCTTTCTCCTCACGCTCAGAGCCTGAGTGAGAGGCAGCCACCTTCTCCTGGAGCCATAAAAGTAATCTACGCTATCTGTCCTTAAGGGTTTTTCTGGAAAACATATGGCGGTGCTTACATTCTCTGGGTTTATGGTCTGGATGGAGACAATACAGACATTCCTTAAGAGGATCCTCAATGAAGAGCCTGCTTTTTCAGCAAGTCTTGCAGGGCCTAAACAGCCCTGTTTTATACTCTAACATTCTGTGTGAAACACAGCCAAAACACACACTCCAACTGTACCTCAGATGCTGGTATGAGATGAAGTGATATCTGGAAGGTGGAAGTCAAAAGGGTAACAGAGAAACACTGTGGCTGAGCAGAGCTCAAGGAGACTCCTAACACACAATGTGTGTAAGAAATCTGATGTATGGTGGCTCTGCAGGGAAGACTACTCCAGGGTCTCAGCTGATTGGCTGACGTTTGGATGTTTTTAAAACAATGTAAATGGGTTACTAAATGCTATTGATTTTCAATGGAGTTAATACTAACACCACTGTTGTTACGGTTACTGTGGGACTCCCACTATGACGACTGGGAAGATTCAAGCATGTAAATCTATAAAATACTGGAGAACTAGGATTACAGGTAAGAAAGAATTCTTTCCCTCTCAGGGGATCGCCATTGATAATCATAAGCACTGAACAGATTAGCTAACTCGTTGTCTTAAAATCCTGCAAAGGTTGAGATAAAAAGAACATAATAATTAGGCAAAGAAGCTCTTTAGAGATGCTTGCCTCACTTGGGCATAAGCCTTAGCATCTGAATCAAGACAATATTGTCTTGTAAAGGTGTGGACTGATCTCCAAGTTGCAGCTTTGCTAATCTCAGCTATTTGGATGTTCCTAAGTAAAGCAGCAGTAGCTGATTTACCTATGGTGGAGTGGTCTCTTGGTCTACCAGATAGGGTCTTGTTTACTTTTTGATAACAAAGGATTATGCAAGAAACAACGCATCTAAACAGGGAATGTGTAGAAGTAGCAAATGCTTGTGTAGAAGTAGCATATCCTGTCCGTATAGGATCATAGTTGACCAAGAGTTGCTTTGATTTTCTTAAAGATTTTGTCCTATCTAGATAAAACTTCAAAACCCTCCTAACATCGAGGGTATGAAAAGACCTCTCTGAAGGGGAAGAAGAATTCTGAAAAAATATAGGTAAAGTAATAATCAGATTGACATGGAAGTCCAAAACAACTTTACACTATTATTTAGGGAATAATTTAGGATGTGTCCTCATCACAATCCTGTTGCTACGAAATACTGTGTACGTTGCATGTGAAAAGAGAGCCTGTATTTCTTTAACTTAACTCTGCAAGCTGAAGTAATGGCTACTAAGCAAGAAGCCTTCCAAGATAGGTGTTTGAGATAAGCCTTATGAATGAGTTCAGAGGGAGGACCCATAAGTCAGGAGAGGACAATGCTTAACTCCCATGGAGGAGAAGGTCTCCTGAGAGGATATATTTTCTTAATGCCTTCCAGAAAATCTTTGCTGACAGGCATTCTGAAAAAGAACATTTGTGGAGATGCACTTTAATTGAGGAGAATTGCAATTTTGCTTTAGCAAGATGAAAGAGGCATGGAAGAACAGCCTCTGCCTGACAAGTAAGTGGATCGAAATTGTTCTGAGAACACCATATGCAGAATCTCGACCACCTGTAGGCATAGGAAGTTCTAGTGGGTGGTCTTTTGGCTTCTCTCAGAACATCCATGCATTCTCCTGGGAGATTCAGGTGATCATATTTTATGAGTTCAGGAGCCATGCAGTCAAGTTCAACAAGTGCAGATTGGGATGTTTAATCTGGTCTCCATACTTCTGAAGAAGATCCGGCCTGCAAGGCGGTCTCCTGTGTGGACACTCTGAGAGGTGAAAGAGAGCCATGAACCACCACTGTCAAGGCCATTCCGGAGCAATGAGAATCATTCTGGTATTTGAGTGTGAGAACTTGATGATTACAATTGCCAGTAGGGGAATTAAAGGAAAGGCGATCCATAGGGCATTAACCAGTGTGCCTGGTTGGTAGAACCTCGAGGCAAAGCTTGAGTATTTCTTGTTTTCTCTGTCTGCAAAGAGATCTATTTGGGGAAATCCCCAACCGGAGAAAATATTGTGAAGCACAGCCTCATTTAGAACCCATTCGTGATTTTCTTGAATGATTCTGCTGACAGTGTCTGTTCGAGTATTTTGGGTTCCCGGAAGATGGACCGCTGTAATCTTGAGATTCCTGGAAATTAGTCACTTTCAAATTGTTTGTGCTTTCAAGGACAGAGGTCTGGATCTAGTACCTCCTTGCTTGTTCACATAATGCATGTTTGTTGTTTTGTCCGACTGAACAAGGAGAGTCTATCCTGAATGACGGGAGGAAAGCCTTCAGTGATAGGTGTACTACCCTCAATTCCAGAAGGTTGATGTGATAAGACTGTTCCTTCTTAGACCACAAGCCTTGAATCTGTAGATGATCCATATGAGCACCCCAACCTTTCAAGGAGGTATCCTTCACTATGGTTTGGTCTGGAAGGTCTTGGGGGAGATTCATCCCTTTGAGGAGAATCTCTGAAGGGCACCACCATGTGAGCGATTGTTTTGCATGAGTGGTCCCCATTGATCTTCCAGACATTGTTGGAGAGGCCGCATGAAGAGATGTGCATGCGGGACTAAGAAGAAGCAGAACGCCATTGAACCCGGGAAAGAATAGGCTTGTCTCACTGTTGGATGGGATTTTGTTTTCAGATTGCAAAATTTCTGAAGGATAGATAATCATCTCTCCTTCGAGGACACACCTATGTGTGCAGTGTGTCTATAAAACTACACCCAGGTAATGCATAGATTGATCTGGTGTTGAGTTTGACTTGTCGTGATTCACATGCAGACTTAGTTGATTGAGAGAAATGACGATTAGGTGATAATGTTGGCTTTCTTGCTGATAGGAAGATGCCTTGGTGAGCCAATTGTCCAGATATAGATAGATTAGGATAGTCATGTTCCTGAGGTGGGCTGCTACAACCACAATGCAGTTGGAAAAAGTTAAGGATGCAGACTTCAGGTCGAAGGGACGGACCTTATATTGATAGTGGTCTTTTCCTGCAACGAACCTAAGGAATTTTAAATGTTTTTTGGGTAATGGGGTGTAAAAATAAGCATGCAGCAGGGTTATTGAGCATAGCCAGTCCCCTTTCATGGAGTTGAGAGTAGATATGATGGAGAGCCAACATCCTGAATTTTTCATTGCAAACCTATTTGTTTGCTTTTTTGAGGTCCAAAATAAGTCTGTATTCGTTTTTTGGTCCCTTCTTCTTCACCATAAAATAACAGGAATAAATTCCTGCTCCTTTCAGATGAGAAGGGACATTTCCTATCGCCTGTTCCTACAAAAGGATGAATACTTCTTGTTGCAGTTGATCCCGTTGCAAAGGGAAAGGTTTCGTCGGTGGAACAGATGGTGGTGGACGCTTGAATGTGAGACAGCATCCATGTTCTACAATATTCAGAACCCATTTGTCAGTGGTTATCTTTTGTCAGTCTTGTAAGAAAGACGTTATGTTTCCCTTTACCAAAGTAGGCAACAGAGGAGGAGGAAGAGATGACCCATTGGTTGCCACAGTTGTTTTAGTGGCTTGGGCAGATGATTGCTGTCCTCCTCTGCCTCTTGACAGACAATGCTGTTGATGTCTATGTGGCTGAGAGGATTGTCGTTGCTGCTGTCCTGTAGTCCAGTGATGGGTTTGAACCCTCTGGTGGAAACAGTGATGGCCATAGGGCCTTTAGGAATGTCTCCTATATTCTCTTCATTTTTCTAATCTGACAGCTTTGATAACCTTGTGAGTGTGGAGCTCAGACTTCATTCTAGTTATCTCATCGTCAGCATGGAAGCAAAATTAAGTGCTGCCTGGAAGGACAGGTTCAGAATCAGCTTTTGGGCTTCTGGTTTCAAACCTTTGATTCTCAGCTAAGATGAACCCTGCAGTACTAGTTCATGACAATAACCATGAGTGGCTAGAGTAGAGTAATCGTCTGAAGCACTGATAACTTGATCTACACCATCATTCCTTCATTAACCATCTCCTGAAAATCCTGATGCCTGTCGCTAAGAAGACCTTCCATGAACTCTTAACCCCTCCCATGCTTGTGACGGAACCGCTCCGTCACAAGCCACGGGTGAGCTGTGCTTGTGACGGAACGGTTCCGTCACGGCCCGCTCGCCGCACCTGCGCGGCACTGATTTCGCACCTGCGCGGCGCTGATTTCGCGCCTGCGCGGCGCTGATTTTGCGCCTGCGCTGAGGCTTTGATGGGCGGGCGGGTTCGTGACGGAACCGTTCCGTCACAAGCACAGCTCGCCCGCGAACCGTGACGGAGCGGTTCCGTCACTAGTATGGAGCCGCCGCGCGGGTGCCCCACCCCCTTAGCGCTGCGGCCGAATAGCCGCCGCAGCGAAGGGGTTAAATGGAGTCCCAAAGGGACCTGTCATAGAGTCCCAGGAGAGCAGCTGCAGTAGCAGCTTTCATGGAAACTGCAGAGGTTCTGCAGACCTTTCTGCCCTCTTAATCTAATTTCTTGCTCACCTTATTAGGATGTCCAGTGGAAGATGGGGCTGTGGCATGAAGTTTTCAAGCTGCTGACACAATGACAGAGTTTGTTATTGGATCTGTGTGAAAAAAAGATGCATCTTCATCCGGCGGTCTTATTTCTTTTACTGTTGAAATGGAGCAGTTTTCACAGCAGCTGGAGTCAGAAAAAGTTCCATCGCTGGTTCGAAGAGACCTGAAACCAAAGGAAGTAGTAGTCTTGCTGCGGACCTTTGATGAAGTGTCTCAGAAATTACCAACATGTATGTAATAGTAGTCAGTGAATCAATATTTTAGTTTGTTAGCACCACTGATAAGCACCTCCTGGAGGTTTTAATATCATCTATAGGAGAGATTCTCAATGGAGGACAATTCATTAAGGTAGGCGAATGCAATCCTGAAGAGAATGCTGTATGACGGGACTGTGAGTATCTTGAACTTGCTGTAGAGTATCTTCTCCATCTGGAGTGTGAATGTCTGTGAATAAAAACTATGGGATCTCGATCTTGACCTAAACCTATAACTGTGAGGTCTGGTGCAAAAAGAGATGGCATTTTGAGAAAAATTTGATATATTTCTTGTCAGGCAATTAGCTTAAAAATACTTTACGCCATAAAGGATGTTGAGTGAATCAGCTTTAAAAAGCCTGAGATGGAAATCGTTGAGGAAAAAAATCTTATAAAAGGCACTCCGGCGGGATCCATTCAGCAGGAGCCGGAAAAAAGAACTGAGTAAACTGCCACCTACATGGCATAATGGGACAATGGAGGTCAAGAGGCTCTTAAAGACACAGTGTCATTTTTGCATTGTTTTGGTGCTGCAGCCTAAGAAGGCAACATTGCTACGTATTACTCCTTATCTTACTTTAAAAAGAAGTAAGGAATGGTTTCTCACCTGTAATCCTAGATCTTTCAGGGGCATCTTCATTGAAATCATAAGCACTGAATAGTACCGTCCATGTACGGGGATCCCGGGGGAGAACTTCTTTACAATATATATTCCTGAGTGTAGATGTTCGCCTTACTTCAGTAAGGCCAGGATTAGCACTTAATTTATTTTAAAAGTTTGCAGCCTATAAATGAGGCTATATTAGCCAAATGCTTTAATTTGCTTATACAAAAGGGTCAATATATAATTTTTTTTTAACGGAAAACTTGACCATATAAATCTCATTCACAATCCTTTTTTAAAGGAAAATGGTGAGGAAGGAAGAGGACAATGTTGACTTATAGGCTGCAGCTCAGCGGATATGAGAAGTGAGACTGTGCCTTTAAGCCATTCAATATCCCACCATACCCAGCAGGTAACAGTTAATTCAGTTTTTTTTTTTTTGCTAAGCAAACTATAGTATAACTAAGGAAGCATACTAATAATCGTCTCTGACTCTTCCACCGGGAAGGAGGATGAGTTGCTTATGATTTCAATGGAGATTCCCCTGAGTGAGAACTAGGATTACAGGTAAGAAACCATTCCTTCTCTCTCAGGGGATCTCTTTTGATAATCATAAGCAGTGAAAAGGGTAACAAGACCATCCGTACAAACTGTGGTGGAAGAGAAAAAAATGAACCATAGAAATAGCTAAGCGAAGAGATTCCTCCGGGTAGCCTGTCCTACTTGAGCGTTTGTTCTAGCATCTGAGTTCATTCAATAGTGTCTTGTAAAAGTATGAAACAAATTTCACATAGCTGATTAGCATATTTCAGCAATAGGAATATCCCTCATCAAAGCAGCTGTAGCTGCTTTCTCTGTAGGGGAATGTACTTTTGGTCTACCGGGCAAGATTTGTTTGCTTTCTGGTAGAATAACAGGATGTAAGAAATTACCACACTGGATATAGATTGTTTTGAAATAGCTAAACCTATACGTACAAGGTCATCATAGTTTACATACAAATGAGTAGACTTGTGTATGTCTTTTTTTTGCTTAGATTAAACTGTAATGCCCATCTAAAATCTAAAGTATTGAGAGTTCTCTCTTCTGGAGTGGAAGGATGCTGAAAGAAAGCAGGCAAAGTAATGGATTGATTAATGTGAAAATAAGATACAACTTGAAGTAAAAATTTCGGCTAAATCTTCAAAACCATACTGCTATCGAATACTGTATATGGTTTGTGAGAACATAAAACTTGATTTTCAGTAACTCTACGTGCTTACACAATATCAACTAGGAAAGCTGCTTTCCAAGAAAGGTGTTGTAATGAGACTTTATGATTGGGTTCGAAAGGTGGTGCCATGAGATGTGAGATTACTAAGTTCAATTCCCAAGGAAGGGATGGATGGCGTATTTTGAGGAAACACTTTCTTAATACCCTCTAGGAAGTTTTTAATAACTGGGACTTTGAAAAGAAAAACTGGTTTGTGAAGGACATTTTCTACATGCAGTAATAACTGCCAAATGAGCCTTAATAAAAAAGAACTGTAAACCAGATCTGGCCATATAAAGCAAGTATAGCTTCTTCTTAGCACGTTGTTGGATCAATGTTTGTGTCAGAACACCAGATACAGAATCTCTTTCTTTTTAAAAGAGAAAGCTGAACAAGTTGATCTAAAAGGCATTTCCTAATGTCCCTGGTTGGTAGTACCTCGAGGGGAAGTTTAGGCATTTTTTGCTTTCTGTGTTTGCGAATAAATCTATATGAGGAAAACCCGACTCGCAGAAGATGTTTTGAACGACATTGTTGTGTAAAACCCACTTGTGGTTTTCTTGAAGAATCCTGCTTAGGGAGTCTGCTTAAGTATTCTAGGCATCCAGTAGATGGGTTTTAGTGATTTTCAGGTCCTCGGCTAGCAACCAACCATGTTATTTGGGTTTCCAGTGACAAGGCTCTAGACCTTGTCCCCGCCTTGCTTGTTCAGATAGTACATTGTTGTTGTGTTGGCTGTCTGAACACAAGTTTGTCTTGAAGGATGGTAGGAAAGACTTCAAGGCCTACTGAACAGCATTTAGTTCCAGAAGGTTGATAGGTTGACTCAATAAGTTATTTCCTTCGCAAACCATGTTCTCTAAATTTGAAGGTGGTCCATGTGCGCTCCCCAATCGAACAGAGAATTATCGATCACTATTGTCTGAGAGGGAACATCCTGATGGAAAGGCATCCCTTGTAGGAGATTTTTCAGCTTGCACCACCATTAGAGGGATTGCCTTGCTTTGAGAAAAAGTGTAACCTTGTCTTCCCAATTGCCTGAGAATTAACTCCACTGGTCCTCAAGACATTCTTGTAGTGGTCTCGTGTGGAGACAGGCATTTGGTGTCATAAATATGTTAGGAGCCTAGTAGAGATGACACAATTCTCACTGTTGGATGAGAGACTTTCATGAGAGATTGACGTTTCAGACGTATAGATAAAAGTCTCTCCTCCAAAGCAAGACTTTTGCTTTGATGGTGTCGATAGTTGCTTCTGCATAATAAAGAGGCTGAACTGGCAATGAGGTCAATTTCTTGTAACTGACAAGAACTCCTTGTGAGTAGAAATAGTTATTTGCCAATTATGTTGTGCTTGTTGTAGCGTTGACGCCTCGATAAGCCAGTCGTCTAGATATGGATAGGCAAATATTCTGAGATTCACAAGATGTGCGGCGACCACTGCCATGCACTTCGAAACAGTTCTGGGGGCTGCCTTGAGGCCAAAAGGAAGTACATTGTACTGGTAGTGCATGTTTCCTCCTACAAATCTCATGAATTTGTGGTATTTTCTGGCTATTGGAATGTGAAAGTACGCATCCTGAAGATCTATGCAAACAAGCCAGTCCCCTGATGGATCTGAGTATAAATGTGATGTAAAGCTAACATTCTGAATTTTTTCTCAGTGTCCATTCGTTTGTGACTTTCAGATCACGTATAGATCTGAATTTGTTTTTGGGACTTCTCTTTTTCACCAAGAAATAACGGGAATAAATCCCTGTTCCCCGTTGGTTGAGAGGTACGTGCACCACTGCATGCTTCTACAGAAGGATGTTCACTTCTGATCTCACCCTCTGTAGGTGTTAGTTGGATGATTTTGGTGGAATACTTGGGGGAGGATTGGTGAATCTGAGACAGTAACCATTCTGTACAATATTCAGAAGCCAGGCATCGTTTGTAATCGATTTTTACCCTTTTAGATATTCTGAAATACATCCTCCTACCGGAGTGAGTAATGGAAGGGGAAGCAGAGACTCATTGTTTAAAGCCTGTAGGAGGCTTTCCTGCTTGGGCAGGTTGGGGTCACTTCTTCCCTTTTGTTGACGTCCTTGATGTTGTTGAATAGGCTTTTGCTGCTGCTATTGGAGGTATTCTTTCAACCACTGAGGGGTTTGAACCCTCTGTGAATGTAAACGCCTCTCACGAGGATTCTTTTGTTGCTCCTTACATTTTTCCAGGCCAACCGCCTTCAAAGTTTTCATCTCGCTCTTCATGTGTGCCATCTCATCATCTGTATGACTCCCAGAGTGTTGCCAGAGACAGGAAGGTGGGTATCCTCTGCTTGATGTTTCTGCTTGAGCGCTGTGAGATGAAGCCAAGCATGTTGCCTTAGAGCCAATCCATGGTAGTAACCATTGCTGCTAGCAAAGACAAATCAGTAGGTCCATTAAACACTTGTTTAGAAAGCCTCTTGCCTCCATTCATGATTTCTATGAAGTCCTCTCTGCAGTCTCTTGGGAGGTTGTTTACAAATTGCTGTAGGGAGTCCCATAGGGACCTATCCTATCTGCTGAGAAGGCCAAATGCACTCGCCGCTTTGATGGTTGTGGCAGCTGTGCAGCATATCTTTCGCCCCACTGAGTCGAGTTCCCTGCTTTCCATGTCTGGTGGAACTATGAAGGAAGGAATAGTTGCATGCAGGAGAAGGGTCTGAACATAGAATAAGGGGCCCTGCTTTAGAGGCTTATATTTTTTCTGTAGCCTAGATGGAGCTGCTTTGGCTGAATCTGGTGTAAGGAAGAGTTCCATTGTAGGTTCTAACAAACCTGGGACTAGAGGTAGAAGGGGTCATGATGTTGACTTTTGTTGAAGAGTCTCAAATATTACTGCTGTAGCCGTTGATGGAGCAGGTAATGAAATATTCCATTTTGTAGCTCCTTGCACAAGCACATCCTGCAACTTGTTGATGTCATCAATTGGCAAGACCCTTGGTTGGGGAGAATCAGTCAGTGTTGGTAAGTATTTTCCAGTGCTAGAGGAAAGTTTGTAGCCAGGTGGAGTATTGTTTGGTGATGCTGGTTAGGCTTTACCATGCAATACTGTTACAAGCCCCAAAGATGGTCCTTGGATGCACAATAATAAATCATTAGCTCATCTTGGTAGTGTGGCAAAGAGCAGTCAGGCTTAACTAGAGGAACATGTATTAAGCATTTCAGGGTGCCAACATGGACGATATGTAATTGACATGACTTGAGAGAAATCCAACACCAATTTATAAAAATATAATGCATTTTTGTCTTAATTTAGACACCAAATTGAACAGAATAGCATACATATAACCAAAGCTATAGATTCTAGAAGCAATATAAAATCAGTGCAAAAAAATCCAGTGAAAATTTATCACTGCAGTCCATGGGAAAAACCAGGACTGACAATCGATCATTTGCAGGTTGAGATGTGTGTTACATTTGCAGGGTAAAGGTGATGCAGGTCCCAGGACCGGACCAACTTTACCTGGCCTGTGGAACCAGGGTTCAGAGTTGTTCTGGCTGTCCCTGGTGCTGGACGGAAGCCACAATAGAGCTGCTTTACCACTTACACAGTGTTGCGGGAAACAAGATGCAAAAACACGACAGGTGGTTGCTGATGTCGGTCGAAGGTCAGATGGAGTCCCCTGTAGGTGCAGCATCGAGTAAATGGGTCAGTTGTCGGACTGGCGACCAACAAGACTTGGCAGCGGTAATCCTTGGAAAAGGGCACTTCGACTTCCTGTGGTTCTTGGGAGCATAGTAGCTGCCTGTAACTTTGTGGAAGGTAGGACTACAGACCCACCCAAGGCGCTAGACCTTATGGATTTGGGCAATCCCACGGAGAGTCCATTGGCCAGCGATTCTTCGGTCTGAAGCATGGTTTTACCTGCAGTTTGCAGGGGACTTGTGCAACTAGTCCAGTGGAGCCTGAGGGTGCTTCAGGCTTCCACAGGTGTCCCTCTGTCTGGGGAAACGGAGAGTTAGCCGAGGAAGAGTCTTGATCAGGCAGTTCCAGGAGCGTTGCCACAGGTGCACAGTATTCCTCTTTTGCTTTCTGCATGTCCTGTTGTCACAGACACGGTTCTCTTCTTTTGTCCTCTTTGATGCAGTTTGTTCAGAACTGAGGTTCTGGTGTTAGGGCTGGCCCTTAAATTCTAGATTTATGGGTGTGGGTACAAGTGGCCCTAGGGCGGTTTGCCCCAGTGGCTATTCCGCCGCTGAGTGACCACAGCTGTGGGTGTAGGTCACCTTTTCCACCCAGACCATCTTTTCTGCCACTTCTAAAAATGGCAGAACCCTTCCTTCAGTGTACAGACTGGGCTGCCCAACCGGGAGGTCTGGCTAGCCTTCTGGGGATGTACACCTCATTGACTATCTAATGTCCTCCCTGCCCTGGAGCAAATGTGACTGGGGCAGGGGCTGGGCTGTTTCCTCCTCTGGGAGTCAGCCCTGATGCATATCAGAGGCGGTGCAGCCTTTGTAGCTCATCCCGTTGATGTGCCACTACACTAACCTTCATGGGAGGGAGGAGGTGTGACCTCCTTCCTGTCCAGGCCTTTGTTCCGACTCCTGGGAGTGATCAACCTGCCTGGCAGGAGGTAAGAATCCTGTCTTGGGGGCAGCAAGCATAGGCTGCTAGCCAGACCACAGAAAAGCTAGAGCAGTTAGGTGGGCAACCTCTAAGGTAGCCACCTGGGTGCATGCCACATCACCCTCAACACAGAATGTGTATCAGGAGTGAGAAGACATGTTGTTTGATACCAAACATGAATAGGTAAGTTTGCCTTCAAGGGAATTTATTCAATCTATATTTTGTTTAGTTAAAGTTGTTTTGAGAAGGACCAGTCACTTGTCCTTAGAGTGAATATATCAACAATTTTCTAGTTTAAAAAGAGCATTGCATCAACATATAACATGTAAACATATAAACAAAGACACAAGGTGTATACGAAAAAATATATCTTTATCAAATAGCTCAGTCAAAGAAATCAGCTACATATACAGATCAATAAGCAAATAAAAATTAGGACTGTAGGTACACATATAAGTAAATTACAAAGTGACACAACAGAACCTAAAAAGACACCTATCCCAAATCACATTGAGTAAAACAAAAGAGAGGGATAAGGTGTATAGTCGACGTTTCGGTTTCTCAGGCGTTAGTTTGCTGAAACCATCCTTAGGACTGTTATTAAATTGTGGTCTGTATAGAGATATTGTTATCTGTTTTTAAAATATAGTGACTGCATCCCATGGATGACTGTGAATCAAGCTGTCTTTTCGAATCTATTAGTTATGAGATGGGAGGCTGCACGTGATAATTCAAACTGTCGATGAGATATTCCTCATAGATATTCCTCATAGAATTCAAATATATATGACGGAAATAGAAAATCCCGTATGTGTAAAGTTGAATCTTGTCAATCAAAGATATCAAACTCAAGCAAATACGAACTGAAGTCGGTAATATGTAGAGCAGTTATTAATCCTGCGCCACCTAGTACTCGGACAGAGTAGAGTAGAAGCACGTCTCGTTTGTACGGACCCATACAGACGAGACGTGCTTCTACTCTACTCTGTCCGAGTACTAGGTGGCGCAGGATTAATAACTGCTCTACATATTACCGACTTCAGTTCGTATTTGCTTGAGTTTGATATCTTTGATTGACAAGATTCAACTTTACACATACGGGATTTTCTATTTCCGTCATATATATTTGAATTCTATGAGGAATATCTATGAGGAATATCTCATCGACAGTTTGAATTATCACGTGCAGCCTCCCATCTCATAACTAATAGATTCGAAAAGACAGCTTGATTCACAGTCATCCATGGGATGCAGTCACTATATTTTATAAACAGATAACAATATCTCTATACAGACCACAATTTAATAACAGTCCTGAGGATGGTTTCAGCAAACTAACGCCTGAGAAACCGAAACGTCGACTATACACCTTATCCCTCTCTTTTGTTTTACTCAATGTGATTTGGGATAGGTGTCTTTTTAGGTTCTGTTGTGTCACTTTGTAATTTACTTATATGTGTACCTACAGTCCTAATTTTTATTTGCTTATTGATCTGTATATGTAGCTGATTTCTTTGACTGAGCTATTTGATAAAGATATATTTTTTCGTATACACCTTGTGTCTTTGTTTATATGTTTACATGTTATATGTTGATGCAATGCTCTTTTTAAACTAGAAAATTGTTGATATATTCACTCTAAGGACAAGTGACTGGTCCTACTCAAAACAACTTTAACTAAACAAAATATATATTGAATAAATTCCCTTGAAGGCAAACTTACCTTTTCAACTTTATTACCCAAGCCCTCAAGGGTATTTCGGGTCGCTCACTCCTTCTAAAAATTGATACCAAACATGACATATTTAGGTGGTATCATAATGGAGCTCCCAACCTCAGGTTTGCCCGTGTGCCAGCCCATGTTATCCTATAGATCGCCTATCACTTATAGCGCCCTTTAATGGCATAGGGACATGTAAGCTTGCACTTTCATTTAATATACTGCATCCTGCATACTCGGCATTAGGATGCCATTTTTAGGGGTGACTGTAATATATTAAAGGCAGTTCGTCAACTCTAACACACATGGTGAGGGCACAGTCCAGTTTGAGCAGTTTGCTCTGCTCCTGCAGTCTTCAATATCACGCCTGCTGTCAGTAGTTTATTTGGTCACTCAGGGTGCCACAAACAGTGCTGCAGGCCCTGGGGACCCTTTTCACACCCATGCCCTGAGTACCCTGACTTATAAGGGGGGTAAAGTGTTTGTCAACTGGGGATTCCATGTTATACATAACAGTTTTGGGGAGAGAGCCCTGTCACTGGCGTCTGGGCAGTAGACTCCAGTGCACTATCAGAGTCATAACCATCAGCACTCTAGTGTAGTTCCTATATTCCCAATAGGCTCTGCGCATTGGAATAATATATCCTATAGATTAAACGTAGGACTGAGGTCGACTAGGTCTCTATCGAATATACTGGACTTAATTGTGTGTGCCAGCTAGCTCAGAGGTCACTAGAAACTTTCTCGAATTCACAAGAAGGGATTAGTCTCTGACAACCGCATAAACATGACAACTTTGTTTCCCCAAAATAAAACGTATCTTCAGACTCGTGGAAATAATAGATAGATATTTCACTCAGTCAATCGTGCATGCTTCATTTCACTAGGGGTGCAGAGAAAGTAGAAAGACAGGCGTTTTCAATAAAAGGATTTATTGAACAGTCTTCTTTCTCAAGCTTAAGAAATGAACTGCTATAATCGTAACATAGTTTGTAAAATATAATGCGTACAGTATAAATAGTAGAATAAAATAATACTGTAAGAGCATTGTATGGTTCCTAAACCATATAGAAATACATACATAAATAACAGAGGCTAAAAGTACTCAACTGGTGCTTCTAAAATACGCCTACCCCTGTGTACCTAACCTAAGCCTAGTACGAGGGAAGAAGTAAGTGAGGTGTAGCATAAATGTAGTATTCTTTTGCCAAGAATCTGCTCAAGATTTCTCTAAGGGTTTAATCAGCTCCGTACCTTAGTTTAGAATGAAGAAGGTCAGTCTCGGAACTCGATTTCCCAACAACCCGCAAGGGTAGCTTGGAAACACTGGAGCTGGGTTTCTCGGCAGGAGAAAAGACAGCGTCTCTCTCAGTGCATGTGCTGGAGGGTCGGCTTCCTTCGGCACTTGCTGTAGCAGGGCGCTTCGGGCAAGTAGATAGTCGAACTGCTCCAAACCACTGTGTCTTTGCTTGGGCGAGTGTGGGCATAATTATACCTTGAAGGTGCCGACTTTGACGTACAGTTGGACATAATAACGTCATCAAAGAGTCTCAGTTCTTTGAAAACTCCATGAGTTCTTGGATAAATCAATACTCAAGCAAGGGGAAGTCCCTAACTGCTGAAGGTGGGTTTTTCCAAGAAATCGTTGTGGATTTTCGGAACTAGTGGAAGTAGCCCTGCCGTATTTGGACTGCATGAGCTATGCCTAAATATGGTTATGATTTCTATGCCTGTATAAGGATATGGTGGTTTATACTTATGTAAGGGCATGAATCGGGAAACCTACAATAGGGTCCTAAAATGATACATAACAGCACTGGAAACAAAAGTGTATGTGGGAGATGACCATACAAAAGAGGCACTTTCCTACTGAGATGTGGAATAAAGAGACTTCCATCTGGATCAGGACCTAGATCTGGATCAGGACCTAGGATGATAACTATATCTGCGCCTATAGGAGTGTCTTGATGAGGAGTGCCGAGCACGATGATGGCGCAACTGTAAGTCACTCTTGTTCGCCATCAGTCTGGAGATCTGTACTTGGATTGAGGATATCTTGATCTTCATGGGAAGGCTGGAGGCCTTACTAGTAAAGGAGCTCCCTAAAGGTGCCTCTGTTTGGGGAAGAAATGGAGGCAAAGTACGTGGTGTAGGTACTAAAGGAGCTAGAGGATGTGGAGAAGGTGGTGGAGAAGGATGCAGAGTCCAGAATAACGATTTCGACAATGGAGAGTATGCCCTGAAATACTCCATGTCAGAAGTTGCTGGCAACCTTCTTTTTCTTGATTTCCTGACCCACTCCGCAGATTTGGTAGGCCTTGACATTGACAGGCTTCTTGAATTCGACTGCCCTCTATGTCTTGACGACAACAGAATTTTCAGCGTTGAACGTCTCCTGTTTCTTGATGTCTTGGAATCCTTTAAAATCGACCTCTTGTGTCTCGACGTTGAACGTCGTCTTCTCATCAATATCGACCTAGCTCTTGACAGAGAGCATTTATGCACCGTACCTCGTCTCGCTGTCAATGTCCTTGACATCAGCCGGGAATAACCTTTGTTAGTATTTATTCTCTCATTGGATCTCCCTCCCCTCGAGTCCTCAGAGGTCGGTGGAAGAACCCTGGTGTAGGGCTAACCCTCCCCATTGCTCACATGACATCCCACCATTGGACTCCACCACCTGCTGCATGCGTCGCTCTTCAGTTCCATCTTCCTCCCTAATGCTCAGAGTATGCCTGGAAAATGTCTTGCAGTGCTGACATCTGTCAGGAATGTGACTGCCAGGAATGCAGATAATTCATAGATCATGAGGATCTGACTTGGCCTCTTTCTGCCACAGGCAAGGCATTTGGCATTTTGTTTGATTAGAAAAAATAACTTTCCTGTGAGAAAATGACAGAAAAACACAATAAACATTCAAAACCGTTGAGTAAAGGCGTTGATAACAAGTCTGAGTAAGATGTTTTATGAAAAAAAGCCACAATAGGCCAAGCTCAGTGCTCCAAGATTCTTTCACCAGGAGTTGGAATAAAGAAGTGAGGTAACTAACACCTGCTGGGCCTGATGGGGTATTGGTGGGCTATGAGCCCTTAAAGGCACAAAGTAATCCATACATGGGAACATAAGATCTTAACAAGTTGGTAAAACAACAAAACCAAAAAGCAAAGAGCAGGGGATAAACAGAGAAAAGATATAACAGAAAACCATAATAACAATCAAAATAAGGAAAGCATTGTGGAACTAACATCAGAAGAGAAACCCATCTTCTTGGCCAGCCATCGTCTCACCCATCCAGAGCCTAATTGGATCCCAGGTGTTGCTCAACCTCCATCATTGTTCTCCAACAAAGACATTTCCAAACAACAGGTATTTAGAAATTCATGTCACCCACGCCAGGGACATCGCAGGAGCGTGCCAGAACCAATTTAGCCGTGGAAATTGAAATAATATAGACTGCCCCCACACATTTTGAGGGATACCCAGTGAATGCTCCAGCATAATCAGTTTTGGGTCCAATGCAACTGATAAATTTGAGATATTGTTAATTTTCCAGAGAACAAAAGCCCAGTATTCACGGAGGGCAGGACAAATAACGAAATCATGAACTGCATTGGCTCCCTCAGCCCCACAACGAACACAGCAGTCCTCCGCTCTGAGCTTCATAACCCAAAGATGTGGGGAGTATAATAAACATTGTTGATATATGTGGTGTGAAGCAACTTCAGTCATGATACATTTAAGATGCTCTGTGCAAGAAGATTGCTGAGCCTCTTATCCTCATTGGTAACTACCGTGTCCAGGAGCCTACTCCATTTATCCACGCTGATCTGGAAAGGATAATCCTATTGATCAAATTTAGCTGAAAAGATTAGCTCATAGGCCAAACTGATGTTAAGTACTTGTTACTAAATCTAAGAGAATATTTTGAAAACAGGAGATCTCATCTCTTTAGAGACTTGAGATAAAATGTTGAATTTGCAGATCCCTAAAGAAACCAATACAAGAAAAAGGAAACTGCTCCTGCTTAGTCTCAAAAGACAGAGAGGCAGTCCTCTCACACAATTGTCCCAGGGAAAAACGTTTGGCTGCCTCCCAACTCTCCCGAAAGCTGTGATGGCCACAGAGAGGTAAGTTAGGGTTAAATCCTAAATACGTTACACATGGCCCATGAGGGACAATGTCGTCTCCTCTTAGTTAGCATGAGTTAGCACGCTCCAGATTGTCCGCTTCTTTGCACACGTTACTACACGAGTTTATTTTGCAAACGTCTATTGCCGTTTTCACATGAGAACCTATCGCTGTGTTCACACTCTGCATGTTCCTGGAATTTAGTCTGAACATTGTGAGGAAGGTCGAATAACAGTGCCCCTTGGTATTCTGTTCTGGTCAGGCCCTAACACCTAGACAAAACATACCAATCCAGCTGTTTTTAGGGAATACATAGGTTGGTCTTATTGGAATACACGAATAGGTAGCACACACTTGGAGAGCGACCTTTCCAGGGAGAAGAGCAAGACAACCCCTATGATGTAGATCTACCATCTAAAGACTGAGGTACAGGGTCTGTAGATAACACCCAGAGATCTTCTGATATATAGTCATTCTTATGTACAAGGGGAGGGAGATTAGGCTATACTGTCCTTTTATGATGACAGCTCCTTTCATGATTTACGGACTAATTGCTATGCTTACCATACTTGTGTTATGCATTTTCCTGCTTGTTATTGCATTTTAACTGCATATTAGAGCACGTTAGTTAAAATAAATATTTTAAACTGGTTCTTATCTCTGTCATATCTTATTGTGGACAAGTACAGGAGTGGGAGCGAAAGGATGTGTCTTGCAACTGCGATTCCTGAGAGTGTCGGAAGTGTTGTGTTCTGGGTTGTCTAATCCCTTGTGTCTCTGTGAGTGAGTAGGAGAGCAGGTGAGACATTATAGCTAGTTGGTCTGGGGCTCATGGAAACGAAGGTGGTAGGGTGACTCTGTCCCTATACACTCAGGTCCCATAATCCTACGTATAGTTCTTTGTGTTGCACAGAATCGCCAACGTTTGGTCCAGTACTTTTTGATGAGACCACTTAGTAGCGCTTGTGCTTGTCCACAATACCCTCTCACTGGTTCCTGGAGACGTCCGTGGTGGAGGCTTAGCCTCCTGCATTTGTAGGCACACCTATTTCTGTAGGTGATTCAAGCTTGAAGTTTAAAAGTTTTTTTTAATAGGCTCTTTTTGTTTCTACATGGCACAACCAGTCACTATTCCGGCTCATAGCCGGGCACCGTTTGCGGCTTATTTGACTCAAAATGGAGTCCCCAATGCAGGGGTTACATTTATTTTTGTGGTTGAGGCGGATCCTGCAAACCACTTCAAAGTATTTTTTTCTGGGGTTACATTTCCAGCGATAGATACGAATGATAATTTGTTTCACACTTACACAGTTGCTGCTCCTCCGGCAGCATTTCGTCCTTATGCATTAATTGAAGTTCCGTTGAATTCCTGGGAGCATACCATTTGGTTTAATGGCACCCTTCCTCACCTTGTCTCTTTTGTTCGAATGGGCCCCTTATCTATCGATGAGGCTACTTGGCCTGTTTTGGCTGATTTCACACCACATCCCAATTATCTCAATGTTACTATAGTGTAGCTACGTCTACTTTATGCACAACTGGTTCGTCTTCATAGCCGAGTCATACATATTATATCTCATGCACTTCAAGCTGCTCCAGCTGGAGCTGCTCTTCCGGAACCGGATCAGGGCAGAGGATTTGTGATTAGTCCAGTCATAATTAACTCTGTGATGGCAAAACGTCCTCAGAATCGTGACGACTTGCCGTTTTGGAACGCACAAAAAATTGAGCAACTTGAGGCTGTCTTTCCACATTCGTCTCCTGTTGAGAAACACAGGATCCTTACAATGAGTTTGCTGTGTGGTCTGATTCCTCCTTTAGCGAACTACACCACCTGGGAGACGGTGTTTGCTTTGGTGTATATACTGTGCTTTGGCACCCCCTCCATGAGCGTTCTGCCGAGCTTTCTGAAGAAGGTACAGGATGAACACGGGTCTGGTCCAGCCCTGGATTTGGGGATGCAATTAGTGGGCATGTTCCCTTTTGTCTCTGATATGATTCTGGCCAACATTAAAGGTGAAGCAGTTTGCTTGCAAGTGCGTCAACACCTAGCAGCAGTGGCGGACGTAGGTCGGGAGCGACAATTGCCGATCATTATTGTGGATGTGTGTACATCCTTGGGTCACAATAGCTTAGGAGTTCGACAATTTACACAGGCACAAAGTAAACCCCCTTCTGAGAAGGAGGGTCTTCCAGTCTTTCCTAAAATGGCTTGGAATGAAATGATAATGCACAGCAGCAACAACAGAAGCCTGGTTCTCGTGCTGGTTTGCCTTCACCTGACACTTCTGAACCTAAATATGATTTGCTCTAATATTAAGACACCTGAGAAGTTTCAGGTCCCTGATCCTCGTACTCCTCGTTCTTGCCGGGAATCGCTGGATCAGCACTTCGGTGGAGGAGGGCGACAGGATAGCAGGCAAGGCGAGTCTAGGCAAGCGAGACGTAACCCGCAGCATCAGTTTGACGTGAAAGTCAAGCAGAAGGAACAACCTCAATATCGAGCCCCATTTCAGGGGAAAAAATGTGTTTCTTTGACTTCAAAATATGCCTCAGACTGTGAGAACCCTCCTCCTCGACAGGATTTAGGCGGTAATCCTCCTCTACATCGTATAGTGTGGCAGACACTTGACCAGCATCTGGAGGTAAAAGCAACTGACACTTTTATTTCCATTGAAACAGCTGATACTCGTGTGGATCCTCCTGATAAGCTTAATGAAGTAAGCCTCCAAATTGAAGGTGATATTAGGCGCACTGTTAAAGCAGTCTTTTGGGTTGCTCCAGACTCACCATAGGGTCTATGAACTTGGGGATCGTGCCGGCAAGATGCTGGTGTGGCTGGAAAAGCAAGATCAAGGTACTAGGTGGGTCCCGCTACTTATCCGGTCAGATGGCACACACGTAACAGATCCCAAGATATAGCTGAAACATTTGCGGATCACTTAGAAGATGTATATACAGCCAGAGCACACTACACCTCAGAGGACTCAGCAACTCCTGGAAGAGATGAATTTGCCCACGCTTTCGGAAGTTGATATAGGGGCCTTGGAAGCAGATATCACGGCCGATGAAATCTGCACTGCCATCTTTGCCATTAACTCAGGGAAAGCCATGGGACCTAATGGCGTCCCCATTGAATTCCTAAAGGGGTTGGCCCTTAGAGTAGCCCCCCACCTGAAAAATATGTTTGAAGAGTGCCGAGATAAAGGTGTTCTACCCCTAGACCAAAGATTATCCTCCATAGTGGTCCTTCACAAAACGAATAAACCAGCAACTGAATGTAGTTCCTATAGACCTATTTCATTGATCAGTGCAGAAGCGAAGGTCTTGGCGAAACTTCTAGCGACCAGACTTCTCACAGTCCACCGCTCTCTGATCCATGAAGATCAATCGGGCTTCCTCCCAGGTCGTAATACAGCTTTGAATATTCGCAGGGTACATAATGTACTGGGGAGATAGCCTTATCTGCAGGAGGACGCAGCAGTACTATCTCTTGACGCCACCATGGCGTTCGAATTTAGGCAATGGATTGCATTGTTGTACACAGACTTGCTGGGACAGGTCAGGGTTAATAATCACGCATTGCTCATGTTCACACTGCATAGGGGGACTAGACAAGGCTGCACCCTGTCACCGTTACTGTTCGCATTGACCCTGGAACCATTGGCCCATTGGATTCGTAGAGATGCATCTATTAGAGGTTTTTAATGGGGCGAAGATACTGTGGATAAAATCTCGCTCTATGCAGACGACATCCTTATTTATGTAACCTCCCCCCGTGCATCCATCAACAGCTTGCTCCACGTTATCACTAACTTTGGGAAATATTCCGGCTACTAGATCAACTGGTCCAAATCAGTCTTATATGTGTTGCATGGCCCCCGCCCATTTTGCCCCGCGGCTATACCATCAACTTGGCCCCGGAAGGTTTTAAATACCTTGGCGTCTTTATTACACCAGGTCCTAAATTGTTTTATGAGCGCAATCTTATAGGCCCCCTTAAAAGACTAAATGAAGACGTCACGCATTGGAGGTCGCTGCATCTGTGCCTTCAGGGTAGAGCGGCCCTATTTAAAATGCTAGCGGTCCCTAGATTCCTGTATGCTCTTCAAAACTGCCCCTTCCCAATCGCGGACTCCTATTTTAACACCCTAGAAGGGGAACTTCGTCTCTTGCTCTGGGATGGGAAGGCACCTTGCATTGCCCTTCACAAGCTTACAAAGGGGTGGTACGACGGGGGCATAGCCCTTCCTTACATGCGCCTATACTACTGGGTGGCGCAACTGGTAGACACAAATCAATGGCTTTATGGATCCCCTACTCATCCAGCTTTCCACCTAGAGCGATATCAAACGGGACGAGAGGGGTATCTCGGTGCACTTTACAGTAAGATCCAAAAATAACGCTACCTGGTACCAATGGCACAGACGGTAGCTGTATGGCACAGGGCTAATAATCGTTTGGGCTAGGCGGGTAGATTCACAAAAGCCACTCCACTGTGGTCCTCACAGAGGCTCGTCTCCCTTTGCTTCCAATTGGGGTTCGACAAATGGGACACAATCGGTATATCTACACTGGGAGATCTTGTCCACAAAGGGAAACTTCTCACATTTTCAGACCTCCAACAGAAATATACTCTTGCTCAGGGTGAGATTTTCTGTTATTCGCAGATTTGGACATGCTATTCTCACACAAATACCTGACCTCTCTTCCCTCCCCGACACTTCTTCCCTGGAGGACAGACTGCTTTCCGAACCTCTCCAGATGAAGGCCATATCCTGTACTTTTCGCAAACTTACCGGACTCTTTTCAAACTCTACGAGACAAATGGCAATCTGACCTGGATCATCCTGAAGATGAGGACTGGCAGACAGGGATGTAAGTCATTTGGATCGCGGTACTTTACATCGCAGATTTTACAACGCAAGTCGTTACAACGACTTGCGTTGGAGGGCGCGGAATGAGGAAAATTATAATTTTATATTCCAACACCAGTCCACGTAACAGGAGGGAAGGTGTTGGAATATAAAATTACAATATTTCTTAACCAACAGCGCCATCCAGCGCAAGTCGTAGTAACTTGCGTTGTATTGGCAGCGTGGTAAAGGTTGTGCGGTGTAAACACCGCGTTGTAAACAACGTTTAACAGCAGACGCCACTGATGTCTCCAAGGGAGACGGCAAAAAGCCATCGTTTTCGTCTGATACAACTAAAAATATTACATAGGTCCTATATGACCGGATCCCTCCTGGCCTGGATAGGTAGACGCCCGACGATTTGTGCTTGAGAGGATGTGGTCAAGCAGGTACTTTTTACCACATCTTGTGGGATTGTCCAGATATCCAGCCATTGTGGGAAGGGGCGACCCGGAAGATGACTGATACATTAGGCAAACCTATTTCACTGTCACCCCGAGGAGGGATCCTGAATATTTGGGGGGCCACAGATCTAACAGAGATAGAAAAACAATGGGTGGCTTTGTGGTACCTGCTGGTAAAGCGTTCAATTGAGATGCATTGGCAAACCAATATACGACCATTGACAGTTGGATGGGTGGCAGAAATGGACAGATGTATGATTGCTGAAAAAGAAGTCTATAAACTTATTGGCTGCCTCAAAAAATTGGACAAGAAATGGGGAAAATGGAATGCATATAGGGAAGAAATCTGTAGCTCCCCCACCGCAGATATGGCCATGGACAACACTAGATTTGTACACCTCCGGGCCAGCTGACATACTTTTTCCACTATTTTGAAATGTCTGTCTTAGTGATTCTTGTCTACCACTGTATCACCGTAATAATGTCTCTGCATTGTTTTAACTCAATAACATTATAATAAAAAAATAAAAAGAAATACAGCAAGCAAATACTAGCGTACTCTAGTATAAAATCAGTCAATTTGTCTCTTCTGGCTGGTCTAACTTGTGTACTGTTACTAGTATACATTCATTGGAGTACGTAAATCAGTTCAGTTTTCAGACTTTACTACTTTAATCTTTGCCATAATCTCACTCGATTGAAAGATTCAAATGTCTAACAGTGAAAACAAGATAGTTGTGTGATTTCGTGATTGCTTTGCCAAAATTACGTGTAGTCTGAAACCTCGGGCAGTAGCTCCTATGTCACTTCAAAACGCAGCTTAACACTCGGACAGTACATTCTTTTGATTTCCGAGTTCTGTTCAATTTTAGTCTGTGTTGCATGCTTGCTTTCAAATGCCTGGCATGTGCCATGCTTGCTTTTGTCTGGTGTTCTGTATTCCATGAGAAGGTTTCCAATGGAATGCTGAATGTCAGGTCAGTTGTCCTGCAGTCTCATCTTCGTTGGCAGCAATTGCTGTGTCACTGCAATAAACTATCTACCAGCAAAAACAAAAAAAGCAGTGTTTTGGGACAATATCACGTCTTCTATATTCTACTGGCGGAGGTTAATTGGCCTCCTCCCTTTGTTCTCACTTTATCTAGGGGTGAGAATGTTATTCTACCTTGCTTTTCACAATATGTCCCTGAGGATACTAAAAATGCTTACGCCAAGACTTTCACCGGGGGCCTGAAAACTACCTTGCCCGGCAGTTCTCGCGGCAGGAAAGGCCGCTGACGTGTTTCTACCGCGCCTGGAGGCACAGAAAAGGGCTGCCGTACTCCCGCAGAGCGGGACACCAAGATTTTCACCGGCGGCCTGACAACTACCTTACCCGGCAGTACTCCCGGCAGGAAAGGCCACTGACATGTTTTGTCGTGCCTGGAGGCACAGAAACGGGCCGCTGTACTCCCGCAGCGCGGGACGCCAAGACTTTCACCGGGGGCCTGAAAACTACCTTTCCCGGCAGTACACGTGGCACTAAAGGTCGTCGACGTGTTTCTACCATGCCTGGAAGGAACAAAAAACTGGAAAAAGGAGGAACAGATCTATACTGTTTTCTCAAAATAGGAGACAATCAATTCGCCTATTTCTATGACCTAAGTCCAATACTGAATTAATCAAACATTCTAGACACCATCACTCACACAAGGGGACATGATTACACATTTTATTTTTTTGAATTCAAACCAAATTATTTTTATCTCATTTCTTATTTTCTTTTTTCTTCAAACAAACAAAATGTTTTACAAGCACTTTATGCACCATATACAAATATATACACACCTATATACACACCTATATACAATGTATACAAACAATTAACAACATAAACACTTTTGACAAAAAATCAAAAAAATTACAAAAAGCAGGAAACTTGTACTTTTTCACCCTAAAAAAATATATTGCAGCTGAAGCTGAGTGCCCTCCTATTAACTCTAGGGGGTGCACTGGGAGGTAGTCGGACACCACTGGTTCAATGCACAAATTTACAGAACCTAAATCAAAAAGTGTGTCACAAGGCATTAATTTCCAAGATCAATTCAAAACAAGGACTCCTCCATGGTGAAAGTGTTGACACGGTCGCGTTTCAGCCTTCCGGTAAATCTGGCCTCTTCAGGACAGGGCGATAAAGAACCTATAGGTACATATAATACAATATAAAAGTCTAGATTTAGAAATCCAGTTGTATACTCTGTGACCTCTTAAACCCTTCCACTCACGATCCATATCCAGCACCAACCGTGCAACAAAGGTAACATAGGTTTGTTACCGAATCAAAAACACAACATGGGGATTGTAGCAGGGTTTCCGTTCTCCCACAGAACTGTGCACAGAGATCTAGAACCTCGGTGAGTTAGGGTGACCCAAAACTCACCTTTGTTTCAGAAATCCCCTTACGAAGCTAGCTACAGTGTCTCATCGGCAGTAATAACTTACCAATGACTTAGACAATCCAGAACATGAACTTAGAATACCTCAGGTATCGTGGAACACATGAACACTCTTTCGTTATATAATCATTACAAACCGAAACTGGGAGGCAGAGAACACACGTGCAAGTTTGAAATGTTTATTTTTCAATGCAACATTCTCAAACGCAGTATCTTATATAATATCAACATACATATTATAAAAATCAGAGTTAGCAGCATAGTCACTAATCCATAATAAGCAAAAGGTGATAGCATGTTATGATGCAAAGATCTATAGAATTCTGTATCACCTATATTTCGCGCACCCTAATTAGCATATTATATTATATCTATGAAGGTCTCATCTGGGTTCTTAGCAGGGCGGACCCATACCTCTAATTCTCAGTAGGAGGAGATCACATCAACCGCTACCAGCTCTCAGCATGCGAAGCATCAAGTGTGTTGATTCATTCCCTGTAACTGTATCTTAAACCCGCGTAGAGCCCAATATTGGCAACAACATTATTTGTGCTATGACTAACGTGGTGCGAGGATCAGGCCTTCAGCAATCTTGTGTTAGGTTATTCTTAGAGTGTGCAGTTCTCAGTGTGCAGACAGTTGTACCAAGTGTATCGAGCACGACTGATACCAGTGCAATAACATATTATTCTCAAATAAATCACATCTTTCGTCTAGGTTAGAAGCTACAATAACAATTAGGTGTCGTGTGCAAACCGAAGCAGAAAGAAAATATGGTGTTTAAACTCTTAATAAGCACATGCTAACTTAACACAATATATAGAAACGTAGTAACCATATGACACCCCCCCAATGATCCGAGGACGGTTAAAAATCAAAAATATAAGCCAATACTCTATGAGAGGCAAGACATGAAAGCAGAGTTCAATGATATTGAGCCAAGCTAAATGTATGCAAATATATGTAAAATTCAAAAACAAAATTTATGTATGAATGCCTATAGTGGCCACACAAAATATAAAAAGTCGAATTTAAGGTCTACTCTCAGTTAATAGGCCTAGAACATATGAAAAAATCGAATGTTCGTATTGAAAAAAGGCACCATTCAGAATTACTAAAAAGTCACGTGCCATAATGATGGAAGTCTTCAAAGTCACTCATGGTTGAATGAATATGCAAAATAGGTAGCCACAGCTTCCAACATGAAATCACTGTCATCATCCAAAAACAGTTCAGCCATCCAATTAAGCAATGGGAAAGAACATACGTGCTCCTCCAACACCGGTTCCTCTAGCAACATCAGAGGACAACTCAGTGGGTTCTCGAGAACGCTCTGTGCCAGAAAGTCATGCGCCGCTGCGAATATGTCCCACTGACCCATTAGTCCATGCATCGCTGCCACAGCCATAACCCTTTCGCCAGAACAGACCAGCTCGTGAGCCACTACGGGGTACATCAGCTGATCAAAGTTGACGTCAGGAGAAGTTGGTAAACAGAGACACAAATCAATGGCCCAGTCGAAATCACAGCTCAGGCAATGAAACACGGGCTGGACACATGTGAAATAGGAAAATCTGAAGGATAATCCAAAAGCCGTGCTTAAAGTCGCAAGCGGCAGAGATCCATAATAATCAAGCATCCGGTTGCGAAACTGCATCAGTAGGGGCTGAGCGTTTCCTTGCGTAGGATGGGCATCCATGTTTTATAAAGTAAAATATCACCAGAACGCCTGCAGCCAAACCCAGCAAAACAGGAAATCCGCCAAACAGGCTAGCGAATATAGAATGAAAGAACGCAGGGATAATACCAAATACTTTTTCAAATGTAGTCACGAGACCACTGCTAACCATTTTAAAAAAATGAGCCAGGCTCGTTGTGGAGGAGGCATTGAAGATTTGATGAACCAGCTCACAGAAATGAAACGGCAAATCAGTACTTAAAAGTGCCTGTACTTCTGTGCGTGTGTTTGCTATGTGAAGGACATAAGTTTCGCGGGCAGAGCTCAGGGCCACCTGCTTTTGAGACAATAGGGCTCTTATACGGCCTAAACCATTGAACTCAGCTCTCAAGGTTGGTATTCTCGGCCAAATTAAAACATCTGAATTTCCATGCGTGGGCGGATATAACACATTCTTGCAGCAAACCACCCTTTCTGACACGGTAACCACATATGCGATACCGGCCTCTAACCCACAACAAAACTCGTTATTCAAAAGCAAATAACTACCGTTGGACAACAAAGTGAACGTGGGAACTATTGCAGGAACTGGTGTCCCTTTCAAAACACAGGCCAAATTAGGTTTGTCCTGATTACAAGAACCATGCAACTGGATGTGTCTGCATATTAGTGAGCGGTCAGGCGATTGTGTACATTCTTCACCATTCAAATTCACTTCATTTCCTTCTTTTAGGCATCTATAAGTGTATGGTAAAGACCATGTCTCATGGAGAAAAGCACTGCCTAATGGTTCATATCGCCCTATAGCTATATATTTCATACAATTTGTAAATTTATACAAAGCAAAAGGTAAGGTAATAACACCATGGATAAGCCATGTTGCAGCAGTCACTTCAGCCACAGAAAAAGGCAAGGATTCTAATTTTTCAATGTGTAGCATAGAAAATGTCGCATCTCTCATTGATAACATGCGCTGTTTTTCAGTCAGATTAAATGGGGCAAATAGTGATGATACGTTCATAAAATTCCACGGCACTCAACCAGACTTAAGAGTCTGTAGTGTCCAAGCAAACTGCATCACAGAACGTAATTGATTTTGACCATGATATAAAACGGACACTTCATCATGTACAATGTCAACAACAGAAGACACAATATTGTTTAACGTGTAAATTCGGGAAGAAAGCGTGTTAATACTGTTATCAACAACTGCAAGAACCTTTTCTAAATTTGCTTGATCAATAGCTCTCAGGCGTTTAGCAGCCTCAACCTGGGTAACTTTCCAGATTTCATTGTAAATTGCATACAGCCATCGTTTAGATCTACCTTTAGCCGGGCCTTTTATAAAATCGTTCAAATCCACATTATCATTTAATTGAGACAGATGTAGTTTAACTGCAGTTAACGTGGAATGTTGTAACCAATTTTGACACAGCTTCCCCACAGAATAAGTTGTGACAGTATAGTCTTCTTCAAAATGCGGATCGGGCCTGACATTTGTGAACCCTTCAGCCAAACCCATAAAACGGCATTGGCAAGAATCAGCACTCTTTTGCCATACCAGCCAACCCTTGGAATCCAAACTGGAAATGTTAAAGGATGAATTGTGTAAAAGAGTTTGCAACTCATGAATGGAGAAATCAGTAAAATTACCCCAACCTGTATATTCATCTAAATCTGGGATGGTCGGTGTATTTAATTTTTTAGAAGTAGCCAATCCAAAGCATGTTGTTTGGAAAATGGTCGAATTTAAAAACAACATGTGATTCGGGATGAGACATGCACGGTGCAAAACCTCATTGCCTTGTACCTGCCAATCTTTGGTACCCCAAACGATTTAAGGTCAATTGTTCCTTTCCAAAACTCGTAGCCATCCACAGCCAACCTGTCTAGAAAGGACTTTGAATACAGCAATTTTGTATCGGTAAGTCTAACTTTGGAAATGGGCTTTTGTGTCATTTTAAAATAAAATGACTCGGGATTAGACTGATTAAAGTCTGTAAAATAGGTATATTTTTTCAGAAATGTATTGGAACTGCCACCGAATGGAGCAGGGCAATGTTCCCATTGTGTATAATTTACAGCAACCCTCCTGGAATTTGTCTTATGTAAAAATGATTACCATAGTGTTGAAAACAAAACAAATCACCATAATTAATAGAATCTGTGTACAGATCCTCAGCATCGAAGGCAGCATAATACTTCAAATCAGAGAATAATGCTTCTACGGCCTGAATATCCCAATCATCAGAACGTATATTCTATTTAATAACATCTCCCATGTTTACTCTAAGCACATTTGGAACATTAATCACTTCAGTGGGCACATGTATCTGAAACCTAACCGCATCCCACACAATCCCATCAAGGACAGGCCAAGCAGTAATGTTAACTGTATTTAAGTTTCGTTTCAGTCTGTGCGCTGAATGTGAAGAGGAAAGAGGGGCCAATGTTCCATTAAGGTACCGAATTCCTGTTCTTTCTTTAACGTAGTGACCATCAATCAGACGGAAAAAATAAAACACAAAACCAATTGACATAAAAAGATAAAATGAAAATAGGATCAACCAAATGTATGTCCAAGGGGGAATTAAAAAATGTTTTTTAAACAACGTGGCATATCTTGCAATGTTTGAGGGTTTCTTTGAAGGTTCCGAATCAGAGTCAAAAGAGAATCTGGACTGGTTGGCCAAACGGGTCTGCAAATCAGGCATCGATAAATCAGCAGGATAAGTGTAGTTCAGCTCATCAATGTTAGTAACAGGAATAGTATTTAATAAAGGACTGGATATGGCAGGCATCTTGAGGGACACATCCTGTTCTGCGCCAGATGTTATTGCTAGTACAGAGTGCCTCACCATGGAAGGACAGGATACAGCCGGTGTCATGCTATGAAGAATCGGCCACCCTGTGTGTCTTGACATTGTCAATAGAAATAAATCTGTTTTACTTACGACCTGGAAGTGGTGGTAAAATGACTGTTCTTGTGCCCTTCACTCCAAGAACTCGAACCGGTGCTCGATATGAGGGACCAAACTCTTTCTTGTTATCGATCTTCTCTCGAACCAGTTCTCCAACTTGGGGTAGCCAGCCAACTACCGGGATCTGCAGCGCATCATCCGATGTGGAGGGCAAATGTTCCTTTGCAAGACTGTCTCTGGTCTTTTGTAGATTCTGTAAAACATTGCAATGTTCATCTACGTCAAAGGCCGTGGCCTGGGCCTTGTAGTCTAGCCCATCGAGGTCAGGTACATACATCTTGATACCAAAGAGCATTTCGTATGGGGTCCGCCCACCCAGAGACCTTCTAGGGAGATTATTAAGCGCACGCTGCACGCCTATGAGGTGGGCTAACCAGTTACTGCCAGTGCCTATAACTCGAGCTGTCAAAGATTGCTTTAAGTCGCGGTTCATTCGTTCAACTACACTATTACCCTCGGGTCTGTAGGGACTCGAAAACTTGACTTGGACCCCCATCGAAACCATAGCATCCTTATATGCCTTAGAGGCAAAAGCCGGACCCTGATCCGAATGGAAGGTACCACAGGCAAAAATTCCCACAAAGACTCGCAAATCCTTAATGACAGTACGTGAATCAGCGCTTCGATGTGGCCATACCCACACAAAGCGTGTGCATGAATCTACTGCTACTAAGATGTACTTGTATGCAGTATCAGAAGAAAATGGACCGCAGTGATCCAAATAAACGCATCCAAGTGGTTTATTCGAGATGTACAACTGTGTCTGAGGCGGACGCGCCGCAGTCGAAGGCTTAATCTGCTGGCAAATGTCACATTGAAGAACATATTCGCGCGTCTGTTTGTACAGTCCCCGCCACCAGAACCTTTGTTGTAGCTGAGTTACAGTGGCTGAGACGCCCGCATGCGCAGACGCCACACCTTCATGAGCCGCTGCAATCAAAACAGCCCTGCGATCCGAGTTGGGAACTAGACGTTCGCCAACATCAGGGATTTTCACATAAGGAACCTTATCGGGACTTAAGTGGTATGTGTATTTAGAAGGGAATCCCGCAGGATATTTACTTCCCTTCTCCGTTGCAGCTACTGCTGCCAAGATGTCGTCATCTATTTTGCTTTTGGACCTCGTGACTGCTGCAACTAAGTATTTTGATACTGCTGACTTCGCTGCTTCATCAGCAAGCGAATTGCCAACAGCGTGGACCCCCACGCGCTGATGACCGAGAGTATGAATCACAAACACGAGTGGCAGCTTCTCTTTAAGTTCCGCCACTCGGACCCAGATCATTTTATGTTTTATTGTGCTACCTTTGGAATCACGAAATTCATTCTGAATCCAAAAGAACAAGTTTTCATTGTAAGACTGGACACAGTAGTAAGAGTCACTTACGATCAAAGTCGTCACACTAGGATCTGCGTACTCCAATGCAAGCACCAGAGCACGAAGCTCTGCTAATTGTGCGGTGCAGTCTCCAAGCGTCTGCGTGTGCACGACACTGGACTTGAACTCATCGTTCACCATGGCACCGACCACAATGGCGCAAGCGGAAACGTAGGCATGTTTAGAGCCATGCGCAACCTGCGCCGAACCATCAGTGTAAATGATGCAATGGAAATCCTCCAACGGCCGCATTGCTAAAGGAGCAGGATGAACAAATTCATACTGTAAATACTCCTGCGACCGTAAAGTGGCGTCAAAAATAAACGTGACATCTTGTGACGTCAAGGATGCAGCCCATTGAATCCACCGAGGATGCAAAGCTTTGGAATTAGGTACACTGGCTTTCGTAACCGCCTCTAAGGCAGGACACGGGGTAACAACCAACATGCGTTTTCCTTGTGACAGGGCACGTTCCTTAAGAATAGCCATCTGCACAGCCGTTAAAACTTTCTCCACAGTGGAAAAACGCAATTCAGCCGAAGTGTACAAGTGTGACTTGTAAGCAATAGGTACTGTATCTCCCTCATTAAAAGTCAGGTACGTGAAACCCACCGCCCCAGGGATAATTCTTATCACCAGGTTGGTGTGTTTATCACGAGTCTGTAAGTATTCAGAAGCGAGCAAATCAGCCTGCAAAGACTGCAGAATGGCCGAATGCTCAGGCAGCCAGCATGATTTGGAAAAAGATGGTTGTATCAAAGCATACAAAGGCTTGATACGCTGGGCATATTCCGGAATGTAAGTTCTCCCGAAATTCAAAAAACCCAACAGAGATTGTAATTTTTTCAGTGTTGTCGGAGAGCGCAACTGTGCGCACTTCTCCAGGAAATGGGGTGCTAAACCCTTCCCCTCATTGTTAAGCTCGTAACCTAGAAACAACACCGTGTACTCTGCAATGTGCGACTTTGCAAAGTTAAACTTGTAACCTATGTCAGCAAAGTTACAGATTATGCTATTTACTCGACACAGATGCTCCCAAAGATCGTCGTCTGTCAGATAAATGTCATCCACATACGAACAAGCAACTGGGTCGAAGCTCTCCAGAAGAGAGACAATGCGGGCGGAGAATACGCCAGGACTGTTCTTATAGCCCATTGGGAGACGCCGGAACTTTTTTTGCACACCGCCGCATGTAAAACTGGTCCATTGGGAACTTAGACCGTCTAATCTATGGGCATAAAAACCGTTGGAAATGTCAAGCGTGGTTTTGAACCGTTTACGCTCAAGACTATTCACTAACGCACAGCCATGAGTATTCTGTACTGCGCAGTTACGGCAATGCGAGTTCAAATGCCTATAATCCAAAACCAAACGATATGAGCCGTCTGGCTTGTTTACAGTAAAAAGGGGGTTATTCATCGGTGACACACACGTTTCAATTACACCTTGATATTCCAATTGTTCAAGGATAGCCGCGACTGAAGCTTTGGCTTCACGCCGTATGGGATATTGAGGTTGAGGCTGTGGCTGTGACCGTAAAGGGATCTCGTGGCTCGGTGATAATTTATCCCAGCCACACTGATTGCGGTACACAGCCGGCGCAAGCGCCAGAGCCCACTCTTCTGCAAAATGCAGCGCTTCCACTCTCGGCACAGTGTGCGCGAAACTGGGCAGGATCACCTCCTCCCCGCGCGGAGCTGCGAGAACAAAAGGTGGGGGCCAGTCAGCCTCCGAAAGCAAAATGTCATATGTGGACGAGAGATTTTCCCAAAATACCCCTTTTACAGTTCGCTGCATGTCACCTTCAATTAACAGGACAATTTCAAAAAGACGTTCAGGGGGAGCAACATGCGTGTCAGCAGTTTCTATCACAGCATAAGAATCAGTCGCTGTCACCTTCAACAGTGGACGGAGGGCCTCTCTCACTATGGTAATCTCTGCTGCGCTGTCCAGCAAGGTCAGAGCCCACGTCAGATTCCGAAGCCGCGTTCTCACTATCTGGGGCATAACGATGCGCTGTCAGGGCGGCGACTTTCTTCGCGGCAAACTGAGGTCTCTTGGGCGTAGAGCCTTCCTGCTGCTCTCCACCGTTTCGCGGGCGGGGCTGACCACGTCCTTGCTGGCCACCCCTGCCCCTGCCACCCCCTCCACCACCGGTTGACGGAGCCGATGAGTCCTGAAAGGAACGAGGAGAGCGTTGGTCAGAAGCCTGAAATCTCTCAGGCGATTTAATCATCGCGCGGTCGCGCAAATCATAAACACGATCCGACTGCGCAGGCAATGGAGACGCAGGAGCAGAAACCTGTGTTTGTTGTTGTTGTTGCTTACCCTGATTCTGCTTTTTAGGCCAATTTTGCTTCTTGGACTTTTGTTGACCACTAGTTTCCGATGTCTGACCCTGGGGCTGTTTCTTCTCCTTATCAGGAAAAGCTTTAACCCCCTTCGCATTGCGGCCAACCATTCTGTAAGCAGCCACAATTATCTTTGCCAACTGTCGGGGTCGGTCGGCCTCTTGAACCAACGCCAATGCGTTAGCCACCTGAAAGTTCACTGCATCCCCCTTGACATTTGCAAGGATCAGATCGCAAACCACTTCAAATGAGCCACACAGGTGCATGCCCAATTCAACAGCCGCCTCTGGTCCGTGTTCGTCTTGAACACGTTTAAGGACCCCACCTAGATTGGTCACAGACGGGGAGCCATAGCACCTCGAATAGACCGCTGCAAAAGTTTTGCCCCAGGTCTCACAGTCAACAAGGTCAGGTGCCAGATCTTTCGGCAAACTTAGTGTAAGAATCCGGTGTTTATCACCCGGACTCGTATTGGGAAACACAGCTTCCAGCTGGCCGAATTTCTCAGCAAGCCAGAACGGAAAATCATCCTTTTCCTGGGGCTTTTTACCCATCACGGAATTCACCATGACCGGATTGATTTTCAGACCAGCATGTTCTGCACGAAGCTGTGCGCCCCTAGGGGCCGCGTCCTGAACATTACGGCTAGTGTAATGAACAAGCGCTCTAATCACTGCCACCGCGACTTCATGAAGCCGCCGCAGATCAGCCACGTTACAAGTGGCGCGTAGAGGGTGAGGAGTGAATCCAGCCAAAGCGGGCCAAGGTGTGCCCGGAATGGATAAAGGACCTAACCTCGAAGCGGATAAAGAGTGTGGTAGGGCGCCACCAAACCAAACTCCATGCTGCCAAGCATCAATAGGAACCTCCAGTGCTCTGTACGGAGCATACGCAGCCGGTACATCTGTAGCAGTGTATGAATGGAACACTCCAGAATTAGCGTCCACCGCCGGAAATGTCACCCACGAATAAAATAGTTCGTATGGGTAAGCATGTTCCGCACTCACCACCAGAACGACAGCCAAGCCTTCCACAGGAACATCATACATCCGCAAATGGTCACGCCCAGCAATGCGACTATGCTGCGGGATGTCCACGGCTTGTGCCATTTCAGCACAGGAAAGTGAAAACACAAAGATTACTTTGTAGCACAACTTGGTAGCAATTCAAAGAAACCTTTTACAGTTAGATTCAAGCTTGAAAATGACCTATTTCAAAAATAGGTAGGTTTTTCCGACACCGCCGTTTTCCGGAAACGGGAATGAAGGCGTTAAGGTTTGAATGTTATACTACTCGAGTGTCATGATATAAGGCCAACCAACGTATGGGCGCCATGTAGCAGGGTTTCCGTTCTCCCACAGAACTGTGCACAGAGATCTAGAACCTCGGTGAGTTAGGGTGACCCAAAACTCACCTTTGTTTCAGAAATCCCCTTACCAAGCTAGCTACAGTGTCTCATCGGCAGTAATAACTTACCAATGACTTAGACAATCCAGAACATGAACTTAGAATACCTCAGGTATCGTGGAACACATGAACACTCTTTCGTTATATAATCATTACAAACCGAAACTGGGAGGCAGAGAACACACGTGCAAGTTTGAAATGTTTATTTTTCAATGCAACATTCTCAAACGCAGTATCTTATATAATATCAACATACATATTATAAAAATCAGAGTTAGCAGCATAGTCACTAATCCATAATAAGCAAAAGGTGATAGCATGTTATGATGCAAAGATCTATAGAATTCTGTATCACCTATATTTCGCGCACCCTAATTAGCATATTATATTATATCTAAGAAGGTCTCATCTGGGTTCTTAGCAGGGCGGACCCATACCTCTAATTCTCAGTAGGAGGAGATCACATCAACCGCTACCAGCTCTCAGCATGCGAAGCATCAAGTGTGTTGATTCATTCCCTGTAACTGTATCTTAAACCCGCGTAGAGCCCAATATTGGCAACAACATTATTTGTGTTATGACTAACGTGGTGCGAGGATCAGGCCTTCAGCAATCTTGTGTTAGGTTATTCTTAGAGTGTGCAGTTCTCAGTGTGCAGACAGTTGTACCAAGTGTACCGAGCACGACTGATACCAGTGCAATAACATATTATTCTCAAATAAATCACATCTTTCGTCTAGGTTAGAAGCTACAATAACAATTAGGTGTCGTGTGCAAACCGAAGCAGAAAGAAAATATGGCGTTTAAACTCTTAATAAGCACATGCTAACTTAACACAATATATAGAAACGTAGTAACCATATGACAGGATGAAAAGAAACGTAAAACCAGATTTTTCCTAACCACACCCAAAGTGACTCACAAAACAAAGTCAAAAAGTGACCAAATCTAGGAGGAGGAGCTACGCTGGCATCCAAGATGGTCGCGTGAGCAGAGAGCTCCTGAGACCCGCGCCGCCCTTCTTGATCTATCCTGCAGATATCCTGGTCACTTCGACGGGCTTTTGAAGTGCTACTCTCACTGATACCGTCAATCCTTTTTTGGTTGAGATCGGACCTCGGGGAACATTTCTACATCGTCTCCAACTTTCTGGCCTAACCCCTGACGCGACCGGGGTCTCTGCTGCCTAGTATGGCCGAGCTGTAATGCAACAACAACGGCTGCCTGGCATCTGCCCCACCGGTGGTGTGCCCTTTTCACTTTCGGTTTCCAGCCCTCTCGTCTCTGACTCCTTGGGACCTGCTACTTTATCCTGGTCAGCTGCTCTCACTGCGAACGCTTTCTTTCTTGGTGCCGGCAAGGTGGCCCGTGGCATTCTCTCCTGAAACTAGACTTTTGGGGTTTGAGACTCGTCACCACCCCGCTGCACCCGGGTGTCCCTGGCCGGTGCTGAAAACAACATGGTGACGAAACCTGAATCGGAGAAACGCAGGAAGACCACTACTCGCGGGGGGTCGATCCAGTCCAACATGATCGAGCGCTATACCCAACTGAGAGGTTCCCCCGGCGCTGCCAGTCGTGGTTTGGAGGACCCGAAGACTGACATGTCGTCTTCCTCTGAAGTGTCCCTTCAGGACCTCTTGGCCGCCATTTCAGGCCTCAAGGCCGATATGAGTCAACAATGTGAGGCCATCGTGTCCAAGATAGACACGGTGGCGGTGGATGTTACTCTTATTCGAGCCGATTTGGCCAAGACGAACGAGAGGGTCAAGGCATTGAACTTAAAGGCATCGAGTTTGGTGACGGACATGGCGGAGGCACAATCTGAGATAGGAAATTTGCGTTCCTCACACGACCTTTTGCTCAAACGCATGGAAGACTACGATAATAGGGCCAGGCGGAACAACATACGCTTGGTCGGAGTGCCGGAAGACAATGCTGCCCCATTTTTTTGCGGTTGAGCGTGCCTATCGCTTCCCAGGTGGTCAGGTGAAGCCAGGGGGCCCTCCGAGGCCTATCATCGCTAGACTGTTTCACTTTCGGGACAGAGACGCTATCCTGCAGGCCGCTTGTAAACACGGCCCGTTGAAGTACGATAATAACTCTGTCTCGATCTATCCTGATTTCACTCCCCAAGTGCAACGACAACGTTCTGGTTTCCTTGGAGTGAAGCGTCGTCTGAGGGATTTGGGACTGAAGTACGCAATGCTGTTTCCTGCTCGCTTGCGGATTGAATTCAGAGAACGAGCCTATTTCTTCGATCAGCCTGATCGTGCTAGTTACTGGTTGGACTCGTTGCCGAAAGATGACACCGAGAGTGGTGGCCCTGGCGGCGCGGAAGGTGGTGCGACGGCCCAGGTTTAACGTGGGCCCCCAGTGGTCCGACTTGAGACTGTGAACTTTACAGAGTGATCTATTTTGTATGCTTTATGATTGTACCCGTGGTGGTGCGGGTACGGGTGGTTTCTCCCCTCCTCCTCGGGGGGTTCTTTGTGTAGATCAGATGGGGCGACAGGCACACTGCAGTTTGGGGTGGCTTTCTAGTCATCAGGGGTGCAGGGTGGGGGGCGTTGTAACGGGTTCTCGGTTGGGGGGTGGTTTGTGGGGACTTGGTTGTGTTCTATGTTTTCTGTTATTTCTCGTTCTTCATGGTATATTACTGATTGCAAGTATTCTGGATCTGTGGTTATGGGAGGGGGTTGGGTTGGGTCGTTCTTCCTGGGATGGGGGGGGTGAGATGCAGGTTCTTTCTTGGAACGTCAACGGTTTGGGTGACAGAATTAAACGCGGCATTGTGTTACAATTTATAAGACGCCATGCCCCTGATGTCGTGTTCCTCCAAGAAACCCACTTGATCGGTAATGCCTGTAAAGCTCTTGACCGTCGGGGCTACCGATTGGCCGCCCACGCTGGTTTCACCTCCGGGTCCCGGGGAGTGGGTATAATGGTTAAATCCTCCCTGGCCCTTGAGATTGATGATGTTGTCCTAGATGATCGGGGACGATATGCTGCTGTCTCCGGGAGATGGGAGGAAAAAGTCAATTGTGTTAGTGGTTGTGTATATCCCCCCGGGGCTGCAGGCTACCACGTACGCCGATCTTGGCAAGACTCTTCTTTGTCTCCCTGATGGTCTGCTGATCATGGGTGGAGACTTTAACTCTGTGATGTCTGGCGAATGTGATCGACTGCCCCCTAGAGTTCTGCCGCATTCCCAGATCTGGCTCAATAATATGACTGAAACTTTTGGTCTGGTGGATGTTTGGCGCTCGCTACACCCCACCCAGACGCAGTACACCTTCCACTCTGGTGCGCATGGCAGCCTCTCTCGGATAGACTACTTCTTTATGCTGGCTTCTACCCTATCCTTGGTACGGGAGGTTCGTCATCTCCCCCGGGGTATCTCGGACCATTCCCCCTTGCTGATTAAGATCTCTGTGGGTGGTCTTTTTGGTAACAGAGTTCCCCCTGTTCCCCCCTGGCACTTTCGGAACCCCCGGCTCCGCTCAGACTTGGTGAAGGCTATTGACTGTTACTTTGATGAAAATGTGGGTTCGGTGACCTCCCCTACGGTTCTCTGGGAGGCCTTTAAAACGGTCATTCGGGGATCCGCACTGTCTCTTATTGCTGCTGAATGGAGGGCCAAGAGGGAGGCCGTACTGGCCCTCGAGACTGAAATTACAGTGCTTGAAAGTGAGCTGGGTGGGGATGACACGCTTGCGCTATTACACACTTTGGAGCTGAAACAGGCGGATTACAGGGCTTTTGTTACCGATGCTGCCAAGTTGATGCGAGCGAATCAATTGGGCCGGCTGTATGATGTGGGTGACAAGGCTAGCAAACTCCTGGCGTGGCTGGATAAGGCTGAAAGAGCGAATCGCGTTGTGCCCGTTATTGTTCGCGAGTCTGGTGAATGTGTGTCTGACCCCGGTGAGATTGTTGACTGTTTTGTTGATCATTTCCGGAAGGTTTATACCCCGGTGAGTGATCGTGATGAGGCTGATTCCCGTTTGCTGTTGCGTGATATAGCTCTTCCTTGTGTCTCGGAGGAGGAGGGCCTGGCTCTGGAGGCTCCCTTTACGGTGGATGAGATCACCCTTGCCATCAGATCTCTGCGATCGGGCAAGGCGATGGGGCCCAATGGTTTGCCCATCGAGCTTTACAAACTTCGTCCGGACAAGATGGCCGCTCATCTGCGCAACATGTTTCTAGACGCGTTCGAGGCAGGAGTCCTTCCGCTTGAACAGCGCCTAGCTACTATAGTGGTCATTTATAAGGATGGCAAGCCTCGTGATCGTTGTACCTCCTACCGCCCCATTTCCCTGCTAAATGCAGAACTTAAAATCCTAGCCAAGGTTCTGGCCAATCGGTTGTTGACGGTGATTTGTGACCTGATCCATCCGGATCAATCCGGCTTCATACCGCATAGGAACACGGCCCTTAATCTGCGTAGGCTTCATGGTGTTCTCGCGAGAGCTGCAACTCTCACGGAGCCCGCGGTGGTGGCTTCCCTAGACGCTACGATGGCTTTTGACACCATTGAATGACCTTATCTTTGGGCGGCCCTCTCCAAGTTTGGCTTTGGCCCTAACTTTATTGCGTGGGTCAGGCTTCTTTATGAACAACCGCTGGCTCAGGTCGTGGTAAATGGCAGAAGTTCTGACCCCTTCCCGTTGGGACGCGGCACCCGTCAGGGATGTCCGCTTTCCCCGCTTCTGTTTGCGTTGGCACTTGAACCCCTTGCGGCGTGGCTCCGGTGGGAACCCTCGATTAAAGGGATCCGGTGGGCGCCAAATCTAGAGGATCGCGTCTCACTGTATGCCGACGACATCCTCCTCTATTTCACTTCCCCTCAAAAGTCCTTGAACGTGCTCTTCGACGTTCTTACATCCTTCGGTAAGAACTCCGGATTGGTCATCAATTGGACCAAATCCTGTGTTTATGTCGTAGCCGGGGTTCTGCCGCCATTGCCCCGTAGGTTTCCAATTTTGGTGGCGGATGACGGTTTTAAGTATTTGGGGATTTATGTCTCTACGGTTTCTGTGGTGCGTTATGAACGGAATCTGTATGCTCCGCTCCGCCGTCTTAAACAAGATGTGAGGCGAAGGCGTGAATTGCCCTTGTCTCCGTTGGGCCGAGCGGCGCTTTTTAAAATGATGTCGCTCCCCCGATTTCTCTATGCGTTGCAGAATTTCTTCGACCCGGTCCCTGCTCGCTACTTTCGTGAGATCGAAAGTTTACAGCGGCAATTGATCTGGGACGGTCGTGCCCGTATTGCGCTGTCTAAGCTCACCCTTCCCTGGTACGACGGCGGTATTGCTTTGCCAGATATCAGACGTTACTACTGGGCCTCGCACCTGAGCGCCATTAATCACGTAATGTACGCATCGGAACCCGCTCCTGCCTTTGCCCTGGACAAATTTTTACTGCCCGGTAGCAACTTTATTAGGGCTTTGTACTCGAAGTCGCCAATCCGTCTCCTCACGGGTCCTACGAAGTGTGCGGTGCGGGCCTGGAGGGATGCAACTGTGGCTACGGGCTGGAGTGGCAAGCTGACGCGTATGACCCCATTGTACGACTCTGATCGATTGGGCAACCTTTGGCAGACGAAAGGGTTTGACAGGTGGGACATGATTGGGATCGGTAAGGTGGATGATCTTTGGGCCAGGGGCACTGTTAAGTCCTTTGAAGCCCTGAAACTGGAATACCAGCTTGATGATAGGGAGTATTTTCGGTATATGGAGGTTCGACACGCCTTGTCCTCCGCCTTTCCCCCCGGGACTGATATTCCACAATCCTCCCCGCTAGAGGATCGTATCCTAGACGGCCACGTCCCCGATAGTACGATTTCCTTAATATATAAGAAGCTCATTAACAACAGGGCTGACCAGCTGGGGAAACTTTGTGCTTCCTGGACAGCGGATGGGCTTGAACTAGACGATGAGGACTGGCAGTCGGCTGTTTCTTCCCCTAAGGAGGTGGCTATTCCGGCTCGGCTTCGTTTTGTCCAGCTAAAGATCCTCCACCGTGTGTATGTAACTGGTATGCGACTGGTGCAAATGGGGCTTGTGACGGATGGACGGTGTAGGCGTGGGTGTGGTATGGATGGTACTTTTCTCCATGTTCTATGGGAATGTCCGGTTGTCTCGGCCTTCTGGTCCAGGGTGCACGATGTGATGGAACGTGTCACTGGAGTCCCCCTCCTTCCTGAGGCACGGCGCTGCTTGCTCAATGTGTGGGAGCCTACGGATTGTACTGCTGCTCAGACGTTCTGGGTCACTCTGGGCAACATGGTTGCCAAGAGGGACATAGCTCAGCTCTGGGGCTCCGCCAGACCACCAGGGCTCAGTGCCTGGAAAGATAACATGGACTGGTGCATGTTTCGAGAAAAGACGGTGTATGAGGCACGGGGTCGTCCCAGGAAGTGGTCCAGGGTTTGGGCACAGTGAAATTCATACCGTGGCGATATTTGTTCCCCTCCACTTGATTACGAGGTTCCTGTCCCCTCCTCCCCATGATTGGTGTTCCGTTTTCTGTTTTCCATATCATCTGTATCCTTTCTTCCTTCATGGTCGCCCCCCCTTGCCAGATTCGTTCCTTTCTATAATTACTCCTTTTCCCCTTCCCCCCCTTCTTATGACCCTTGCCAGTATGATGCCATGTGTTTATGTGTTGTTGTTTTTCTTCGACAAAATCATAAAATTAAACCTTTAATATCCTTTTAGTACGGTTTTATGCTCCACACTATAATGTGTGCTCAGTGATCGACTTAAAAGTGTACTGTCCTTTTTTATTCTTTCAATATGTGTCATAGCGGCCGGCCCTGAGGGGTTGTAGGCAGACGCTGTGTAATGTGCATTTCGTAAATAAAGGTTTTAAAAAAAAAAAAAAAAGTGACCAAATCACCAATTCTACATGCATATAGTGGAACGCCAAAACCACCCACATGGTGAAAGAAAATCAAAAATAGTTAAACTCACTGCCACAACCACTACGTGCAAGACACATGCGCCAAAGGACCCTAGGTCATGCCACTTACACAAAGAGCTCAATTCAGCATCTGCAGATAACCAGTCACTCGTGAGACACCAACTACTTCTGTAAGGCAATGTGCACAAGCCTGTGAAAAATATGCACAAACAACTAGCTGTCCCCTTGAAAACCACATCTTCCTAGGATCCCAATATACAATCTCATGCAACTCCATCTGGGTCTCCTACCTTCTATAAAGCTGGTTTAGGTGTGTTTTCATTCGCATCGCAATCTCATTCCTTAACAAAGTCCACGAGGTCTCTAGAAAAAAAAATATATATATAGTCGCCACCGTAAGAACATATCTCGCATTCCTAACGTCGATATTTAGCAACTTTCAAAGGCCAATCATACTTCTGAGGTCGTCATCGCACTTCTTACCTCCAATCAACGTGTATCTCTTCTCTTAACCAACAACACGGGCCGCCATCATGGTCAGAATCTCATCGACGAACACACACAACTACTTCCTCTATAGGGAGTGGTGTACGTCGCGCCCCACGTGACCGGAACGTACCGTCATCAACATCGAGATAGGACTACGCCCGAGTACATACTCCTTACTTCACTCGCCAGGAAATGAATATCACTGAAGGCAACCACCAGAACGGTAACCCTCTGACGTTCCCTCTGCAATATACTCCGGGGAAACCAACAGGCGGACTGGACCTCGGGCAGGACACCGCAAGTAAGATGAAATTCGGGTCCATATTCCATAACATAAAATCATCACAATAAATTAAAAAGAAAATATTCTAAAAAAACTACTACACCTTCGTGCACTATAATACTAAAAAACAAAACAAAATACCAGGAATATACAACAAGGTATATGTCCACAACTTGTATTGTGATACATAACTACTCTAATGTGGCAAACAATACCTCTCCCATCTTTAGAGCCACGGTTGGCCTGGAAAATGGATGGGAGGGCACAAATGCATACGGGGCACTGAGACAAATGACAAATCCAAAAATTTAACAGACATGTATATACATACAATAAATGGTACACAACACATTATGGGCCAGATGTAGGTAGCCTAATACCGGTCGGTAACGGCCGAAAATCGATAATTTCGGCCGTTACCGACCGGTATATGGACATTGAGATGTAGGTCGCCCAAAAAATACAGAATCAGTAAAAATTCCGAATCGGTAGATTACCGGCTCGGAAAAATTACCGAACCGGTAAAATTACTGAATCGGAAATTTTACCGATTCGGAAAATATACCGAGTTGGTAAATGTTCCGAATCGGTAAAATCTCCGAATCGGAAATTATACTGAGTCGGTAAATGTGCCGAATCTGTAAAATTACCGATTCGGAAATTAAGAAATGAAAAAAACAACGCCATTGAGATGTAGGTCACCCATAAATTACCGAATTTACAGAAAATTCGGTATTTAGGAATCGGTATTTAACATGGATTGAAAGCAGGTGGTAACCATGTGCAGCACATAAAAAAGGGCCCAAAATGCAACACTGGAACCACAATGGTGGCTTTCTATGTCATAGCAAGACGGCTACGGCTACAGGCAGCAGGTGAGAGGGAATGGAGAAGGGAGGAGCAGGTCTACAGGCAGAGGATAACACTCTTCCAATTGACAGAGCCAGAGATACTGCAAAGATACAGACTGCACCCCCAGGCCATCATGGACCTGATCAGGGACCTGCACCCACTCCTGGATCACCCAAAACCAAGGGCCCACGCCATTCCACCCCACGTGCAGGTGCTCTGTAGCATACACCTGCTTGCATCTGGGAGCTACCAGAGTGTTGTTGCTGCGGTAGGTGGGGTGTCCCAGAGCTGCCTGTCGCGTTTTTTCCGAAAGTTCCTGGATGCCATGATGCAAAGAATGGAGCATTACATCCACTTCCCAGACACTGATGCGGACTTGCTCAGGACCAAGACTGACTTTTGCCTCATGGCAAATTTCCCACACGTGATTGGTTGCATTGATGGGACCCACATCCCCATTTGCCCCCTAGCTGCCACTGAGCACATATACAGGAACAGGAAGTCATCACACACAATTAACGTACAATCAATCTGTGATGCCAAGTACATTATCACAGATATAGTGGCCAGGTACCCAGGAAGCACCCACGACTCCTACATATTCCAAAACAGTGGATCTACACCCGCCTGACAGCGGGTGAATTCAGGGAAGGACACCTGCTAGGTAAAAGGGTGACACACACTTGATAGATGATGCAGACGTATGTCAATGTGTGCCTGTGAGTAATGAATTTTTTTCTTTCAAATTAGGGGATAGTGCATATGCACTCCCTTCCTTCGTTCTGACACCCTACCTCAACCCCACAACCCCCAGCCAGAGACAATACAATGTGGCACATAAATCCACCCGAAACATCGTGGAGCACACCTTTGGGCTCCTGAAGAGCCGGTTCCGCTGCCTCCACAAAAGTGGGGGGGCATGGCAGTACTCACCAGTAACATGCTGTAAGATCATTGCAACCTGTGCAATGTTGCACAACCTCGCAACTAAGAAGGGCACAGAGGTGGAATTGGAGGACTATGAAGACCATGACGATGAGCAGGCACTACCAGCAGCAAACACAGTAGGGGTACCAAGACCCACAGACGGTAGACAGAGACGGGCAGAGATCACACACAACTACTTTTGAGTAAGTATAGAGACAAAGCACGTGTTGTACTGAAATGCACGTAGTTTATTTGGCACTACGTTAAATGTCTGAAGACACAATTGTAACATACTAGTGTGCCTAGCACTACTGGGTGGACGGGGGTTACCTCACCCTCACATGTCCAACTGAATTTGGCAGACTCCCTGCTTGTGCCCATGAACAGCACTGCGTGATGCGTGAGGTTGACTTAGTTCCAAGTCTGCTGTGCCAGCTCCGGCACTCTGGCGTCTGCTGCTTCTCCGTATTTCAGGGACAGGGGTGCTGCTCCTGCTACTAGTGGTATCTGTGTCCCCTACACCTTCTGCTCCTGTGGTGGCTGACTGGTTTGTCAGCAGCACTTCCATTGCTGTAGTGACTCTCCCCATCCCCCTCGTGAGATCAGTACAGCAGTGCACCAGCCCCTCCTCCATCGCAACTGAACGGCGACACAGCCCCTTGTCTGCTGTTGCATGCAATGGCTCTCCCTGCGCCTTTGTGCATGGTCCTCATGTAGTTCCTCACAGAGCGACATCACACACTGTGACATGTCCCTGACTCCATCGGCCATGTCCCTCATGCTGTCTGACATTGATGTTATTCCCTTGTTCATATTATCAAAATTTGAGTTCAAATGGCGCATTTGTCTGTGTACTGCACTAATAGCTTTTGCCTGCAGGCGCTGCACCTTGACCATTGTGGTCTCAAGGCCACGGAAGACACCCTCATCACGGCCACTCACGCTTGACTCCCGGACCCTTCGACGTCTTGTTCCTCCGGATCGGCTGACAGGAGTGGATGTAAGACCTGGTGCATTTACTGCCATTGACTCTATTGACTCCTCACCCTCCCTTTCTTCATCGGAGGATGTTTGTAGGATCCTTAGCAGGGGAACGTCATGCCTCCTGGGCCTGCAGATGTCTGACACCTCTGTGTCTGCTGGTGTGTCAAGTTGTTGTGACTCATGTAGTGGTGAGTCAAGGAGCACAGGAGATGCTTCAAGTTGCATGGTGTCTGCCTCTGGTGTGGCAGCTGCTTGTGTGCAGGGTGCTGTAGGTGTTGCAGTGCTGGGCCCTGCATCCCTGCCTTCTTGCTCACTCCTATCCCTTTGGGGATGTGTCTTCTCCCTCTCCTGCATTGACTTGCGTGATGTCTCTCCTGTGGACAGATATGGACAGTGTCTTAGTGGTGCTTTCACTGTGTAATTCACTATTAAATCACATTATAATATCACTATTTCCTGCTCCTCCCATGTCTCTAATTGTATTGTGTGGCATGCCTAACATTATTTTATGTTGACAGCTCTGAGGGGTATTCTTATGACTACCACTCCCATAATGCATTGCAGGTGAAGGGGGCGTGGCCTGGAGCCGTCAATGGTGGACGTGTAGCTTGCCAGCTCCGTCCTATGCCCTATACATAAGCTGAATATCCTGCGTGCCCCTGCCTGCGACCCATCTGATTTGGACACAGGTTGTCTCCGGAGGCGAGCGGAGTGTGGCGGTGAAGCGTAGCCCCGCTGAGACGTCTTCTCTGCTGAGCTCCCCGACGGACCCAGATGCGGCCTGCACACTGAAGCGAAGCACCGGCCTAGAGTGATTGGCCTGGCCGGCCTGCCTACAGCCTCCTTCGCGGTCCAGTCGGGACCCGGACTTGGACCTCTGCCGAGCTACCGGCCGGAACCCGGAGTGCGGTACGGTGCTTACCCCCCGCTGCGGCTCCGCTATCCCCTCTCCCCTTGCCCACCTCATTGCGGACCAGCCGCGTAGCTGCACGGCCCCTCTGTGGCGCAGGAACACCTCCGGGCCTTCCCCCCGCCCGCCCACGACACCGGCGGATCTCCGCCTTCCCGTCACAACGGAGAGAACCACGGTGAGGGACCGGCTGCCTGCATTACTGCATATTGCGGATCAAACAGACATCGGAGCTTCCTGGCGCCATTTTGCCCCTAGATAGGGGCCTGGTGGAGACCCTTGGACCCTGGAGACCCGCTCCACATACCCCAGAACCACCAGCCTGAGGACAGGGAGCGGCCACACAACGCGGAGTGGCACGTATCGCGGCCACGAGTGCGAAGATCTGAGGTGGGAAAGTGCGCCACACGCTTTGACTACATTCCACGGCGCTGTAGCCCTGTCCTTCACCGCGCTTCCGCAAGCCACTACAAGCGTACTCTCCTGTGGTCTGGACCCTTCACCTTTTTTCCCTCACCACCTCTGCGGAACCAGGCTCACACCTGCGTGCGGAATCGTCGGCGGCGCACCGACTCACCCCCCCGCTGACACCTAGCTGGGATAGACTGCACTGCCCCCGACAACCCTGGGGCCCTCGCTACGTCCACCTCTAACTAGCGCGTAGTGGACCTCATGCACCCTCTGCCGGACTCTTAGGCGGCCTGCTGCATCCACTGCAGCGTCACCCTGCTAACAAGAACAATGGGCAGAAACAGGGGCAAGCCTCAGGACCAGGGCGCCCGAACGGATGTACAGTCCACGTGCTCCGAAGACCCGCTAACCTCCTCCAACGTGAATATCATCCCGCCGACTGGCAAGGGGTCACAGGACGCCAAACTGGATCTGATTTTGAATGAAATACGCGCGACGCGCGAAGCACTAGAATCGCGCATAGACTCTATGGCAACTGGCCTATCCCTACTTAAGGCTGACCACAACAAGTTGGCGGATCGAGTGGCAGAGCAGAAAATAGCGCTGGACGACCTGATACCGCAGCAGACGGAACATTCCACGAAGTTAGAAAACGTGGAGAAGCAACTGAAACAACTGTGGGACAGAGTGGACGACGCGGAAGGACGGGCCCGCCGCAACAACGTCCGCATCCTTGGTATTCCGGAGCGGAGCGAGGGGAAGGATCCCACGCAATTTGTCGAGGATTGGCTAAGGAAGCTGGTGGGCCGGAGAGACCTCACCGCCCTCTACAGTGTGGAAAGGGCCCATAGGATGCCATCGCGGCCCCCGCAGACTGGGGCGCCCCCTCGCCCCCTGATCGCTCGTCTCCTCCACTTCAGGGACCGTGACACTGTCCTGCGGGCAGCAAGGGAGGAAGCGCCAATACGCTTTGAGGACAAGACTATATCGGTCTACCCCGATTTCACGCCCACTGTGCAGCGGGCCAGGTCCAACTTCATGGGGGTGAAACGCAAACTGCGGGACAGAAACATGAAATATGCACTTTTATTCCCTGCCCGGCTTAAAATCCTACATGGCAACAGGTCCCATTTTTTCGACTCACCCGAGGAAGCGGCAGAATGGATGGAGATCACCCTGACCCCACCGGAGTCGCAGGACCCGTTCGCGGACCACCACAGCGACACCCGCAGAGGCTCGCCAAACCGACGGAGCGACACTCACAGCCCCAGACGTCACTCACCACACGGAGCTCCGGCGACGACGCACCCCTCTGGACGCCAGGCGACAGGCCAAACGTCATCATCCCCGCATCATCGCCTAACTGAGGAGGCGTTGGCCGCCCACGACGCGGAAGTAGCCGGAGACAGAATCTCCGTCACCACCGACACCCACACTGAGGTGTCTGGTTCGGTCACCAGCTTGCAGCTCTTCCCGAAGATCACAGCCCAGATGGCAGAGGAGTTCTGAAACACGATACGATTGATCCCCTCCGGGTGGTAACGTATAACTAATCCCCTCATTCACACATGGTGGGTTGTATGTACAGGGGCCCATTGTATTATGGGCTACCGTGCCCACTCAGACAGTTCAGGGCCGATTGACGGAGGCCTACCACCCCCGGTATGCACAAGAACTTGACTGACTTGTGCCCACGTTGGGCACCATGGTTTGGCTCCTGGGTACGTTGGCTCAGGGACCTTTTTGTTCAGGGGTTACTTGTTTGCGAGACACTCTCACCTTTTAGCACAGCAAGACATGTGGGGTCACCCAGTTGTATCACATTGTTGAGCCGCACAGTTGGAGATGGGACCCCTTAATAACTATCAATTGTGCACCTGGAATGTGCGTGGCATGGGATCTGTGCATAAACGGCATAGAATCCTTGCGCAGCTCAACAGAAGGGGGACACAGATTGCTTGCCTGCAAGAGACGCATTTGAACGCTGCCGAAGCGGTGAAGCTGCGCAAGAAATGGAGAGGGCAGCTCTTTGCGACCTCATACTCTGCATTCTCTAGAGGGGCGGCAATTTGGCTTCGTGGCTCTATTCCCTTTCAGCTGCTAGAGCAACGTATTGATCAAGAGGGTCGCTATGTGTTCATACGGGGTCTGTTGGATGGGGAGGCGGTAGTCATTGGCTGTGTGTACTCACCTAACACGAATCAATCGGAATTTTTGTCCAATGTAAATGGGGTGCTTGCAGATTGGGCTGACCATCAATGGATCATCGGGGGTGATTTCAATGCTGTGCTTGATGTTATGTTGGATAGATCACACCCCCCCTTACAGACAACCGAGAGCAGAAAACAGGCTGATGCGCTTGCAAGTTGGGCCGAGGGCTGGGATATGGCAGATGTGTGGCGCAGCATACACCCTCTAGATAGGGAATACACCTTTTTCTCCCCTCCCCACCGGCTTCACACCAGAATTGATCATGTCTTCTGCTCACGTTCCCTCACAACACAGATTGTCCAGGCCCAGCACATGGGGAAAACGCTGTCAGACCACAACCCCGTGGAGATTACATGGCAGTGGGGTAGAACACTGGCTCCCATTCCGACTTGGCGGCTGTCTCCTGATCTCCTCGAGGACTCTGTCTTCCGATCCTCCCTGTCCGACACTATAGATACCTAGTTCTCCACGAATGCACACACGGCCAGCTCCCGGCAGGTAGAGTGGGACGCTTTCAAGGTCTGTCTTAGGGGGGCTGCAGTGGCTCTTAGGGTGGGAAGGAGACGGGAGGTGATCAGTGAACTGAAGGAGGTGGAGGGCTCACTTGCATCCCTGGAGAATGAGGCAGCGGGCACCAATGTTCCCTTCACGCCACTGCAAGAGGCACATATTAGACATGCGGAGCTCCTGGAAGAATTGCGAATTATAGACTACCGGGAATACACGAACAGGCAGCATACGCAGGCTGACTGAGCCGGACCCCAACTCGCCCGCCTCCTGCGGGATTCCCCGATTAGCCAACCCATTCTGAGGGTGTTCGACCAATATGGCCGCTCAGCTACCACCCAAATAGGGATCAACACGGCGTTTAAGGACTACTACACCGCATTGTATAGTCCCCCACAGCCCCTAGCAGAGCCCGCAATTGCGGCCTTCATGGAGGGTCTGGCCCTTCCACAACTTACTGCCGCTCAGAATAAAGACTTGAAGCGCACTATTTCAGTGGCGGAAATCAGACAGGCGATAAGAGCCCTTCCGAAGGGCAAGGCCCCTGGAACGGATGGCCTGCCAACGGAATTCTACGCCACGTATGTAGACCTTCTGGCCCCACGGTTACATACTGTTTATCTGGCAGCCTTACGCACAACCTCCCTACCGCAGTCATCCATGCAGGCCCTGATCACATCCCTCTTGAAACCGGCCAAGGATGGACTGCAGCTGGCCGACTACAGGCCCCTGTCCCTTCTCAATACTGATTCTAAAATACTGAGCAAGGTACTGGCGTCAAGGCTCGTGCAAAACGTGCCCCAGCTGGTCCACCCGGACCAATGCGGTTTTGTAACGGGCCGCAACACGGCCATGAATCTTAGGCGCTTGGCCCAACTCATGCTCGGAGACAATATGGAAGCAGGCCCCGAAGGGTGCATTTCTTTAGACTTAAAACAAGCTTTTGATTCCCTGAGGTGGGACTATATGTTCGCCACCCTGTTAAAATTCGGGATACCACCTGAATTCCTCGCTTGGATCAGATTACTATACACCAGCCCCACGGCCAGAGTGCGCACCTCCAATCAAATCTCGGGTCCTATGGCCATTGCCAGAGGCACCAGGCAGGGCTGCCCGCTCTCCCCTCTCCTCTCTGTCCTTGCTCTTGAACCCTTGCTCTGTAGGCTCAGGTTGATGGACCCCCACTATGGCATACGACGCCATGGCACGGACCATGTTGTATCTGCCTACGCGGATGATATCATATTGTATCTCCGTAACCTGAGAGGCGATTTAAGCCCGATTTCTCGGGTTTTCGAGGATTTCAGAGAGATCTCATGCCTCACCATAAGCGAGTCTAAGTCCTACGGGTTCACCTTTGCAGCCGCAGAGGGGTCGGCTCCCCTGCCTTTTGCCCCTCATGCATTCCAGATGGCTGACACTACCTTCCGATACCTGAGGATCCAGATATACAGAGAGGCGAGCATGATGATAGACGGCAACCTAGGGAAGGCCATTCGGGCGCTGAAATCACAGATTCAGTTTTGGCTTACATTGCCGCTCTCAATACCCGGGAGGGTGGCAATCTCCAAGATGGTGATGCTCCCCCGGCTTATCTACTACTTCACCAACTTGCCGTTCCTGATCCCAGCGGCGACATTTAAGACCCTCGACTCGCTGCTAACCGAACTTGTGTGGGGACATGGCCGCAGGCGCATAGGTCTGGCCAAGATGCAACTCCCCTCCGACTCTGGAGGCATGAGCTTACCGGACTTCAGGGCATATAATTATGCATGTCAGCTGCAATGGCTAGCTTACTGGGTGGCGGGCCGTAATCTTCACGAGATTAATTTAACAGAGGATGACCGTACTAAAGGGAGAGTGCACACCTTGCTCCTTCCTGGCTCGGACCTTCCCAGAACCGCCCCGCCACTTCTCAAGCTGGCGATCACATACTGGCGGAAGGCACTGAAGTACACGTCCCTCGGGACTCCATATGCCCCCACGATTCCACTATTGGGCATACCACTGGGTTCGGGCACACTCATGGCGACCCTACTGGATCCCTGGCATGACGCAGGCGTGACACACGTGGGTGACCTATTTGCAGAGGGACACCTACTGTCTTTCGAAGACTTCAGGACTTCACAGGGCGTCCCCGGCGGCTCCTTTCTCCTGCACGCCGGACTCCGGCACTACATTTCATGCAAATGGTCGCCTGACGGGCGGGAGCCTACTACGAACCCTCTTATTACAATGCTCTACCTCATGGGAACGGGCGGCCACCTGACCAAGTGGCTCACATCTAGCATTAAGTCGGGGAGGGCACTCACACTATCACCATTACGAGCGACATGGGAGGTAGAAATTGGAAGACCGCTGCGAGACAAGGAATGGGAGCGCATACTTCAGTTCCCCAAGAAGGTAGCTAGGAACCCCAAGTACAAGTTCATCCAACTGATGATGTTACATAGAGCCTACCTGACACCACACCGACTACATGTGATGTTCCCTGCGACCAGGCATAACTGCCCCCGATGCGATGCGGACGACGCATCACTAGTACATATGCTGTGGCAGTGCCCCAAACTAGGGTATTTCTGGAGCACTGTCCATGACTCACTCACGAAAGCGGGTACACTGCCCCGAATACCTACGCTGGAAACTACACTTCTAGGGCTGGGACCGTCGACCCGCACCAGAACCGTGGCGGCGCGCTTCTCTGATCTGGCCTTGTTGCTGGCGAAGCGTGCCATCACGATGAGATGGAAATCACCAAGACCACCCAACCCAGATATGTGGCGGGCAGAGGTAGTGCGCTGGGGGAAAGCTGAGGGCGTAGCACTACAGAGGGAGGAGCATAGGGGCCTCCGGAAAACGCCAATCTCACTGGAATGGTTTGCAACATTGGGGGTCTTTGAGGCTGGCGATGACGACGGTGATGAGGATGCTAGTGAATAGCTATCTGGGGTATTACCGTGCCCCGACTCACTCTCCCATGCACGACCACGACCACCACTGCCTACGGTGCACTGCGATGGGGACGGGCGGCCCCGACCCATCGCTCACACTACCCCATCTTACCTGTGTGTTAGCCTTGCGCTTTGTATCATTACATTGAGTGTGACCCACATGTCGATGTTTCAATTATGTGCCTACTAAGAGAGTTTCGGGTGGGATTTCGTAGGGGTGGAGGGTGGGACCGGTTGTGAAGGGGTTTTGTTAGTTTGTTCTAATACATCGACAAAATGAAAAATCGAATTCACTATGTTTCTATATATGCTTGGAGCAACCGCATACATGTACCTGCGGAAATTACACTGAGACTGTATGCATGACGTTGTATGCTATTACTGCTCACGAAACTATGCTAATAAACAGATTTTAAAAAAAAATGCATTGCAGGTGAATACTGAAGTCTGTACTGGATTTCCTCAACACACAGCCACATTGGGGGAGGGACACAGGCAATGGGTGAGGGATGATGGACATGTCCCTTACCTTTCTTTGATGCAGCTCGGGCTGAGCTGTCTGCATCACCAATCCCCACAACGCACTCTGGCTCCAGTGTGGACTCCACAAGCTCTTTCAGATCCATGAGAGCAGGTGCCCTGTTCTTCCCTCCAACTGTAGCATTGGCCTCCTTACTTCTTGCAGCCAATTTCTTCTTTGTTATGATCCTTAGATCATACCATCTCTTCTTGAGATCGTCCACTTCCCTCGTTGTCACCCCTATTGCGTTTACTTTGGTCTAGATCCCCAGCCAGGTGTTTCTCTTGCTAACCTCTGGTACCTGCAGGGACTTTTCCAAAGATTTTTGGGCAGTGCTTGACACCTGAAGTTCACCAGTGCTGAACTTCATCTTCCTCTTCCTCTCTGCACCTTCCCTCTGGGAGTCTTGGAGATACATTTGTTTGTCCTGCAGAGCTCAGCTTCACAACAGCCTGTCTCTGTGTAACTGCTCTCCTGTGTGATCAGTTACTCTGCACCTGCATGGGTGTGGCCACTTCCTGGTTGTGGGGTGGGGTGGATGCACATGATTGGTGGATTGCTCTGTTGGTTGGCTGAGGGGCAGGGTGGAGGCACGTGATTGGTTGATACTTCAACTGCCTGTTATTTTGTATCCCCGACTCGGTATTTACCGATACATACCGATTCGGTAAATTCCGATTCGGTAAATTCAATTCATTCCTATTGGCATCCGGGCCCATAAGATTGCATGTGAATTTCCGATTCAGTATTTGCCGTATCGGTAAATACCGATTCGGTAAATACCGGGTCGGGATTCCGAATTTTACCGAATCGGTATTTTTTACCGATTTTTTACCTACATCTCATTTCCCTTTTCTAAAATAGCGATTCGGTAAAAATCGGTATTTTAGAATCGGTAAAAATGAGTTACCTACATCTGGCCCCAGATGTCCATAGATATACAAACACACAATAGCGATCATCAATATACATACAAAATACATTATCTATACAACATATATACAATATATATACAAAATACCATCTCCTTACTAAAGGATTTGTCACAGGTTCAGCAAGTTATTACAAGTGACAAAAAATGACAACGAAGTCAAAAATGTCAAAAAGAGTCACAGCACAGTCACCTTAAGATTTTATTAGTGCCCACATTTCATCACGGTCGTTCAGACCTCCTCTCGCAGTCTCGTATTTCTCAATCATCCTTGCTTCCAATCTATTGAGAGTTGCTTGTACCATCATTGTACTCTGTGCTCTTACTACCATTAAGACTGACCAACTAATATAATTTTCATTATGACCTTCCTCAATGTAATGCTGTACCAAAGGAGCTCCCAAATTACGGCATTTGATTCTGGATTGGTGCTGGACCACTCTCATTTTTACATTTTGAGTAGTTTGTCCAATGTATGTTTTCCCACACGGACACGAGATGCAATACACCACATTTTTGGTGTTGCAATTTGAGAAACTCAATTGTGTTTGCTTTCGGTTATTGATTATCACATGTTTGGTATTGGTGGTAAAAGCACAAACCACACAACCATTACATTTATGGTGTCCGACTACCGGCGAGAGGTTCAACATACTTCTTAGGTTTCCCTTTTCTGGTGAAATTCTGGTTGCCTTAACTATTAAGGTTTGTTTATTGTACAGTTAATAAAAACTCACAATTATAAAACGTACAAATTTTAAAAAAGTCGGTGTCTTCGTTAAAACTAATAAAGTGCAGTAGTTCAGATGTAAAAAGTCTCAGCTATTGTTGTATATGAGTCTGTGGAGTTTTCGTGTCCTTTCTGCTTCCACTTCGATGACCGTGGTAGCCAGGGGTGTTTGTTTTGTTGTTATTTGACTTCTGCTAGAGAAGACCCTCTGGTTTTTTCGTTTAGTCTTTTGGCCGCTATCTCAAAGTATTTTGTTATTCTGCAGTTTAGCTGAGTTTCATCAGGGTTAAAACAGAGCATCACGGCCTGCCTGCAGCTCGTTATGCCTTTCTGGTTCCATAATGTTCGTAGCAGTGAGCGCCTTATGTCCAGGAGTTTTGTGCAAATGCAGATTATATGTATAAGGTCCTCTTTCGCAGAAAGACAGAGACGGCATTGATTTGCGGGGTTTTCCCTTACCCATGGTGCCAGGTGCGGAGCTATAGGAATTCTGCCCATGCGCATTGTAAGAAACTTGCTTTTTGTCTTTTGTGTGAGGCCCATCATTAGGTAGTCTTGTGGTTTTAGAGCGCTGTAACCTTTCAGCACCGCCCAGCCGTGCGCTCTCTTAGCTAGGGTGGCTTTGTCCTCGATTAGTGAAACCATCTTGGTGACTTTTGACACCACTTTTTTGAAGGTACGAGGGTCAGTTGCCGACTCCCATAAGTCTGTGAGTCCTAAGACCTTCAGTGAGTCCATTAAGTAAGTCCTTGCAGGTGAGTTGTCTCTAATCGATAGTTCCGTCCACAGATGGGCGTTTAAGGACCCTTGGTCCGCATCTCTGATTTTCCGCCAGCTTTTTAGGTATGCGCCTCTTCTCTCGACTGCTTGTTTCTGCAGGCCGAATTCTAGCCGAATTTGTGCTGGTGATGAGTTGTTGGGTAGATGGAGTATTGCCCTGTATGCTCGACTGATGGTATTGTCTAGTGTTGTTGCGTCTTTCCCTCTCATGGCCTCGCTGCCGTAGGTGAGCATAGGCTGTAAGCGAGCTTTTATTACCTGTAGGAGAGGGCCCAGAGTCCGGTCTGGGAGTACTTTCTGCAAGGGTCTTATCGATAGGTGGAATGTCGTACCCTTTCGGCGAATGGCATCTAGTTGTTGTTTAAAGGAGCCATTGCCGTCTATTATGACTCCTAGGTATTTGTAGGAGGTTACCTGGTCTAACCTCTGTCCGTTCAGGAACCATGCAGGTTTCCGTTTTTTATGGTAGTTTATTGTCATTACTTTTGTTTTGTTTAAGTTGATAGTTAATGAGTTGGTTTTTGAAAATGCATTGGTTTTATTGAGGAGATGTTGCAGACCGATAGGGGACCGACTGATGAGGACTAGGTCGTCAGCATATAGAAGATTTGAAAGCGTGATGTTGCCTAGTCTTGGGGCGTGGGATTTGACTGTCTCCAGGTCGTCGGGGAGGTCTGCGAGAAAAAGGTTAAACATCGTGGGGGCTAGGACGCAGCCCTGTTTCAGGCCTTTACTGGTCTTGATTTGTCTCGAAATGTTGGCTAATATTTTTGGCCTTGCGAAATGCAAACAATGGTTTAGGGATGTCAAACTGCTGCATTAGTCGCCAATTTTTCAGAATGATTTGCTTAATCTTATTAGCCTTAGGACTATAAGTAAGGACACAGGTCATCTTTTCGGTATTCTGTTTTTCTTTTGGTGTTAGCAGTGTCTCGCGAGGTGTGAACCAAGCCCTCTTGAGCGCTGTTCTCACCAATTTCTTGGGATACCCTCTGTTCATAAGTTTTATTTGCAGTTTTTCGGCGTTTTCAAAGTAGTCACATTTATTGGTGCAATTACGCCGGATCCTTAAAAATTGCCCGTAGGGCAAGTTCTCTTTCAAGGTCTTTGGATGTCCACTATTAAAGTGGAGGAGGGTATTCCGATCGGTGGGTTTAGAGTACAGACTGACCTCTAATCTCCCTTCTTTATGTATCACATTCAGATCCAAAAAATTAATTTTGGAATGACTATGGGAAACAGTAAATTTCAAGTCAACGGATCGATTATTAAGCCAATCATGAAACAAGCCTAGTTGTTCCACACTCCCTGACCAAATCATAAAAATGTCCTCGATAAAACGACTCCATTTTGTGATGTGAGGTCCGTAAGGTGTTGTCTCCTGGAAGATGTAATTTCTCTCGAACATATCCGTTACTGGATTCGCGATTTCCGGGGCAAACTAACAGCCAATGGCTACTCCTTTAATTTGCAAAAATAAATCCTTTTTAAACGCAAAAAAAATATTCTTCAAACAGATTTTAGCCAAAAATGAATTAAAGCTGGTTGGCATTGCGTGAAGTTTTATCCATATGTCCAATACTATATCTAGAATAAGCAAGGCTTCCTCCTGAGGTATGTTAGTGTATAAGCTTTCAATATCGAAAGTAACCAACAGCTGGTGGTCACTTTCGAATATTGAACCCTCTATTTTGGAAATAAAATCCATGGAGTCTCTAATGTACGCCTCTGTCTGTGGTACAAAAGGTTTTAGGAAGACGTCAATGTACTTTGCAAGTGGTTCCAGCAAGGAACCACATGCAGCAATAATCAAACGGCCTGGTGGATGATTTAAGTCCTTATGCACTTTAGGCAGGACATATATGTTAGGGATCTTAGGTGTAGTTGAATTAAGAAATGCATGCTCCTTTTTACATTGACATGTTTTGTCGTGCCTGTAGGCACAGAAACGGGCCGCTGTGCTCCCGCAGCGCGGGACACCAAGACTTTCACCGGGGGCCTGAAAACTACCTTTCCCGGCAGTACACGCGGCACTAAAGGCCGTCGATGTGTTTCTACCATGCCTGGAGGCGCAGAAAAGGGCCGCCGCACTGCTGCAATGCGGGACGGCAAGACTTTCACCGGGGACCTGAGGGGCTGAAAACTACCTTGCATGGCAGTACTCGCAGCAGGAAAGGCTGCTGGCGTGTTTCTACTGTGCCTGGAGGCGCAGAAAAGGCTGCCGCACTCCCACAGCGCGTGCGGGCGTGCCCGTCAGCACCTGGCAGAGACTGGACTGGGCCAGGTCTCTTTCGTCCACAACTCGTCATGGGTAAGCGAAAACTACCTGCTAATTCTGATGGGGGAAAAGTTAAAGCGAAGATACCCAGAAACTGTGCTTCCATTATCTCGTATTTGACGACTGCTGATGGGGGGGGGGGGTTAAATGAAGAAATCCATGTGATGGAGGAGCAGTTGGGTTTAGGGGGAGGTCTTGGGCCCGATAAGAACTTACATTGCAGTCCTTGGGAGATAACGAGTGAAAGAACACGACCCAATTTAATCGGTGCTAACATCGACCCAGACACTGAGGAGGAAGCGTTAGCCCCTACTGAGGCGTTACAAGACATTTTGCCCACTGCTCAGGATCCCGCGGCAGCCACTGGTAGAAGGCGGAGAGGTGTTGCACTTGCCTCCTCGAATGGGGCTATAAACCAAAGGAAACGCAAAAAGGGTTTGAAGGCGGGGATAAATATTGTTGACATTATGCATGGGGTGGGGAACAGAGGACCACCTGGCGCAGAACCCCGGACTAATGCCCACTATGTTACTGACGTGGAAAACTGCATTCAAACGCATTTTGCGACTTTTCTTGGGACACTCATAGAGGACTTGTCTAATTGTATTAAAAATGCATTAGAGGCAATGTTAATTAAACTGACTCTGCATTTAAGTAAACTGAGGGAGCATGAAGATGGTAAGAATCGGAGTAAGGATGCCAGTCACCGTAAAGTGGCTTTGGATGAGCAAGTTGCTATTGGCCATACATATGCAGGACCGTCCAATGGGGTTGAACACACTGCTCCCTATCGAGGGATCCCTACATCTGATCTTAATAATTTAGCTCTCAATAGTAAGAAGTCAGGTTTGGGTGCCTAGTCTAGCCCTATAGGGCCTCGACCAGAGCCTGAAAAGATTCCAACCTCTGCCTGTAGAGCGCAGTATAATCAGTCCTCTCATACACAGGGAAACAAATGAAAGCTGGTACATGTGTACACTGATTGGTGGTTGTATCTGGTGTTTTTATTGGATTAGGGCTAATGTCCTCATTGGTTGGGTATTTGAGGGTTCTTATTGGTTTCTGGGTCTGTGATTCAATCGTAGGGTTGGTACTAGGGCTAGGGTTAGGATTTCTATTGGAAATAGGGACTAGGGCTTCCTATGTTATTGGTTGTTGGGAGTAGGGCTAGGGTTAGACCTTTAATTGGAAGTAGCTATTAGGGCTTCTGGTATGATTGGTTACTGCACTAGTTGTGGGACTAAGAGTAGGGTTAGGCTTTCTATTGGAATTAGGGACTAGGGCTACCTGTACCATTGGTTGCTTGGACTTGGGTTGGGACTTCTGGTAGGGCTAGGGCCTTCATTGGACGTAGTGATCAGGGTTTTTTAACTGATTAGGTGCTTGGACCAGGGCTAAGATGGGTTGTAAGGTCCTGGTCTCCTATTGGTTCTAGATTTAGGGCTAGTGTTGTGATTGGATAGTGTTAGGGCTAGGGTACCCATTGGCTGAAGGGATCATCTGATTACTAAGGATAACAGGACAGGCTTAGGGCGTCTCAGCCCGGGCTTCGAGGCTAAGGGCAGAGAAGACAAGGGCAGTTGCCTGTTAGAGTCTGTTCAGGACTAGGGCCAGAAATGCTGCCCTTTTTCTCATTTAGCAATACCCAGCGCACACCATCCGCATCCACAAACAGAACAACACACTCACACCAAATGTACACCACGCACAACACTATGCACAGATTAATGTACCAGCATGCAGCACAAACCCAACCAAACCACATCTACACACCCTACTTTCCCAACGACCATATATATCCACCATCGCCTACTAACAGTACACAACTATATCCTATACCACTAACCAATACACTCATCACTAACACAATGCCAATCAACACCATACATACCTACATCCCATACAGACACACTCTCCCTGCTGTAATTACACCTAACAGACCACCTTTTCTCACTAACACTCATATAATCATCCGTCCATCAGTTGTCCAACAAACACCCTCCTCTCTCTTCTACCATAATAACACCAACACACAACACACACACACACTGCACACCACCACACTCTTGCAACAAACAAGTATAAGATAAACACTCTCACCTCTACTTCATTCCCTCCTACACACAACATACACTCTACTCATAAACACATCATCATCCCCTCCACGTCACAACCTCCTCTCACAAACAATACTATACAACCGGTACACAGACAAAATATCGATTTTTAAATATTGATATACAAAAATATCGAAGTTTAAATATCGATGGGACAAAATATCGAAGGTAAGTAATATCGACAGTCTTAATATCGATATTGGTATGATATCAGTAATATCGAAGTTGTAAATATCGATGTCAATAATATCGAAATTAATAACTTTGATGTTACTAATATCAATTTTTAAATAAATTTAGTGTATATTATATTGTATTTATTATGTTTTATTATTTATTTTTAATGTAATTTAATTAAATATTGTCTTTTACTACTGTAGCGGGTTGTGGGTTTATAGGGGAATAGGGTGGGAAGTAATTTAATTATGTTAAATTAATTATTAATTAGTAGGAATTATTAATTAATTAATTGAGAAATAATTTTCTATTATTTTTTATTAATTTATTAATTGATAAATATGTTCTGTAGCGGGTTATGGGTTTATAGGGGAATAGGGTGGGAAGTAATTTAATAATAATTAATTTATTGATATATGTTTGTACATATTTTAATTAATAATTAATTGGTAATTAATTTCTATTAATTAGTTAATTAATTAATATAATATTTTACATATTTATAAATATTTATTAGTTGGTAATTAATTAATATTCATTATTTAATTACATTAATTATAGTAATTTTTTTATATATAATTTATTGTTATTCTTAATTAATTATTTGGGAAAAATAATATTAATTATTAAATTAAATTAATTACAGCAAATGTGCTAATATATTTACTTTATTGTTATTGTTAATTAATAATTAATTGGTAATTAAATAATATTAATTAATTTTGGGTAAAGGGGTATTTTTAGGGTTCAGGGTCAGTTTTCAGTTCATGGGTAAAGGGGCATTTTTAGGGTTCAGGGTCAGTTTTCAGTTTTTGGGTAAAGGGGTATTTTTAGGGTTCAGGGTCAGTTTTCAGTTTTTGGGTAAAGGGGTATTTTTAGGGTTCTGGGTCAGTTTTCAGTTTTTGGGTAAAGGGGTATTTTTAGGGTTCTGGGTCAGTTTTCAGTTCATGGGTAAAGGGGTATTTTTTGGGTTCAGGGTCAGTTTTCAGTTTTTGGGTAAAGGGGTATTTTTAGGGTTTAGGGTCAGTTTTCAGTTTTTGGGTAAAGGGGTATTTTTAGGGTTCAGGGTCAGTTTTCAGTTTTTGGGTAAAGGGGTATTTTTAGGGTTCAGGGTCAGTTTTCAGTTTTTGGGTAAAGGGGTATTTTTAGGGTTCAGGGTCAGTTTGGGGTTTTTGGGGTACAGGGATATTTTTAGGGTTCAGGGTCAGTTTTGGGTTTTTGGGGTACAGGCGTACAGGGTAAAAACAACAAAATATTACATTAAATCAAATACATTACATGAAAAAAATTAAAATTACTTTAAATTATTAAGTGTTTTATTTATTTTAAATGTATGTGTATTAGTTTTAATTTTGTTTTAATATTTTTATTTAATAGTTGTAAAATTATATGTATTTAAAAATTATTTTTACATTATTAATAATACATTTAAAAAAACGATATTTTTGATTCCGATATTTTTGTACTACGATATTATTTTTTCTATATTTTTGTACTTACCTTTATGAAGATAGGATTCCGATATTTTTGCTGTCGATATTTTTGCTCCGATATTTTTGCATGTCGATATTCTGTCTGTCGATATTATGTCAGACATTCATACAACCAAATCCAGTGCATGAAACATATACATCAGCACCCCTTTTCACTACTCCTCAAAAGCAAAATATATCACACACACCAGCACAACAAGATCTTCAAAGCGCAAAACACCTCATAATACTTACCATCACAAAATACAAACATATACCCACCTTTCAAACCACACAAAGGAACAAACTCCAATGCAAAGCTTTCACTCTTCCACCACACCTAACACAGATACAGTAATACAGCACCTCTCTTCTAAACGCCTCTCATCCATTGGACAATTTAGAACATTACTACATGACCACATGCTGCACCACCTCCCCTGACTCTTACACCTTTCGCCTTAAACACATGCAAAAAATATAAGCAACATGCCCCACCTCACAACTTTGCTTCCCCATGTCTACTTCAAAACAATGTTACACCACAAAAGCAACACAGCACTCCAACTCACTCTCAAACACCATCTCCAACACATACAAACTCAGACCCATCAAAATGCCTTCTTAGCCTGCTGGATGAGGAACACGATACAGAACAGCTACACGATTGCTATTCTAATACAGCTAATACCAGCAATACCAGCACCTCTTTTTTACTATACCGATCCCCTAAAACAAACCTTTCTAAACTCTTCCCTCTGACTCCTCCCCTCCAAAACTCCTTTTTACTCATCCAAAAGCCTCCTCCTACTGCTAAGACCTAAAAAAAAACCCATTCACTCTTTTATTCATCCACTATCCTCTTCAATCAAAATTAACAGACTAACATGTTCCCTTCTCATATTCCATATTCAGCTGTACTAATAGACTTCCCAAACAACTGAATAACATATCTACTACTCAAATTACTTCATATTTACACTATACTAATTTTCAACACTGATCCTTTATGCGTACTGGAGTGGCGTGCTTCTCGCCATAAAATTGCTTCAACACCCATCAGGGGTAACAAGTGCTATATTTATGCAAATCTTTCTTCCACTTTTATCCCTCCACTATCCTTCTCACTCCAAGTAACAGACTAATAACCACCACTGAAATTACTTCATATTTCACCATATTAATTCACCACTAATCCTTTATAGGCTTCCAGAATAGCGTGCATTAATAAGCGCTATATAAATACAAACCTTTGTCCTCCTCTATCCTTCTGCTATCATTCCAAATCCAAATAACTGACTAATCTATCTGCCACTTAAAATGTACTTGCATGTTTCACTATACTAATTCAACACTAATCCTCTATGGGTCCCGGAGTAACGTGCTACTCGCCGAAAAAGCACTTCTACACCTCGTCAGGGGTAGTAAGTGCTATATAAATGCAATTACAATACAATACAAAACATTAGTATGGCTAGGCATGTGGGGTGGGTTGAACAGGGGGTGAAGATGGTTGAAGGTGATTGTGTTGTTGTCAATTTCAATCAGGCTAATGACGCTCGCCTTTTGTTTAGAGAGCCTGGGACCCTTGGGTGGAGAGAGATTAGAGCACTACCCTTGGGGTTTTTCTATCGCCCACCTGTGAGAAACCTAGTTGAGAATTCTATGTCTCTGCGTGGTCATCCCACAGAAAGGACACATACAGGGCAAGGCATTACGCGTCTGCCAAGACAGATTCACCTGCCCATTCTGACCCCAAACTCACAACCCACAAGTTTGTTAACATCTGGGATTATCCCAGGGCCTAGTCTACCGGGGTACACATTAGAACTGGCTAATAGATTGCCCCTTTGTGTCAGTTGGACACCAATTATTGATTATTCGGTCATACGCCCTTACCGGCACAGACCCTTTCGAGTCGGACCACCCTTATTCCGAGCTCCCCTATAAGGGTTGTAGAAAGGGGCAGAAATTTTGAAAATCTTAAGTTGGAACTTAGCCAGCTTTAAGAACAAGTGTGATGACCCAGGGTGGCTCAACCTGGTGAGGCAACACAATATATACTGAGATTTCAAGAAACTTGGGAGTCCAAAAATGTATTTTGGCTGGACGGGCATACAAATTATACGGAGGCCGCGCGACCCTCGGTTGCTGGCCATTCGAGGGGCGACCTACTAACATTGATTTCCCTAAAAGTGAGGGGTAGTCATTGTAAACTAAACACAGGGTCCGCTAATTGTTTAGCGGTTGAGGTTAACCCCGCCCACAGGCTCAGAAAATGCTTGTTCTTAATTTCTATAATTCATTTGATAAGCTATTTATAAATGAACACTTATGCAGCCTTAATCAGTTTTTAGATTCATATAGGGAGAACCAAGCTACCCATATTTCGATTATTTTACTTGGTGATTTTAATATTCATTTGTGTAATAAAAAATGCCAGGTGTCCGATGAATTAGGGCCGGAAGAAAACTTTGAGACTCACTTTGAACAATCCCTTCAAGGTGGATATTTAGAGAATGTTTCAGCTGACTTTGGATTGGCTCTCCCAACTACAGCAGAAGTTGGCATGGGTATCCCCTCGTTTAAGGGCAGTGGATTGTTTTCCACTATTGACTATACGTTAACAGGACTCTAATTACCCTTGTCCCGGTTTATTTGGCGAAAAGGTCACACTATGGTGATCATAACCCTATTTTCATTAGCATAAGAGGGTGTCTAAAGTCCTCAGATGTGATGGAGCTTAAGTCCTTGGAACCTACTTTAAAAAACAGGGATCAAGGGCGCAGACTGAAATCGGCTACGGTGGTACCGGATCTTTTTTTTTAAAGATTTGTTAAATAATGTAGGGAACAAGGTCGCCATCTGTCATGATAGTACAGAGAGGGGTGTGGGGATTGTTGCTGCCTTTGTCAGGATTTGTAAGTATGTAGCCAGTGCCCTCGCCCTATATAACAAAGGGGGCACTTACAAGGAAGAGAGGTGGTTCGACCACAACTGCACAGTTGCCCATCAGAAATTATTATGTGCTCTAAAAACAAAAACCCCAGGACAGAAATGTAGTAGCAGCAGCAAGGCTAGAGTATAATCGCGTTCGGCACAGACGAAAATCACAAATTAAACAAAAAGCCTGGGAAGATTTGCTGTCTGTCAACATGATAAAGAATAGTGTAAAATGTTGGGACATTGTAAACAGACCTTTTTTTCTGGTCTTGAGGGCAACACTGTTGAGTGCAATATCCCTGAAGAGCTCTCGTTTAAACATTTTAAACATATTTATGGTGGCCTGTCTGGTCAAGTAAATATAGGGCCCAGACGTTTAGCCGCTGTATATAGCCTGAATGTTTCAGAACATGAAGTGGCCATGGCCATAGCCCAAATGACCAGCAATAAAGCCCCGGGCCCAGATGGTGTTCCAGTCGACCTTTTTAAAGCAGACATCCCTTTATGGGCAAAGCTATTGGCCAACATTTTAAACGCAGCATCCCTACAGGGTATGCCTAAGTCCTGGTCCACATCAATTATTGTCCCGGTTTTTAAAAAAGGTGAGAAGGGGGACCCAGGGTGTTATAGGCCAATATCATCGATCGATTCCACTGTCAAGGTGCTGGGGAGAGTGGTTCTCAGCAAACTGACCGGATGGATCGATGAATGTGGCGTGTTGTCAAAGGAAGGGTAGAGGCACCCAGGATCAGTGGCGTAATCTCTACCTTTTAATTGGGAAATATAAATTAATCAAAAAAGGGACCATTCACCTCACGTTTATGGATCTATCCTCGGCGTTTGACCAAGTAAAGAGATCCAAACTTTGGGACGTGTTGTTAGCGATGGGCATGGATAAAAACATTGTGTATTTCTTATCTGATCTGCACAGGGATCTCTCTGCAGCAGTAAGGTTCGACCAAAAGGGGAACCTAACACAAAAGATAGACATTGTAAGAGGAGTCAGACAGGCTGTATTCTGGACACGTTGTTATTTACCCTTTATTCTAATAATTTAGATTCTGTTCTGTGTGGAGCCGCTAAGGATATCCCCCGGGTGGGTTAACAATCGATTCCTGCATTGCTGTATGCTGATGATGCAGCTCTATTGGCCCACACAGTGGTGGGGCTCCAACACTTGCTGTAATCCTTTGCAGATTTTATGGGCTCATTGGACTTAAACGTAAATATTTCTAAATCACACACCATGAGTATGGGAGTAAAGCCAAGTAAATCAAAACGTTTAGCTGTGAGGGTAATGAAATAACCAGTGTCACCTCATTCCCATACTTAGGTGTTAAATTTAATGACGGATGTTCATGGGCCCTGCACAGGAGGGCGAAGAGAAATGCTATGGCACGATTCACAGGTACGGTACTCGACTTCACTCGAAGGGTGGGTGCCAAACCTGTGCACGCAATGTTAAATATGTATAAATCTAAGTGTATCACCATAATGAATAATGGCTCTGATATTTGGGGTTATAAAAATTGCACAGAGCTCCAAACTGTGAAAAATTAATTTTTAAGAAGTCTGCTCTCAGCCCCCCAATCTACATCTTCGTTCATAATTCATGAAGAATTGGGTATTGGTTACGTGGCTGATTTAACTAAAATGTCCCCTTTCCTCAAAAGGTGTAATCCGGAGTTAGTGCTAAATCAAGAGATCATTCGAGACTGTATGGCACTAGATAGGGCTAGCAATACTCCATGGCTAAGATATGTGAAAAGTATAGCGAGGGTACTTGGCCGCCCAGAGGTATTTGATAACCCTGTGTTGTATAGCACTTTTGGACCCTAGTGTAATTTTCCCGATTCATGCCCTTATATAGGTATAAATCATCTTGGCCTTATATAGGCATAGAAATCATAACCATATTTAGACATAGCCCATGCAGTTCAAATACAGGCATGACTACTTCCATTAGTTCCGAAAAGCCACAACGATTTCTTGGAAAACTCGGCTTCAGCAGTTAGGGACTTCCTCTTGCTTGAATATTGATGTGTCCAAGAACTCATGGAGTTTTCAAAGAACTGCGATTCTTTGATGACGTTATTATGTCCAACTTTACGTCATACTCGGCCCCTTCAAGGTATAAATATGCCCACACTTGCCCTAGCACACACACTGTGGTTTGGAGCAGTTCGACTATCTACTTGCCCGACACAGCTCGCTGCAGCAAGTGCCGAAGGAAGCCGACCCTCCAGCTGACGCACTGAGAGAGACGCTGTCTTTTCTCTTGCCGAGAAATCCAGCTCCAGTGTTTCCAAGGTCCCCTTGCGGGGTGTTAGGAAATCGTGTCCTGAGACAGAGATACCAGACCTCCTTCATTCTAAACCAAGGTACGGAGCTGATTAGAACCTAAGAGAAATCTTGGATAGATTCTTGGCAAACAATACTAAATTTATACTACACCTCACTTACTTCTTCCCTCGTACTAGACTTAGGTTAAGTACATCAGGGTAGGCGTATTTTAGAAGCACCAGTTGAGTACCTTTTAGCATTTATTTATTTATGTATGTATTTTATGGCTTAGAAACCATACCATGCTTTTACAGTATTATTTTATAATACTCTTCTTGCTGTACGCATTATACTTTACAGCCAGTATTATGATTGTAGCAGTTCATTTCTTCTGAATGAGAAAGAAGACTATTCAATAAATACTTTTATTGAAAACGCCCGTCTCTCTATTTCTCTGCACCTCTGATGAAACGAAGCATGCACGATTGACTGAGTAAAATATCTATCTATTGTTTCCACGACTCTGGAGATCAGTTTTATCTTGGGGAAACAAAGTTGTCATGTTTATGCGGTTGTCAGAATCGAATCCCTTCTTGTTTATTTGAGAAAGTTTCTAGTGCCCGCTGAGCTAGCTGGCACTCGCAATTAAGTCTAATATATTCGATAGAGACCTAGTAGACCTAAGTCCTATGTCAAATCTATAGTATATATTATTCCAATGCGCAGAGCCTATTGGGAATATAGGAACTACACTACATGGCGTCCAGTGTTTGGTAAGGCACTAATTTAATGCTAGATACTAGAGTAACTCAGTCGTGCTTTTCACAGAGTCCCCTTTTTCTTGTAAAATACTCCAATAGACGTCTGGAGTGGGTTAAAGGATAAAATATCCGCCATAACTGAGTCGGACGAAAAATCCTATGTATTAGTTTTTGGTTTGTTCAACGTGGAAAGATACAGTGTTCCAAAAAATTGTGCACCTTTTCTTTGTTTGCTTGAAATTTGCTCTGCAAACTTTCAGTCAACAAAATGAGCGACGACGAGAACGTAGGACCCGCAGGCAATAATGCTGCGACCGGGTTTTAACGTTACCGGTTTCCGAGAAACCGACGCGGATGCTATAATCATCCCGGAAAATCTAAGAAAAACCATCACTATAAAGCTTATAACAAATGGCCTATCATCGAGAGGTGGTAGGGTGATATTTGTCATAGAGGCACATGAATATCGGCAGACAGAGGTATTCTATTCATGGATTATCTTCCCAGAAGCAAATCCAACAACACATGTGTTCCAGTTCTACAAGATAGAGGAACCTCCAGTGGAATACACTCCTTTCGAAGACATTGAAATCACATTAACATACCAAGAGCATGCTCTCTGGTTTAAAGGCGCCCCACAACCATCAAAATCACATTACCAGGCTCGGTCCACTAGGAAGACCAGGAGCAACTTGGCCAGTACTAGCCAGCTATACACCACATCCTGACATTGAAAGAATGACAGATGTAGAACTATTAGCTCAGCTAAAACAATTAATTAAAATACATAGACAATTGGTTCAATATGTCATGCGGACTAACAGTCCAACCTGCCATAAGGATTCCACAGCACACCCCTCATCAAGGTGAACACAAACAAAATTACACCACAGACTATACAATCGGTCATTGGTAAATTACCTGCAAAATGGGAACAAATTCTATTCTGGTTAGCTCCAAAAATTGCTCATATCAAGGCAGTATTTCCCGATAGTACACCTCATGAAAAACACAGGATTCTAACAATCTGTTTACCAATGGGGATCGCACCATACCTGGAGGACTGTGACACTTGGGGTATAGTCTTTGCTGCAATCTACACAAAAACGCATGGTGTTCCGTCTATGGCGGTAATACCAGACGTCCTGAAACAGATTCAAAATGAATACGGGGCAGAGCCTGCTTTAAATCTCGGTATGAAGTTACTGAAGGATTTCAAACAGGTCTCAGCTATAATATTAGCTAATATTAAAGGTGAAGCAGCATACCTGGCCATCTGCCAAAAACTAAAAGAACTTGTTGTAACTGAGCAACCGTATGAACTGGCCAGAATAATAGAAAAATCTTATGAAGAACTAGATAGAGATAGTTTGGGTGGGAAACCAGTAAAACCCCAACTAACAGAAAATCCTGAAAAGGGTTTTATTAAAAACACTCTCACTACTCCTAAAAAGAAGTGGGAAAACACTAAACAGACACTTCCTAAAGAGAAGCGTTCTCAATCCAGAGTTAGGTCTCCTCAAAAGGAGCCCTCTGAAAAGAGGTATAACCTCAGAAACAAGGACAATTTGAGAAAACCTGATAGATATCAAGATACTGATACACCTTCCTCTCGTACCTTTCAGACTTCCTCACAGAAATCAGAAAGAAGAGGACGATCAGAACACAAGGAAGAACGTGTGAAGTCCAAAGACGATCAACACGTTCCAAAAAATAAGAAAACTCAATTCACCAAAAAGAAGGTAGCAGGTCTAAAAATCAGACATGCCGAGGATCTTGAGGACACAACTCAAGAACGGGGAGTGGGCTCAGACAATGCTGGACAGCACAGCACAAGTTACTATAGCTCGCAAGATCCTGAAGGATCATCTGGAGACAGTGGTCTTAAATGAATACATTCAAGTTGAAACTGCCGATACCAGGGTTAGTGAACCCCATAAGTTATATGACGTAGCACTCAGGATAGAGGGGGACATAACTAGAAAAATAAGAGCACTCTTTTGGGAGAAACTCTCTAAGGGTTATGACATTCTTCTGGCTGAACAAGACTGGCCACCTGAATTTGCCAGGGAGTGCCCACATGGCGAAGACATCATTATGCCAGCCTTCTCAAATCATATTCCTATTCATAAAAAATACACCCATGCCAGAAAATGGGCAGTAGCCCAGGCTCCAGCATTATATAAAAATCATGTGGGATGGGATGAGGATTCTCCCCACCATAAGATCCAGTTAAAAAATCAACCAACTTCTCAGACGCAGTATCCAGTTAAGCAAGAAGCTAAAAAACAGGTCAGGGAGATCCTAGATCAACTTGAATACCAAGGGGTGATTGAAACATGCACCTCGTCCATGAACAATCCTTTGTTTCCTGTCTCCAACCCAGACAATACATATCGTCTAGTTTTGGACTACAGACATTTGAATTCTTGTTGCAAAACCTTTGCAGTACAAAATGCACACAGTGTAGCACTGATGGATAACATCTAGCGCAAAAAATATAAAACCACGTTAGATATTTCTAACGGTTTCTTCTGTCAAAACATTGCACCTGAACGCAGGTACTTGACCGCTTTTTCAATTATGGGGACACATCGTCAGTTCTGTTGTCTCCCCGAGGGATTCAAGAATAGTCCAGGGTTATTTTCAGCAAAAGTAACAGCGTTACTACAAACGTATGATGATGACATCTATCTAACAGATGATGATTTGGACAGGCACTTGAATAGGGTGAATACCATAATACTTGGTTTCGCATCTGAAGGGTACAAATTTAACTTTAAAAAAGCATGACTTGCCCACCTCAACGTCCTTTTTCTAGAATATCAGTTATCAAGTGAAGGCGAAAGCCTGGCAGCAAACTTTTTAGAAAAATGTGCGTTTCTCCAACTCTAAATTACGCAGAAAGGGTTAAACCTCTCTACAAACTAATCAAACCTGATTTCAAATCAACTAATTGGACTAAAAAACACACAAAAATTTGGCATTCAGTGCAAACAGACATGTTAGCAACAACCCATTTACAGACCAGCTTAAACATACGCAACCTTGTAATCCGCATCATCCCAGAAAGATGCAGATTCACATACTTAACCTTTAATGAAGGTGAAAAGGTACCAATAGCTCATAAATCACACTTATACACACAAGCTGAAATGAAATTCACTTCAACAGAAAAAATTATGACAGCGGTTCAAACTGCAGTAGCAAAAGAGAGAGCCCTTGCACTGGGAAAACGCATAATGGTCGTTACACCTGTACCTGCCTTAGAGGCAGTGACAAAAGTGAGCTTTCCGAATGCAAAAGCTTTACATCCGAGGTGGATACAGTGGGTTAATTCTCTTGCTGCAATAGACGTTGAATACGTTTTTGACCCTTACTTGAAAACTCAAGAATTTCCACAATACGAACAAGAATGTTCTCTGCCCATTGAGATTCTGCCTCTAGAACATTACGGATGTTTAATTTATACAGACGGTTCAGCACAGCCCGCAATTGGGGGTAAACAAGCTTATAGTGCTGCGTGTGCGATTGTTAAAGGTCGCTAGCACGATTATTTATTTATTTATTTATTTAAAGAGTTTTGTATAGCGCTGGCTAGACCCGGAGGTATCAGAGCGCTTTACATGAGAATCAACAATGTAACAGAAAAAGTGCAACAATTACACATTAAATCCCAGAAAAATAGGCAATTCAATTAGGAGAGGAGAGAGAGGAGAGAGAAAAGTAGTGGAGGGGGCAAGGGAGGTGAGAAAGGGAGGATAAGGGAAGAGACAATAAGGAGAGACGAAAAGAGCGTCTGTCTAAAGACTGACTGGGTAGGTGAGGACCCAGGAGGGAATCCACTGCCCATCTCACCTATAGCTAAACCAGGAAGCTCCATCGGTTATCAGACAAAAAAGTTCTGTCTCAAAACTTTGAGAGAGGGGAGAAGGAGAGACATAAATAGAGGGAGGATGCGGGAGGAGATGACAGGAAGTGCAACAATGTGGTTTAACAGTGTAACAGAAAAAGATCAACAATTACAACATTACATCAGACAATCATCAATACAATACTAAAGACCGACTGGGTAGGTGACGACCGAGGAGGGAATCCACGGTCCATCTCCCCTATAGCAAAACCAGGTAGCTCCATCGGGCATCAGACAAAGTAGTTCGGTCTCAAGTGTCGAGGGAAGAGGATCGCATAAAAACAGGATGGGAGTGAGATACGGCAGAAAGACGAAGGAAAGTCTGTCCAGAGACCGGCTGGGTAGGTGACAGTCGAGGGGAAAATCCCAAAACCCATCTCCTCTATAGCTATCATGTAGCTCCACCAGGCTTTGGCCAAATAGCTAGGTCTCAATGAAAAACATTAAATAACAAGGAGGGCAAAATAAATGGAGCGTAGAGGGGAGGGAACAGGGAAGATGAGAAAGGGAGGATATGGGAAGAGACAACAAGGAGAGATAAAATGAAATCTGTCTAAAGGCCGACTGGGTAGGTGACGACCAAGGAGGGAATCCATGGCCCATCTCCCCTTTAGCTAAACCAGGTAGCTCCATCGGGCATCAGACAAAAAAGTTCAGTTTCAATACATTAAGAGAGGGGAGAAGTAGAGATATAAATAGAGGGGGGAAGCGGGAAGAGACGACAGGAGAGACGAAAGGAAGTCTGGCTAAAGACCGACTGGGTAGGTGACGTCCAAGGAGGGAATCCCCGACCTGTCTCCCCTATAGCTAAACCAGGTAGCTCCATCAGGCATCAGACAAAATACCTAGCTCTCAAATGATGAGGGAAATTCACAGGTAAACAGGGTGGGGACTAAGGCAAGGATAGGTGGAGGCAAAGGTTAGTATCAGAAAAGAGGAGAGGAGTAGAGCAGGGAGGGGAAGGGGGTAGGTAGTTCGGTAAAAAGTTCCCATAGGTCTGCTGCGAGGCATTCAAAAAGCAGGTCCGTCAGCTTGTAGTTTGGCGATGATCAGGTCAGACGGCTTGTCAGGTCCGATCTCAATTGGTCAATGGAGGATTTAATGTCCTGACAGAGCTCGGTGCGTAGTTCAGTTTTAAAGTCTGTAAGCATGGTCATTAGATCTGTCTTCGTGATAGCCATGGCTGCCTTGCCCACGTCTCCACTTAGTGTTGGGCGCTTGTCGAGTGTTGAAAAGAAATCTGATACCTTGCTGGTCGTCTTGGCCGTCCCCTTCTTTGGCAGCACAGGGATGAGGCCTCACAAATCTTCGCGGCTCTGACTAATGTGTTTCTCGTCACTCTGAGTGTGGACTCAACTGATACCCAGTGTAACATTTGGAGGGATCGCTCTTATTAGGGAGTTCGGAATGCACCAGGTAGTCTGCAACATCTTGGGCTACAAAAATAAGTACGCTGAAAGGAGGGCGTTGTAGAGGATGGTAACCATGCAGGGCGCCCAGCACGTGTAGAACACGATGACGACTGGCACAAAGACACGCGAGGCGGCGCCGTGAGCCCCCAGCATTTGGCACTGCCGGCGCGTGGCCAGCCAGAGGCTCAGGTTGGCGAAAGTGACGATGGCTGAGCAGGGGAAGAAGATGACGGCCGTCAGCAGCCGATCTATGGTCACAAAAACTCAATCTCGAGGAGATTGTACAGCTCAGCGAGCTGAACTACAGGCTTTCAAGATGGGGCTTGAAAATACTGATCGCGAATTCCCCACACTCATAATGTGCGATTCGTATTACTGCGTCCAATCTTACAATGAATACTTGCAGAACTGGGTTCAAAACGGTTTCAAAAATGCAATAGGTGGCACAATCAAGCATAAGTAGCTTTGGGAACAAGTAGTTCTGTTACAGAAAGAACTACAAAAGACTCACGTGATTCATACATTGAGTCATCAGCGTGATGGCGTTCACGTTGCAGGGAATTCATTGGCTGATGAAGCCGCGAAGGCAGCTGTGCAAACGACTTCCATAGCTGCAATCACTCGTTCAAAAACAAAAATAGATGGTGAAACAATGCTAGCTGTCAATGCCACAAGCAAAGGCAGCGGTGCTACCTTACCTCTAAACTATCCACTCGAATATTCATACATAATTGATGCAAACTCCATTCCTTTTGCTCGAATCAATGGAGTGGGGGATAGGGTGATTCCAAACAGGAAACGTAGAGATGCTTTGATACAAGAAGCACATATGGGAGAGGGTCTGATACATCAAGGGATCTTAAAATCTCTACTAGAATTAAAAGAGACGTACTAGTGGTCAGGGATGAATGCCCACATTTACGAATTTTCAATTAATTGCGATGTCTGCTACAGAGATCACAGCATATAATGCCGCCAGGTACCTGACTACAGTATAGCCAGCCCAGTAAAGACACCATTGTTAGACAGCACTAGACTTTCTACACGCAGATGTCACTATGGGCGACTGCAGTCCCAACAACTATTAGGACAAGATTCATTTGGATGGGGCTTCAGCGCTCGGCTGACGCCCGAACTGTTATAAAAGATTTGCGAGTCTTTATCGGCACATATGCAATGGGCACGCTACATTCTGACCAGGGTCCTGCGTTTAGCTCTCGTGCTTACAAGGAGGCCATGGCCAATCTGGGCATTGCAGTGCGGTACTCAAGTCCATTCCATCCTGAAGGAAATTCGGTAGTGGAAAGAAAAAACCGCGAGGGTATTAGGCTCGGGTGACGGGTGGGTCAAACATCTAATAAGTGTCCAACGTAGTTTAAATAATCTGCCAAGAAATTCTCTGGGTGGAATCACTCCATATGAAATCCTATTTGGTACTAGAATGATTGTGGAAAACCTCGATCGTCATACTTCAGTGGTAGAACAAAAACCCTTTGATATCAAACACCGTTTGGCTGTTTTGCAGGACTTAAATGAAACACGAAACAGTCTAAGCAACACATTACAGAAGCCAATGACCACTGAAGAAAAAACACCTGTCCCAGAAAGACCTAGTCTAGTCAGAGAAAAGATCGCGGAAAAAAAGGAATTTGGGCCTTCTTACAGAAAACCAGTACCTATGGTAGCAATTTACGGATCAAGAATAGTGTTACTGTCGCCCCTAGCTGGAAGAAAGGAGAACCGGGTCGTGTCCATCGATCTGGTAAAACCACATCATGTGGCTGATAATAAGTAGTAGGGCCAGTGGACTCCAAAGATGTAGCAGACGACCAAATCTTGCTACTATCCAAGAGGTTCAAACTAAGAGACTCATCACCTTTGAATAATCTGCAGTGCGAAATGAAGGACTATGTAACAAAGCCATGTTCATCAAGACACTAGCCTCTAACTATACTAATATGACAAGGGATCAAGTAGCTCCAGTGATTTCAAGTAATCCTGATGCAATACCAACAATTGACAGAACTGCCTCTGGCTATTTCATCAACTTTAATACTTTTTCTGAGGGTCCTAGTGAACCTGAAACAACGCCAGCAAATAAAACTTTCAAGGAACAAGTAACAGAACTTTTTCACCAGCTTGCAAATACATATCTGTTTTTTCACCATGGTTTGAATTTTGGATTGTGTTAGGTGTACTGTTTCTCCTACATTGGCTCATTCTTGTTTTAAGTTTGGGAAAGCTGATAGATGGAAAATATAGTACAATGGACACAGCAAGTAAGAACATCAACTTGCTCCTGAAGCCACACAAATAATCTCATTGTGAACAAAGAGACTTGTCATCAGTAAACATCACAGCCGTTCCTCTACCTGGTGGTATAGCATGGGACAGAACTGATTATGACATTTATGGTCCTGTAGAGCTGTTGAAGATTCCACACCAATGTAAGGTTTCCTTGAGTGACTTTGTTTCACCCAGCACCCAGCACATTTTCTGATTAATAACATGATGGCAGACTTAGAAATGTCAGCAAAATTTACAAAACACGAATACTTAGAAGGTTCAACAGATTATGAAGAAATGTATTGTTTTAATCATTATGGTCATCATTATTTGCACAACTCTGCAAACCCTAGAAATGTTTTTACTTATAATCAATGGGAACATTGTCCAACGCCATCAAAGGGTAGCTCAAAAACATTCTATGAAAAATTTCCATACTTCTCAGGTTTTAATGTAACAAATCCAGAAACATTTTACTTTAAAAATGTTAATAAGACAGGAATGTTTAGTATGTTGACTAATAGTAAGCAAATTTATTCTGCGGCCTTTTATGCTCAATTGTCCACATTAGGTTTTGACTTTTGGAAACTCAACATTGAGACAAAAACTGTCTTCGGCACAAAAGACCGGCAGCCTTATTCAGAGCCTGCATCATCCCAGAACAAATAATGTTTTTAAATGACACTGTTCAACAGACATCTTGTCTTGGCTTAGCTAAGATAAAAGACTTAAACAAACCGTCCATACCTAAACCCACTCCTGATAGTAATGGAACTACAGATGAGGAGGTAGACGTGAAATATATTTGACAACAAAACAGAACTAATCCTGATTGGAAAACATGATTAATCTGGCCCACAGACCAGAATAACTGTCAAGATAGATTCCTGAACAAGACACAAGGGTTTACAGTAACTAGGCCAGATCCAAGATATGTCCAGAGACAACATCCAGGGATAATAACAACATACAGTGTAGGAAAACTGCCTTGAGTGGCTACAAAAATCCGCACTACCAGATGTAAAACAATACTTAACTTTACTTAAAAATGGTGTTGATTTGAGAGACTTCTTACAAAGAACTCGTAAACCACGTCATAAACATTTCATATACGCCAGTATATATGCTGCTTATAATGAAGCATGGAAAATCACGCTAAAGGAAACTGCAGAACGAATATGAGAAATTGATCATATTAATTAAGAGAAAGCTCTCTCTGTAATTGACAATGGGTTAACAACTCTGTCATCCAGAATTAATTCTTTGGACAGCATTGTATCCTCTGCCATAGACAAAATGGAACAGGACTTGCTCATGTTACAACATGGACAGTCTCAATTACGTTTTATAATGCTGCTAGGTTGGGTGTTACCAAACCTTAGTTCAGGCTATGTGCCTTGGCATCTAATCAACACCATGTCATTGTTTACTGGATTTAACCTTACAGATAAACAAATCTCTTTGGCACAGAGGGGAGCAGACTATACGGTGCTGAGCATAGAAAAACTGGAAAGATTATCATTAACCGTTTCTGAGAAACTAGCCGTTGTCCCCAACGGCTACCAATCCTGATGACGGCATTTATTGAGGTCTCACCAGCAATTCCAGCTGAGGTGAGATACTTGGACCAACAGGCACACAGGTACCATCTACTGGGAACATTGCTAATGCGACTAACGCTGACAGCGATGCTTCACATCTGTGTACGATTTATCTACTTAATGAAGTGGTTCAACTTTCATCTACTGTGTACAGCGTTCTATCAACTTTGAATTCGACCTTCATTTTTCAAAACAAAGAAAAAAATAAAACTTCTAACTTTGGAACTCTATTTTTCTACGATTTGATTTGACTTTTTCCAAAATTAAACTTTGGCACAAAGTAATCTGCTTAAAGTAGAACTATTCTTAGAGAACAAGAATTCTTTGAATACTTCCTAGAAATAATATTGACCTTATCCACAAACCAAACCAGTTTATATATTCTGCTATGGGATGGTCTCAACTTTTTTTCTGTATTTAAGAGCCATTTCATAAATGTAATTTTCATTATTCATTCAGTTAGCAGTGCCAATGTCATACTATATGCTTAAAATGAAATCTTTGCTCTCAAATGCGTACAGTACAAATACTCATTTTCGTGTGCAACCATTTCAAATGCATTTTTCATGTATTTTTGAGTGGGATTGTAAACACATGCTTTAGATATGTTTTAGTGCTTAAATTTAGTAATGTCGAACATAATAAAGTGGAGTGGTTGTTGTATATCATTTTAGGACCCTAGTGTAATTTTCCAGATTCATGCCCTTATATAGGTATAAATCACCTTGTCCTTATATAGGCATAGAAATCATAACCACATTTAGACATAGCCCATGCAGTCCAAATACAGGCATGGATACTTCCACTAGTTCCGAAAAGACACAACAATTTCTTGGAAACTTGGCTTCAGCAGTTAGGAACTTCCCCTTGCTTGAATATTGATTTGTCCAAGAACTCTTGGAGTTTTCAAAGAACTGCGATTCTTTTATGACGTTATTATGTCCACCTTTACGTCAAACTCGGCACCTTCAAGGTATAACTATGCCCACACTTGCCCTAGCAAACACACAGTGGTTTGGAGCAGTTCAACTATCTACTTGCCCGACACAGCGCGCTGCAGCAAGTGCCGAAGGAAACCGACCCTCCAACTGACGCACTGAGAAAGACTCTGTCTTTTATCTTGCCGAGAAATCCAGCTCCAGTGTTTCCAAGGTCCCCTTGCGGGGTGTTGGGAAATCGAGTCCCGAGACAGAGATACCAGACCTCCTTCATTCTAAACCAAGGTACAGAGCTGATTAGACCCTAAGAGAAATCTTGGATAGATTATTGGCAAAGAATATTAAACTTATACTACACCTCACTTACTTCTTCCCTCGTACTAGACTTAGGTTAGGTACATCGGGGTAGGCGTATTTTAGAAGCACCAGTTGAGTACCTTTAAGTATTTATTTATGTATGTATTTTATGGCTTAGAAACCATACCATGCTTTTACAGTATTATTTTATAATACTCTTCTTGCTGTACGCATTATACTTTACAGCCAGTATTACGATTGTATCAGTTCATTTCTTCTGCATGAGAAATAAGACTATTCAATAAATATTTTTATTGAAAACACCTGTTTCTCTATTTCTCTGCACCTCTGATGAAACGAAGCATGCACGATTGACTGAGTAAAATATCTATCTATTATTGTCACGACTCTGGAGATACGTTTTTATCTTGGGGAAACAAAGTTGTCATGTTTATGCCGTTGTCAGAAACTAATCCCTTCTTGTTTATTCGAGAAAGTTTCTAGTGACCTCTGAGCTAGCTGGCACTCACAATTAAGTCTAATATATTCGATAGAGACCTAGTAGACCTAAGTCCTACGTCAAATCTATAGGATATATTATTCCAATGCGCAGATCCTATTAGGAATTTAGGAACTACACTACACCTGATAGAATACGGAAAAAAGACCTGTTGTGGGCCAATACCTCATTTTTATTTTTAGCATCAGCAGAAAGAGAGGCTACTGAATTATTAAAACCCAATATCCTCGCTCACCAGATTTAAAAAAAACCTCTTATTCAATGGGGCTTTATCTGGCCATAGTCAATAAGCCCCAACATTGTTTTCCCTTGACGAGATTGAGGTTTAACCCCTTACATTTTCTATTAGCTGAACCTTTGAGCTGAGGTAAGATGGAAGATCTGGGACCATGCCCTTGCGATAATTTCTCGAGGCAAGCTACTTTGCACTTTGTCATGTTTTGCAACTACCATATGCAGATTTGCAAGTGTTTTATTTTCCTAATTCTAAAGGACAAAGGCTTCCTGCAGGTTAGGCCGGCCCTAACTTATCTGCAGATGTTGAATTTTTATTACCACAAACTTTTTAGCAGCAGCAGTTGGAGCAAGGAAAAGAAGGCAATATTAAGAGTGTGGGCTTATGGGTTCCGACTTTTCACTATGTATATTTATTTTATAATTCTGTAATTTCTTCCTATTTTATCTGTATTTTATAACATTGGACAGTTGTGATATTATATTTTTATTGTGTAATTGACTCTCCCTTTTATAATATGTAACTTAAATTTTATTGTTGAATTTTTATACATGTATTTTACCTATGACGGCTTAGTAGAATATTCGGTTTTATGTGATGGGTATTTTAACATGCTTTTATGGTTTGGAATACCCAATAAAAGTGATTTTGACTGACTGCTTACGCTTCAGAGTGGGCCCTAGCCCCTGCTTTATATCACAATCAGGCTGGTTGGGACATGGATTCGCCGGTGCATGTTATTCCTTTGCATTCTACACCACAGCCCCAACCGCAATATCCAATTAAACTTGATGCTAAGGAGTCCGGTTGTAATATTTTGACTCAATTGGATTATCATGGTGTGATTGAGCCCTGTGTTTCTTCAATTAATAATCCTCTTTTTCCGATATTGAAACTGGATGGTACCTATTGTATAGTTTTAGACTAGAGACAATTGAACAGTCATGTTCATACCTGTTACAGAACACACATAGCTCTGCGTTAGTAAACAACATTGTTAGAAAGAAATATAAACTACGTTGGACATTTCCAATGGGTTTTTCAGTCACACATTGGCTCCTGAAAGCCGAGATTTGACTGTATTCAGCTCTCTCTGCAATTAAAGACGATATACGCGATTGCCTATGGGATATAAGAATAGCCCGGGAGTGTTTGCGGAACAAATTGTGTTGCTCTTACATGAAATTGACCCTGATGCCTTTTCGTACATCGATGACATATACTTGACGGACGATGAATTGAAACCACATCTACTGCTTGTGGATCGCATTATTAAACACTTTGCAATGTTAGGTTACAAATTTAATTTTGCAATGTTGCATGTTGTTTTTTTGGCAGTCCTTTTCCTTGGTTCCGAACTCAAAAACGAATGTAGGGGGTTGGCCCCAAACTTCTTGGAGAAATCTGCTAATTTGCAACTTCCATCAACCCTCACAAAATTTAAATAGTTGCTGGGTTTCTCGAATTTCAACAGGACTTGCATTCTTGATTATGCCCAGCATATCAAACCGCTGTACGTTGATACAACCTTCTTTTTCCTCTTTCAATTGGCTTCCGGAAAATACCGCTGTACTTAGGTCTTTGCAGTCTGATCTGCTTGCGACTCAGATCTTGTTATTTGGTCATAAGGATTGTACCAGGTGCATTGGGATTCACTTACATGACTTTCAATGAAGGGGACACAATTCCTATTGCTTATAAATGGCATTTGTATACTCCAGCTGAGATGTGTTTTTCTTCTACAGAAAAAATATTGACAGCCGTACAGATGGAGATTCTTAAGCAACACTCTGGCTCAAAGTAAGCGCATTTTCATGTTTTCGCCGGTGCCCGCTTTAGAAGTCTTCCTGAATGCGAGTGTTCCCAATTCTAAAGCCTTGCATCCTCTGTGGCTACAATGGGCTAGTTAATTGCCGTCGGCTGATGTCAAATTTATCTTTGATCCTTCTTTGCAAACACAAGAGTTTTTACAATATGAACATGTTCATCCTCCTCCTTTATCGCTACTCCCCCTAGATCAATACATTCTCCCCCTTGATCTAAACATTCTTATTCCGTGGCCTGCGCAATTGTGGCAGGCTCGATAGTGGACGGTGATTTTAAATCCTCCTTGGTTCACTCACAATCCCTTGGAGATTGCACAGCACAATTGCCCAAGTTACGTGCTGCGGTTCTGGCTCCTGAGTTTGCTGATCCTGATGTTCCTATGCTGGTAGTGTCTGATTACTTTTACTGTGTACAGTCCTTTAATGACAACTTGTTCTTTTTTTTTTTTTTTTTTAATTTTTGAAAACCTTTATTAAGCTCTTTGCACAGTACAAATACGGGCCTACAACCGTCCGGCCGGCCACCACACTTCTGAAGCTTGTTAGCAAAGGATACGTCCACTCGGTAGCACGGCAGCACAGAAAAGCATACGATCCTTGTTACACTAAATCCACGTGCTCCGAGTGGCAGGAGACAGTGAGGTTAATTTTATAATTTTATATGTAAGGAGATACAGAAATCAAGACGGATCAGTGCACAGTACAGACAATCGCATGATGACTGGGTAACGGCGAGCAGGAGAGACTACTAGCACTAAACACATCTAAAATGGCGGCACGATACTGCAACATCAGGATAGGGATACGCCGCGAGATGTGCCACTCAATCACTACCCATCTAACACCAGTCCCCACCACTGACCCTAAAAAGACAGAAGAAAGAACGGAAAAAGAAAAAGAAGGCACCATAGAAATAAAACATATCAATGAGGACCCCCCACCCTACACGCATGCCGAGGCTATGGCCTACCCCCCCCCCCAAGCTACGTGTCTGTCGCCCCAGAAGAACCCGAAATATAGAGGTAAGAGAAAGAAGAGAAAAGGGTCCAGAAAATCACAGTTGAACCCAGGGAGAAAGGAAGAGTGCAATACCCTATTACTCCCAGGAAAAGGAAAAGACAGGACCGGAGGAGGGCCTATTAAGCATTTTCAGTCCGATGAACATACGATTCCCCGGCCACCCTTACCCCGACTCCAAGACCAATACAATACCAATGTTTAAATCCCCGGCAGTCCATCAGCGTCCCAGCAGCAGAAGAGAGACAGTCCTAACCCAAGAGGGTGCAGCCTCACCCTTGGCCCCTACGGTGCGGTGGAACGGCACAGTCCGGCTGCACAACAGTACTCGTAGAAGGTGGGAACAAACAAAGGGACCACTGCAGAAGAGAGGATCGATCACCAAAGTCCATTTCGGTCGTCGTAGAGTGGTCCGCCGTCGTGGCAGATGATCCATAGCAAGGCAGCAGTCCACCAAAGACAGCTAGTCCCCAGCATCCGACCAGTCCAGTGCCGTGGAGTCCCAAACTGTATAGTGAGAAGCAGCGCAGTGCAGCGAGTCACCCACGACAATCCAGCTAGACGGTGGCGACATGGGTTCACCACAATAGGCAGAGCCGCCAGCGGTCCCCACGGAAAGTCCAGGACATGGCCCCCAGTTGCATTTCTCCAGTCGACGCGGTAATATAGGAGTTTCCACACTGCCCACATGTGACTCCGGCAAAGTCGAGGCGGCCACTATGTCCAGGTCCACCGGCTCCCCCGTGCATAGCCGCCCAGTCGGTTCATCACGACCGAGCACAGGATATGGCGAAGCGCCCCGCAGGCGGACGCAGGCTCGATCAACGGGGGGCAGGGCGAGCCCACCGGTGTCCAGTCGACCTCCCAGGTCCCGAGCTGTGGAACGGACATCTGCCCGCAGTGCGGTCAGGGCGTCATGAATGACCCTTAGGCTCAGGGGCAGTTCAGGAGAAAGGGACGGCTCAGTACCAGGACCGTGGAGCTCCCGATCGTGAGTCAGTACTTGGGCCCCCCTGCCAGCGCCATTTCCCAGCTGCCCGGAATGCCCACGGCGTCTCGACTCGCACGACCGGAGCTCAGGGGCAAAAGCTGCATTCTCCATAGTAGCACCTTCCCGGCTGTAGCATGAGGCAGAGGATAGCAATGTCGGCAGGATCCTGCCGTGCCCGCAACAGCGAGCTGAAGAGCACCCGGCTCAAGATGGCCCCCGGGGAAGTCGTCGGAAGATGAAGGCAAACAAAGAGGCCAGGAACGGATACAATGTATCGCTACTTGCCGCGATTCCAGTGCCGCGTGTTGTGGAAGCAGATGCAACAATGTAGCGGATGGCTCGTTGTTGCCACAATTCACAGCCAAACTGCTCCGATCCGCCGTCTACGGCCAATACTCCACTCCGTCGGGGGCAGCCTTCCACGGAGACAAAGAACTGGACGCCATCCAGGCACGCCGGGAACAAACTGGGACGTTTCCGCACTTCTGCTGAGCGCAGAGCGACGGGAATCACACCGTCGGGCGCAGCGCCGCCTCCCGTGTCCGAAGCCGCAGAGAGAGTGCACCGTGAGCTCCAGGATTGTTAGCGGCTCGGACAAGAGGGAGACGGATCAGCGGAGCTGAGGGTTCAGGCGGCCATCTTAGTCGCCGGCTAGGCTCCTCCTCGACAACTTGTTCTTTTGACAACAAAATGATTTTCGTGATTCTAAAGATAGTGCAATAAAGCTTAAAACGTTTTGGGTCCGAGTGGCCGCTCTAAAGGAATGTTTGCCACTCACACCTGTTATCCATACATTGGGCCATCAGCATGTGGGAGCACATGCCGTTGGTCATTCCTTCGCTGATGAGGCCGCCAAATCTGCAGTAGCCGAATGCACAGTAGCCATTACTATTAGTTGCAGCCGTTACTAGGTCTATGACAAAATTGCTGATGACATCAGACAATGCTTTCAAATATATTTTGGTTGCAGTGAATTTGTGCACTCGATTCCCTTTGGGGTTGGCCGCAACGCAGGGCTGATCCTCAAACTGTTATAAAAGATTTGCGTGTCTTTGTAGGGACATTTGCCTGTGGCACTTTCCATTCTGTCCAAGGTCCTGCTTTTGCCTCTAAGGCTGATCAGGATACAATGAAGTCTCTGGGGTGCAGGTGCAATTCTCATCTCCTGAGAGCAATTCTGTTGTGGAGCGGATGAATCATTACTTAAAGAACTCTTTATCTCAAGGGTTTTCGGTACTGGTCGGGGTTGGTTGAATCATTTGTATGGAGTTCAATGTGCACTTAATAATTTCCCAAGAAGATATCTGGGTGGGCGGATCCCGTATGTAATGCTCTTTGGCATTAAAATGTTTGTGCCAGACCTTGATGGTCTAGATGTGTGGCGACTTCCGCAACGTTTGACGTAGATAATCATTGTGCTATATTATAGGATCAACAAAAGAATCGGGACGCTCTTGCTAAAGCTCATTTGCCCTCATCTACAGATGCTGAAGTGCTGATCCCGGTTTCCAGATGGCTTCCTAAAGTTGGTGACCTGGTCCTTGAAAAGGTGGAGAACAAGAAAGAATTTGGTCCATCGTACCGTGCACCAGTTCCAGTCCTTGGTTTAAGAGACACCCATCCTGTGATCTTCCCTTCGCTACCTTGTCGCAAGGAGAATCATTTTGTTTCCATTTAACATATCAAGTTACACCATATGGCTGATACTTAATAGTATGCCTAGAAGCATTCCATGGAGGGTTGTTTCTCTCTATCCAATGTGAGCTGTTTCCTCAAATTCTCCCAGAGTACTGGAAGGGGATATGGAGACTACAATGGATTTATTGCATGTTTTGTCTTCAACATCCACAACTGCGGGAAACGAGTATGCTTCCTCACCAGTTGAAATTATAGTTGATATGCCTGAAAGTGCCATTCATTCACCTTCCAATGAAGAACAACCCCCATTGTTTCAACTAGGTTCCAGAGGTTACTATAGAGACCAAGATAACTTTTCATTCAGATACGACTTTGTTGTTTTCGTCAGTACCAGAACAGCCTACACTGATTATTGTTTTCATGTCCTGGTTAAAAAGAACTTACCTGGTCCTACTTTGGTCTCACATCTGGATTGTGTTGTCGATGGTGTTCCTCTTCATGTGGGTGGGCTTCGTGTCTGTCTTTTTTCATTTCACTACTTACCTGAACACTCCGCTGCTGACTTGGTTGACTGGCCCGATATACTTCGTCTTACAAAATGAAACAAGATAAAGCCCTAGTTAATATTTCAGCTTTCCCAGTCGCTGATGGCATCATTTGGGATACAGTACCACTCGATGTATATGGTCTTACGGACATTTTGCAAATTCCATACGTCTTCCGAGTTTCTTTGGGGGATGTCATGTTACCTGGAATGCACTCTGACTATTGGGATGTCACCACTGTTTACTCACTGTTTTACAATATTATACTGTGTTTGATACTGAAGATTTGTATTTAAATTCCGCAAATTATGCAGATTTATTTTGCTACCAACATTATGGCCATCATTTTTGCACATGACCAATACTCGGAGACTACAATTTAGTTATATGCAATGGGAGCATTGCCCAACGCCATTCAAGGAGAGTTCAATTAAACAGTAATGGAAGTATACATATTTTACTTGTTATAATTTATCAGACCCGAGGTCCTATTTTTACAAATTAAATTTGACCACCGGCAACAAATACGTGCTTACCCACACTAAATTAGTTTATTCATCCTTCTTCATAACCCAGTTGTCCCTGAAAGTTATGATTATTGGAAGGACACAATTGATTTAAAGTCTATATGGAGAAGAAAAAGTTGGCAGGTCCAGGGTATTGAGATCTTGCATCGTGCATGTTTAATACCGTCTCAGCTAATATTTTTAAATCAGACGGTTCAGCAGACTACCTGATTTGGTTTGGCCACTGCTAATAATTGAAATACTCCATAAATTCCGTCCTTAGCTGTTTATGAAATAATGGCATACACATACCAACTACACAATTGAGGATTTGACTGCTGTGTTTCAAAACAGTACTCATAATTCATCTACTATTGACCCCTCTGGTTGGTTGTTGTGGTCCACGAGCACCAATGCCTGCCATTTGCGATTTACTAATGCCACCAGAGGGTTAACTCAAAGTAGACCTGGCCCTCGTTACCCCCAATCTCATACAACTACCACACAAAAAGATTACACCCGCCAATTAGTCCAAGATGCAAGCGATTCCACTTATTCAAAACATTAACTGACCTTAGATAAAGTTTCCTGTAATTATGTTCGATGATGTCCTCCATTCAAATCGACAGTTCTACCCCCAGATTAGTGGCCGAATGTACCCATCGCTAATCACGAATAGGAGGGATAACATTAGGCAGAGCCTGTGTTTTGTAAAGATTGAACTTGTATCCTGAAACTTCACCAAATACCTGTGCAGCTGCATCAAGTGCCTTTATGGCCCTGGCTGGGATGGGGTGTAGGACTGCCACATCATCTGTATATGCTAGAACCTTCACCACAAATTGCTGTATATGCAAAGGATGGCTATCCTCCACCATTTTAAGAGATTGACTATAGGGCCTGATGTATGTGAATGAGATTTAAAAGGATAAACCGCTCAGCTCCTGGTAATTTTCTTGTTTTTTACAATTATAACTGGACCCTTTTTTAATTGCAAATGAAAGCATTTGGCTAATGTTGCAAAATGGTTTAATAAATTAAGTGCTAATTCTCGCCTTTCTGAAGTAAAGTGAACATCTACATTTGAGAATATATATTGTAAAGAAGTGCTCCGGGATCCCCACATGTGGGCGGGACTATTCTGTGCTTTTGATTATCAATTGAGATACCCTGGGAGAGAAAACATGTTTGTGAAGGACATTTTAAATTTCATTCTACTTAAGTGATTTTTAAGGTATGGCCCATTTTTCCTTCTAAATTTTAAAGTAGATTAATAAGATTTGCAATGTAGCTTGTTTTTAAGAATACAGAAATTTAACATCTCTGTCACGTGTTTACTTGCCTTCCCGAAGTAAGGTGAAGTAGACATGACTTTGGAAGGACTGCTCCGGGGTCCTCGCATGTGGGCAGAACTATTCAATGCTTATGATTATCAGTGAAGATCCCCTTGGAGAGAATTAATGCATAGCTTCAAGGACCTCCTCAACAGAGCAGATACTGAAAGCTCTGACTGTGAATACATTGTCAATAACTTGGTTGGAAGATTGCCTGTATGCCTCCCCTCCGCTCCTCCTTCTTCTGATGGTGCTCTAGAAGATTCAGAGGGAATTTGTAAAAGGAATTCTGAGTGCATCTTTTTGGACCAGAAGAACTTAAGCCCATATGTTCGAAATTCAGAGTTTTCGATTCCCAAATAGCGAATCCATAGAAATTGCACTTTGGGAATTGCAACATGGAATGTATGTAAACTGCGATGTCCTAATAGCCTTTCCTGTGGATTCAAATGCGCTATTAGGAAATCTCAAATTAGGAAATCGCAAAAGTGCAATTTCCTAATAGGAACCTGCAAAATGTACACAATAGTTCTTGCACGCCAGAATCATGTGTCCTTGTTTTCACAAAAGCAGGACTGCTATAAAATCCTCCTTTTATCTATTACAGTATCAGGGACACTGCAGCAATGGAATATAGAGAGAGCCCTGACATAGTAATTGTTTGAAAGGCATATGCTCATTTTTTTCTAAAGCGCACAAAAGGAGTGGATGTTCAAGCGCCCTGTTTCTTGGATCTGCTTGGAAGTTCTATTTTAGTGAAAGATGATAATACAAGCACACACATTGGGTGGGGCACAATCACAGTTTTTTACTCATGAACGTCTTACAGAAACTGAGAAACATGCAAAAGTAGCTAAATTCCATGTGAGTCGAGTATTCATGTAAAAATCTTGCACATCTTTAATTTGTATTGAGGCACTCGGGAGGAAAAGCGTAACCAGGCATGCAAAATGCATGCAAAATACTCAAGAGTTGCCAGTGTGACATGGTTTCAGAGATCTAGTGAGAAAAAGCCAAGCAAGGTATGCCTTGTTGTGCAACATGCTTACAAGTTACAACTGACACTTGTGAGAGAAAAGTATATCAGTGCATAATAAATGAATGACAGAATGTTTATCAGTGCAGTGCTCACCCCAACGGCATCTTGGCATTTTGACCAGCTGAGAGAACAAGTGATTATAGTGACAGTCATAGGTGAAAGGAAAAGATGTGCCTTCAAGGCTCTGAAAATAGAATCGAATGTGATTTGGTACGTTTTTCCAGAGTTTAGGTGCCAGTACTGAAAATACCCAGCCTCCTAGGTGCAGGAAACCATGGCCACATGGCAAGGGTAGAGCGAAAAGGGTCCAAAGAAGATCAGGAGAAATTCCGAGCTTGAAAGACATGAGCTCCTGGCTGTATAGAGCACAACGAACTATGCACAGGAAGAACAATAGTTACTTACCTGAGAATATGTGGTTCTCCAGTAATGGTATCTTTCATAGATTCACATGCCTGAATCATTCCCCGTAGTCGGAGTGGGAGTCCCACAGTACATAAAAAAGCAATCATTATGCACATAATAACCATAACATAGGTAATCTAGAGCCAGGAAGTAAAGTAGCCATAAACTACAAGGAAAAAAACTTCCACATCTATGACTTGTCCAAGGGGATGTGGAATTGATACAGGGGCACCAACCGGAGGACGACGCTCCTCACCTCCTGCCACCACTGACCTCACACAGACTCGCACAGACCCACGGAGAACACCACGTGACACCACGTGAGAAGACCTCACAACACTTGCGGCCAGGACGCCGCTGACGCTGTGCCCGCGCCCGCTGGCGCATAAATTTGAAGGAGAGCTCCTGGGGAGCGGGGAATGCGGAATTGAGACAGGGGCACCAACCAGAGGACGACACTCCTCACCTCCTGCCACCACTGACCTCACACAGACTCGCACAGACCCACGGAGAACACCGGGTCACCTCTGTTGTGCTCGCCGACCGGGGGACTACAAATCCCAGCAACACTTGCGGCCAGGACGCCGCTGACGCTGTGCCCACGCCCGCTGGCGCATAAATTTGAAGGAGAGCTCCCACGTCGCGGAATGCGCATGGGAGAAGCCTGGGACAAGGGCGGGCCCTCTTAGGCCCTCAGAGGCCAGAGGAGGCCGGACTGGGCCCATCCCTTTTCAGCCCCTGGGTGAACATTTGCCGACCCTATATAACTGAGGTACTGTTGTCATGGCTAAATCTAACCCTGAAGTGTGTACAGGTGTTGGTGGTGTAGGGACTCTTGATGCTTACTTAAAACGAGCAGAATCTTTTGTGGCAAAAGAAATCGAATTAGTAGAGAGGAGACTGTCTTTGGATCCCCTACGGCAAACAGACCCTTCACCTTTAACGGAGGAGATACCTGCTCTAACTGTTGCCCCACTGGTTGGTACGCAATTCAATCAAGTTTCCAATGGGTCAGTGTTAGAGATAAGCCTGTCGATTTCTCCTGCCTCTTCATCTGCAACTAGCCCAGTCCAGTCCCCTATGGTGACATGTACTAGGCAGTTAAGGGCTAGGTCAGGTATGACGGCTACAGGCTGCAAAGCCATACCGGGGGAAAAGGAAAGCTAAGAACACCCCTAAAGGGAGCTTCCAACAGGCTAAACAGCCAAGGAATAATAATTCCATATCTGGGTTGGGTCGTAAGGGAACATATGCCCCTCATCAGGCTGCTGAGGAGAAGAGTGCAGGGAAAAATATTCATATTGCCCTAGATGTTGATAAAGAAAGGAGGGGAATGATGACTGACTTTATAAGAATTATGGTGAACGGTTCAGGCTATTTACCTCCCCACTAATGGACAAATTAGAGAAAATAGATGGACGACTTAACCTAATTGAAAAACAACTTAAAGATAACAAAATCCTAACCCTGGGGACCAATCTACCTATAGTTGACTCTTTGAGTGCAGTCACAACTTCTGTTAATAACTTGTTGGATTCCATGATCACCCCACCTTCACAACCTGCACCACAAGTTGTAGCCCCGGTTATAGTGCCTAATTCCACCCTCAGTCCCAGGAGCCACCGTAACTTCGCAGGGAGGGAGACGAGGTCCCTGTGGCCCACTGGGGAACTCAAGCACTCAGACATTGCCCCCTAACAGAGATCTGTCATTGCATCTACCAGCGGAGGCATGCCCTTATACTATATTCTTGGCCAACGTACCAAAAATTCAGGATGGACAGGATGAACATTGGAGTACATTAAAAAATAAAGCCCTTAACTACTTGTCCAATAAAACTGTGTTAGGTGACCACCTGTATAATAACTTTAAAATGATAAGAAGGGTGTCTTGGGTGGGTAAAACTAAGAAAAGTTTGGAAGGCGATTGTGTTGTCATAAGTTTTAGGTCCCCCAGATTGGTTGACGATATACTGAGACAAACCGGGTCAGTCAGAATTCAACATAAATACGGGAATGTGCTCCCCTTGTTTTTTTGATCCCCCTCACAATACTGTGGCAGTGATTAGAGAACCATTTAAGGGGAGAGGTCCCTATGAATTTTCTGTACCAGTTCTCAACAG